>NC_141667.1:3117500-3742500 GCF_028749965.1 Puma concolor | reverse complement strand
AGCCAGGCACGTTTTCTCAGATTTTGCAAATTCCCTTGATTAATATTAAAATTCAAAAAGGGATTCTTACCAATTCTGCTTCCAGGGCAATTTTGCTTCCTCTAAGGTTTTCAAAATATTTCTTATCCGGGAATAGCTTGTCTCTCAATTGGTAGCTCCCTGGAGCCTCTATTTTTAATTTATTTTAATTTAAACATCCCAGGGCACACCGGTCTTTGCATTCTCTGCCTGATCCCACTGCTGGGCTTGGGCGGGTCCCCGGGGGGGCCAGAGGCTGGAATCTGCTTTTCCCAAAGCCCCAGTTCGCGGTTTTCACATATCAAACAATTTTGGTTTGCCTCTGGGCAGATCGCCGACCGCTGTGGACTTTCAGCTCAGTCCTTTGTCCAACTCTGGGACATCCTTGAGGCATCTTACCTGATATTTACACTTCCGACTGAGTTACGTAAATGTAACCCAGTGTTGTTAATACCGAGGGGAACAAAATTCTGTATTAAAGTAAATTCAAGGGGCGCCTGGGTGGCGCAGTCGGTTAAGCGTCCGACTTCAGCCAGGTCACGATCTCGCGGTCCGGGAGTTCGAGCCCCGCGTCGGGCTCTGGGCTGATGGCTCGGAGCCTGGAGCCTGTTTCCGATTCTGTGTCTCCCTCTCTCTCTGCCCCTCCCCCGTTCATGCTCTGTCTCTCTCTGTCCCAAAAATAAATAAACGTTGAAAAAAAAAATTAAAAAAAAAATAAAGTAAATTCAAATTAAATATTTCAATTTACTTATAATTAACAACCATGCTTATCTAATTTGCTCATAGTAATAAACAATTTTACAGCGAACTCTTTAAGTTCAGAGCACACGTATGAAAAAAAAAATCTGCACGTGATAGGAAATCAACTTGGTCTCATTGCAGGTGGCAGGTAATCAACATAAGATGTGTGTCGGTGACATTGGCATTTTCTTCTTTTGCCAAGAGGCTGACCAAGAATTGCGTGTGGAAAAGTCTGCAAAAAGAAAGCATTCATCAGAAAATGGACCGATCGCACTCAAACTGTAGGCCATCGGCACCTTTCCTTCCCTTTTACCCAGGAAGAGTTTAAGTGCAGAATGGAATCACAACCTGGGAGAACTCAGGGCAGGTGTTGTAAACTCCAGCCTGGAGCAGGTAAGGACAAATGCCGAGGCCGAAAATCCTCCTGGGAGTGAAAGAGACTTGGGTCCCTGACACATTTATGCCTATGGTGCCACGTGCATAGGACCTTGTCAGGAGCAAGCCTGCGGAGGGCACACGATTTCAGTACTAGTGTTCAGATTTGGGGACTATTCGATTGGCCAACAACTTCGATTAACCTAGCATTTAATACTTCACAAAATGCGGTCACATCCCCGACTGCATTCCACATGCAGCACAGACCCTGAGATTTCTGTGGCTGCGGTGATCCTCTCCCTAAGGCTCTGGCGGTAACCAGCCCAAACCACGGTCACATGGTCCTGGGCGGCCAACTCTGCAGGAGCCAGGCTCCTTTGCTAGTTCCGGTTTCTCTAGCCCTCTCGGCAAAATCTTGATCCTCTCAGCAGCCCCACGAAAAGGTCCCAAGTGGACTCTGGGACGTTTTATTTCAGCAGTTATAGCTTATCCTACCTCTGTATCAGGGCTCTGGGTAACTTTGTTACACTGTTATCTATGTGAATGGAAGGTAAGCCCTCCCTTTTTTCCCCCCCCAGGTCATGTTGACCAGGGTTACTGATTCCAGTGTCCTTTACAGAAACTCATTGATTTGTAAGTTTGTTTCCTTTAAGACCAATCGCAGATCGCAGCTGGTACCTCATTCAGTGACACCTTTTCCATTTCTGCCCATGTTCGTGTGGCCAGGACTACTTTGTATTTTATGAGTTATAGAATGTTTTCCTTCTTCTATCAATTCTGGTATTTCAGCAATAAATTGGGAGGGGGGCAAGGGTTCAACTCCGTGGCCTTATACATCTTCTAGGGTGTTTTAAAATTACCCTCTAGAGCTGTTCAAAAACTCTTGGGGCTTTAGAATTGCTTGTAAGTGAGAGTGTTCAGCTGATTACACACAGTCATGCATACATCGCTTGAAGCCAGTGCAGTAACGACACATGACGCTCCACACAATAACAGGAAAGACGAAGCCTATTTGCATTTGCTTTGGGTTTTTATTTTTTATTTTTTATTTATTATTATTATTTTTAGATGTTTGCTTATTTTTGAGAGAGAGCACAAGCACAGGTGGGGGAGGGGCAGAGAGAGAGGGAGACACAGAATCCGAAGCAGGCTCCAGGCTCCGAGCCGTCAGCACAGAGCCGGACGCGGGGCTCGAACCCACGGACTGGGTGTGAGTCATGACCTGAGCCGAAGTCGGGCTGTCAACTGACAGAGCCACCCAGGCGCCCCATATGTAGACTTCTTTAAAAAGAAATAATCCAGAGCACTGCGTGACTTTTGTTCCGTTACTTTACTTCTCTTTGTTTCCTCTTCCAAAACACAGAGAAAATGATCAAACCTCCTCCATACAGCTGTTGAGAAGATTAAATGAGTAACTACATTTAGGGGCACCTGGGGGGCTCAGTCCATGAAACGTCGGACTCTTGATTTCAGCTCAGGTCACGATCTCTGGTTCGTGGGTTTGAACCCCGCATGGGGCTCTGTGCTGACAGGGCAGAGCCTGCTTGGGATTCTCTCTCTCCCTCTCTCTCTGCCCCTCCCCTGTGTGTGCTGTCTCGAAAAATAAATGGATAAGCTTTAAAAAAGTAATCCTTGGGGCGCCTGGATGGCTCAGTTGGTAAAGCATGTGGCTCTTAATCTCAGGGTCATGAGTTCAAGCCCCACGTTGGGTATGGAGCCTACCAAATAAGTAAATGAATGAATGAATGAATGAATGAATGAATAAACAAACCTTGGCATGGGCTGTCTGGAAAATCATGACTAATAACACTGCAGGAAATACATCTCAGCTCATTCTAAGCAGCAGACGTTACTTAAATTCCTTGTTTCCCTGTTGGGGTTGGTGGAGGTGTAACTAGCTGCAAACATAAGGGCACGGGCCCAGCAAAAAACTCCTTTTGGTCCAAATCATTCCCTCTGGGCCATTCAGCCAAGCTCAGCCATAAAGTCTAGAGAGGTCTGGAAGGATACTCTCCACCATTTTACAAGACCGTTTCCCCTCAATGACAGTGAAAACGAGAGGCCCAGTGGAAAACCTAGTTGAGGCCGTTACTGGATCTGGAATTACTTGGTCTGTGAAGAATCTAACATCCTTCCTTTTCCGCTGACCCTAGAACGGGCACAGTTAACAGTGGGGGATAATGTGCAATTATTACCGTGAAATAAATGTCAGCAGGGCATCACAAGGAACTCCTGTTTCCCGCAATTGCAAGTAAACTCTACTTTGATTCTGCCTTTGCTCAAACACACCCTCTGTCGTGTATATTATATATTTTATAAGTAAATATATATATTTTATATAATATATATTATAAATCGTATATTTATTTTGTAAATAAATATATATGATATATAAAATATGTAGTATGTAATATTATTTTTAAATTATATAATTTATATATTATATTATCTATACAATTACATATATATATATATTTTTTTTTTTACAAGAGATAAGTAAGCTGACACAAGCCTTGTAAGAGCGCCTCTATTATGCAGTGAACACTGATACATTTCTTGACTCTGAGACCTTGTGGGATTCCAAGCTCCTCCCCTCCCGCTCTCCCATCTGGTCCTTCCTAGGACAAGTGACTGTGTGTCAGGCAGGGGGCGGGAGCTGCAGAGCCCCGGGAAGAGGCTGTGTGTGGTCACGGAGCACAGGGGCAACAGGGTGTATCTGAATGGCATTATGGAGGGCACCGAGGGAATTATTTCCGCCCGTGACCGCGGGACCCCGGAAGGTTTCAAGGGCCTAACACTTTCTGAACATCGTAATTAACGTCTCACCGATTACAGGTGGTACAGGGAACAGAGCGGCCACAACGGTTAGGAGACCACAGAGCCCCTTTCTGGAAACGCTGGGGCTTTCTGGTGCCACCATCGCCTGAGGTGGCGGTGAGGGGCTCGCCTTCCGGATGTGGCTCGAGGTCAGGGTTTGAAGCGATGTGAGCGAAAGCGTTGACATTTATTTTGAAGACAGTAGGGCCGTGTCTCATTTCCAAGGAGGGACCTTTTGTGCACTGATCTGTGTTTTCAAAGGCAACTGCCAGAAGTTTGGGAATAAATCACAGGGAACGTGTCTGGAAGCCTGGTTGTTTTCTCTTCCACGTTTAAGTCTGTGGTCCAATTCAAGTTGATTTCAGCGTCTGCTGTGAGGTACAAGCCAAGCTTCATGTGTTTTTCTATATGGATCTTGGATTTACTAGGTGCTCCCTGTGCAAATGTCCCTCTTCCCCCGACTGGCGCGTCTCCCTTCACTGCAAATCGGGTCCCTCTCCACGATCGGCTGGTTGCACACAGTTCCCAACTAATGGTCTCCCTGTGTCCACTCCTTTTAACCTAGAACTTTCCCTTCTCTCCGATTTTGCTTTGGACTCAGCCACGTGACTGATCTGGACCAATTAAGTGTGAGTACAGAACTTCAAAGGACGTGCATTTCCAAGAGCTCTCTTGCATGATCACGCATGCTTTTTTAGACCTCTGAATTAAACAGGGAGGCACGTAGGGGTGTGAGGGACCCACGGCTGAGATCCCGGTCATGTGAGCTAGCCTCCCTGAAGCCATCAGACTAACGACAGCCAGCTGACCCCAGACATGTGAGCTCGCACTCCAAAGCACTGACCAGGAACCCAGCTGAGATCAGTAAATCCATCCAAATGACCACTGACACATGAGCAGCGGTAAATGTGTGCTGCTTACAGCCTTTGCGAGTCAGGATGGTTTACAAAACCTCGTTTTCACAAAACTAGGTGACTGTTGCAGAAATTGTTGCGTAGAAGCAAGCACTATTAGAAGAAAAATCTAAAGTACCTGCCGCCCGCTGGGACCGGGTGGAGGGCAAGACTGGAAAAATGAGGTTTTTAGGAGGCTGGAATTATGGTGGCCCGGGTCATTTAGAACAATTTGTAAAGCCATCACACGTGGTAGCTCAAAAGATAGCAAATGTACCAAATAAGCTTTTGGATTTGAACGATTATATTTTGAGGCAGGCTGCTGAATGTTCAGCTGGCTCCTATTAGCTATGTAAGGAGCTAAAGCGAGAACTGGGCATTACACAAGCAGAATTTAGAGGAAATATGGACTCCCCAGAAGTTTCGGGGTTGGGCGGCGAAATGGTTTCTTGTCTCCAGTATTTCTACGAGATGAAATTCTCAGCACAGTGCGTCTTCTCCGCGACATAAAGCATTTTACATAATGGAAGATGAATCGAAATCCGGAAAAGTAACATGGGCATAATCTATCATTGCATCCCTGGATTCGCCATATATATTCCAATTGTTCTAAATGTTCCCAGTGGTGTTCGTTGTAGCTACCTTTCTCTTTTTCCACTGTCGGATCCAGTTCTGAATCCCACATTGCGCTGGATGGTGGGAATGGGTAGTTAAGCCCCTTTCATCCAGGAAATGCGCTCAGTTTTCCTTTGTCCTCTATGATTGTGACCTTACAGATTCCGCTTGGTTATTTTGTGGAATCCGGTTGCATCGTACAATTCCTCGGGACTGAATTCAGGTTATGCTTTTCTTTGTGGTATAATTACCACAGAAGTAGTGTTTCCTTCCCCAGACATCCTATCTGTAGGCACATGATACGAGTTTGTCTCGTTATTGGAGATATTAATTCAGATCACTTGGTTAGAGTTGTGTTAGGGTGACCTGCCGAAAAGCTATTATTCTGTTTGTGATTAAGAAATAATTTCGAGGGGCGCCTGGGTGGCGCAGTCGGTTAAGCGTCCGACTTCAGCCAGGTCACGATCTCGCGGTTCGTGAGTTCGAGCCCCGCGTCGGGCTCTGGGCCGATGGCTCAGAGCCTGGAGCCTGTTTCTGATTCTGTGTCTCCATCTCTCTCTGCCCCTCGCCCGTTCATGCTCTGTCTCTCTCTGTCCCAAAAATAAATAAACGTTGAAAAAAAAAATTAAAAAAAAAAAAATAATAATTTCGAGTCCGTGTATGTGTTTATGGTTTATCAAACCTCCACTCATCAGGGTTTGCATTCACCGGAGAATCCTGCCGCGATGACGTTGCATTTTCTTCACCCTGCGTGATGTCATCCGGGTTGTGGGTTACGCGTAGCACAGCGGTTCTAGATAGTTTACCCAGAAAAGAAAAAACACTGAAACGTAGTAGAGACACTCGGAGGGCGTCCCAAGTGCCAGAGAGCCATGTCCTTCGAGACAGTACAGATGGGGGCAGTGCCCACAGGCACCGCATGACTGTTCCAGCGGGAAGGTCCACTGCCCTGCTCAGCTCCCCCAGCGCGAACACATCCATCAGCAAGGGGGCCATGGCTGGACCTGGGGCAGCGGGGGTCTGCTCCTCCCCCCCCCCCCCCCCCCCCACCGGAATGCACAAGGCATCTACTTTTTAGATTCTCCGGCTTCTGAAGAGAAGCCTTATTCACGCTGGTTCAAATATGGCGGTGGTTGGGGCGCCTGGGTGGCGCAGTCGGTTAAGCGTCCGACTTCAGCCAGGTCACGATCTCGCGGTCCGTGAGTTCAAGCCCCGCGTCGGACTCTGGGCTGATGGCTCAGAGCCTGGAGCCTGTTTCCGATTCTGTGTCTCCCTCTCTCTCCGCCCCTCCCCCGTTCATGCTCTGTCTCTCTCTGTCCCAAAAATAAATAAACGTTGAAAAAAAAAATTAAAAAAAAAAAAAAAAAAATATGGCGGTGGTGGATACGGTGCTTACACCGCAGCTGCAGGTGAGTCTGGGAAGTGAGTTCTGGCCTCTTCCTTGTGGGGGCAGGGCACCGACTCACAAAATGAGGGATTCACCAACCACTTGAAAGGAACTTCTGCAACATTTTTTCTTTAATGATTAACTTTAACGTATATTTTCCTTTCTTTTTTCTAAATTTATTTTGAGAGAGAGAGAGAGAGGGCGGGCATGAGTGGGGGAGGGGCAGAGAGAGGGAGAGAGAGAGAATCCCAAGTGGGCTCCATGCTGTCAGCGCAGAGCCTGATGCGGGGCTCGAACCCACGAACCATGAGATCGTTACCGGAGCCAAAACCAAGAGTCAGATGCTTAACCCACTGAGCCACCCAGATGCCCCATTTATTTTTTCTAATATTACTTTCAGTTAGAAACAAGCCTTTATTCTTTCTTTCTTTCTTTCTTTCTTTCTTTCCTTCTTTCATGCTACCCATCTTTTTTTTTAATTTTTTTTTACATTTATTTAGTTTTGAGAGACAGAGTGAGACAAAGTGAGAGTGGGGGAGGGGCAGAGAGAGAGGGAGACACAGGATAGGAAGCAGGCTCCAGGCTCTGAGCTGTCGGCACAGAGCCCGACGCGGGGCTCGAACTCACGGACCGTGAGATCATGACCTGAGCCGAAGTCGGCCGCCCAACCGACTGAGCCACCCAGGCACCCCATCATGCTACCCATCTTTTAATAAATATAATTCACTCTATGTGTTTGCAACAATGTTTGAAATAATGTGAGATCGCTCCTCTTCTTCCACAATGGGACAAGGAGCATGGTGTGTTTCAGGCACGCACTCACGCCCTGCGGCCTGCTTATGTGGTCTAGACTTTTAACCTGAGCCCTTGAAACACAAAGACCAGATTTAACACATGGTTACAGCATCTCCTGTGTGTTCCCAGGGTCTTTGCAGAACAGACTCGAATTCCACTCCATGTCTCCAGGTGTACTTTCCCCCTTGTTGTAATAAACGGTCCCTTCTCTAAATGTCGAATGTTGGCAACCTGTGCTAGAATTTTGAAACTGGATGTCTTTATCACATGTGAATTTCAATTCGACTTTGGTCTTTTGTCCCCTCAGAAGTTTGAACGCCCTATCCCTCTGCTTCATCAACATTAACGATGGGAAGTCTGCTGTTATTCTAACAGGTATTTTTTTGTATTAAAAAAACGCACTATCTTACTTGTTCTGCCTTTGCCTTGCTGTTCTAAATTCCATTGCCTTGTTTTTAGATGGATTCGTCTTTTCTCAGCTTACTCTGAACTCACATTAGGTCTCCTATGGAAGACGCAGGGCTTTTCTTGGGCGGAAGACTGTATCAGTCACCAACTTAGACTACTGTACATCTGTCATTCTGTCATTTCCCCTCACCTTCTTCTAGAGCTGCCACTGAGTTTATCAGAGTCTCTCAGTCTCTCTTCTGGGTCGCTTAGTTTTCCTTATTCTTTCCCAAATCCCTTTCTGATAAATTGCTCAGCAATTGTCTGGGCAGCTCAACTGTATCTTTTTTTTTTTTTTTTTTTCCCCTGCTCTATCTGCTGTCTGACTGTCTTAACTTTGTCATTTCATCTGCCACAATGGCTTAGAGAGATTCCTTTACTCACTGATTCGCTCATTCATGTATCTACACGTGTTTTCAACAGGAATTGACTGAGTGCCCATCGGCACTGTGCTCTGTGTTGGGGGTGACCATTCAAGTTATGTGAAGTCATAAAATGGACCAATTTTTCTTACATATTTTTATTATCTTAGTTCCAGGTAAGGAAAAATGTGGTCATCGATAATGTCTCAGGCCATCACTCCCAAAAATTCATGAGTTAAAATTCCGGAAACTGGCTCCTCGTAGGAAACAAAGCCTCTTCTCTCTGACGCGTTGTTCCTTGTGTGTGGGAACCGGATGCTTTCCCTCCATGGGTCCCGCCTCACGCCTGTGCCGTTAACTATCCCACAGATCCTGGCCACACGCAAGTGTCTTTATTTTCCAAGTCACTCACTGGAAATAATTGATATTCTTTTTCTGATACTGGCCGTGAGTATGTCATTCAAAAGATCTAGGGGCGCCTGGGTGGCGCAGTCGGTTAAGCGTCCGACTTCAGCCAGGTCACGATCTCGCGGTCCGTGAGTTCGAGCCCCGCGTCAGGCTCTGGGCTGATGGCTCAGAGCCTGGAGCCTGTTTCCGATTCTGTGTCTCCCTCTCTCTCTGCCCCTCCCCTGTTCATGCTCTGTCTCTCTCTGTCCCAAAAATAAATAAACGTTGAAAAAAAAAAATTTAAAAAAAAAAAAAAAAAGATCTACTTGTCCCTCCTTTCCTTCTTTCTTTCCTCCTTTCCTTCTTCTGCTCTCCGCTTTTCTCTCCTTTCCTCGTTTGGATGGGCTTGTGGTGTCTACACTGTGCTGGCCACAGGCAGTCCCACAACAGACTATATGGTCCCGTCTTCCAGGTCTTCAGACTCTGCAGAGCAGCAGGTTGAGGGGCACGTTCTCACCGTAGCAGAGCTCACTGTTTCGTGGGGGCAGGTGCGGACGTAGAGGAGGTGAGCTGTGAGATCTCATGATGGATCAGGGCCCGGTGCAGAAGAGGTGCGGTGTGAATGGAAGCTTTGAGGAAGGCCCGTGGGTGGGGGGTAGGTGACACGATGTGAGCCCTGGCAGGGAGGAGGAGAAACCTGGGTTCAAAGCCAGTTCTTCCTTTGCTTGGCAAATGTGGGATAAGCCACTTCGCCATTAGAAGCTCGGTTCTCTCCTGGGCAACACGGGTTACCAGCCCTGGTGCCCACAGAGATGTTGAGACGAGAGACCCGGATATCACCCTGGGAGACCCTGGCACGGCGCCCGGGGGAGGGGGCACCCACTCCAGGCACGCACAGGGCGGCCACGACTGCCGTGTGCCGGGGGACGGCCAGCCGCCCGCGCCCTTGTCCTCCACCGGGCCCCTGACACACGACTGCCTGCGTTAACTGTGCTGAGGCTGTGAGTTGGCCGGAATGCCGGTGCGCCCCCACCTCCTGGCGTGCAGTGCCGTGTCATGATGGCCGAGTGCTTCCCCGGGAGGCTGTGCACGCCCTTGCCAGCCGCCAGCATCAGCTTGTGTGGAGCAGGTGCTCCCGCTCAGCTCCCCACTGGGACCAGTGAGGCAAGCGGTGGAACCAGGGTGCAGGAATCACCAGTCAGATGACACCTCCCGGGGGCCGCAGCACATGCCCTGCGGGTCTGACCACGAGGTGTGCAGGGTCGAGCTCCTTGCGGGAGGGAGCATAGGACACTCAAGGTCAGCTGTGCTCCGGGCAGCTCAGCCCCGCCTTGTCGAAGACTTTGCACAGACCGGGATCAGAATAAACCCGCTGTGGCTGAACGTGTGCCAGGACCTGACGGTGGCTCTGAAGTGTCGGCCCCGGTCTTCCACCTTCCGCGTGGTTTCCTGGCGGCAGGAAACGGCTTCAAGGCCATTATGATGAACTATCAACCTGTCAGTCAGCCTGTCCGTTACACGGAGCCTGGCTTTGACGGGAAATTGAATGACTTAGAACAAACAGAGACCAAGTGTTTTGTACAATCTGAACCCACTTTATGGCAGAAGGAGGAACCAAACAGTGTTTCTTGTTAAAAAGAAAAAAAAAAGAAACCCTAACCGTGTCATAAGGGGAAGGAAAGATGGGTATCCGTTCTGAGTCGCCCAGACGGGGTCGTTGCACACTCGGGCCAGGACTCACTGTCGTGTTTCTGCCCTACGCCTCTGAACAGAGGAAAGGGCACCAGAGAGCAAGGGACTGAGGACAGCAGTCGGGTTTGGAAGGCTGTAGCCAGCCAGCGGAACGCAGAGGCCGACCATCCCTCCACCTCTCGGGGACAATGGAGCCCGGACCCTCAGGAGGCGACAAGACAGAGGCGCCAGAAGTTTCCGGGTGTATCTGCCCAAAGGACGCTTCTGTGTCACTTGCTTGCTTAGCTCCGTCTCACCTGGACTTTTCTTATTAAAGGTGAAATCATAAATCAGGTTCACCGAAAACTCGCAAATGAATTTAGAACATGATTTAGGATTTTCAGTGATTAAATGAGACTCGGTTTGGTTGCTTTGAACAACCAGAGATGACCAAAGAGATTTAATGAAGCCATGGTTTCTACCTTTCGCTGGAGAAGCCCATAGAGGCTTTGGAGGTAGGTCTTTAAAAAATGATCAAAGTATGGGGCTCCTGGGTGGCTCCGTCAGTTAAGCGTCCGACTTGGGCTCAGGTCATGATCTCACGGTTGGTGGGTTCGAGCCCCACGTCAGGCTCTGTGCTGACAGCCCGGAGCCTGCTTCAGATTCTCTGTCTCCCTCTCTGCTCTTCCCCCGCTCATGCTCTGCCTCTCTCTCCTTCAAGAATAAATAAACATAAAAAAAAAAAAATTTAAAAATGATCGAGGTAAAATGAGGCCATATGGGCGAGCCCTCAGCTGACATAACTGGGGTCAGAAGACAAGATCAGGACACAGACACATGCAGAAGGTCACCCGAGTGGGGGCTCAGAAGGCAGCCATCCGCAAGCCAAGAAGAGGCCTCACCAGAAGCCACCTCTGTTGACGCCGTGAGCTTGGATTTCCAGGCTCCAGAATTGTGGGAAAACAAATTGTTTCAGCCCCCAGCCTGGTATTGTGCTTTGGTAGCCCGAGCAGACGAATACATCTAGGAAATACTTGTTTTACTGGTTTAGCAGTGAGTAGAGGGCACCGAAAGACTCCGACAGGTGTTGCGACGTCTAGGGTCTGAACGCAAAATAGCTGGGCCAGCAGAGTGGCTATGTGCCAACAGGCACAGGAGGGCACCGTTCTGATTCCCTAGGTCAATGCTTTCTGATACGATCAACGCTGGCTGTGAGTACCCAGGGAGCACTTGAAATCGGGCTAGTCTGAATTGAGATGCTCTGTAAGTGAAAAACAAATACGGAGTTTAGTGAGTTGGGATAAAAAGAGGATGTAAAATATCTCACTTAGCTTAGTATTTATGTTGGTCGGTGTTGTTCCAGGCGATGAGAGAGCCTGGATGAGAGGGGCAGTAGCCAGGGGAGGGCAAAGAGAGACGGGGACCAGCTGTCTGGATGGATCTTTTAGATGAAATGGTGTTTGTGAAACATAACCCTTAAAAAGAGGTCGTTGGACCCCCTCCTTGCTGGGAAAACTCAGAGCCCAAGGGCAGACCCATGGGGAACAGGACTGTGGTATTTGAAAGACATCCTTTACTTCGGACTGGGAAGGACTGTTAATGTGTATTGCACGGACTGGTTTTGATGTGCTGAAGAGTTTGAGTCAGCTGGTTGAACATCCATATTGCTGTGGGTTAGAGCTGTGATGTGCAAATCAGATATATTAGTGCTTACTCTCCAGGGGTCGCTCATCTAGCAGACACGTGGGGACACTCGGTTCCATCTACTCAAGAAGAAAAGGGTGGACAGACCAGGGATGATTTACGCTCAGTGTGAGTAACATGAGACGACACTAAACATTATGCTAAGCTTAGGATTACTAGCACCAAATATGGGTGTTACCCTCACTTGGCTTATGGACTTGGGCCAAGTTGGCTGGAAATGCGAAAGCGCTTTTGGGAAGAACGCAAGGATTGGACGATCAGTGCAGGGGTGACTGACCAAGGTATGACTTAGCACTTGGAGCCCAAGTGATTCTGGGCAGCAGGTGGTAACTGAGGCATAGGAAGTCTGAAGGAGGAGCTGCTGGGATGATTCTGTGTTTTTCCACAGGGCAAACTCGACATGTTGGGTGGGACAGCACTTTGTGGGGTTGTGGCTCACAAAGCAAGACATCTGTGTTTGGATCAGTCAGGGTTCTCGGGGACGGTGTATAAAGCAGAGGCAGCCTCAGTTGGGGGGGAACTAGGCCAAGTACAAATTGAACTCTTACCCACAACAGACACCACGGAACTCTTCTGTTTTTCCTCCTCTCCGACTGGGGGCCCCCTCAAAACCACTTGGAATGTCTGTTATGCCCTGAAGTCCTCTGTGATTTCCTTTAAGTGGTCACTTTCCACTTGGGTAGGCAGAGACATCTAAGACAGTGTCACACGCGCTCAGTGACCTTGGCTGACGTGCCTCCGGAGCATGAAGCAGATGTGTAGGGCCGCTGCTCCAGTGTGTTGGGAGTGGGGGGGGGGGGGAGGGCTTCCCCACAGGTGCGGCTTTCTTGCCTTTGCTCTTCCATGGACCCTTCCCACCCTTCCAGCTCCTGCAGGAAAAGTCTCTTTATGTGACTTGTATGTGGTCGCACAGACTCCACAGCCTGAGCTTTCCCAGCAAGGAAGGGGTCCAATGATCTCTTTTTATTTTTTTTTTTTAATTTTTTTTTTTCAACGTTTATTTATTTTTGGGACAGAGAGAGACAGAGCATGAATGGGGGAGGGGCAGAGAGAGAGGGAGACACAGAATCGGAAACAGGCTCCAGGCTCCGAGCCATCAGCCCAGAGCCCGACGCGGGGCTCGAACTCCCGGACCGCGAGATCGTGACCTGGGTGAAGTCGGATGCTTAACCGACTGCGCCACCCAGGCGCCCCCAATGATCTCTTTTTAAAGGTTATGTCTTACAAACACCATCTATTTTCTAAACCTGCAATATCGTCTTGTATACATATTCTTCCACTTAGGTGAATTGAAGTCCCGGGATTCTTAACATGATTTAGCAGTTTTGTTTTTTTTTTTTTTTCTCCAGTTATCAAGTATATCCAAATTGCATATTTAAGCTTAGAATGAGAGGCAGAAGTGTTTTCTGGACACTTTTTAATTTAAAAAGTTTCCTTTCGGGGCACCTGGGTGGCTCAGTCAGTTAAGCGTCCAACTTTGACTCAGGTCATGATCTCATGGTTTGTGAGTTTCGGCCCCGTGTCGGGCTCTGTGCTGACGCCTTGGAGTCTGGAGCCTGCTTTGGGTTCTGTGTCTCCCTCTCTCTCTGCCCCTCCCCTCCCACCTCAAACACAAATAAACATTAAAAAATTTAAAAAAACCACATTTTTTAAATAAGAAATAAACAAATAAAAGGTTTCCTTTCAACTGGATGAACAGAAAACTGTCCTTGTAGATGGACACATACAGCTGAAGCTTGGAAATGTTTCTGTAATGAATTCAATACAATGAGATTGTTGTATTGAAATTAGATTAAGATTTAATGGCCTTCAGGGAAACCATTTAACTTTGTTTGAAATTGGACAGTTCCTTGGCTGGCGAGAGAGGTTTACCTACAAAGGACGTATGAGAAACTTTAGGGAAAAAATACCTCCAGAGCAATTATGGATTTCAGTGGGGGTAGGGATTGTTCTTTTCAGCAATCGGCCCGGGCAGGACAGAAGAGGTGCTGGGAGAGGTATGCATAGTCCCCTTTCACTCCTTCCACGCAGGGATCAGATTCGGGCACCTGACAAAGGAACCCGGGAGGGGATAGCCTCTTTGCAAAGTGTTCCAAAACCTTTGAATCAACTCCCTTTATGTTTTCAGGTCACCGAGATTTGTAGACACAAACCAAAGGGATGGAAAAGATAGGTTTACAGGGGCAAAAAACCCAACGCAACCCAAACCAAACAGTGAAATTCAAAGAAATAGAGCGAGATGCAATTATACCGAGGACATACCTCCACGTTGCTGGTTCTCTGGTCTTCTCCATCCTGAGACCCAGACAGATTCTCCATCATCAGCGTTGTCCTGCAACAAATAAGAAAATACCCTAGTTATGATTTAGTCAGGATTGAAGAAAACTTATTAAAATTTGGGTAGTTCTTTTGTTTTGTTTTAAATTTTTAAAAAATGTTTATTCATTTTTTGAGAGAGAAAGAGAGAGAGAGTGAACAGGGGAGGAGGAGGGAGAGAGGGAGACAGAATCCGAAGCAGGCTCCAGGCTCCGAGACGTCAGCACAGAGCCCGACGCGGGGCTCGAACTCACGAACCGCGAGATCACGACCTGAGCCAAAGTCAGACGCTTAACCGACTGAGTCCCCCAGGAGCCCCTGGGTAGTTCTTTTTTAATTCATGATACTTTTTTTTTTTTTTAACTAAATGGAGAAATCGTAGCATCCAAGTGGTGATCAATGGATAATGTTCACAGTGGAAGACTTCCTCCAAAACACAGTTATTAATAAAAACAAAAAGGTGAAAAGAACTCATTTGATGTAAACCAAAGCAGAGAGTAAATAAATGGGTTAGCATGTTGCCAGGCATTTCCGGGCAATGTTTGTTTTCAATGCCCTACATCTTGACACAAAGGGCAAGACCCAACTGAGGATGGCTGAGAGGTGCCAACACACAGATCTAGAATCCCTGGAAGACGGGAAGAAGAGGATAATGAAGCAAGGTCTGGATTTGCAGACAAGGATGGGATGAGAAAATTAGGCTGGGTGTCTTCTTTTTTTTTTTTCAACGTTTATTTATTTTTGGGACAGAGAGAGACAGAGCATGAACGGGGGAGGAGCAGAGAGAGAGGGAGACACAGAATCAGAAACAGGCTCCAGGCTCTGAGCCATCAGCCCAGAGCCCGATGCGGGGCTCGAACTCACGGACCGTGAGATCGTGACCTGGCTGAAGTCGGACGCTCAACCGACTGCGCCACCCAGGCACCCCAGGCTGGGTGTCTTCTAAGCCGATGGCAGAGGAGTCGTTACCAGGCCAGCTCAAACCTGCTCCCCATGCCCTTGACTGGCATTCTTAGCCCACCATGACTGCATGAGAACTCATGGTGTAGACAGCAGGGAATTGGGCCTAAGGGAGGGTCACGTGTCACTAATAATTGTCAGACAAGCTGCCACTGAATTGGTTTCTCTGAGTCAGCCTCGTGTCCCCCTTCTTGCTTTCCCCCTAAGGAAGTTGGGGTGTATCCTCTGTGACTAAGGGGCTTCCTCATGCTTCTGAGCGAATGAGTCCATCCGGGCTCTGCCTTGCTCCTGAGCCTTGGCTCTGGTCTCCCACCGCAGCCACCTTATACTCATGTGGGGTGTTCAGCTCACCCCAGCGGCTTGGCCGGGACCTTCCCCAGCGATTACCTCCGGTTCAAACCCTCGTGGCTTGGATCAAAAGCACGGCTGTGGATGGGGTGCAAGGATGTGGGCAGCAAGTGCAAATGTTGACTATGGCAGGCATCACCAGTGATCATTGTGGTGCTAGAAGGTTCTCCACATTCATTACCTCACCTTCATCTTTGTCTTAGCCTAGTGGGCGGGCTATCACTACGGCCGTCTCAGAGCCTGGGTGACCGGGCTCAGAGTCTGAGGGCTCAGCCTCCCATCCGAGTGGCTAAGGGGGGTTTTGTGGTGGTCAGAGACGGGTTGAGGGGGCCAGGTGCTCAGTGACATCAGTTGCCCTCTTGGCAACTCTGCCAGGCTCTGAGTTGCATGACATGGCTGTCTCTAATGGCCACACAGAGGCCACCTGTAGGTGTATTTACACATAAATACATATGCGTATAAGTGTGTGTGTATACACATATCCACACATACGCACATCCTTTACCCTTGGCTTGGCCTAGTTACGTGCGTGGGTGAAAGTTGATCGATAAAGCCTGTACGTAATCATCTGTTCATACCTTTGGCCGTTCTATGAAACTCTGAGAGCCCATCTGAATGTTGGTAATAACCATTGTTGTCGCGTGGGCCGTGCCTTTTCCCACATTCTTTCACAGATGCAGGACTCTTTGGTAACATGGTGGACCTGTTTCCCTCCATTCTGAATCCCACGGGAGAATGAAACTGAGCACAGGATTGCTGAATTGCATTCAGGAAAGGGCGGTGACGCCATTAAAATATATCAAAAATGTTCCTACGCAGGACTGCAATTGCTCGTATCTTACCCTGGCATGTACCCAGCTACAAATGAACAACAGAGAATATGCTGGGTAAGAGGACAGCAAAATAAAATGTTGCTGTTTGAACATAAGTGTAGTTTTAGCAGGTTCTAAAATGGATACCTACCATATTTCAAATTCTTAGCTAATCTTCACTAAATATTTGGACTATTGAAAGTTTAAAACATTTCTTTTGAAATTTAGACACACACATCTGTAGCTGTATCTTTATGAAACATACACATGTGAGTGTGTATAAGGTAATGGTCACTTTGACTATGCATCGAAGCAGCACAAATCCAAGCTGAGATGTTGGACACAAAGGCTCTTTTTTGTTGTTGTTGTTGGCATAAATGCTGCTCTGGAACCCTGCTTGGCAGGATCCCAATAATGCAAATGAACATCTTTTCATTTGTCTCTTGGGCATCTGTATGTCTTCTTTGGAGAAATGTCTGTTCATGTCTTCTACCCATTTTAAATGAGATTATTTGGTGTTTTGGTGTTGAGTTGTATACATTCTTTATATATTTTGGAAACTGACCCTTTATTGGACATGTCACTTGCAAATTTCTTCTTCCATTCATTAGGTTGCCTTTATTACTGGTGTAAGATCTTGGGGCTGTGAGCTGTGTAATTCTATACTGTTCTTTGAAGTAACACCTCTTTTTTTATTGTAAACCTGCCTAACTCAAGTTTAAAAGTTCTCTTAACAAGCAGACCAAAACACACCTAGGACCTACCTTCCTTTATTTATTTAACATTTACTTACTTACTTATTCAACATTTTTAAATTTTTTATTTTATTTAATTCCCCCCCCCCCCCCGCCAAAATGATAAGACATAAGAATTCACCACAAACGACATAACAGGCAATAGAACTCATGGCCAGGGATTTAATCAACACAGATATAAGTAAGATGTCTGACCAGAATTTGAAACAACAATTAAAGGATTCTAGCTAGGCTTAAAAATGTATAAAATACAGTAGAGAATCCATTCCTGCAGAGATTAAAGATCTAAAATCTAGTCAGGCTGAAAGTAAAAATGCTATAACCAGGATGCAAACCTGAATGGATGCCATGACAGCAAGGACAGATGAGGCAGAGGAGCAAATTAGTGATGCAGAAGACAAAATTATGGAAAACAACAAAGCTGAAAAGAAGAGGGAAGCAAAGGTAACGGATCATGAAGGTAGACTTAGGGAACTCAGTGACTTATTGAGATGGAACAACATTCGTATCATAGGAGTCCAGGAAGATGGAGAGAGAAAAAAAGGGGAAGAAGTTTTATGTGAGTAAATTATAGCTGAAAACTTCCCTAACCTGGAGAAGGACTAGACATCAAAATCCAGGAAGCACAGGGAACTCCCACTAAATCCAACAAAAGCCAGCCACCACCAAGACATATCACAGGCAAATTCACAAAATACACAAACAAGGAAAGAATCCCGAAAGCAAAAAGGGAGAAAAAGTCCTTAACCTACAAGGGAAGACAGATCAGGTTTATAGCAGATCTGTCCACAGAAACTTGGCAAGCCGAAAGGGAGTGGCATGATATATTCAATGTGCTGAATGGGAAAGATATGCAGCAAAGAATATTCTATCCAGCCAGGCTGTCATTCAGAAGAGAAGGAGACAAAAAGAGTTTCCCCAAAGAAACAAAAACTAAAGGAGCTCATGACCACTAAACCAGACCTGCAAAAAGTTTTAAGGGAGATTCTTTGAGTTGGGGAGTGGAGGGAAAGACCAAAAGCAGCAACGACTAGAAAGGAAGAGAGAACATCCCCAGAAACACCTACTTTACAAGTAACACAATGGCACTAAACTCATATCTTTCAATAATCACCCTCAATGAAAATGGACTAAATGACCCAATCAAAATAGAGTATCAGAATGAATTAAAAAAAGAGACTCATCTATATGCTGTCTACAGAAGACTCATTTTAGACCTAAAGACTGGCAGATTGAAAGTGGGGGAATGGAGAACCATCTATCATGCTAATGGTCGTCAAAGGAAAGCCAGAGTAGCCATACTTATATCAGACAAACTAGATTTTAAGCCAAAGACTAACAAAAATGAAGAAGGGCATTATATCGTAAATAAGGGGTCTATCTATTAAGGAGATCTAACAATTATAAATATTTATGCCCCAAACTCGAGGTAACCAAATATATAAATCAATTAATAACAAACACAAAGAAACTCATTGATAATAATACAAAATAGTAGGGGACTTTAGCACCCCACTTACGTCCATAGACAGATTAAGCAGAAAATCAACAGGAAACTATGGCTTTGAATGATACCCTGGACTTGATCGACTTAACAGATATATTCAGAACATTCCATTCTAAAGCAGCAGAATACACATTCTTTTTGAGTGCACACAGTACATTCTCCAGATCACAGAGATCACATACTGAGTCACAAATCAGCCTTCAGCAAGTACAAAAAGATTGAGATCATACCATGCATATTTTCAGACCACAAAACTATGAAACTTAAAGTCAAGCACAATAAAAAATTGGGAAAGACCACAAATACTTGGAGGTTAAAGAACATCCCACTAAAGGGTGAATGGATTAACCAGGAAATTAAAAAGAAATGGACAAATAAAATAGACAAAATAAAAAAATACATGGAAGCAAATAAAAATGAAAACACAACAGTCCAAACTTTTGGGATGCAGCAAAGACAGTCCTAAGAGGGAAGTATATTGCAATACAGGCCTACCTCAAGAAGCAAGAAAGGTCTCAAATACATAAACTAAACTTACACCTAAAGGATATAGGAAAGGAAGAGCAAATAAAGCCCAAAGCCAGCAGAAGATGGGAAGGATAAAGACTTGAGCAGAAATAAATGATATAGAAACAACAAAACAGTAGAACAGATCAACAAAACTAAGCACTGGTTATTCAAAAGAACTAATAACATTGATAAACCCCTAGCCAGACTTATCAAAAAGAAGAGAGAAAGGACTCAGATAAATAAAATCATGAATGAAAGGGGAAAGATAATAACCAACACCACAGAAATACAACCATAAGAGAATATTATGAAAAATTATATGCCAAAAACTGAGCAATCTGGAATAAAAGTACAAATTACTAGAATCATATGAACTACCAAAACTGAAATAGGAAGAAATAGAAAATTGGAACAGACTCATAACCAGTAATGAAATTGAAACAGTAATAAAAAATCTTCCAAAAAATGTAAGTCCAGGACCAGATGGCTTCCCAGGGGAATTCTACCAGACATTTAAGGAAGAATTAATACCTAGTCTTCTCAAACTGTTCCAAAAGGTAGAAATGGAAGGAAAACTTTCAACCTCATTCAAAACTTTCAATCTCAATGAAAACTCATTTCAAACTCAAACTTTCAAACGGCATTATCTTGATTCTAAAACCAGACAAAAATCCCCACTAAATAGAAGAACTACAGACTAATATCCCTGATGAACATGGATGCAAAAATTCTCAATAAGATACTGGCAAATCGAATTCAACAGTACATTGAAAGAATTATTCATCATGGCCAAGGGGGATTTGTTTCTGGGCTGCAGGGCTGGTTCAATATTCACAAATCAATCAATGTGATGCACCACATTAATGAAAGAAACGATAAGAACCGTATGATCCTGTCAACAGATGCAGAAAAAAAAAAAAAAAAACATTTGTCAAAATACAGCATTCATTCTTGATAAAAACCCTCAACAAAATAGGGCTAGATGGAGCGTACCTCAACCTCACAAAGGCCATATAAAAAAGACCCACTCATTTGCTTTGGGTACTATAGATATTTTAACAATGTTTGTTCTTCCGATCTATGAGCATGGAATGATTTTCCATTTCTTTGTGTCAATTTCTTTCATAGGTGTTCTATAATTTTCAGAGGAAAGATCTATTATCTCTTTGGTTGAGTTTATTCTTAGGTATCTAACTGTTTTTGGAGCAATTACAAATGGGATAAATTCCTTGATTTCCTTCTCTGCTGCTTCATTATTGGTGTATAGAAATGCAACTGATTTCTGTACATTGATTTTATATCCTACGACTTTGCTGAATTCACATATTAGTTCTAGCAATTTTTTGGTGGAGTCCTTTGGGTTTTCTACATAGAGTATCATGTCATATGCAAATAGTGAAAGTTTGACGTCTTCCTTGAAGATTTAGATGCCTTTTATTTCTTTTCTTTAATGTTTATTTAGAGAGAGAAAGAGAGAAAGAGAGAGAGAGAGAGAGAGAGAGAGAGAGAGTGTGTGTGTGTGTGTGTGTGTGTGTGTGTGTGTGAGGGGCAGCCGAGGTCAAAGAAGTTGCTGACTGTATTCTTCTATAGGATTTTGATGGTTTCCTGTATCACATTTAGGTCATTCATCCATTTTGAATTTATTTTTGTGTATGTGTAAGAAAGTGATCTGGGTTCATTCTTCTGTATGTTGCTGTCCAGTTTTCCCAACACCATTTGTTGAAGAGACTGTTTTCCATTGGATATTCTTTTCTTCTTTGTCGGAGATTAGTTGACTACATAGTGTAGGCCCATTTCTGCATTTGCTATTCTATTCTGTTGATCTATGTGTCTGTTTTTGTGCCAGTACCATACTGTCTTGATGACTACAGCTTTGTAATATAGCTTGAAATCTGGAATTGTGATGCCTCCAGTTTTGTTTTTCTTTTTCAGGTTTGCTTTGGCTATTCGGGGTATT
Source organism: Puma concolor (assembly GCF_028749965.1). Lineage (NCBI taxonomy): Eukaryota > Metazoa > Chordata > Mammalia > Carnivora > Felidae > Puma > Puma concolor. The sequence continues at coordinate 3,721,123 of NC_141667.1, read as the reverse complement.
TTGTGGTTCCATACAAATTTTAGGATTGTTTGTTGTGGCTCTGTGAAAAAGGCTGGTGGTATTTTGATGGGGATTGCATTAAATGTGCCACCTAGGCACCCCGAGTTTTCTTTCTTTTTATAGCTCTTCTATTCTCAAAGATAATTAGAAATGACTAGTTCCTGACTTTCAGCATAGACAGCATACTTTGTCCCTCTCTTGCTCGTTGGACTAAAATTCCTGTGTCTATTCGGGGTCTTTTGCGGTTCCATACAAATTTAGAATTGTTCTAGCTTTGAGAAGAATGCTGGTGCAATTTTGATTGGGATTGCACTGAATGTTGGGAGGAGTTAATAAACATTGACAATAAATGAACATAAATAAATAAACAACAAATAAACATTTGACAATAAATTTCATATTAAAAAATAAAAAAAATATAAAATTCCCGTGTCTCATCTTTATTATAACCCAAGTCAGAGAAGGGCGCATGAGTTTCTTTCTTGAGACTACAGTTGACCCTTGAATAACCTGGGGGCCCGGGGTGCTAACCCCAAACCCCCACAGAGTCAAAAATCTGCATGTAACTTTTGATTCCCCAAACACGTACCGAATAGCTTACGGTCGGCCAGAGACCTTACTGATAAGGTAAACGCTCGACTAACACATATTTTACATAGCATATGTTTTATATATCGTGTTCTTACAATAAAATAAGCGGGAGAAAAGAAAATGTTATTGTGAAAATCATAAGGAAGAGAAAATACATTTAGGATCCCATCCTGTATTTACTTGGACTTGGCCGAAAATCTGGCCAAAGCTCGTGGAACTATAAAAACCACTATTTGCGTCCTCACTTAGGCAAATCTCAGATGTGCTTTCTGCCGCTGATGGAACAGGCGGCTCTGACCACCAGCCTGGCCTCCGGCCCGAGCGGTGGTACCTCGGGCACATGTTGTCAGCCGGGGTCCTCCAGCTTCCCCAACACACTCCTCCGCAGTGTTGCTTCTCCAGTGGTCATTATCACCTGTATTGCTTGCTTCCTCATGTTACAAGGTAAACTACAGGCCAGTAAGGGTTTCTCCCTTTTAGTCGCCTGTAGTTTCTGGTAGCTGCCAACTTCCTCGCACGAGTCAGGTACAAGCTGCCTGAGTGAGTTACCCTTGTCTTAACGTATTTGATCTTCCAACTGTCCTTTGTGGATGTACTGTTGGCCCCACTTTATAGATGGGGAAATGGAGGCACAGTAAGCCTTTTGACTTGCTTTCCCGAAGTCACAAAGCCAGGAAACTGCCATGTTGGAATCTGCACCCCGGCAGGCAGTCCGAGGTCTGGAGCCCCGCTCTTAAGCAGTGTGGCAAGATGCCTATGCTTTTCCCAGATCTGAGCGTCCAGGGGACCGTGAGGGACAAGCTTCCTGCCCTCCCTGGAATAGTAGTCCGGTGTGAGAGTTGGGTATTAAACCCATAACCGCACAAACACGTCTTCCTTGAGAGCCCCGTGATGAATGCCCCTCGAATCCTCTGTCCGGGGCAAGTGCTCTGTGCCCACCCCCTTGTCTACCCACTGCAGAAATATCTCCACGCGGGTTTTCCTCGATCCCTTTGAACTCTGGGCAGTTCGGGTGGTCACAAGGGTCTGTGCACATCTTAGACAAAAAGATCACGGCGGCAACATTTATGTGAACGACCGAGAATATGAAAAATCCCAGAAAAAGTGAAGTGTGGTTCATTCATATTCTATGGCTGCCGTAACAAATTGCGACATGTTCAGTGGCTTAAAAGGGCACCAGCGTCCTGTAAGATCATTCTGCGGACACATGCGTTGCTGGGCTGAAGTCAAGATGTCTGCGTGGCTGATTCCTTTCTCCAGGCTGCAGAGAGGAGGATCCGTTTCCTTGAGGATCCTTTGGAAAGTGGCTCACTCTGCCCCTTCCCCCCACATTCCAAGCCAGCCAAGTAGTGTTGCTGCTTCCTTTGTTTCACCTGTTTCTCTAGCTTTGCCCGAGAATGTGTTTTGCTTTTCATGACTTGGGAAATCAGATTAGGTTCACTGTGATACCCCTGTAATTTGAGCCACATCTGCAAAGTCCCTTCGGCATGTCAGGTGACGTATTCACAGGTTCTGGAAATGAAGGTGTGCTCGTTTTTGGGGATCGTGATTCTGCCCACAGCACACGAACATATATTCGAGTTGTCGTCTCCCAGGACCTTAAAGTTGTCCCTGAGAATTCAGGTTGAAGAATGCCGGATATGGGTCAGCTGATTCACAGGGGGTGGATGATTTATCCACCAGACCATTTCACAGCTTAGGTCTTCTTTTCCCTCGTGACTGCCAAGGCCCAGATCAGTAACCTGCTGGGCGGACTGAGGTTCCCCCTTTCAGATAACCCTGACTTGCATTTTCTGGCCTTGCCAATATCAGAGCTGCCTTCTGCTGCTGAGGAGTCTAAGGTCCAAACACACCTTTCGTCATCACATGGAAAACCCTATTAACCCTTGAATGCCCCAAAGAGAAAGTTATTCTTTTCTCAAAGAGTTACTCAAAACTTTGGGAGTGGAATGAAATCATTTGAAAGGGTCATTTACTTGGCACTTGGTTTCAAACAAGTGCTATTTCATTTTTGTTGTGTGTAATCCTATAATCAAGCAAGCCCATGGGTACTTTCAACCCCCTACTTATACACTGTAGTTTTGTATATTGGGCTAGGCGATAGCTTTTACCTGTGTGAATTTGCTTTTGTTCACGTTAAACAAGAATCAATCCTGTCCAAATGCATAGCACTGCTGAGCTCAGGAAGAGATTTGCGACTCATACCACCTCCTGCTCACAAAGGGAATACGAAGACGGATTTGTCAAGGTCTTTCAAATGAGCAGAACTCACGTGGATCAGGGCGGAGTGTAGTTAGGAAGGATGGGGGCATGCTTCGGGTTCTGGGTCTCCCTCTCTCTCTGCCCCTGCTCCCCGCTCAATGCTCTGTCTCTGTCTCCCCAAAATAAATGTTAAAAGTTTTTTTTAATAATGGCACAGAAAAATACTCCTGAGGTAACTTAAATTTTCTGTAAGACGATTCCAGTTGAGTTAACAACGATTTACCTAATGCCTGCTTCGGGAGGCCCTGATGGCTCTTGATATGTCAGTTTACACAGATGAGGAAAAAGAAGCCCTTGTTCTCCATTAAATCCTGGCGTCGGTGGGAAGCCAGATGATGCAAAGATAAGAGTTACAAACCAAAGGCTGCATGGGCCACTTGAGCCGCACTGAAGCGAGAAAGGCAGCAGGAGCAGAAGACAGGTCCCTAGTGGCTCCTGTGAGTCAGGCTGAAGAGTAACAAGGGGCCCCTCGGAAAATGGGTAAACTCTTGGCTCTCAGAAGAAATACTCTGAGCCAGAAAGCCAGGAAAAGTGTGTGAGACAGACTCGGGGTGAGGGTGGAGGGTAGGACGGGTGTTATTTCTCTAGATTCCAAAAAAAGGGCTCATTTTATGACGTTTCTAACATCAGGATTCAGTTTTATTCATTTCTGAAGAGCGTTTAATGAACATAGATACAGTTTTTATTTATATTTGGCCGATGTTTTTCTTGTGTTATTTCCACAAGGGCACAGATTCACTTCAGGGAGGAACATGAAGATTGTTAGTACAATTTACGATGCCCATGGTCCAAGGGGAGCTCCAGAAACGGTTATTTTGCCTCTCCACGTCTGTAATTTGCTAGGAAATCATTTTCTGTGGTTGTTTCTCACTTGTGATTAATCCCAAGTTTTCTTTTCCAGGCTAAAAATACATTTCAGCTATCATATTGAGTCAGGATGCCTCGCTCTCTGTGTCGTAACTCAAAGCTCACCTGTTTGCTAAATGTGCCCTGTCGGCACAGCTAGGATGTGGGTTGTGTGTGTGGGAGGGAGGGCGGGGGGAGAAAGAGACTAAAAGTCCTTATTGCGACAAAATTATGGTCTTTTTTCCCCCCCAAAATGATAAAAATTAGGACTTGATCCTAAAAGAGAGGCAGAAGATTGTTCTTAAGCAGGAGTGCAATGTAAGCTGAGTTGCATTTTTGGAAGACAGTCCTGGAGGCAGAGATCAGGGTTGAGTGTTAGTTCCAGCACTAAACAAACGTCAAGTGGCCGCACTCTAGGGCCACGTGGTGGCTCAGCGGCAGTGGATCGGAGAACAAGACACTCTCCAATACAGAAGCCAAAGGACTTTACGGTCCCCCGAGTGGGGCTGTGGCAAAGAGTCAGCGTCCTTTTTTTCTATACGCTCGTTGGCTATTATTGTTCACGATTCACCAGGACTAATTTTGTATCTTGAGAATCTGCTTTTCTCTTAGTCCCATGAAATTATTGACATTTGATCAGGGTGACGGGGATAAAGCTGAAAATCCCCATAAGTTGTGGGGGCTTCAGAGCAGCGTGGTCACAGCTCCGCACATGGAACGTCAGCCCTGCCCCCACCACCGTGGCCACCAGGCCTCCGATGGTGCTGATGATGGGCCGGCTGATGCCACGTAAGCAAAGAGATGCTCAGCTGTCACGATTTGGAAATTCTTTTTATTTCTCTGTCTTAGCCTATGTAAGCGTTTCAAGGTTTCAATCAAGTCTGTCTCTGGAAGAAACCCTAACTTCCTTATCTCGCCTATATTAGAATTTTCTCCCACCTCGGAAAGGGTATGACTTGGCCAAAGAATAGTTAAAATTGCCAAATAAGTGATTGGTCTTTAAAAATAGTTGGTTTTTGATACAAACTCTTTTTCTTTTAATGATCTGTAAATGTAATACCTTGTTAGCTAATTTGGTTACTAGCGGCTGTGTGATTATATAAGATGGGTCTACAAGCCAAGTTTCATTTTTTTTTAGTGAACATGAAGGGTGTTTTATATTTCTAATAACATTGGAATGAGGAAACTAGAGCCATAATTATTTTCAGATTTGTTGATTAAATGGCCAGGCAATCTGAATGAGTCAGCTCATCTCATAAAAACTAAAATTATAAATTTATTAAAGTAGCTAGTTAAAGGAAAGCACGGGCAAATGGTTTGTTGTGTACACAGTATTTATCTTAAGATATAATCAAGCATACATTAAAGAACTCTATGAATTTAAAAATTTAACTATTAAAGTCATATTCTAGGAAAACATTTAAACAATAAGATGGGATAAGGAACAGCTGTGGGGAATGACGATAGTTCTTTAAGCTTCAAGACGTAAAAAAAAAAAAAGAAGACTCTCCCTAAGTAAAATAAAATGAAAGGAACAATAGTAGCTTGGAAACATTCGCTTCTGGGTGAAGTCTGGATAGAGAAATACGGTTGAGAGTATATAAAATCGTGTTGGACTCGTGATAAAAACATCAGGATGCCATTTATAAAATGACAAAGTTATGAAGCGTTTGGTATGAGTTGTAATAAAAACATCTGGGCGCCGATAGGAGACGAAACAAGGTCAGCTGTTTATTACAGGCGTCGTAATGCACGCTTAACGCTTCGAAGTCAGTGTTGCCAGCATCCGGGCAAGGTCTAACAGATAGCCAAAAACTCTGAGCGGTTCAAAAAGATCTCTTAAGAATTTCTACAGCAGAACTGTTTCCCCCGATGCGATGAACTAAGCCTCCCCAGCAGAGTTCCCAAGGTTACTAAACAATTCTAAATATTGCAAATAACCAACGGTAGAGGAAAGAGTTGGTTAATTTCTATATAATTATTGATATTACATCTCTTTCCATCAAATATTTGAGATAGATTGAAACAAAATAAATAACTGTCATAATAGTAAAATGTGTATACAATTATAAAATTAGAAACAAGAAAGAAAAGGCATATGTAACCCATACAAGACCTAGCAATGACTTGTGACTGAATTTTATGTGACACAATGTCTTGTGTCCTGTGAATGAATTTTAAGCCAGGCTTCAGACTCTACTAACATCCTAAGTAGGAAGGAACGTAGAAATATGTATAGAATTCTGATTATGAAAAAGGAGAGAAATGTCAAATTCTCAGTGACACAAAGACTTCTTAGTCCTAGACTCCAAAAGAACTTTCTCATGTAGAATTTTGACATTATGTTATAAGAAATCATTATGTTACTTCAAATGGAATCTTTTGATGGTCAGACAGGAGCAGACACGGAATAACAGCACGGAGAGGCGTGTGGATGTGAAAGAGATTCCTTGGCCCACGCAAGTCCTAGAGAGGATGCCCTAACCCGCTGCAGAGGGAGCACCCAGCAGGTGGGGAGTCAAGAGCGAGGGTCTTCATGGGAGTCAGGGTGGGGCACACGAGCAGCAACATGGGAGATGTCACCGGGTCACGGAAGGGAAGGACAAGAAGGGGGGCGCGTGGCAGAGGCCGGCCTTACTCTGGCGATCTGCTCACCTGAGAAGTTGCTCACAGTCTGTTTAGTGAGGACAGCAGGAAGACACAAAGTGTTAAGAATTTCTAACACATCCTGGAGGACGTGAGCCAGTGTACCAGCTTGGGCTCTTGAGAACATTTTTTACTCAGTCGGTGAAGTCATCCGACTTTGGCTCAGGTCGTGAGCTCACAGTTTGTGGGCTCGAGCCCCGCATCAGGCTCTGTGTTAACAGCTCGGAGCCTGGAGCCTGTTTTGGATTCTGTGTCTCCTTCTTTCTCTGCTCCTGCCTCTGCTTGCTCTCTCTCTCTCTCTCTCTGTCTCAAAAATGAATAAACATAACAAAAAAAATAAAAAAAAAAGAAAACATTTTTACAGCACAATTTTACTGAAAATGTAATAATAGACCCTCATAGCTTTGTCCTGCGTAGCATCCATCAATAAACACAGACAGCAGTCAACTGTAAGTCTGAGTGACCAAAGATTTACAATCATGTAGTTCAAATACACACTGGCTGGTTGTCTAACTGGATCCTGATTTAGCAAGCAGAGCATCTGAATGTTGCCTGGACCATGTGTTTGTCCTACAACATCTCATGAATTTAACTTCCCTAGATCAGCTCTTCATTCTTGATTTCTGAATGAGAATTAGACCTTAAATTTTAGAAAAGATGGTTGGATGAATGAATAATTTTCTGTACTGAGATAATGGAATATTTATTAAGATCATTAGGGTTATGGAGACCACATAGGAAATGTGATATATTCAGAAAAACAAATGCCAATTTGTATTTGGGATCTACACCAGTATAGCAATGATCAGCTATTGCATAGGCAGACTTCCGAGTGTCCTGCCCTGAGAAAGGGGGGGGGTGATATGGGTACCCGTGGCCCTGTTTCCATCACATACCACACCAGCAGAAGCTTCCACCCATGGAGGGATGGGATAATCCACAAGGGTGCATCAGAGGCACCAGCTCAAGGGTGACACCCTGTGTTATCACCCAAAATACAGGGTAGGTGCTGAACCGATGACCATTTCATGCCCTGTGTCTTTAAGAAATGAAACCATTCTGTTTTTCTTTTTAAAGGTTTAAAAATGTTTATTATTTATTTTTGAGAGCGAGAGAGACAGAGCACGAGTGGGGGAGGGGCAGAAGGAAAGGGAGACACAGAATCCGAAGCAGACTCCAGGCTCTGAGCTGTCAGCACAGACCCTGATGCGGGGCTCAGACTCATGAACTGTGAGATCATGACCTGAGCCGACGTCGGATGCTTAACTGACTGAGCCACTCAGGGGTCCCCTGATGAAATCTATCCTATCTCTGTGCTATCAATGGGCATAAATTAAAATATAGATGTGACCACGTTATTACCACCTGTCAAATTGGAAAAAAAATATTGAAAGATTCAAGTAGTTCTCATATAATGGGATATATCTCTATCATCTCTATATCTCTATCTCTATCTCTATCTCTATCTCTATCTCTATCTCTGTCTCTATCTCTATCTTTATCATCTCTATCTCTATCTCTCTCTATATCTATCTATCTATACAACTCTCTCTCTATATCTATCTATCTATCTATCTATCTATACACATACTCAGTCCCAGGGGTAAGAGATCGTGTGATTTGAGCAAAGGGGGAGGTGGTTTTCAACCATGGGACTTATTTCAGTTTTTTGTGACTTAATGAAAAGCAAACATAAAGCATCAAAATGGATAGAATTTTTGCTTTTGTGAAGGAGGCATATACAACGTCTTATTTTTCTGTCCACTGCAATAAATGTGGAGCACATGCGAACTGAGACCTCCCACCGAAAAGCTAAGTTGGATCCCTGTTAACATATGCAGTGGTCTGATGTGTTGGCCCTTTGTGTCCTGCACATTTTGTATCCCTGGGTTCTTGTGCAGGGATGGTGAAGATATGCACATTTGATCTTGCCACTGACAAGCCCAGCTGGCTCCTCCTGGAGCTCCCGGGACCTTTTCCTTGAGTCTCAAGCTACTGCAGGGACCCTGCCTGCCCAGAGTCCTGAGTGCTTGCTCGCGTACTGGGCGATGGTTATACTGTGTTATCTTCTCCTCCAACAGCAAATCCAAGGAGTTGTACCAATAATCTAGAAGATCGGAGTTCTAAAAAAACGCATCTCTGCGACCCTTTGGATCAACTGTGGCTAGTGTGCCCCTCCAGTAGGGGCTGGAGGAAGCCCATAGGGTTGGGAGCCAACGCCAGCGGGACGGTGAAACTCCAGCTGTGGCCCGTCTGTCGCTCCTCCCCAGGTCTGCACTCCATCTCGCAGGGAGGTAATTGCTGGAAACGAAAACGAAGGTGGGTGTTCTCGGTTGGATTGTGTCTGTCCCAAGTCCCCGTGTCAGTGTCCTAAGCCCCAGGACCTGAGAATGTGACCGCTTTTAAGGAGGTGATCAGGGTAAACCCAGGTCTGGTGGGTGGGTCCCAATCCAGTATGGCTGGTGTCCATAGAGGAAGAGACAATTAGGACACAGATGCAAACACAGAGAGGGACGACCGCACAAGGTCACAGCAAGAAGGTGGCCACCCCACGCCTGGGAAAGAGGCTTCAGAAGAAACCAGACCTTCCAACAACTTAATTGTGGGCTTGTATCTTCTCCAGAACAGTGAGGAAATGAATTTCTGCTGTTTAAGCCCCCGGGGTGCACTAGTTTGTAACAGCAGCCTCTGGCTGGAAAGGCAGAAGCGAGACCATTTGTCATACAGGAATGTGGGGAATAGGCACCTGCTGGGCAGGGGGTGGGGCGGGGGCGGAGCACTGGTCAGGGGACCAGGGTAAGAGGAGGATGTGAGGGACGATCCAAACACATCACACACTTGACAGAATGACACTTGCAATGACACGCTACGCTCCCCTGACTTTCCCATCTGGCCACGTGCGCTCATGTTCTGGCTCCGCACACATTACAAAGGCCCCCGTACCTCGGTGGCTGCCATCCAGGCTGAGTGAGGGTAGTGTTCGTGTAACACTCCCTCTCCCGCCCCCTGAGCCGATGCTGTCCTCAGGGGGAGCACGAGAAAGCCCCGGTGTGAGTGACAGACTCACCTTATACCGAAAGCCCATCACGGTTACGATTCCCGTGGCATAAAAGGTTACCCAAATTTGGCTTTTTTCTGGGGTTAGTAAAAAAGGGAATTCGATTATCCTCAGTTCTTTCTCAACTTTTCCACCAGTGAATCTTTCCAAATTCTTCTGGAATCGCTGGTTACGATGATTTTCCAGTCCTTGCAGGATAAAGCCCTGACGTTTTAGCCTGGCATCCAAGGTTGTGCACATTTGGTCTGAAACAATGGGACGGACACGTGGGGTCCTGCTTCACTCAAGACGTGGCTGGAAGAAGCTCACGTCCCCTGCCGGATGGGCCCACCGTGCATGCTTAGCACCCCGCCCGGGCCCCTTCCACGAGCCCCTGGGCAAGGACACGGCTTCCGCACCCCATGTGCGGCTGGACAGTGGGCCTCGTTCTAGGAGCTGGGTTTCCATCCTGTTCTCCACCCCCCCAACAGCAGCTCCAAGAATGCAGTCCCAGGGTCGGCTGTCAGCATCCAAGTGTGGGGGAGACGGTCTGGGGCCCCAGACCAAGTGCTCCAAGGCAGAGCCGAGGGGTCCTGGCCCCCAGAGGTGTGTGTGGAGAAAGGAAGCTCAGCCGACCGTGACCCGAGCTGATCTTCCGTGTGGCCAAGGGTGCCGGGGCGCTGGTGCAGCAAAGCATCTGGGGTGAAGGGTGCGGGCCTTTCTGCACGTCCCTCTGGCCTCCCTGCAGGTCCCACATTAGTTCTGGATGCCTCATGTGGACGGTATTAAACAAACAAAGCATGTCCGAGAACCGTGGCCAGGGTGAGCGGCCAGAGGAAGCCTGGGAGAGGGGAGGTGGGAGCTGAGACCGTGCTCAGCTGTTCAGAGAAAGTGAGAACGAGGGAGGGTGCTGGTGGGAGGGCTGACTCGGGGAGCGGCCCAGGGGTCCGTGGAGTCCAGACCCCATGACCAGGAGCCCCAGTGAGCGGAGCTGGGGCTGCCCAAAGGTGGGGAACTCACAGTACTGGGCACCATTGCTGACGGCTCCCGAGCGTAGCTGTGTGGCCACTTGGCAGGGGTGATGTGGGGGTGAATGTCGACGTCGGCTTATCCAAACCCCATCAGATAAGGATTTGGTTCTGTGAGATTTCTTACCTCCTTGATTCGCCTACTATTTAAAATGCAAGGCGCTCAGTCAGTTGAGCGTCCAACTGTTAATTGGTTCAAGTCATAAACCCAGGGCTGTGGGATCGAGACCCCTTTGCACTGAGCGTGGAGCCTGCTGGGAATTCTCTCTCCCTCTCCATCCCTCTGCCCCTCCACGACTCACCGTGTCTTTCTAAATAAATAAATAAATTGACGATAGACAGATGAATGAATGAAAGAGTGAGTGAATAAAGTGCCCACACTGCCCGCCCCCCCCCGCCAGACTCCAACGGGTCTCCCCTCTGAAATCTTCCCAGTCTCTACAAAAGGCCCTGCCACCCTCTAGAAACCTCCAAGTCCCATGCTGGTTCTCCAACGTCCTGCATCCACACTCAAGCCATTCCCGTTGATTCCGCCTCTGAATGACCACACTCCTTTCCTCTCCCAGGCCACCATCGCGACACTCTGAGTGCGGCGTTGGGGTCCGAACCGTGGCCCTGCCCCTCCACCCCTGCCTCCGCTCCAGGCTCCGGCAGCAGAAGCGCGTCTAAGGCAAACCAGACCATGCCGTCCCAGACCAAAGCACTTCTCCTTCACTTCCCACTGGCTCTAGGACCAGGCCCGGCATCTCCCCTGGCCGTGCGGCTGCAGGATGAGCTCAGACCCAGCCCCTCATCCCCGTCCCAGGCCACCTTCCAGCCATTCCCCGGTCACCGAACACACTGGCTTCCCGCGGGCTCTTGACAAGCCCAGTTCTTCCCTCTTGAGACCTGTGTACTTGGTGTTGACCCTGGAGGGGCACACCTCCCTCCACGGGGCCGGGCGGCTTTCTCCCCAGCCGCCAGCTTTGAACGCGCAGGGCCCCAGCCTCCTGCACCACCTGAACGGGGGCAGCCCCTCTATCATCCTCCCCTGTGTCCCACCCTCCGGGTCTCCCTCTCATCGCTCCCCACAGCTCATGACTGCTGCGTCCTGGTTTCTTCTGCTGTGGGTGTTTTGTTCCGTCTGGGCAGGAGCCAGTTCTATGGCGTTCGTGAATCACCCCCCGCCCCCCGTGACAGGCCAAGCCACCCCTGACCCCAACTCCCGACCTAAGTCACCCTACTGTTCTTGCTTTTGTGTGTATTTGCTGTTTTTTTTTTTAAACACTCAACTCTACCTGGTGTAATTCTATTGTCATGTCTCCTGCCACCCCCACAGCAGAGCTGAAGCTCCGTTAGGGAATGAGTTATGCATTTTTAGCACCGATTCCAGTGTCGGGCACACGTCAGGTGCTTAATAAATGCCTGCTGAGTATGTGTTCTCTGAACAGATGGAACAGGAGGTCCTTTCTAGAACTGAGCCGCATGTCTCCTGGGAACAGGCACCCGGGAAGTATTTAAGTAGGTATCTAATGAATGCGGAAGTGGGTGGCCAGACGTCCCCTTAGCTGCCACTAGGGTTTCAAGGATTTTGTGGCAGAGGGGAAGGGATGGAAAATTAGGAGCTGGAAACCCAGTGGTTATACCCTCACCTGGTGTTGACTCTGTGAGGTGTTGGAAAAGCCACGAGACACAGCCACACTGCAGCGTCCCACCTTCCACGCGGGATAACGGCATCACGCTGTCCCATGAGGCTGGGGGATCGTGGGAAACAGGACAAGAGGGTCCTGACTCCCTCGGAAACCCTTTGTCACGGGGGTGATGGCCTTCCGACCATAAAGTACATTCAAGTTGGAGTTCTTGTGTGCCTACTTTTTAAAAAATTTGTGTAGGTATGTATTTATTATTTTTTAAATAATATGAAATTTATCGTCAAATTGGTTTCCATACTGTGCCTGCTTTTTTATTCATGTGTCAGAAATGCTCAAAAAAGTTGGTAGTTACTGAAGACCCCTGATAATTTCTTTGAAAAATTGTAGGTTTTTTTTCCCCACTTCTCAGCTGATGCTTATTCAGGGATAATCAATTCTATTTAAAGTTGCCCTGAAGAAAGCGTGTGAGGACGGTGTCTGATGTTGTTGGTCTTTTATTAAAAAAAAAAGAAAAAAAGGTAAAACAGAGATAAAAAAACTGGAACTTTTGTGTGTGACACAGAGAGAATGTTCTGGAATTACCCCTGATGTCAGGCTAATCGGGTTACTTCTTAGTATTGAAAGTAGTATTGAAATTGAGTCTCATTAGATCTGAATGCCAACTGCACGACAGAACTTAATTTTTTTTTCTCTTAAGGGCACAGACAAATTCGACGCTAATGCGGTGGGACTGAGACGTGAAATCCCCAAACACCTCTGTTGAGGCTAAAAAGGATGTGTGAAGCGTGTGTTCAAGAGCAGTGGATGTTCACCTTGAAAATAAAAGGTCGTGGGACAGGGAAGACCCAGGGCCAGGGGACAGCGGTGTCCCCGGCTGCCATCGTCACGGGCGGAGGTCGAGGACTATGGTCCCTAGAGCAGCAAGAATTCGTGTCCACGTCAGAGAGGCAGAGAGCAGACGGTGAGCCGGACGACAGCACAGGGTCCGGGCAGGGGCGGCACCTCCTTGAGAGCAAAGGACAGGGGTCCCGGCCGGCAGGGGACAGTCGGTTTCCATCCGAGTGGCGGGCATCTGCCCGCCTGGCATCCCGCTTGTCCTGAAACGCTTGCTGAGGACACTCCGGTGTCAGTGCTGGTCTTTTTTTTTGTCAGAGGAAGAGAAAAGAGCCACAATTAGAAAAATGCGTCTGAAGACACTCCCCCGCCTCCCCGGGGTCTGACAAAAACTACTTTCAGCCGAAAGACACTAACATCCAATTCATGGCTCCTTCGGGAAACTCCCATGATGGCCTTTTTTGGCAGCCCAGGAATGTCTAAGAATTTACTTCCAGTCTGCTGATAGAGAGCTGTGTGCCCGACCGGCCAGCCCCCCACGGCGTCAACACGCCAGGGGGCACCCCGGGCTCTCTCTTGGCCTCCGCCACTGGGTTCTCATTCGGTAGGCTGACCTCCCCCCACGAGGCCTCCCCAGACCTTTTCAAAAGCCCATAAACACGGCCACGGCATTTATGGGAAGCGGGAGGGCCAACTTACACGCAGCACAAAGAGTGGGAGCCCTTCCTCTGGAAGGTTCGTGCACCTGAGTGACAGGGGGCGCCGACTGCGGCAAGGGCAGAGGGGGACTCGGGTCCTGATTAGCACAGACGTCAACACCCTATACAGCACGGAGGAAGAAGAACCTCGAGGGGTCCAAGAAGAAAACCACACAAGGAGACGACCATTTCTTTCCATTTCGCAGGTTAGAAACCCTTAGGTTTATTTACTTTTTTTAAAATTTTTTTTAACGTTTTATTTATTTTTGAGACAGAGAGAGACAGAGCATGAACGGGGGAGGGGCAGAGAGAGAGGGAGACACAGAATGGGAAGCAGGCTCCAGGCTCCAAGCCATCAGCCCAGAGCCCGACGTGGGGCTCGAACTCATGGACCGCGAGATCGTGACCTGAGCTGAAGTCGGACGCTTAACCGACTGAGCCACCCAGGCGCCCCAGAAATCCTTAGGTTTAAACACACGTCCTCAGCTAAGGGGAAGACTTCACGCGGCAGCCAGTGATTTGCACGAATTAGTGACATTTTATTTCAGCCAGTGTCCTGAGGCTACTTGAGAAAGCGAACATTGGTCTGTTTTCTGTCTGCCAATTACATGGATCGCAGCGGATGACAGCTGAAAAATGTGACCGCCGCGTAAGTTTCTGAGCAAACTGAAATTCTCGCTTTCCTTAGCGCCTGAGTGATGTGCTGTAGACGTTATTGCCAAACTTAATTCCATGTAAGTTATCTTTTGGTGGATTTTATGATTTAAGATTTTTAATTTTATTTCCTTATTGGTTGTAATTGACATACAAGAGACGTAGTGATTGTTTTTTTGACATACTGATTTATTTATTAAAAGTTTTTTTAATGTTTATTTTTGAGAGAGACAGAGCGTGATCAGGGAAGGGGCAGAGAGGGAGGGAGGCACAGAATCTGAAGCAGGCTCCAGGCTCCGAGCCATCAGCACAGAGCCTGACGCGGGGCTTGAACCCAAGAACTGCGAGATCATGACCTGAGCCAAAGTCAGATGCTTAACCAACCAAGCCACCCAGGTGCCCCTTAATGTTTATTTTTGAGAGAGAGACAGAGCGTGAGCAGGGGAGGGGCAGAGAGAGAGGGAGACTCAGAACCCACAGCAGGTTCCAGGCTCCGAGCTGTCAGCACAGATCCCGACGCGGGGCTCGAACACACGAACCGTGAAATCATGACCTGAACCTAAGTCGGACGTTCAACAGACTGAGCCCCCCAGGTGCCCCTTGACATAGTGATTTTTTAAAAATTGATTTTGCTGAATTCGTTCCACCGAGTGTTCTCCTTGATTCCGAGGATCCTTGGGCGATTACCTTGGTTTTTTCGAAACACCCTTCCACATGCTCAGCAACTGTGACTTCTGATGGATTTCAGTTTCTGTGCTTTGCAGCGGTTGACTTTTCTTATTGTTTCTAGCAGGTTTACTAGATTTTAGACAGTTGGATTCTTTGCTATTTCGGTCATAAATTGTCACGATTGTGATAAATATGTAAAATCAGAACGGTAGTCACTTGAACGACTCTTGGAAAAAAAGTCCTACCTGGTATTTAATACTGAAAGAAATGTTCTCCATGGTATGAATATCAATAAATAGCATAGCTAAAATAGGAACCATGCAAACAAACAAAGTTCTCCACCTCTCATTTGTGCTGCGTCTGTGTGCCGTGAGATGGTTTGAATGAGGGAGAAAATTGAAGCCCTCGATTAGAAATTTCCAGTAAAAGAGAAGCCATGGCAGGTTAACTTCAATTTTCTTAACATTTGGTTGGAAAGCTCATATGTGTGTACACGTATGTATACACATCCACGCACACCCATGACAGATAAATTATGACCCACAAATATTGGGCTTTTTGAAACAAAGAGTAGTTTTTTAAAAGATCACTTTTTTTTTGTACTGTCATTGTTGTAACAAATTTAATGTATTTCAGAGTCAGCCAAAACTAAATTTGTGTTGTTTCTAGCACTTGTGTTAGACAAGCTGAGATCATGGGTTTAGACAATCTGCTCTCTGCAGTAAGAGT
Organism: Puma concolor; assembly: GCF_028749965.1. Lineage (NCBI taxonomy): Eukaryota > Metazoa > Chordata > Mammalia > Carnivora > Felidae > Puma > Puma concolor. The sequence goes on along the minus strand of NC_141667.1, from coordinate 3,705,498 downwards.
GGGCTGGGTCCAGTCATCAGGTTAGCACCCGGGTCCCCACTCTGCAGTAAGAGTGGGCTGTGTGCAGCCGGCAGGTTATCACACGCACCACCCCAGTGGGTCCAGCGTGCGGGGGATGCTGTTCCTCTGCGCAAGCGAATAGCAGACGTCGGTCTGTGCTGGTTTCCTGTTGCTGCTGTAATGAACAGCCATAAACCTGGTAGGTCCAAGGGGCCTGAGGTTTCTTCTGTCACCGTTCCGGAGGCCAGGAAGACGTCTGAAATCCCTTGCACTGGGCCCAAATCAAGCTGTCAGTGTTAGCAGGTCCATACTCCCTCTGCAGGCCTGGGGGAGAATTTGCTATCTCCCCTCCGGGCTTCTGGGGGCTGCTGTGTTCCTAGGCTTGTGGCCACAGCACTCCGATCTCTGCCTCTGTGGTCACATCTCCTTTCCTCCCGAGTGTGTGGAATGTGTCTCTGCGAAGATGCATGTGATTGCATTTAGGGTCCACCCGGATAATCTCCCCACTGAAAGAGCCTTCATGGGGTGTCTGGGGGGCTCAGTCGGGTGGGCGTCCGACCTCGGCTCAGGTTGTGATCTCACGGTTGGTGGGTTTGAGCCCTGCGTCAGGCTCTGTGTCGACAGCTTGGAGCCTGGAGCCTGCTTTGGATTCTGTGTCTCCCGCTCTCTCCACCCCTCCCCTGCTCACGCTCTGTCTCTGCCTCTCAAAAATAAATAAACATTAAAAAGTTAAAAAAAAAAAAAAAAGAAAGATCCTTAACTTAGTCACATCTGCAAAGACCCCCTTTCCAGCACTGAAGGTAACATGTAGAGAGGTTCAGAGGATTGGGAGGTAGCTGTCTTCAGGTGGGGGGGGGGGGGCATTTTAAAACCCACCACAGTTTAATGGTTTTCCTTTTAGAAAATCTTAAACGGTATGAGGAATCGCATTGCCCAGCACGGGGACAGCACACATCTGGGTCATGGTGGATGAGACCAGTCGTACATCCCTTTTCTCATATGGGTCTTTCTTTCTAAATTCATGTTGTGGGGAAATATTTTCAAGTGCACAAGCGCAAAAGAGTCAGCCACTTCTCCCTTGGGAATTATATTCCCCATAACGGATGCCGGGATTGTCCTGGGACATATAAACATATGCCAGTGAGAACATCACGTGACACGTGTGCTCTGTAAACTGCAGATAGGGTTTTCAAAGAGTTAATGACTGTCTTCCCTGTCTCCACATTTGGCAGTGATTAAGAGAGCGAGAAGTCAAAGAGACGGAGAGGCAAAGAGCTGCCTTTTCTTTTTTTTTTTTTTCAACGTTTTTATTTATTTTTGGGACAGAGAGAGACAGAGCATGAACGGGGGGGGGGGGGTGCAGAGAGAGAGGGAGACACAGAATTGGAAACAGGCTCCAGGCTCTGAGCCATCAGCCCAGAGCCTGACGCGGGGCTCGAACTCACAAACCGCGAGATCATGACTTGAGCCGAGGTTGGACGCTCAACCGACTGCGCCACCCAGGCGCCCCAAGAGCTGCCTTTTCTAATAATAAGGCTGTTTGCACGGAACGGTTCCCATCCCTGGCAAAACGGGCTTCCTGTTCAGCAGCCCCAAATCAAACCCTGCCGGTTATTGATCGGCAACTCCCCCTGCCCTTGAAAACTTGTGACACAGAGGGTTAGGGAATGGGTGCTTCCTTCAGACAGATTTCCGCACAAAGCAGAGCCAAGGGGCCAACGGGATAGGCCCGATTTCTTCCCCGAGTTTGCCAATCGGATCACTTGCGTTACCTCTATGTGCAAGGAGTGGGTGGGCAGAAAGGGGGGCCGGGAGTGCAAATCAATCGAAAAGAAGAGCCTCCCATGAAAAGATACAGGATATTTTTTCTATTAAATTTGACGTCATTTCCTTATGTGTCTGACTAATTTGGGGAGGCCAAAATTCACATCACAAAAATGGCAAAATACCTCCGGTCCCTCAATCACCGTGATGAATCCTCAGCCTGAACACTCAGCAGGGGTCTCTGGGGACTTTTGAAGGGGGAGACACGCTAGTACCACTCAGAATATTAACTAGAGCTTTATATATATTAACTATAGTTAATGCTTTAACTAGGAAAGGAAGTTAAAGAGTGAGGAAGGAGGAGAGTGGTTATCCTGCTAGTATGATTCAACCACACAGCCCTTGCCGTTGGGGCTAGATAGAAGGAGGACCAAGCTGGCTTATCTTCTCCCTGTACCCGCCAGTCCCCGCCCCCCCAAACCCCAGTGCTATGCGGAGCCACACCCAGCCAATAACCGGGGACATCAGCTTAAAGCCATCAGCGGTGAAGCTCATAGCTTATAGCAGCACTATCAACATTAGCCAAACTGTGGAAAGAGCCCGTATGTCCATCAAGTGATGATTGGATAAAGACGATGTGGTTTATATATACAATGGAGTATCACTCGGCGATCAAAAAGAATGAGATCTTGTCATTTGCAACAATACGGATGGAACTAGAGTGTATTATGCGAAGCGAATATCAGAGAAAGACGAATATCGCGTGGTTTTCAGGACACAACAGATAAACCTAGGGGAAGGGAAGGAAGAGTAAGATGAAAACAGAGAGGCAAACCGTAAGGGACTCGTAAATACAGAGAACAAACTGAGGGTGGCTGGAAGGGCAGTGCGTAAGGGATGAGCTAGACGGGTGATGGGCATGAAGGAGGGCACTCGTGAGCTTGTTTGGAGGTTCTAGCAGGGGAGCGCGGCTACTCGTACACCCTTGACCGAAGAACGGTCCTCCTCTGTGGGGAAGGTCATCCTCTTCGACCGAGTGCACAGCCTCGGGAGGGAGGCACACGGAGCGGTGAAGGAGGAAGGGGACCCCCGCCTAGCCAGCCAGATCAGCCCAATCAGCCCTGGCGGTCAACGGGGTGACAGATGTCGCAGCCAGGTCGCCCTCACATCCGTGAAGGAGGGCACTGGTTGAGATGAGCCCTGGGTATCACCTGTAAGTGATAAATCACCGGGTTCTACTCCTGAAACCAATACTACATTGTATGTTAACTAACTTGAATTTAAATAAATAAATTAAAGCAAAACAAAACAAAAAAAAGCAGAACAGAGAAAGAGAGAGGAATGACAGGAGGTCCGAGATGCCCAGAAGTCATAAACAAGGAGAGCAATTTTCTATCCCACTTCAGATCAGGGAAGCCTGCAATGCTTAGAAAGATTTCCGTAATCATGGTTATTTTACTTAAATGGATCTAAAGTGGAAAGTTTCAATAACTTGGAAAACAGATAAAAATATAAAAGCAGTGCCGTCCGAGTTAATTTTGCAGAGCAGTGTAAACCCTGCAAAGCCCCGGAGGTTTTGAGGATGCCATTATATCACAGTGAGATGCGGAAATGTTATTTATCTCAATTTCACTGGACATTAAATAAAATCATATGGATGCTGTATATCCTATTTGGAGTGGAAAAATTGCAAAGTATAATTTTTACAAGCTTCTCAGTATTTAAAGTATTTAAAAGGTGATAAAGATTCTTGTTATGGACTAAATATCTGTGACCACCTTCCCTCCAGGTCCAAATCCATACGTTGAAACCCAGTCCTGCCGTGTGACGGTGTCCCGAGAGGGACACCTGGGGAGGTGACTGGGACTGAATGAGATCGTTGGGGTGGGATTCATCATGCCCTCGTAGAGTCGGGAGAGAGCTTGCTTCCTCTTCCTGTTCCCCACCATGTAAGGACCCAGTGGGAAATCAGCAACCAAAAGGAAGTCCTCCCAAGACCAGGCCATGCCAGCAGCTTGACCTTGGACTGGTCAGACTCTAACACTGGGACAGATAAACCACCCAGTTTATGGTGTTTTGTTTTAGCTGCCCCAGCAGACCAAGACAAGCCTCTCCTTGACCAAACTCTGGTCAGGTCAGGCTTCTCTGAACTCTTTCAACTAGGCTCTGTTCTTGGGTATGTCCTCAGGAGCCCCGTTTTAGCAAGAATCCTGCTAAAACAGTTTAGCTAGAATACCCTGCCTCCAATATCTGGCCAAGTTTCTCCTCTCGCACTGTCCCCCCCACTCTCCCCCTGCTCCCCCCGGTGATGTCTGATCTTCCCAGAGCGCCACCACCAAGAATCCTGCTGGGTTGGTTTAGCTAGAATCTCCCTTACCCTAATGCTTCCTTTTAGTAATCTTTGGTCCACTAGCAAACCTCACCCTGCCCTTCGACTATAAATTCCCACTTCTCCTTGTTGTATTTGGAGTTGAGCCCAATGACTCTCCCCTACTCCCCAACCCCATGGCAGTGGTCCCTGCATCTATCCTAATGGTCCTGAATAAAGTCTGCCTTACTGTTTTAACAAGTGTCACGAATACATTTTTTTTCCTTCGACAAGGGACATCAGGAAAAGTCGTGTTCTGTAATTTATTCTAGGTGTCATGGTACGACTTGAGAACGTAATTCAAATGCCATTCTATGATGTCATTAAAAGAACATAGGTATTCTTGATAAACTTAAGGACTAGCTGAATAAATAAAGGAACATTTACAAATGTTTAAAATACTTAATACTGATTCTGGAATAAAATAGATTCTGTAGATTTAGCTTTCATTCTTTCAACAAATTCCAAGAGTTCACTAACAGCCAAGTACTCTTTCAGGTGAAAGGGTTACAAAAATAAACAAAATACAAAATACCCATGCCCACATGGAGCTTTCTTAAAAGCAGGAAAAATACACAACAGTCAACATAAATATGCAAAAGAAGTCAGGATATTTCAGTTATTGATGGAGTTCACGGAGGAAAACAATACAGAAATGGATATAAAAATATATCTTAAAAGCAGATGGAGGAAAAAGACCCCGGACATAGAGGGTAACAATAAAATAAATGACACCTGGCATGCCTGGGTGGCTCAGTCGGTTAAGTGTCTGACTTAGGCTCAGGTCATGATCTCATGGTTCATGGGTTCGAGCCCCCTGTCGGGCTCTGTGCTGACAGCTCAGAGCCTGGAGCCTGCTTCGGATTCTGTGTCTCCCTCTCTGTCTGCCTCTCCCCAGCTTGAGCTCTGTCTCTCTTTCTCAAAAATAAATAAACATTAAAAAAAAATGAATGACCGGTGGGGATACTAACCACTATACTAACGAGGAGGGTAGGGGGGGAAAAGTCACAGAGAGGGAGGGAGGCAAACCATAAGAGACTCTTAAGGACCAAGGAAAAACTGAGGGTGGAGAGGGTTGGAGGAGAGGGGAAAGTGGGTGATGGGCATTGAGGAGGGCACTTGTTGGTGTGAGCACTGGGTGTTGTATGGAAACCAATTTGACAACAAATTATATTTAAAAAATAAATGACACCCGTCTTCTCATGAGAATTACAGAAAACAGTGAACCAGCACTTTTAAAGTTCTGAAAGGAAAGAAAAATCCAACTCCCCAATAGACCCATACATACACAATCACCTAATTTTTGAAAAAGGGGCCAAGTTATTTCAATGGACATAGGAAAGTCTTTTTAACAAACCGTGCTGGGACAACTGAATATCCATGTGGAAGAAAACGAACTTTGATCCTTAGCTCACACCACATAAAATTTTTACTCGAAATGAATCATTCACTCAACCATTACAAAGTCTAAATATAATACTCTAGATACAAAACATAGGAGAATATAATCCCAATTTTAGGGTAGGCAAAATTTGAAGAGGTGGACAGAAAGCACTAAGCATAAATAAAATGTATTGGATTAATTGAATCTGGCTAAAATTTAAAATTCCGCTCCTGGGGCGCCTGGGTGGCGCAGTCGGTTAAGTGTCCGACTTCAGCCAGGTCACGATCTCGCGGTCCGTGAGTTCGAGCCCCGCGTCAGGCTCTGGGCTGATGGCTCGGAGCCTGGAGCCTGTTTCCGATTCTGTGTCTCCCTCTCTCTCTGCCCCTCCCCCGTTCATGCTCTGTCTCTCTCTGTCCCAAAAATAAATAAACGTTGAAAGAAAAAAAATTTTAAAAAAAATAAAATAAAATAAAATAAAATTCCGCTCCTAAAGGACACCACCATTTTAGTATATGTGCTGCCGAAGCGAGCACTAGGACACCACCATTAAGGAAATGTGAGAAGGAAAGGTGCCCGGGTGGCTCAGTTGGTTGAGCATCAGACTCTTGGACTCTACCAAGGGAGTAAAGGATAAAAGCCTCATCATTTACACTTATTTAGGCCTGAATTTTGCCCGTATTCACCCTGAAAGGATAATTTCAAACTAAATTCATCTTTTTCTTTCTTCCTTTCTTTTGTTCTTAATTCACCTTTTCTCTGAACAGAAAGCAAGCTTGTTTGGGTCTTTGACTATCCTATGAAGGGTGTTCTATGAATATATATATATATATATATATATATATATATATATATATATTATACACAAAATCCCATCTCTCTTTTAAAGGTAAAGACTACCCCCCTCTTTGGGTGTTGAAGCTTGTAAACGCCTTCCATGTTAGGGTGAGGGAATAAGGATCATTCCGAATGATGAAGATTTTCATCACAAACCATAGCTTCTGGATCAAAAATGTTCCCTACTTTCCAAGCTTGTGGGGGCAAGGGTAAATGGTACCCTTGGTGAGGCCTCACCTCAGGCCCCTGTCCCTCACCCTTCCTCTTCTTCCCCCAAGACACAAACCTCCATTTGCTTTTAAGACTGATTTTTATATTTTAGTTTCAACAGTTTTACTCTGATACGCATACGCAGAGTCGTTTTCTTTTTAAATGGATTCTGGTGACATTTTCTGGCTTTTTAGAACTCTTCATTGATATTTGTCAACAACAATTTACAGGTTTTTGTTTCAAAAATATTTTCCTACCTGATTCTACACCTCCTTTAGTTTTGAGTCTCTTGCTAACCCTATGTTAGTTTTCTCGATTTTGTCTCACAGGTCAGCAAGGTGCTGGTCAGTTTTTACTTCTTTTTGTCTCCCTGTCTAAATATAATACTCTAGATACAAAACATAGGAGAATATAGTCCCAATTTTAGGGTAGGCAAAATTTGAAGAGGTGGAGAGTCTGAGGAGACTGGAGAGCTTCCTTTGACATTTGTAAAACTCGTTATTTCGATCACACACTTAAGATCGGTGCATTTCACTGTATGTGTACTTGTACCTCAATGAAAGATGTCCGTGGCTTGGATGAGAGTGACAGCCATGGGGTCAGGAGGAAGACATCGGATTCTGGGTGTGTTTTAATTCTAGAGTCAGTGGGAATTGCTGTCACATGCCCCGTGCGTTATGACAGCCGGGGAGGAGCCAAGAGCCAGTCGACCTCTTCTGGCTGTTGAAATGGAAGGATGGAGTTCTCCTTTACGGAGATGGGAAAACAACAAGAAGGAATAGAGTTGGGGGTTAGGTGAGAGCAAAGTTGGGATCACAGCAGGTTTTAGATGTTTGAATACAGGGGCTGGTGCCGCTGAACAGCTGCTGTGCGGAAGTCTCTAGACTTTAGGGGAAAGTGCCAGGCTGGGGATTCAAATGTGGGATGAATCTATATGCAGATGAGGTTGAAACCATGAGGCTTGATGAGCTTATCAGCGGGGCGATTGCAGAGGGAAAGAAGAGAGGTCCCAGGCGTGAGCTCCTCAGATCAGAGAGATAAACAAGGGGCCGGCACGGAACTGAGCAGGAGGCGTGACGGGGACGGTAGGACAGCCGATATGAATGAGCTCTGACTCTTCTCCTCACTGTCCCATCATCTCAGCGAGAGCCCCAAGCATCCGTGCAGTTCTGGTTTACTTACAACGCTTTGAATCTTTTCGGTGAACGAACACGGCTAAGAGAGCAATTGGTTATAGAAGTGCCACATGGTGCCAGTTGCCACTGGAGTCAATGCGGGTAGTAGGGTTTTCTACCTGTTCAAGGATACCAAGCCTTGCACTTTGCACGAAACAGACCCCAAACTGTGGACGGTCATATGACTGCTCCTGTCCCAAACAGCTCCCAAAGGCCACCAGGGCGCTGCCGTGGGATATGAAAACCTACCGAGGGTCAAGGCCAATTCTTTGGTATATCGTCTGTGCGGGTTATGAACATAGGGGCTCGAATAAGAACCCACCTGTGTGGTATGTTAGTCCTTTGGGCCGTTACAACAAAATACCATAAATAGGGTAGCTGACAAACCACAGAAATGTATTTCTCACAGTTCTGGAGAAAGTCCGCCGTGGCTGGTGAGGGCCTCCTTCCTGGTTCATAGGTGGCTGGGTTCTTTCTCTCTGTGCCCTCCCGTGACAAAAGGGTGGACGGAGCCTTCTAGGGTTTATTTTATAAAGGGCACAAATCCCATTTGTGAGACCTCCACCCTCATGACCAAATTTCTTCCAGAGTCTCCACCTCCTGACACTATCACCTTGGGGATTAGCATTTAGTATATGAATTTTGGGGGAGGGGGAAGCCCACGCATTCAGTCCATAGGAGATGTTACCTGCTGACTATGCATCCTTTCACAGCCAAGGGAAATGTAACTATTTCAATACTTACGTTTTCTCTTGCAATACTGATGCGTTAAAGACATCAAGGAAAGAGTGTGTTGAAAAAAAAATCATGTTTGTGTTTAACTATTTGCAGTACCCAAACGTCTTTCATCAGATGCGTATGTGCAAACGTGTACAGGAAGAGGGATGTCTGGGGTGCCTGGGATAAAAGCGTAAAGGGCGGGAACGCGACAAAATGTGATTTGGGCAGATAGTCAAAATGAATGAGGTTAGAAGTCGACATTGAGTCCCATTAGAAATCGATAGTTAGAAATCGACATTCAATTGCAGCCATTCTGGCTGTAAAATATCAAGCACATCAAATACTGTATCAATGAAGCATCTACTGAAAACTCAATCTGCGTGCCCCCCAGGTAAGCGGTTTGCTATTAAATGACGTGCTGATTACTATCTCACGGTTCCTTAATCAGAACTGAGAAACACTAGAGCATTTGAGATTAAGGAAGTGGTTTGTGAGCCTTCAGTACAAGCTGGCATAAGCCATTTCTGGAGTGAATGCCATTTCTGGTATTTGCAAGACCTCCCCCATTTCTCTTTCAGAAGCTAATATGCCCCCCAGGATTTGGTTTGTTTATGGTCAGTCCTGTCGTCTCCAGGTAAATAGGTCCCGGAAGAGTCGGTCAGGCCCCCAGCGCTCCGGAACCCCAGAGGTCGTGGGGCCGGTTCTGTGTGAGGGTTTCTGGAGCGGATGCCACAGCGGCATTCGCTGATTTCTAAGTTCCCGTTGAAACGTACGATTTTGTGGTGCTAATATTTTGTAAAGCGATCAGAAGGTAGAAGTTAGGTGTTTCTGTTACCTTGCTGTTCTGTTGGTGCAGAGCATTGATTCTCAAAGGGGGACAAGATTGCCCCCCAGGGACATGTAGCCCTGTCTGGAGACATTTGCTGTTGTCAGTGTCGGGGGAGGGAGCTGCTGGCACAAAGCGGGCAGAGGCCAGGGGTGCTGCACGGTGACCTGCAGGGCACGGGCGGCTCTCACCCCCAACCAAGGAGCATCCAGTCCCGAATATTAATACTGCCAAGGCCGAGAAACCAGGATTTTGAACCAGCCATCCGGACAGCAGTCACCAGCCATCTTCAATGTGGGTTCCATGCGATGAACAATACAGAAGTTCCAGGCTGAGGACAGGGCGCCGAAGTTTGACCCCTGAAGACCTTACATATTTTGGGTTGGAAAACGTAAGAGAGACGTCGTTGATTTGTACCACGGTGACACGAGAGGCTTTACAGTAGGCTTTCCACGAGAGAGTGAATGAGCCGAACAACGAGCAAATGACGGGGCCAGAGACCTCTCTCAGAACCTGGCCTTGTGACTGAGACCCTGTCTCATTCTCTAGGGCACAGAATTCTGGAGGGTTTGCGCACCTGGGAAGTCACGGGCGCACGGACAGCAGGCTGCAGTGTCTCTATCGGTCATACGGGCTGCTTTTACAGATGGTCCAGGCACGAACATATTCCGGTTTGAGATTATTATTATTTTTTTTACTCATTTTTACTTAATAAAAATAAACAACAAATTAATAACAAATTAATGCATAAAAAAATAAATAATAAAATAATAAATTAGTCGTAACAAATTACTCTTACTGAAGGAAATAGTGGCAGGAGTCTCAGAAATAGCTTTTCCGCACAAGTCCCGGAAAACAAGAGGGACTCGCTCATTCTCGAGGCGGATCTGTTCTCCACGAACACACCTGCACCTAAACACGCCTGACAGTCCCGTTCAGCTCTGGAAGGACTTGCCGCCGTGTGTGAAGCGGGCAGTAGTAACACGTCCCTGCTTCCAAGTGCCAGATGCACCTTTCACAACTGTTGGACCCCTGGGTTGTCGGAAGAGAACGTACACCAGAACCACAACACCGCCACGGTAACCACGAGGGCATAATCGGCGCCGATAGCAGACTTGTTTGGGCTTTACTTTTTCATTGTCGTGTGTTTAGCACACTTTGTTGGTGATAGTGGTTGTCTTCTGAATTGCTATGACTGCAGGTGGTTTTTCAGAAGACGGCGTTAGGGCGTACCATGAGTGCACGCACACGCGCGCGTGCACACACACACACACACACACACACACATGCTTGTGCAGCCAGCCCATACCTGGCACGGTAGTCAAGGTAAGGCTAATGCGTGATGGCTCCAAGACGTGGAAGCTTATGTCTTACCCTCACTCTCTCACGTAAAATCCCAAAACGGTGTTCCTGCTGAGTGAGGAGCCCTTCCCCGCTCAGTGATTCTGGAAAACCTGCTCTTCCCATCTTGGATTGATTGTCTCCAAGCTGGCGTGCCCGTCTACACCAAGTCAGCAGGTGAAGAAAGAGCACGGAGACTCTTGGGTGGAGAGGTCTCGTGCGTTGGGTCTTCACATATTGTTGAGTACCTCATGTCTGCCCGTGTCCCCGGGCTTGAACTTCGTCAATTCCGTGGCCACATCTAGCTGCCGGGGACTCTGTAAAATGCCATGCCCCTGAGTGCTCAGGAAGAAAACGGCACGGGTTAGGTGAACAGCTAACTTGTTTGCCATACCCGGTTCCAGTTCTTACCTCATCCTCACCAACAGTGTGATGTTGTAAAAAAACAAACAAACAAAAAAAAACAAAAAACCCTCCGTCTCTTTTCATTCTGGTCTCTTCAGTAATATATTCAGAGACATGGGCTCCGTGAACTGTAGGGGGTCTCATTCAACGCTGAAGTTCAATGTCAAATTAATCAAGAATAATTGTCCGCCACAAGGGCGGGTAGGGTACTGGTCCCCGAACACAGGAAAAATCCATCACCAAGGTACGTAAAAATCATCCTTGGAAGCTTTCATTTCTGGAATTAGAGGGGAGCAAAGAGGAACAGAATGTAAATTTTGCCGCAAGGCCGCGTGGCAAGACGCGTATTTGGCTTGGCACAGGTGAGTTGTGTCTGAGAGCCCTGACCAAGTCCTGAAAGCATTCTACTGGAAAAAACCTTTAGAGGTCAGCCGAGCCCATATACTTTTCCGAAATGTATTTGTAAACAATGATTTCTTCAGTGAGAACTGCTGCGATCTCCTGGGGCTTTTGCACGAAGGCCGTGTTTTCCCAGCAGAGAATCTGCCTTTGATCCCCCGCGGGTCTCAGGATCCGATGCTGCGTTTTCACCTGGAACCCACTGAGTGTGGTGTGCAGCTCCAGCTGATCTGGTTTCGGATGGAAACTACCGTGTTCACGTTCGCTAGGCCATCTAGAAAGTGCAGGGCAGGCCGGTGAGTAAAGGTGCCACCTGTCAAACTCTCTATCGTCGTTTCTAGGCGGCACCAACGAGTCAGGCATCAGGAGGCCCTTCCCCAGCCCCGGCCAGGTTACAAGCCGCTGTCATCCTGTTGAACAGTTTGTGCTTCTGAATTCTCAGACTAAACAGTGTGCTCAACAACAGAGCAAGCAGACACATACAACATGGAGTTGTTAAATGATGTAAATACCAGCTTACAGTTGCCGGCTTACAGAACAACAAAACGAAGCATTAGGATGATTTCAAAGGGATGATTCACAAAGCACAGTCATATTAAGTTACGTGGTAAATTGAGGGGCACCCGGGGAGGGGGGGCGCTCAGTCGGTTGAGCATCCAACTCTTGATTTTCGGCTCAGGTCATGATCCCAGGGTCACGGGATCCAGCCCTGCATTGGGCTCTGCACTGAATGTGGAGTCTGCTTAAGATATTCTCTGTCCCTCCCCCTCTGCCCCGTCCCCCACTTGCAATCTCTCTCTCTAAAATAAAAATAAATAAGTAGAAATAAAATATAAAAAAAAAATTAAAAAACGATAGGTGGTAAATTGAAAAAAAAATCACTTGACGATCATCGGTTGTCCTGGGTCCTTTTAGAACGGGCTCTAGACGCGCCTCAGTCACAGAAAAGTTCCTCCGGTCTAAGAGATGTGGGTGTGTCCGACGCAGAGCCTCCCCCAGGATTGGCAAATCTACCTTTATTTAGACGTGAGGAGATAGGACAGGTGTCTCAGATCGGTAACAGCATGTCGTCGGGGCACTGTGACTTGGGTGAATCGCCTTGGGTGGCATTAACTCCAACTCATTCTGAAAATGGAACAGAAAATAAGATACCGGAGAGAGTTGGAGTTGCTGTCCTTGTAACAGGGGGAATTGTCTGGATTCCTGGAAGCACACGGTGGTGGTGGCCATATACAAGAGTTGGGTCACCGGCTCGGTTGTCCCATTTATCTGATCTGGGATGAAAACGGGGTATCGATGAGATATTTACCCGAGAAGTTAATGAATCGGCTTGTCTCTGGCCTTTTCGCAGAAATGATTTAATGCAGCTAGCAAAAATATTTTCAATACAACAAAGTAAAACGATGCCTAAAATTGATAAATGAGGAGAACCAGAAAACAAAAGAGGAAGGTGGAGGGGCGCCTGGGTGGCTCAGTCGGTTAAGCGTCCGACTTCGGCTCCGGTCATGATCTCACGGTTCATGGGTTCGAGCCCTGCATCGGGCTCTGTGCGGACAGCTCGGAGTCTGGAGCCTGCTTCCGATTCTGTGTCTCCCTCTCTCTCTCTGCCCTGCCCCCACTCATGCTCTGTCTCTCTCACTCTCAAAAATAAATAAACATTAAAAAAAAAAGGAAATTGGAAGACATGAGTGCCCTCACACCCATCACGCCCTATAGAAGTATTTACTTGTCTTTCAATTTTGAAACAAAACAAAGCAAAACAAAACAATGGGAAGCTATTCCTCTTGCCGGTTTTCCCCTGGGCTTTCACAACTGTCTTTCTGCCAGTTTCCTCCCCTTAAACTGATTCCTGCATCTATGCTAGACTCACAAGACTCAGCAAAGCTGGTTTCCTCCCAGAGTTTACTGCGGCAAACGATGCAGGGTAAAATCATGCAAAAGAAGAGACGCGGGGCTGTGTCTGGGGGAAGCTAGGAGCCTGCTCCTGGAGGACGCACCTGCTTCCCCCAGCAACAAGGTGTGACCGTACTGTGAGGTGTGGCCGATCAGGAACGTTCACCTGAGCCTGGGGTCCAGTGTCCTCCCTGGGGCTCCGTCATGTGGGCCCTAAGTGCTTGTATGTTGAGGTTCTTTGTTCTTTGAATCTTTAGAATTCCTGCAGCAGGCGTGGCTTTAGCCGTCCTGGGTTTTCACCATTCCAGGGTGCTGGGGCGTTTCCACCAGACAGCGGGTCACAGGACGTCGAAGCTTCCAAACGGTAGGTGGGGGAGCCTACCGGTGAGTTTCAGTTGGGGAGGATCTCGTGTTGGTTTTTCTTTTTTAACATTTATTTATTTTTTTTGAGAGAGAGAGAAAGACAGCATGAGCGGGGAAGGGGCAAAGAGAGAGAGGGAGACACAGAATCTGAAGCAGGCTCCAGGCTCGGAGCTGTCAGCACAGAGCCTGACGTGGGGCTCGAGCCCATGAAGCATGAGCTATTGACCTGAGCTTAACCGACTGAGCCACCCAGGCGCCCCTCGCATTGCTTTTCTAATTAGTTTATAAGGCTTTATACTTTCTCCACTCCAGTCCCCCCCACGCTCACCTCCTGCTGTTCCATGTCCTAAAAACCACGTCCTCTATTTCTGCCTCTGTGGGCGCATTCCCCCCACCATCCTGGTCTTGGCCGCCTCGGATGCAAAGATACCAGGGTGTGTGGTTTCGGACACTGATACGTAGCCCAGTAATCAACTGGGTTCCAGTTGGCTTTTTACTGCTTCTGGACTTTAGCCGCCGTGGGAGGATCCTCCCTGCTGGAGCTGGACACAGGGGACCGTGTGAGAAACCTCGGCCATGGGAGGTCTCAAGTGTGCTGCACCACACATGGGACCTCAGTGACCTCCTTTGTGGGTTTCTAGAAGTACAATTATCGTTTCAGCGGCAAAAGGAATCATGAGTGACTTAGGATAATCTCTCTGAGTTTGGGAGACTGTAAGAGGCTCCGCAGTGTTCTGCAAAAGAAATTGAAGGATTGTCCACACAGTTGATTTCTGTCTTCCACTGGGGAGGTTTCAGTAACATACTGAAAAGGAAAATGCTATTTAGAGAGCAAAATCAGTACGATGGGAAGATTCTGCCTGCGCTAATAGGAAAGGACAGGTATTTCCGAAGGAAAAGAACAGCACGAAAGTAATAACTTCAGTGTTGTTCTCACAGGGTTATAGAACACCTTTGATTTCAAGGCTCATTGCCTTGTATTGCCTTTTTTCTCATGGGTGTTACGAGAACCCAGGGAGACAAAGACAAATATAATTGTGTCTATATAATGGATGAGAAAATTGGAACAGAGAATGTTTCATTTAAAAGTCCCTGGTCAGCAATGAAAGTGAGAATCAAGGCCATATTTAGCCATTCCCAGAATCTAAGAGTTATTCATTCAATCATAAAACAGTTTGAGATCCCTAGGAGCCAAGCTTTGCGCTAGCTGTGGGGGTGAGAAATGACTTTGATTCAGCCCAGCAAAAGATCCAGGCAGGAAAATTGATCTGAAAAACTACAGCGTGATATGGGCTGTAATATCAATGCTTGCATTAATTATTATTGATTCATTCATTACTTCCACAGGAAAGCGATGCAGAGCACCTGCAATATGGCGGACGTCGTGTTGAGTGTGGGCAATGGAGTTCAGAGCATGAGATGTGTGGCCTTTGTCTTCCTGGACTTTGTATTCTGGTGAAAAAGCCCTGTTAATACACAAATACTTATCGTGACTATTGTCACAGAGCGCTGAGCAGGAGGGGCACAGGACACCGCGGGCAAGTTTGTAGAAGGTCCCAGAACTATCAGAATGCAGGGGAGATTTGTCACTGGTGCTGATGGAAGCACAGCACTCATGTTACTATTACTTTTCTCTACCTTCTCAATATCAACTGATGAAAGAGGCCAAAAAAGAACAGGACGATGAACTGCTGTAAGAATCTGAGGGCCTGGGTGCCAGTCACTGCCTGACAAAGCGTTAGGGATGGACTAGTTTTGGACAAAGTGTTAGGTCGGGCTGCAAGGTTCCTGGGGCCTTTTCCGGCATTAATGTCCCAGTTGCTCTCCAGAAGTCTCTTTCTTGAACATACAAGCATTTGAAAGGGATGGTGTGAATCCATTTGAATCATCTTTAACCTTATGTCCCAAGTTGTCCCTGGCAAACCCGTAGGACTGGGGATGATGATGGCCTGAAACCTACAGAGGTGAGCTCTCCAGCCCAAAGAGCATCCATTGCCTATAGAACAGCGTGGACGCAAAGTGGCCATGTTCGATGTGGTGTATTCTTTGGGTGCCTAGTTAAACAGAGCATTTTGTAAACAGAGCATTTCTGCCTTTATTTGTGACAATATGATGGGGAATGACTTCATGGGTCTGACTTCCAGTCTGAACACAGATGTCTGAAAGGTGGGCACAACGTAAGGAGGGCCGGTCACTAGCTCATCGTCCCTCATGCTAGACAAGCCTGACATCCCTCCCTGAGAGCACTGTCCTGCTGCGGATGTCCCAGGTACCCCAAACATTTGGAAAGCAATGCTATCCGTAGTGAGATGTTAACCCCTGCAGCATTAGGAGAGTAGCAGACTCTTAATGGTGATGCAGATACCATTGAGAAACATCTTGGCAAGGAGGGTCGCTCAGAAGACCACAGACTACTGAACGCCATTGTCACACCTCCAGAATCGTGCTTCATTCTTTCTGATCCCCAACTGTGATTAGTAACGCATTGTATTTTTGGACTTGAACATTGATTGAAAGCGTTGGAGTCCGTCTTTATCCTGGTGTATGCATAAAATCAGATTCCACTATTTCTGTTTCTCTTACGGTGCTTCACACACAGGTTTTCCACGCAGTGAGCGTGACCTAGATCAGTGGTTCTCAAACTTCAGCACGGAGCAGAATCGCTCGGAGGCTCCTTACGAGAAGACTGTGGAGGCTCAATCCTAGACTTTGTGACTCATTCGGCCTGGAAGGGACTCTCGTTTCTCAGGGATGCAGGTACTACTGATCTGGGGGCCCCATGTTGAGACTCACTGATGTAGACCGCTTCCCAGTTGATGTGGACTGTGTTACCAGTGAGGTCTGGTGGAGACTGTCCACCTTGCTATCTGCCATGGGACCAGAGTGCAGTGCCACATGACTGCCTCCAGTCAGACTTTCCTCATAACCCAGCGAGGGACATTTTAAAGGTGTTGAGGAGCACTGAAGCATTAAAAAGCATCCCTTGACTTGTACTTAAAATTTAAATATCAAAGCAAAATAGAAGAAATGTCTTGGGTTTTACGTAGATTACGCTGATATAGTAGAGGCAAAATCAGAATTCCCTTATGGGGACCGATCCATCCCTTAACCAAACAAACTGATACTGCTGACTTTAGATGGACATGTTGCTGTTTTAGATCACTGATAAATATCTCAAATTCGAGATTTCTTTAAAAGAGCCTCCTCTGAACTTTAAAAAAAAAAAAAAAAAATGACTCAGATTGCTTGACCTGAACGGCTTTAGTAAATCAACTACACACCCTGTTCAAAAATGTGTGGACTCAGGAGCTAAGAGCTTGCATTGCAGAATAGTGAAGTAATGTTAAAAACATAATCCACTCAACCCATTTCACTCCTCCTTTGCAGCTTCCGCCTTAACTTACAGGTGGCTTCCAGAAGAATAGGGACCAAGATTCCCAAGAGATATTCCAAACACGGCAGGATCTTGGAAAAACGGGTGACATAGGAAATTCTTCCACCTTAGGTCCCTCGGAGAGATGCTCGCCCAGGCATGAAAGGAACATGTGCATGTTATGGTTTGTCAGTATTTTTATATTTTTATAACATCACAGTGAAACTTTCAAGGAACTATTTCTATCTCAATTAATAATGATTATTGTAAGTCATATTCAAATTCGCTGGTTATTTTGAGAGGTTCTTAATAGCATGACCCATGAGAACAAAGTGAATATTTCACACTCCCAAATTTGACAATGTAATTTTTAAAGGTGCTTTCATAGATTCTGATTTTGAAGAGGTGATTTGTGTACTCATCATCTCCGTGTTCCAGATTCTCTTTTTTACAAATTATGGAAAGCCCATCCCATTCAATGCTTTCTTATTCCTTTCCGTTTATTTTCCAGGAAATTAAAGTGAGGAAGACAACTCCCTGGAAAGTTCTTCCCACTTTTCATTTTCTGAGAAACTCTCCCTGTTATTGTCAACCATCAGATGGGAGCACTTGACGTCTGCAGACCGAATAGAGAGAGAAAAGGATGAGTCGAGAAATTCGTAATAGTAACAGGAGACACAGAGAACGCAGGGACTCTTGACCACTGTTTTGTTTCCATCATCTTTGACTAGAAGAAAATGTTCAGGCTGGATGGTAAGAGGTGTTAGCCAAGAGGTCCTGAGCCCCCGGAGAGGCGTAGCAAGCAAACGAGCCATCAGACGCTCCCAGAAAGTACAAGACTTCAGCCCCACAAAAGTGAAAACTCACAGCCCCAGAATATGTGCAGATAATGATGGAGGAGTTATTTTTCCATGAGAAAATAGTGAATTGTAGGAGAGGAGCCAGATGAGTGGAGGAGGCAAATATTTTTCCCATTTCAAAATTGGAAAAAGGATGAATTCCAGAAACAATGGGCCGATCAGCTCAACAGTGACCACTGATAACAATGAAGAAGTAATTATTAACAGTCCACTGAGCACTTAAAAAGATGAGCCATCATGAGATCTGGTCCAATTAGTTTCACAAAGGCAGCATGTTTTCTCTTTGTGTTTAGTAAATTCACTTTGCTGGGTTCTGGTTACATAAAGATTAATGAAGAGCCATACTTGAACTTATGAAGCTCATTCCAACTTTGCAGTAGACACCATCTTCGATTCTGGGCTTCCTCCTCCAGCCTGGCCCTGTAGCTGTTCCTTCGATATTCTCTGGCACTGGATGCCACCACAATTCAATAGGTCACAACTGCCTTAACATTCTACTCAAAGAATGCCACTAATTAATTGGTGTCAACCAAAGGAGAAACCCTTAAAACACATAGGAGTGTTTCCTGTTCTTTCTCACGTGTTAACTTCTTGAGCACACAAAACAAAACAAAACAAAACAAAAAAACAAAAAACAAAAAAAACCCACAACAAAACATGCTTATAAGATTAGCACATGACCTGAAAGGTCAAGGGAGGGATTGTTGATGATATAACAGGTGAAGCTGAAGAATCGAGCTTCAGAATTATTCAAAACAAGGGAACTGGGACCAGGATGAAATTTAACGGGGCGATGTAAAGTTAGGGGCTTTACATGGGTAAGTTGTTCATAAAATTGCCAGCAATCAGAACTTCGTACTTCTTCCAAATTAAAGCTCACGAAACCTGAGTGTGCATTTATGGAAGCGATGGTGTCTTGACTTCAGTGGGTGGTGGGGGCACTGGCGGCTACACCCCCACAAAGGACGCAGGATGTGAGCATGAACGGGAGGCCGTGCCCTACAAGGAGCACCTGATGCCTGTCACCTCAGCAGATAGGACTTGAATGTGACTGGAGCAGTGGGGGGATGGTGCCCGCTATGCCACAGGTCACGAGGGGCACAAGAGGATACATTTCAACAGGAATCGGATCATGGCTTAGCCATAGAGAAAGTGCACCTACAAAACACTCCCATGAGGCAGGGAGTCACTTGTCCTGAAATGTATTCAAGTCAAGGCTGGAAATGATGTAGAGTGGATCCTGTATAGAGGCAAGGGAACAGCATTGGCCCAGCTGATTCCAGGCCCTTCCAGCTCCCGGATTCTATCCTCCCACGATCCAGCTGGCCAGGTGCTCAAGGCTCTCTCCAGCCTGCTTGCATACATGTGGGTGCGTGCGCGCACACACACACACACACACACACACACACACACTCAGAAAGAGCCCAACTTGGAGGAAACGAGAGATGCCCAAGTCCTATCCCAAGCCTGTGACTGTGGGCTCTTTATCCAAAGTCTAATGCTTTCCAGAGACCATCCAGCGACACGGCATCTTGTCTGTGGGGTTTTCCACTCACATTTCCTGCCACTGTAACAAGAGCTGGTTGGGTATAATGAGCTCGTTGTCAGGTTTTAATTAGACTTCGGTTTCATTATGGCTTTTCCCCCTCTTTGCTTCCATTTGTTTCCTATGGCAGCACTTTGGATGCTGAAGTAATGTTTGTCTCGTGTCCAGCTTCTGAATTAGGATCGCGTGGGTTCTGAAAACCCGATGAAAATGTCTGTAGACATTTCAATTAATGAAGGAACTTTATATTGTGATGGGTGATTTTTTTAATTGCTTCCACAAGAAGGGAACAGCACTTTTTTTTTTCTGGATAAAACAAAAAACAAAATAGAGGGGAAATGTAATAGATGCAACATTGGAGACTTAATTGGAGGAGACGTGGAATTCATTGTCTTTGCATCTCCGTTTATAAAGCGAAATGAACAGTCATGAAACATTTTGAAAAGTATGAAGTAGTTATGATAACACTCTTTTATGAAACCTGGTAAAATTTAATAATTGGCAATAATAAACCCAGAAATCATCCCACATTCTACCTCTGAGGAATCAGCTTGCAAACTACATTAGAATTCTATGTTTACTCTTTTTTTCACAAGGGAACATGATGCGAAAGAACAAAGAGCTGCATGAGTCGCTGGTGTCCTCATCTCCTTAGGATTCTGACAGTCACCAGATAGTCGCCTCGGCTGTAGTCTTCATTCCTCCGTGCACGCATTCATTCATTAACCCACTTATCGCTTTTTTACGTGCCTCCTTTAATGGTGCCTTTCTTCTTTCTGGTTTTCCTCGTTCTGGTGGTGTGGATGATGATCCACATATCCTGGAGCTGTTGATCTTTAAGCCTCACAGAAGGATCTTTCCAAAAATGCACAAAGCGGGACTATTCCTTCAGATGGACGATGACAAGATGGCGGTCTTTTCTACAGGCTCAGGTCACCCGAGTGAGCAACCAAAGCCACGGTGAACTTGAGGGGCGCCAGTGGGGGACACGTGCTGTACACTCTCAAGTTCTTGCTGTTCACGCTCTGGCTGCCATTTACTGCGCTGAGCGTAGAAGGGAAACTGAGACTTTGTTGTCCAGGGTGGGGGATACACTGTGGTACGTTCAATAGCATATGCGCTGTTTGCTGTAAAGCCACACGCTCTTCAAATACCAGAGAAACATCCTGAAGAAGGTTCCAATGAGATGGATATTTTTACTCCGGGTCATTGCAACTGGGCGAGCATAACTAAGTCCTGAACCAAATGCAGTTTTGCGGAGTGGGATTCAGCCAAGGAAATTTAAGAAGATGCAAACATTTAATCCTCGGTATTAGAAATGTGCTCCTCATTTAAACCTCCTTTGAACTAGAGTGTAAAACGATCAGAAGGAAGAGTTGAATACACTGTGATAGACCCATTTATGTGGGCCATCTGAGATGGAAATAAAGCGGGGGTCGCTGAGGGTCTAAGCACAGAAATAGGACATCTTATAAGGAAAATGACTGCTCTTGTCAATGTGATATTAGCGTGATTAAGACGAAGGAAAGCCCACTTCTTACAGCACAAAGCTGAAGTTATTTATTTTATTTATATATATATATATTTATTTATATAATAATTTTAGTCTTTACATATTTATTTTGAGACAGAGAGAGAGAGAGAAAGAAAGAGCGAGTGCATGCACTTGAGGGGAGAGGCAGAGAGAAGGAGAGAGAGAGAATCCCAAGCAGGTTTCATGCTGTCAGCACGGAGCCCGATGAGGGGCTCGATCTCACCAACCTTGAGATCATGACCTGAGCTGAAATCAAGAGCCGAATCACCCAGGAGCCCCCCCTCCCCCCGCCAAAGCAGAAGTCATTAAACAGTCACTTAAATTTCATCAATCTCACAGATTTTATGTGCAGCTGATTTTTTATTTTTTGAGGATTTTTGACTACACTTGTGCTTAATTCCAAATGGGCAATTTGATTGAGAATGGCAGTTAGAAGCAGTTAAAAAGCCCGCGTGCCACGGAACCCAGTTGTCAGAGTGACGTCATGTCAGCCAAGCCCAGAGAGTACGAAATGGGATGGAAGGGCGCTGCACTTAGAGAAGAGGCAGATTTGAAAGCGGATGTCTGTACTGGATGGGGCCCCACGGCCCTCTACACCCTAGATCCCTCAGATGCCCCAGGGCCTTAAACTAGCCCTCCATTTTTCTCCCTCCGTCACCCGTCTGACTGACGCCACCTCTCATAGCTTTTGCTTCTGCTGTGCCTTCCACCGGGAGCACCTTCCCCACTGCCTGGAGGAAGTCGCCCTTACTTGAGGTTCTAGCACAAATGTCGCTCCTTCTGTCAAGTTTTCTGACTCCGCTGCCCAAATATAGGCAGAAACAATTTGCCTGGGTGTTGAGTGACAAGCTGTGTCTGGCCGCCTTCTGTGGCTGGTGCTACCGGCTTGCTTTCTATTGTTTCATGAAAGACGCAGAGGCTGGACTATTCCCTACTTTGCTTAAAGTTTATTTATTTATTTGGGGAGAGAGAGAGAGAGAGAGAGAGAGAGAGAGAGAATCCCAAGCAGGCTCTGCACTGTCAGCATGGAGCCCAACATGGGGCTCAAACTCAGGAACCATGAAATCATGACCAGAGCCGAAATCAGGAGTTGGATGCTTATCCGACTGAGCCACCCAGGTTTCCCCTTTTCTATTTCTCTTTGTAGCTCCATAATCTAGCTCCAGGTTGGGAACCTAATGCTTTTTCAAAAAGTCCTTGGGGTACCCACTGTCCACCCAATAGAAGCGGCTACCGCAGCCTCCCACGTTCCAGAATCTCGCTGGATTCCCTCTTGTTCCCTGAAATTACGGCCCTGGTGGATGTCCTGCTGGTGTCTCCTGTCTGCCCGGGTGGACATCAGGACATCTGGTCTTGCTCCTTTCTCGTGGCAACATCTGCTTCTCATTGTAGCCACTGGAGGGACCCCGTGGGCGAGAAGGAACGGGGTCTTGGTCCTGATAAGGATGAGGCCTTGCTGCTCGGTGCCAGGTGGGGAGTGAACAAGGGTAGTGAATCACAGGGTGAAATGTTCAGTTAAGTGAATTAAAGCTGAATGGAATGCATGTTTTTCAAGGACTTGTATGCTTTGTGGCTGTCGAACGGCCATAGCAAACTCCACTTGGATGTCCTGTGCTCCACATCCCCCAACAGCCATGGCTCCCGGAGCTGGGGGGCATCGGGGCCACGCCTGCGCACGGAGGTGCCGCCTCCCATGTCACCCACTGTGGGCATGGCCACAGGCATAGGTGGAGGTGCACGGGCAGGTGCAGGGGTCGGTGGGAAGCTCGGCTGAGATGTCTGAGAGATGGAAATCTCTGCCTGGGTTCACAGCTCTGCTGAGTAGAGTGCCCACCAACATGCACTCTGGAAGCACCCAGAAGCCGAATTCTGGTGGCATCCCTCACAAATCAGGAGCTCTCTGGGGAACCTTGGATGACCAGGAAACATTTTCCTGTACAAAGGATCCCAGCCTGGTGCAGCAATAAGGTTCCTCTCCTTAGCATTCAGGCCACACTTCAAAAGATGTTACAACTGTTTCCGGTTCATCCTTAAAGTAAGGATTTACTAGGAGGGAAATAAGTAGGAGCTTCCACCCAAGGTTCTGCTCACTGGGGGACTTTCCTGATGTCACCTGACTTCCTCCCCTGGCGTCTTCTGGTATTGTTTTCTTTTCATTTGTTAACGAGTGGAAACTATGGCTTCGACAGACCTACTCGTGTAGTTTAATACGATAGAAGTTGAAATACTCTTGGAGTCATGAATTTTAGATGGGGTCTAGAATAAGAGGTTAAAGGAGATGCTCCTCCTCACTCTTGATGCAAATGTTGGTGTTTGAGGAGCTTTGTAATTGCTACAAGAAAAGCCAGCCAGGGGAAGATGATGTACACTTTCCAAGCACATCATATGAATAACTGTGAGTTCAGAAAGAAAAATTCCCCTGCTGCTGGGCTCTATGGGTGGCCAGACCCAAATCCCCAAACGCCAAGTTTAAAACTTCTAGTGGGAGGAGGGCACCTTTTGGGATGAGCACTGGGTGTTGTATGGAAACCAATTTGACAATAAATTTCATATATAAATAAAAAAATAAATAAAACTTCTAGTGGGATATTACATATTATTTTTAATGGAATTGGGCAGAACGTCACAATTTTGACCACTTACATTTTTAACAATTTAAAAATTGTTCTTAATACTATGAATTTTTAGTAACCCACAGTGTTCTTTAAAACGTACGAGCCATCCTTCCTGAGGCACTGGAGGATGGGGTTTATAAAGCCTGCATTGAATTCTAAGGCAGAGGTTGACATTTTCGAGGATGAGCATTATCCTTACTGAGCATTACGCAATCAGAAGAGATGTGTGCTAGTTTTCTTTTGCTGCATAACAAATGTCCAGAAACTTAGCAGCTTCAAAAAACCCACCATTTATCAGCTCATAGTACTCTAGATCGGAAGTTGGCATTGCGTGTGGCTGGATTCTCTCCTTAAGGTCCTACTAGGCTGAAGTCAAGGGGACAGCTGTGCTGTGCACCTTTCCAGAGTATCTGGGGGAAGAATTCACTTCCAAACTTATTCAGATTGTTGGAGAATTTGGTTCAGAGTGGCCGTGGGACAGGGGTTTCCATTTCCTTGTTGGCAGTCACCTGGGACCCATCCTCAGTTTCTCGAAACTGTCCACCCTCCTTGCCGTGTGACCCCCTCCATTTTCAAAGCCAAGAATGGAAGATTTCTCTCTCATCAAATGCCCTCATTCCTTGAAATCTCTTCTGCCAGGGAGAGAAGGTTCATCTGACGATGTCCAACTCCTAAAGTCAACTGACTTGGGACCTTAATTACATATTAAAATCCCTTTATGTTCGTCATCGGATTACTAGTTCATTGGATGAAGGTGTGCAGGCACGAGGGAGTGGCACATCTCCATTTTGCTTTCCACAGAGAAGAACAAATGGGTGCCCAGTTGAGCAATTCTTTCTTTCAGGGCACATCTACTGAGCATCCTCCATGCGGTGACCACACACTGCCTGTAGGGCAGTGAGCTTACAAGTTCACGGTGCAGCAAGCAATGACTGATGGGTCTAATATGGCTATACTCTACACAAGTATACACCATGAAGTGTTAAATAGTCGTTTAACAGACACAAACATGGTATGAGACACATTCAAAAAACTAAACCAAAAGGATTTGACGATTCATCAGAAAAAAAAGTGGGAGGGATCTATGACTTCTGGCAATTAACTTGGAGCCAGTACCTAGAAACTGAGCCAGGGACTAGGAAGGGGAATATAGAATAAGGGATATACTTGGGGAAAATCATTAAGCCACGACTTGACAGTTTGAAGTACCAAGAAGACTTTCAGGAGGATTTTCTGAGGGGAGTCCTTGCCCTCAAGAGAGATTTGGGCTGTGAACCTTTAGAGCCATTACTCTGAAGATGAAGGTGAAGCCAACTTCACCCGGGGAGTGTGCGTAGAAAAATGGCGGCCGTCAAGGCTGAAATGTCAGGCGACAGTAGCATTTTTCATGAGACCTGAATATGCACAGATGTTTGTTTTACCTCCAATTAGAAATTTCTTTCAGCCCACTCTATCATGGTGTTGTTGTTCCTTCATTTTCCAACTTCCCGCAGGTACGCAGGGTAGTGACTGGCCTTCAGTAGCTGCTCGGGGGCTGTTTGTTGGTGGGTTAATGTTAGACCTAGAAATCAGAGTCCCCCAGATGGTTGCTTATGCCTAACAACTGTGCCAAATCCTTAGGCCAGATGAGATAATGTATTGTAAACTCAAAAGGGCTCTAATAATACCCGTTATGACGAATAGCGGAAGCCCGGACAAAATGGTAAAAAGAAAGCGGCTGTGAGTTCCCCAGGGCTTTACTAGTGAAGGCACTAACTTAAAATCAACACAAGCCTGGGGAACGTGTGTCAACCTAATGGTGGGGAGGGAGGCTACAGACATGGGCGGTGGAACTCAGGAGGAGTTATTGCCCCATAACAAAGACATCTGTGGATAGACTTCCATTTTCTCTTCTTAGAAAAGCAGCAGGAATGCTCCTGCTCAGAGGTTCGAGTTTGGACAGGAATTTTCAAACACAATAGACCCCTCGTGAGATCCTAGAATTATCCTGTCTCTAAGGAATCCCCAGCGTTGTCAGTAACCTAAATTCAAATCTAAAAGAAGATTCTCCTCCCAGGCTTGCGGCTTCACGGTCTGTGCAATGTGTCTTGTTTCCCACGCGAGTCTCGACCTCCGTGTCCGGCTCCGTGGAAAGAAGTGTGTGGGCCGGTCTCTCTGGGGATGGTTTCCTGACTGACTACTCACTTTCCCTCAAGCCTGTTCCCTACCCCTCACCAAGGTTTCACACCCCCTGGG
Source organism: Puma concolor (assembly GCF_028749965.1). Classification (NCBI taxonomy): domain Eukaryota; kingdom Metazoa; phylum Chordata; class Mammalia; order Carnivora; family Felidae; genus Puma; species Puma concolor. The sequence goes on along the minus strand of NC_141667.1, from coordinate 3,679,653 downwards.
CCTTTCCTCTCTCACCTTTAGTGTATGGACCACCGGGCTTCACTAACCCTGAGTGGATTCTCAACGAACACCTAACCCATCAGCTACATACTTGACCTGCTTCTTGCATATTTGTTTCCTCTGGTTTCATTGTTTTCAATCTTGATTTTTATTTTTGAGAGAGAGAGACAGAGCGTGAGTAGGGGAGGGACAGAGAGAGAGAGAGGGGAGACACAGAATCTGGAACGGGCTCCAGGCTCTGAGCTGTCAGCGCAGAGCCCAACGGAGGGCTTGAACTCAAGAAGGGCGAGACCGTGACCTGAGCTGAAGTCAGACCCTTAGCGGACTGAGCCACCCGGGCGCCCCTCCTTCGGTTTCATTTTTAATCTCATCGCGGTTTTATGGATTGTTCAAGCCCTTCTAAGTACTTTAAGCTTCAAGCTGGGGAGCACCCTGGAATCTGAAGATAGGATTCAAGGGATCTCAGCTGATAAAAGAGGGGGAATTGCAGGCAGGGGGCTCACCATGTTGGACGTGATATGGTTCACACTCCCTGTCCACTGGATTGAAACTTGAGGAAGTATTCTGGATGGTCTATTCATTTGTAAAATAATTCAGCGCGGCAACTACTCTATGTGTTTACGTTAAGGCTTCCGTGCTCAGTTCTATATCAACGCATGCTTTGTGTTCTCATGAACGCTGTGATTTACATGGGAAACTCAAGTGCCCAACTCTTGCCCAGTGGAGAATACAAACTGTCTGTGGAAAGATAACGGCTGTTTCCATCTACCTTTTCCATTCCGAAGACAAGGGAAACTCTCCTTTTCGTTTCATTGTTGGATCTGTCACCAACTATTGATTCTTCCTTTCTGACTCTCTCTTTCTCTCTTGCTAATGCCGTCAGCAGAGGTGAGGCACTCACTAGTTTGTGTCTGCTTGTCACTGAAGTAAGGACGGAACTGACCCACAGGGAAGGAGATTTAGTCATAGAGCAAAATAATGGCAAGAGATGGCCATAAGACCTAATTTATCCCCTTTCTCCTCCTCCTTCCCTCCCTCCCTTTCCTCCCTTCCTTCCTTCCTCCCTCCCTCCCTCCCTCCATCCTACTTTCATCCCTCCCTCCCTCCCTCCCTCCCACCTCCCTCCTTCCTTCCCTACTTCCTCCCTCCCTCCCTCCCTCCTTCTTTCCTTCCTTCCTCCCTTCCTTCCTTCCTTCCTTCCTTCCTTCCTTCCTTCCTTCGACACATGCTGAGCATATATCATTATGGTCCAGTGATTGAGTTCACAAAAATAAACAGTAAAATCCTCATGCTCAAAGGAGCTTGTGATAAAACACTGTCACGAATGTCATGGCAGGAAAGAGAGAACTACCCATAAGGCGTGGGTGCTGGGCCGGGCTCTACGGAAGGCTTCCTGGAAGTGGATCTCCCATTGAAGCTGGGAGTTGAAAGCTGGGCAGCGGGCGAGCAGTGAGGGTGGAGGGTGTAGTTCCAAGCCCTGGGAGAGGCAGGAGCGCAGGAAATTCGGGAGAGAACACAGAATGCTTGAGAGAACATGCATTACCTTCCAGGATGGCTTGAGAATTCGTTTCAGGAGAAAGAGCTTGACCAGGAAGCCAGAGGGGGTGGGGGCGCTGAGACCCTGACGGAACCTCCAGGCCATGCTAAGTTTAGATTTCGCTCAGAGTATAAAGACGGCTGGCCGGAGGGCTTGAAACCAGGGGAGGCATGAGTGGATTCCTCCTTTCCGGTTTGTTCATGTCTCCAAAATGTAAGCTTTGTTCCTAGAATCAAGGAGAAGGTCTGGCATGTAACAGGCACATGAAAACTACGTCGATGGGCCTTTTATTAAGCCTCAGGTGAAAAGAACTATTACAGTCAAGGCCTTTTGTGGATTCTGGAAGACAACGCAAGTAATCGGATGGGCAGAGCCGTGATGGAAACACTCGTACGATTATGCAGAAACCACCTTCTTAACTAAGGCACACACTTACGTGCAAGGCTACAGAGCATGAATGTGGTCCTTTTTAATCAATAATGGCCTCTCTCTGTGACCCTTTTGGAGAGCTTCTGGAATGGCCTCTCTCTGTGACCCTTTTGGAGAGCTTCTGGAATGAAAGCCGGACACCAAGGAACCTACTATCGGGGCAGAAGCATCTCCAGCTGCACAGAGAAAAAAGAAGGGTACCAGGGAGATGGGTGGCGAGTGTGCAAACCGGCCCCGTGCGGAAGGTCCGTGTGCTCCACACACTCTGCTCTGTGAAGGGGAAACGCAGGGTTAAGCTCTGCGGCCGCCCTGGATGTCATCACCCCAGTCCACTGTAAGCGTCCCTTAAGACATCTTTCTGGTTCTCATCTCCAACCCCCACCCCCCCGCCCCCGCACGTTTCCAGTCCAACCAACCTGCACTCTTATCAGACTAATGCTCCCCAAACACCCGTTTCATCATGACATCGCCTGGGTCAAATAGTTACGACCTAGACAGCATTCATCTAACAAATATTTATGATCTGGCAGCCTGGGCTGCTGGGCCACAGCAAAGCCGATCTGAACAAGCCATCTGCATGGTCCTTGAGTGTTCAGAGCCTGGAGAAATGCTGCTGGCAGGGGAGCACCTTCATGAGGAGCTAAGGTTCCTGCTCTGGGCAGGACCAGACTGGCATCCCGACCGAAGCATCGTGTGGTTCCCCAGCCTTCTTTTCTGTGAAGCGCACACCCGCCTCTCATGGGGGGAGGAAACAGGTGAGGAATGACCCACCCTAGAGGTCAGGAGAGATCAAGAGCGTCATCCAGAGGATTCCGAGTGATACTCATTTAGGACACTCCGGCTTGGCTCCTGATTACCTTGCAAACTTTTTTTCTGGCTATTCCAAGAAATCGCAAATCCCCCCCCTCGGTAGCTATTTGCACCTACCTGCTCACTTCCTTTCAAGTGGCAGCCACGGGAAGGGGGCCGTGCATCCACTGAGGATGAGACAGAAGGTGTCAAGTGGTCAACGCATTCGGTGTTTCTCTGTCCTATCCCAGCGAGACTTCCTCCCTCGGGTGTGGGTTCTAAGACTGCTGGGAGACTGGATCTAACTCAGGCTCAGTGGTGAGGGGTGGGGCGCGGAGAGCAATCGAAATAAATAAAAATGGACTCATGGTCGTTATCAGGGCTGAGGATTTCGGCGACTCTCGCATCACTCTGTGGAGCGTGGTTTATCGGACCCAAGTTGTGGATGAGGCAATGGAGACTCGTGGAGCCAGCCAGCTCCTACTCATACTGTAAGCAACTGCTAGGGTCACTGTTCGCACCCTTACTCCACAGCCCACGTTCTCCCCCTTGTTCCGTCCTGACCCTCAAAGAGCGTGAGACCATTTCTTGGACCGGCTTTTTGTGTCAACGTTGGGTCTGCTCCTTCAAAACTGGCGAACTGCTTTTCCGAAATTGAGTGATGAGACAGTCCTTCTCTGGAGTGGCCGGTCGTCAATCTAGGAGGATGGTCTGCCCATCCCACGGAGCCCCGACAGACAGCGGGACAGGTAGTGCTTACCAAGCTATTGCAAGGAGAACGGGTCTGCTAGTTATTAAGTGTCTGGAAGCTATTTCCCAGTTTTTAAGTAGCCAGGATTTGCTGCTAATGTAGTCAGAGTCAACATTACGCCCACTGCTCATAAATGACTTGTTTAGAAGGAGGCAAGACATGTTGTGACTTGGCCGCCTTCTATTCTTTGGAGATAAGGTAAAAGTTCCTAGTAACGAAACATGAAAACAAACACATTGCAATTATTTAACATATGTTACAAGTAAATAACTGGAAAATGCACATTTGCCTTCTTTCCCCCTGCCTTTTATTATTTCCTTTGAACTAACACGTCCCCCCAGCTGCCAAACACATGTTTTTTGGGCAGTAGAGTCCCTGGGAGGAGCGGCCCCGGGTTCCCTACCGCTCTCTGCCCGGCGCCGAGGTGCCCAGGGGACGAGATGACGCTCTCACTCTGCCCATGGGTCACAAAGGTCCTCGCACACACACTCGATCCATTTCAAGAAATCCTGGCTTGTTATTTACTTCAGCAGTGAAGTGAGAGGTGCCTTTCCCAGATGGGCCCCCAAGGTAGCCAACCAGGGGCAAAGCTTCTGTTTTCCTGAGCATCGGCACCCTGCCGTGTTGGGGCCACGCTGTCTGCGGAAGGCGCACCTGCTGGCGGACGGAAGTGTGAGCTCCAGAAAGGGGCCGCCGAGGGTGACTACTGTTCCATCCCATTGTTCTATCTGGAAGGTCCCCCTTCCCTTTCTGTGCCCTTCTGTGCCTCAGCTGCCCCCTGGAATTTACCTCTTGGGGTGTTTGAAGAGATTAACAGGGTGAATTGTGTAAACCCAGAGAGCAAAGCCTGGGCCATGGGAAGCATTACAGAGATGTTTGCTGTGACAGCGATGGCGGTGGTGATGGCGGTGGGGGCACTGATTAGATTATGCAAAAAACTAGCGCACCGAATGATTCGAGGTACGGTAATTACACTACCAGTAGAACAGATACATAGGGGTAAAGAAGGTTGTGAAGTCACTTGTATTATTTATTTTTTATTTAACACTGTCTTTAATAAATAAATGGATTGCTTGTGTCTAAAGAGTTGGGATTAACCTAGCAAGAAACATAAAACACCATCTTTTCACCTGTTACGTTATTTGGGAAGGAAACTGTTTTATTAATTACACTTAGCTTGGTTAAAAATTACATGCTGTGGTTCAGTCATGCAAAAATAAAACATCTATTTTCTCTCAAAAAACCCCGAGTTTTCCATGCGTCTCTTTTACTCAGGGGATTAAATATTCAAAGTAACGTGTGTTTTTTTTTTTTTTTTTTTTTGTCCTGTCTGAAGGACCTTCCAGGGTTACCTCAGTCTGTTTGGGGGCAACACCCAGTCTTTCAGAGGTGACCTCTTCATTACAAAAATACATGTTGTATTTTAGAATAGTTTGGGTCTCCAGAAAAATTGTGAAGGTAGTACAGAGAGTCCCCATACATCTCACACCCAGGTTCCTCTCTTACTGATAACTTACATTATTATGATGCTTTGGTTACAATGAATTCACCAATACTAATACATTATTATTAACTAAAGTGCGTGTTCAGATTGCCTTATTTATTTTTTATATTCTTTTTTTAAAAGTTTATTTATTTTGAGAGAGACGGAGATGGTGTGAGTGGGGGAGGGGCAAAGAAAGAGAGAATCCCAAGGGGGAGAGAGAGAGACAGAGAGAGAGAGAGAGAGAGAGAGAGAGAATCCAATGCATGGCTCAAACTCATGAAACCATGAGATCATGACCTGAGCCGAAGTCAAGAGTCAGATGCATAACCGGCTGAGCCCCCCAGGTGCCCCTCAGACTGCCTTATTTTATTCAATGCCCGTTATGTATTCAGGGTGACATCCTAGATACCTTGTCACCTTAGACACCTCTTGGCTATGACAGTTACTGAGTTTTTTCTTGTTTTTGATGAGTTTGTTTTGATGTTTTGAGGAGTCCTGGTCAGGTATTTTATAGAATGTGGATTAAATGGGATTTATCTGAGGTTTTTCTCACCACTAGAATGACTTTATGGGAGGAAGGTCCCTGAGACAAGAGACCATTTTTATTTAATCATATCCAGGGTGCATGCGACCAACATGACTTATCACTGTTGATGCTGACCTTGACCTCCTGGCTGAGGGAATGTTTCTCAGCTTCTCCACTAAAAAATCACACCTTTTCTTCCTTTCCTTGGAAGGAAGTCACTATGTGAAGCACATACTACATAGTGGGGAATTTTACTTTATGAGTTTTGTCTTTGTCTGGGTTGCGATCACAAAATCCGATAGACTGAGTGGCTTGTAAACAACAGAGATTTATTTGTCATAGTTCTGGAAGCTGGAAAGCCCCAGGTGAAGGTGCTGGCAGCTTCGTTGTCTCGTGGGATCCCCCTTCCTGGTTCATAGATGGCTGTCTTCTCACGGTGCTCTCACGTGGCAGATGGGATGAAGAAGCTGTCTGGGGTCTCCTTTAGAAGGGCACTTATCCAATTAATAAGGGGTCTGCTCTTATGACCTAATCATCTCCCAAAGACCCCACGTCCAAACACTATAACATTGGAGGTTAGATCACAACACATGAATGGGGGAGGGATACCTAAAGATTCAGTCTATAGCAAATATCTACATAAATTACTGGGAGTTCTTCTGCATGGGAGGTTTGTCTATTCTTCCATATCTATTTATTTAAAAATTTCTGGATATCAGTGTGAACTCATGGACGTTTATTGTGTACTCTGAATTCCAGTCCAATACGGTCGTACTTCTTTTGTAACTTAGGTGTTTAGCAATGGCCATGGGGAGCTGTTCCAGTTGGCTCCCGTGTCCCTTTGAGACACCCCATTATTGTGCTTTTCGTCTGCTTGGTTGTTTTTGAGAAATTCCTTACTTTGGGCCCTACAAGATGCTCCAAGCTCATCTTTTTATATCCAGTCATGGAATCAGCCCTTTATCTGAGGAATCCTGGCTCCCGTATCAGAGACTGGACTTGGAAGCCGAGATCTGGGAGCCAGATATACTCCTCGCTCCTGGGGTGTTGTTGCTTCTTGACCCTCTCGGCTGGCTTGGCAAGGGAATACTGTGTGTGTTTTAACTCCTGTATATATTAATATCGCGCACATATTTCTAGAGGGAACATACTTTTCAATATTTTGCTAATTATGAGTTTATACAGATATTTTAGACTCTCCTCCATTGCTTCATGGATCATTCTAGTCTCTCCTTGCTCATCTGTAACTTACCACTCCGACCGTCTGCCATCCATCCTCCTAATTACTCAGTGACAGTGTTCATGTAGAGCAGTAGCATATTTGTTAACCCGTACTCCCACGCGAAATAACTTTATCAACTGATGTACGGTAAGACCTCGCTTTGTGAGCATAAATCATTCTGGAAACATGCTTGTAATCCAAAGCACTTGTATATCAAAGTGAATTTCCCCATAAGAAATAATGGAAACTCAGATGATTCATTCCACAACCCCAAAGTATTCATATAAAAAAGATTACAATACTGTAATAGAATGCAGAATAAAGAAATACGAAATATAAAGGAAAACATATTAACCTTCGTGGGTGGTGTGCAGGAGACCAGGGAGAGGTGGGTTACTGTGTAGGACAACTTTCACTATCACTAACGAATGTTACTACAGTACAGAGTTTATAAACTCTTGGAATAGACTGTACTTAATGGAACTGGCAATAAGGCAGCAGAAGAAAGGGTCTCTCTCTGCAGGCAGCCTGACCTAGAATGCAGCAAAGCATTCCTAAGCTCACTCTTATATGGAAAAGCAAAGGACTGTCCTTAGGTGCTTTGCAGTGACAAAAAATACACCAATGCCAGTTGTGGGCACCTTCCAACATTTTGAGAAATCACTGATTCCTGCTAAACACAGTGGCCTGAGACTGAACATCTGAGCATGGCAGATGATCACCCACAATCCCGCCGAGATAGAGAGAAATGGGGGGAGGGGGGAGGAGGAACCATTGGCTCAGTTGTGATCATGTGACGTTTGGAGTCATGTACTGCTCGTATTGCAGGACATTGCTCGTTTATCAAGTTAAAACTTATTAGAAGTGTTCGTTCATCTTGTGGAACACTCGTAGAACAAGTTACAAACTGAATTATATATTCCACTAATATCTGAACTTGCTTAGGATGGAACCCCCCTGCCCTGTTCCCCTTATGAGATTGTTTCATTTATTTGTTATAGCGTTAGATTGTTTTGTCGCATTGTGCAACATATTCGGGGATATCCTGACCTCCATGTAAGGATGTGCCAGAGTGTGTTTATCTGTTCATCTACTGAAACACATTATGGCTGCTTCCACTTTTAGGTGATAATGAATTATCGTTAATATTCATTAGTATAATGAATTAAGTTATAAGCATTTATAATGTTGGTGTGGACGTAAGTTTTCAAAGCAGTTGGTTAAATTCCTAGAAATACGATTGCTGGCTTGTATGGTAGGACTTTGTTTAGTTTTGTAGGAAATTTCTACACTGGTTTCCAATGTGGCTGTGCCATTTTGTATTCCCCCCAGCAATAAATGAGAATTGTCATTAGTGTGCACACTTAATGACAGTGAGCTTTGACGGGTGGTTTTTTTTCTGTTTTGTTTTGTTTTTGTTTTTTTTGTGTGTGTGTTTTTGTGTTTTTGTGTTTGTTTTTGGCCATTCTAATATGTGTCAGTAAAATCTAATTGCTGTTTTAGGGACGCCAGGGTGGTTCAGTTGGTTAAGCAGCCAACATCAGCTCAGGTCATGATCTCACTGTTTGTGAGTTTGAGCCCTGAGCCAAACTATGGGAAGAGCCCAAGCACCCATCTCCTGATAAATGGATAAAGAAGGTGCAGTATGTACACCTTCTAATAGAATATTACTGAGATATAATAGAATAGAATAGAATAGAATATTCTAATAGAATATTACTGAGATATAAAAAAAGAACGGAATCTTGCTATTTGCAATGACATGGATGGAGCTAGAGAGTATAATGCTAAGCAAAATAAGTCAGAGAAAGACAAATACCATATGTAGAATTTAAGAATCAAAATGGATGAACATAGAGGAAAAAAAGAAAGAGGGAAGCAAAACATAAGTGACTCTTAATGATAGAGAACAAACTGAGGGTTGATGAAGGGAGGTGAGTGGGTGATGGGCTAGATGGGTGATGGATGTTAAGGAGGGCACTTGTTGGGATGAGCAATGAACATATGAGTGATGAATCACTAAAGTCTACTCCTGAAGCCAATTAACGTAAGGTTTAAATCAGGTAGTCTGAGCTCTTCGCCAACTCTCTATTTTCTGTATTGTGCTGGCATTCTAGGTCGTTTCCCCTTTCATGTAAACTTTTGCTGGTGACTTCCAAATGGCTTGCTTGGAGTTTGATTGGAATTGTGTTGAATCTATACCTAAAGTTGAGAGGAATGAAGATTTTAATGTGCCAAGTCTTCTAATCTGTGACCATAGACTCTCACCCCATTTCTCGGCATCTTTGATTTCTTTCATGAGACTTTTTGTTTTCCACATATAAAGCCTGTACATATTTTATTATAGTTATGTCTAAGTCTTTTATGTTTGGGTGCTATTGAGGAAGATACGCATTTTTAAATTTTAAATTCCAGTTGCTTTTCACGAGTATGTAGGAAAGTAACTCTGATTTTTTATTTTAACGCTGCATCCTGCAACCTTGCTGTCTGTATTCACTTACCTGTTCTAGGACTTTTTTGTGTGTCAGCTCTTTCAGATTTTCTGCATCTAAAATCATGTAATCTGGAAATGAAGACAGTTTTACCTCTTTCTTTGCAATCTGTACCTCTTTTATTTCCTTTTCTTATTTTATTTATTTTATAATTTTTAATTTTTTTAAGTTTATTCCTCTTGAGAGAGGGAGTGAACAAGCATCAGTGGGGCAAGAGCAGAGAGAGAGAAAGAGAGAATCCCAAGCAGGCTTCATGCTGTCAGTGCACAGCCTGATGTGGGGCTTGAGGTCATGAACTGTGAGATCATGACCCGAGCTGAGATCAAGATTTGGATGCTTAACCGACTGAGCCACCAAGGTGTCCCTCATTTTCTTATTTTATTCCATTAGCTGGGACTTCCAGTGTGGTGTTGAACTGGGACATCGAGAGAAGGCATCCTTGACTTATTCAGAATCTGATGGGGGGAAGTATCTAGCTCCTCATTAATTATGATGTTGGCTATAGGTTGTTTGTAGACATTCTTCATAAAATTAGGAAAACTCCATCCTATTCCAACTTTGCTGAGAGTTGTTTTTTTTTTTTTAATGAGCTGGTGTTGGATTTTATCAAATGACTTATCTTTTGGGGCGCCTGGGTGGCGCAGTCGGTTAAGCGTCCGACTTCAGCCAGGTCACGATCTCGCGGTCCGTGAGTTCGAGCCCCGCGTCAGGCTCTGGGCTGATGGCTCAGAGCCTGGAGCCTGTTTCCGATTCTGTGTCTCCCTCTCTCTCTGCCCCTCCCCCGTTCATGCTCTGTCTCTCTCTGTCCCCCAAAAAATAAATAAACGTTGAAAAAAAAATTTTTTAAAAAAATAAAAAATGACTTATCTTTTGCACAAGATAAGATCTTAAGGTTTTTTTTTTTTTCTTTAGTCTGCTGATATGATGGATTAAACCAATTGATTTAAAAAGTTTTGGACCAGGCTTGCCCAAATTGAATACCGACCACTAAGTTGTGAGTATAATTTTTTTTTGTATACATTGTTTGGATTTGATTTGCTACTATTTGATGAGGATTGTTATGTCTATGTTCATGAGACATATTTGTCGTTCCCCTTCCTTCAATGTCTTCACTTGGTTTCATGATTAGGGTAATGCCAGCCTCATAGAATGAGTTAGGAAGGGTTCCACCTGCTTCTATTTTCCAGAAGAGATTGTAGAGAAGTAGCATCATTTATTCCTTAAATATTTAATAGAATTTGTCTATGAAACCATTTGGGTATTTTTTTTTCCTTTTCTGATGATTATTAACTCAATCTCTTTAATGATATCATCTTATTCAGGTTCTGTTCAGATTATCTATTTCTCTTTTTTAGTTTTGATATTTTGTATTTCAAGTTATTTAATCTAAGTTATCAACTTGGTAGGCACAGAACTATTCATAGTGTGCTTTAATAATCCTTGTAATGTACTTGGGATCAGCAGTAATGGCATCTTTTTCATTCATGATATTAGTAGTTTATGTCTCTATATTTATTTCTTTTTGAGCCTGTCTAGAATTTATCAATTTTGTTGGTTTATTTATTTATTTAAAGTTTATTCATTTGTTTTGAGAGAGAGAGAGAGAGAGCGAGCACGAGCAGGGGAGGGGCATATAGAGGGAGAGAGAAGAAGCCCAAGTAGGCTCCACGATGTGAGTGCAGAGCCTGACTTGGAGCTCCAACCCATGAATTGTGAGATCATGACCTGAGCTGGAACCAAGAGTTGGACGTTTAACTGAGCTCCCAGCTGTCCTTTATTGGCCTTTTTCAAGAACTAAGCTTCGGTTTCATTTATCTTTTTCTATTATTGTCCTAATTCCACTTTTTACTAACTTATGCTCTAGTTTTTATTATTTATTTGTTCTACTTACTTTGGGCTTAAAATGATCGTCCTTGTCTAGTTAGAAACTTCTGCTGTTGATTTTATCTCTGTTTAAAATTTTTTAATATTTGCATTTAATGCTACAAATGTCTTTGTAAGCACTGATTTTTGCTATATCCCACAAATTTCGGTAAGCTCTATTTTATTTTCATTTAGTTCAAAGCATTTTAAAATTTCTTTTGGAAGTTCACCTTTGACTCATGTGTAATTAAGAAGCGTGTTGTTAAATTCCCAAAGTAAACATATTAGACAATTTTCTAGCTATCTTTCTGTTATTACTTTCTAGTTTAACACCCTTGATGTCTGAAATATACTTAATATTTCTAATTTTTTATTAACAAACATTTTTTTTTTTACATTTATTTATTTTTGATAGACAGAGAGAGACAGAGCACAAGCAGGGAAGGGGCAGAGAGAGGGGCAGACACAGAATCTGAAGCAGGCTCCAGGCTCCAAGCTGTCAGCACAAAGCCCGACGTGAGGCTCGAACTCACAAACTGTGAGATCATGACCTGAGCCGAAGTCGGATGCTCAACCGACTGAGCCACCCAGGCGCCCCTTACTATTTCTAATTTTTAATTTTTTTAATTTCTAATTTTTCTAATTTTTAAAATTTCTAGGGGCGCCTGGGTGGCGCAGTCGGTTAAGCGTCTGACTTCAGCCAGGTCACGATCTCGCGGTCCGTGAGTTCGAGCCCCGCGTCAGGCTCTGGGCTGATGGCTCAGAGCCTGGAGCCTGTTTCCGATTCTGTGTCTCCCTCTCTCTCTGCCCCTCCCCCGTTCATGCTCTGTCTCTCTCTGTCCCAAAAATAAATAAAAAACGTTGAAAAAAAAAATTTCTAATTTTTAAATTTGTTAAGCTATGTTTTATGGCGCAAACTGTGATCTATCTGGGTTGCTGCTCAAGGTGAGTGTAAGGAGAATGTGTATTCTGCTGTTGGTGGTGGAGTAGCTTATCAAAGTCTCCACGTTGAGTGATGAATAGTTCTGCTCGGGACCACTATCCCCTTCTGCCAACTTGATTTCACAACTGCCGATAGAAGGTTGTTGAAGCCTCCGGTTGTGACATATATTTGTCAATTTATCCTATCTGTATCATCAATTTCACACTCTGACATCAAGAGCAAACCCATTTAGGATTATGTCTTTGTGACGGAGAGCATCCTGGGTACCGCTGAGAAGGGCTTTTGCAGACGTAATTAGGTGATTTATTTTAAAACAGGAAGATAATCCTGGATTGCCCCTTTGACCCAATCTAACACACGAGCCCTAGAAGAAGCAGAGAAGTTTCTCTGGCCGGGGGCAGAAGAGACATGTGCAGAAGGGGCAGTTGGAGAGACTCTAGACATGAAAAGAAGCTGTGTACCGTTGCTAGTGCTGATACAGAAGATTCCGTGAGCGGGAATGTGGCCGCTAGAAGCCAAGAAAGACGCTGGACCGACAGCTAACGAGGAGGATGGCCCTACATACACCCAGCAGTGAATGGCACCAACAACCTGAATGAGCTCAGACGTGAATCCTGCCCCAGAACCCCCAGAAAGGGGCGGCCTCTTCAACACCGTCATCTCAGAGTCCTGAGGCCCAGAGCAGAGAGACTGGAGGAGTCACACTGTGCCCAGGCCTCCCACCTACGAAGCTACGAGGCAAGCAGTTGTGCTGCTTTAAGCCACTGAGTTCGCAGGAACTCGTCACAGCAGCATGAGGGATCAAATGCCCTGTGCCTGTGGTGGGGGGGGGGGGGGGGGAGGGGAGAGACTCTGGAGACAAGGGGGAAGAAGAGCCACTGGGGAAGCCACCAAGCAGGGTAGGGGCCGAGGTGTCTTGGCCAGCTCGGGCGCCATGACAAATTAGCACAGGCTGGCAGCTTACAGGACAGTCTGCGGACTGGAAGTCTGAGGTCAGGGGCCAGCGCGGCCGGCTTCTGGTGGGGGCTTCTTCCTGGCCTGTGGACGGTCCTACTGTGTCCTCGCTTGGCCTTGCCTTGGCCCACTCGTGTGGAGGGAGAGTGGGCTCTCTGGAACCTTCTGCTTCCTCTCATAAGGGCACCACCCCATCCGGAGCGCCTGTCTTCACGACCCCATCGGACCCTGCTCTCGTTTTGGGGGCCACACGCACGTCCAGTCCGTCCCGGGGTGTATGCGTGTGTTCTCGGACATTGTGGTGGGGACTCAAAAAAGCACACGGCAGAGAGAGAGCACAGGGCGGGCGTGTTCAACACTTCCTGTTACGATTAGGCGATTGTCTGCACAGGAAAACAGACCACCTTGAACACCAGCCTCCCTTCTCCCCATCCTGTTCCGGACTCTCCCTACACACCCTGATCTCCGCTCCCAGAGGTGAGCCCTGTTTGTCCGTCAGGATCCGCATCTTGCTGGACTTGGCCCGAGACCCTATGAATGTCCGTTGCCCAGAGGTGACGGCATCCGTGATATCTCGGGGTGAGAGTCCTGATCAGCCAGGGGAGGAGCCCCATGGCTACTCCACGCACCCACGTCCGCCCCCGGCCACACCCCCCGGTGCCAGCCACGCTGTTCCCTCCCTCCCACGGACTCGATCCAGTTTCCACAAGGCAGGCTGCCCATAGCCTCCCTGGATACAGCGTACTTGTCTGCTCACCTCCCGGGTTCTCTTAACGCTGTTCACGTGACCATCACATCCCCGAAGACGCTGGGCTGTAGCTGTTTCATTAAGCACAGAAAACCCCCTTCACTGGGCAACCTTCCGAAGCAGAAGGCACCTCGTGTCACCGGTGGCAGGTCCTCGGCAAATAGTGAAATCGCTTTGTGTTTTTTTTGGCGGAACAAAGGACGGAACAGACGATCGGTGGCCACTCTTGGCCTGACGCTTCCCTCGCTACCTTGGCTGTTAGCTTCCGATCCAACCCGCGGTACCTCGGAATCCATGCTTTCCGGGAAAACTCTGAATGTCTGCAACGTGCTGAGTGTAAGAGCCGCCACAGTGAACAAGATGACACGGGGTCCCTCACGGTAACCAGCGGCAGCCTCCGGGAAGGATGCGGACATCATCGCCGTCCGTGGAGAGCACCACGGGGGAACCTCTCGAAGGTCCGCCCCAGAGGAGACTGGCAGGGCCTAACCTGGCACCATCCGGGAGGCCTTCTCCGAGTCCTGCGTGCAAAGAGCGTGCCTGAGGATGTGTGAAGCCAGGAGGAAGGAAAGAGGCCAGCGTGCGCAAGGCGCTGGAAGATTCTGACTTGGCTGGAGGGTGGCAGAGGCAGGTGCAGGAGGCTCGCAGGCATGTGGTCTGATGGGGCCGTGGAAACACCGTGTGCATGGACGGCAGCCTCAGCGCAGCCTGGGCCAGAATCGTGAGCCTGGGGCCTCCTCTCTCAGACCTGCCCGTGGGCTTCTGACCCCCCTGGGACACCGCCTGCCGTGAACGGGAGTTCAGGGTTGGAATCTCCCGGATGGGGGGACGTGGGAAGATGCTCCCCGTGCTCTGCCCCCCGCCCCCCACCTCGGACGGGCTGGATGTCGCGTAGCCTCATTTACACGCACGTTCCAGACTCCGTGGTCTGCGTCCTCGGGGGTCCGTCTCGCACTCCGTCCACCTTTCTTCAGTAAGCGCAGGACAAATGGGATGGGCGCTCATGAGATTATCCAGGCCGGGACCTCGGGCCACGTCTAGCCTTTCCGACGTGAGCCCCATGGGTGGGTGACCAACATAGGAACGAACACGTAGGCAACTGAAAACATCGATTCTGAAAACAGGAGCGCAGAGAGCTTTAGCCCACGATCTTTCACGTCTGGGTGGGTGTTTTCTATCAATGTTCGGATTTGCCGGGAAGTCCTCTGGGCTTTGAGAATGGAATCGGTTCCGGCATTAGAGTGGGCTCCTCCTCGTAGGGACCCTGAGCCGTGGGTTGCAGGCCCAGGAGGAACCCGCGAATACCATCCCGAAATTTCCTGCATTATGTTTGAGCTCGGGATTGCACGTGGTCCCAAGCGGAGTGGGGGAGGCCGCTTGCCCTCTACAGTGGTCTTCCTTAGGCATCAGCGTTCTGAGCAAGGCAGGCCAGCAACATCCCCCAGGGAGTTCTCTTAAAAGTCAAGGCCGCCCTGTCTTACTCGAGTTCCACTGAACCAGGAAGGTCTGTGGGTCGGCCCGTTGGGGAAGGGCTGGTAGGTTTGCCATCAACGTCTGACCTCATCCTCCCCCCCTTTGTGGGCACTGAGGTAGCTTGCCAAGCACCCACGACTGCAAAGGAAGATCGAGTCAGCGGTTTGTAAACAGCTCCCCTGCCCTGGAGAAAGGTGCCTGCTCCTGACGCCAAAATGCATCTTTTTCTTCACACTTGAACCCAGCTTCGCAGCCAGAGCGCCCCCCGGCTGGCTTCTCGGGGAGGAGTGCTGGGTGAGGCCCACAGCCCTGCTCTGCTCCTGACTGCCTGGAGGAGGAGGCAGCGAGGAGAAGGAATTCCTTGAGGACAGGAGAGGAGAGGGGACGGCAACGCTAAAGGCTTCCTTACGGGGGCCTGTGTCCCTAACTCGAGCCAGCTAATTCCTCCTCCTTGGGACAGAGTGGGCGGCGGGGAGCAGGGGACAGGAAGCCAGGCCTTTCTCCTGGTGCCGGGATAGGCAGAGGAAGACTTCCCACCAGAGGAGATGGGGACAGGTGACATTGTCTCTCTGCTGGTACCAGCGTCCTATTTTCCCTTTCCAGGCCTCACACTCCAGCTCAGACCGCATGATGCAGAGGTTCAACATGTCCCTGCAGAGAACTTCATGTCAACCACGCTGCCGTCTGGCTTCCCCGCACACTGACCCCGGGGGCAGTGAGTGTTGCTGGAGAAACGCGCGCGACCGGGCCCTCTGGGCCAGCGGGCTTTCCCGTAGAGTCTGTTACCTGTGCAACAAAACTGACTCTGCGTTTTGTGAGTGCCCTCCAGCGATGCCCTCTCCACAGACCTAACCATCTCCCCCAGAATTTACCTGCCCCCCCCCGCCCCATCCAGCGACTTCACGGAGACACAGCGGCACCCGCAGCGTTAGCTCCTGGGGTTGTCCGCTGTGGGGTCGGTGACTGTGTGTTCTTCCCACTGCCCGCTGCTCACACCGGGTCCTCGGGCATCCGGCCCTCCCAATGTCCTTCTGTCTCCTTCAAACGTCCCCAGAGAAACACACTTGCATCTACATCATAAACAACCGACCTACAACCAAACACCTCCAACCCCTCTTGGTCCTGGTGGTTTCGCACATACGATCTGAAAGTTCTCCTATTTTTTGTGATGGTGCTTCTAGAGGTCCAGGCTGACACGTGTCCTTCCTGCCCCCCTCCCTTCAATTCTCTGCACCCCAGCCGAGGTCCCAGTGAGGGGCCAGGAAGCCAACCAGCTGGCTTTGCTCCCATCTTTCCTGGTAGCATCTGACCTTGAAACCCCTTTCAGCCTCCGTGTGTTCTGTCCAAACATGGGTGCTTCTCTCTGGGCTCCGCCGTTTCTCTGCCCTGTGCTCGCCTCTGCTGTCGAGCCTCAGCCTTGCCCTGGACGCTTTGACCCAGGTTTCTTGAACTACCACCTTATCTCTTCTTCATCCATTTTTCCTGATCTGAATTCAGACATTCTGCTAATCTCCACATTTACGTACCTGATTGGCTACGAGACTTCTCTACCGTGCTCTCTGCAGGCTGGGTGCTATTTGAAAACTCCCCTTGGTGGACAGGTCTCTGCTCTTCACCAAGTCTCTGACTTGAAGGGAAAAGGCTGTGTGTGTGGATCCCAGCCCTGGAGCAAGTCTGGGGCAGCACCTTATAGACTCCATTCTTTACAAAGTCTGTTCTGCCCAAGGTCACAGGTGGAGGTCCTAGGATCTGCCTGGTGAGTCACAGTTGCCACCTTCGAAGACATCCTTACTTTGGAGTGCACATGCTTTGGTTAACTACATGTGCAAGGTCATGGAGCATCTGTCATTCGGAAGCTCGCCTGCCACAGGTAGCCTGCCTCACCACCTGCTAGTCAAGGACGTACAACCTGACCACCGTTTCAAGCGTAGCAATTGAAATTCACCGAGGAGTCCCACTTCATGATTTTGATGGTAGGAAACGAAATAAACAGAATTAACAATAAGTTCTGATAGGGCCCGATGAGCCTGGACGCTCACCCATCATTTGCAAGCAGACGTGACCCCTGTAGGCTGTTTCCAGCTTTTCTGTTGAGACTCTTCCATGAGGTGTTGGTTCCATGGATCCTGTTCTTTGCGTATTTAGATAGTGTTTTTGTTTTCTTCTTTAATTCTTTTTTTACTATTGCTTTCTTTTTTTATTTTTTAAAAAAATTTTAAATGTTTATTTATTTTTAAGAAAGAGAGAGAGAGGGAGAGAGAGAGAGAGAGAGAGACCAAGCACGAGCAGGACACAGAGAGAGAGGGAGGCACAGAATCAGAAGCAGGCTCTAGGCTCTGAGCTGTCAGCCCAGAGCCTGACGTGGGGATCAAACTCACAAACCGCGAGATCATGACCTGAGCCAAAGTCAGACACCTAACTGACTGAGCCACCCAGGTGTCCCTACTATTGCTTGCTTTTATGCAATTTTGAATAATCTCTCAAATCTCTAGTTCATGGACTTGTCCAGGACAGCCTTAATAGCCCCCTCGGCTTGACTAACCTTGAGACAGATTTTTTCTTGACGCTTGGCCCTCGACCTCCCTTTTCTTTGAGTATTTTCTTTGGGAAAGTTTTGTAAGTCCTTTTTCTGTGCCTTTGACATACATGGGACTCCTTTAAAAAGGCTCTTGCCACTTTTAGAACCTAGCGATGTCTTTTTCAAGAAGATGTGAGCGTGAAGGAAGATAGCACCCCTGTCCCCTGGTCTCTGTGGGAGGGTGGGAGCCTTAGTCTAATGGGTGACAATTAGCAAACACAGGTGGCCTAGTCACAGACGTGAACATTTGCGGATGCAGGAACAATCAGGGTGCAGGATGCACCTCCATGACCATCCTCGTCCCTCACGCCCTCCAGTACTTGTCCACCAGCTCCCTTGAGGATTGAACCCTTGCCACCCTGTTTCAGCAGAGCTGAGCTCAGACTGAGTTCTGGTCTCCCTCCCCTATTGCAAAAGTCTTGAGTCAAGTGTTTGCCTGTTTAACCTCGTCCCGGGCAATTTCTGCTTCAATAGACGAGCTGGGTTGCACTCTCCTCACCCAGATCTATCAAGTCAACGCTGTTGCTTCAGTTACAGGAACAAGGATGACTAACAGAAAGTGATGGGATCCGTGCAAAATCAACCGTTAAATAAGTAGGCTGCACAGAGACAAGATCATACGTAGCGAGACTCCACAACTCTTTCAGCCCGGAGGGTTCCTTCTTCCTTCAGCTGACATAAGAGGACTCAGGGTTCACTCAATGCAGGGTCCAGATGCTTGTGTTTTCGGGGCCCTTCAGTTCTTACAGACTATCGTTCCCTCTCACTCCCAAGTCAGAGTCCTCTGCCTGGAGATGTGTCCTGCCTGGGCAAGGATAGAAAACATCTCTGGTTTGCTCCTAAAGAAGAATCCTTTCCGGGTCCTGTGGGAATCTGTATTCCTTGAGGTCACGTCTTGTGCCCAAGGTCATCGATCCTGAATCCCTAGAGAAGACGGGGACTCTGCTTGTTTGTGGACACCCCTGGATCTCCTACTCTACCTACCAGTGCCCTCTTTATTTTGTATTCTTCCCAAGGCGCTAATTCAGGGTTTTCCATGGGCACCTCCTTCCAACTGAGTCCCGAAGGATCCTCTCTCCATAATGTATTTTTCACACAGCTAGATTGGATCTGTGTTTTGGGATCTGCCATGGAGACAATTCTTCCCTTAAATGCCCTGCGCTTTGAGCAAACATAATTTTCACCCTTGGATATCAGAGCCAGCTACACTGAGTCTATTAATTCTGTCACTGATTTATGTTAAATCACATATGGCAAACTTGCCATGACACAGCGTGGTAGAGTAGCCAGTAGGAATTTTAGAAAGTGCTCTGAAACTTTGAAAGTATTTTTTCTGCATCTGGATTTTCACTTTGAATCATCTGGCTGTACTTTATCAGATTAGGTAATGCCAAAGAAGAAAACCATCCCCACCTCTAAAAGCATACCTCAAGGGCTTTGTTTGTGGCGAAGGAAGCATTTGTTAAATCAAACACATTTGTGATTTTTGACCAGAAACTGCATTAAGGTTTGGTAATTAGAGGAATCAGCGTGAAAAATTGTGCGTCATGCAATCCAATCTCCCTTGTGAATCTAAAAAATTGGAACCCCATCAAGCAACCTGATTAGTCAAATAAAATGGATCCATCAGGGCTATTCGTGGATCAGTGATTTACTCTTAAAGTAGCAATATATTGCGGATGACTTTTGGAGTCATCTGAAAAACTGAGAGCAAATGCCTACATCTGAATGGGCAATGCGTTTCTCCAGGAACAGTCCCAGCCCCTCCCGGGATAATGCACACATTCTCAGTACTGTGTGAGTCAGGGACATCTGCTCGCTTTCCGAGCTAGAAGAATAGCAGTCCGTTAGATTTGAAGAGAAGAATACGTTTCGAGGACACTTTGAATGCTGGTTTCTGCTTCCGTGTGGTTTTTCACCTGTGAGTTGTCCTTCAGGGTTTAGACTGACCATGTTTTAATGGCCCATTTTGTGCCTTCTGTTCTTTCAGCCTAGATCAAGGGAGGCGTTTTTAACAATGTAACGTCCTTTCCTTAATTTTTTCTTTCATTCGAGTACAGTTGACATGCAAGGGCACATTAGTTGCAGGTGCGCAACCCGGTGATTCAGCGTTTCTGGAAGTTACACGGTGCTCACCTCAGGTGTCGCCAACACCTGTCACCATACACTGCGGTTACATTACCGTTGACTGTGCTCCCTATGCTGTGACTCATTCCTCCCATAACAGGAGGCCTGTACCTCCCTCTCCCCTTCCCCAGCTCCGCCCATCCCCCCCGTCCCCTGCCCCTCTGCCAACCCTCGGTGTGTTTTCCGAATTTATAGGTCTGTTTCTGCTTCTTAACAACAATACGATTTTTAAGTGAAAATGATATGAGTTTGGGCAGTGGTGGTACATCTCCCATAGATGTCTTTCCGAAGTAGAACAAGATGGCTCTTTACTTTTGCGGCCATATATTGAAGCATATTCCGGTTGGTGCACGCGGACAGCACGGAAGTTCCAAGATGCGTCCCTGGAGGGTGGTCTCGGGGAGAGATTGAATTCTCCGTGAGGGGTGTTGACACGTGGCTGAATTCAACGACTCCGTTACTCCACACGGGTCTCCTGGAAATGGCATCCCTCATACTTGGTCGCAGAAGCGGGACAGTCCTGACTCCTGCCCCCCTCCCCTCTTCCCCTGTGCATCCCATGGGGAAAACTCAGATCTAACACACAGCAGCAACCACACTGAGCAAAAGGTTCGGGAAGCTTTTTTGTGCTCGTGTTTCCAGTGTCTTTCGTGTCTGCATCGTGGAAGAATGCTCTGAGTTCATGACATATAGATGGTGTCTGTGACATAGCCCAGGACTGGAAAAACCACTCGTCAAACTACATTTATTTATTTATTTATTTTTAATGTTTGTTTATTATTGAGAGACAAGAGAGAGACAGAGCACGAGCATGGAACGGGCAGAGAGAGCGGGGGACACAGAATCCAAAGCAGGCTCCAGGCTCCGAGCTGTCTGCCCAGAGCCCGATGCGGGGCTCGAACTCACAAACCGTGAGATCATGACCTGAGCCGAAGTCCGACGCTCAACCGACCGAGCCGCCCGGGCACCCCACCAAACTACATTTTCAATCATTGTGCTGCAATCAGATGGCAAAGCATGAGTATTCGGAATATATTTGTTTGATAATTCCATTAGTGGCAATGAGATAAACGAACGAAAAGAATCCGGAAGCAAACCCTTACTTTATATTCATTAATACGGCATTACAGGGGCGCCTGGGTGGCTCAGTCGGTTCAACCTCGGACTCTTGATCTCAGTTCAAGTCTTAATCTCAGGGTCATGAGTTCAAGCCCCATATTGGGCTCCATGCTGGGCATGAAGCCTACTTGAAAAAAATGCATTACAAAAAAACCCCATTAAGTCAATTATAAAACCGGTAGTATATTTGCATGTTGGCTACTAAGTAGAACACAACATAATAGAAGGGTTTTCCAGACGTACGCGTGGCCACTGCATCGAAGCGTGAAACTTCTTTCCTTGTGTTACGACATCTAGAATATGAAAATTCATTTTGATAACACAATTAGTGTAGACAATCGCTTAACTAGCAGTTCTTTGAATTAGTATCAGCACGACTGTCCCCAAACATATCAATGTGCCAGTCGCTATTTCTGTCGGGCTCGTACCCGCTGAATTATCTGACTTCCCAATTGCCAGATTTTTCTGCCTGACGGAGCCCAGGGTTTGTTCTACAGGGCGTTACGACGCTCTTCGTCCCTCGGAAATAAAATTCTGTGTTTACACTTTTCTTTTCAAAATCCAAACGCTTATCTTTGCTTGCTTACCTCCTTCTGAATTTAGTGAAAACAATAGTGGGAGTGAGGTAGTCTAATGTTATCTTGAATTGTTGTGACCGGAGCATCACAAAGGGAGGGGCTGCTCTGTTGACTGCACAGTGAGCCTACAAAGTCTGGAAGGGTTTTTAAAGTCTCTGAGACACAGAATGAGAACTTAGAAGGATGTTCCAGTGAACAAACGGATTCAAAAAATATTTAGAAATAAATAGAACTCTCGGGGCACCTGGGTGGCTCAGTACGTTGAGCATCAGTCTCTTGACTTTGGCTCAGGTCATGCTCTCACAGTTCATGGGTTCGAGCCCCAAGTCGGGCTCTGTGCTGACAGCACGGAGCCTGCTTGGAATTCTCTCTTTTCCTCTCTGCCCTTCCCTACTCACTCTCTCTCTCTCTCTCCCTCTCTCCCTCAAAATAAATAAATAACATGTAAAAAATTAAAGAAAAGAAATGCATATAACCCTTGATTTCAGCTGCTGCATTATTTAGAAGACCTTCATGTTTAGTTAATGTTTTGGGTTTGGATGAGACCACCCAGAGATTTCGGAGAAACGTTTCATTTCTGAAACCTGTTTAGGGTATGCTCCACGTGGAGCAAAACAGCCCCACGGATTCTGCGATCAGCAGGAGCTCTGGATCATTCTGTCACATCCGCTCTGGCAGTCAAAGGTCCTTCAGAAGTTCTTGGCCACTTCCTGACCTATCGTTTTATTCATTTCTCTAAACACTAGGAAGCTTGGACCAACTTTTCTAGTAAAAGTCAAGCCTGGCAGCCATTCTTGCTCAGATAGCCAATTCCTTTCTCTTTTCCCACCCGCAAAACATGCCATCACCTGGCAGCGGGGCAGTGATCCTGCCCCTGTGGAGAATGTCACTGCGGAATGTACCTTTCACACCTCCGGGGGTGTTGTGGGTGACATGTCTTCGCGCCTAAATGAATGAGGACCAAAAAAAAAAAAAAAAATATTACAGCTACAAAGAA
This sequence comes from Puma concolor, assembly GCF_028749965.1. NCBI lineage: Eukaryota > Metazoa > Chordata > Mammalia > Carnivora > Felidae > Puma > Puma concolor. The sequence continues at coordinate 3,657,041 of NC_141667.1, read as the reverse complement.
TGTGTCTTTCTGTTTTGTGGACTCGGGAACGTGAGCCAGAGAAGAGGAAATCCTGTAGACGGCAGCCCGGGGCCGCTCAGACGGCTGTAACAAAATCCCATGGGCCAGGCAGCTGAAACAGCGGGGCTTAGGGCCTCGGTATTTGAATTTTGGGGGGTGTTGTGTTGGTCTTCGCCTGTTGATAATGACGGTCTTGGCTGGGAAGGCCGGAGGCACCCACCCAGGCCTCTGTTACTTTTAGTGAGTCTGCAGACATTGCCCCTGCTAGAGCCACCGTGGTTGGACCGGCCTTTGTGATTCTTACTATGCTCTCAGGATGCACTTCAGCAAAAAGCGTCGGGGAACCTAGGGAGCACACTCTATTACTCACAGGTCCTGCGGGGTGCACCGCGTGTCCAAGGTCACACAGCCAGGTCATGGGTAGAAAGGGAGTGTGGGCGGACCTGGGGCTCTGCTTTTACTGGGGGCGAGGGAGAGGTGCCTAGGACTTCGTGGGCTCACTATCGCTAATTTGAAACAAGAGCAGGAAAGAGGGTGTGGGGAGGGAGAAGCAGCGTCTCTCGAATCCTCTGTAAGCTGGATACCGAGGGCTTTCTGCGTCGGTGACCTCCTGGGTGTGGGCAGACTCAGTCCTTACCTGGTTGTTTCACTGGGGGCTGTGTCATGCAGCTCGCAGTATGCTTATTTGAGATGGATGTTTTTGAAACGGGTGCCTTGGCAATCAAAAAGGCTAGGGGTGCCCGGGTGGCTCAGTCGGTTTCGTGTCAGACTTCGGCTCAGGTCAGAATCGCAAGGTTCGTGGGTTCCAGCCCCGCGTCAGGCTCTGTGCTGATAGCTCAGAGCCTGGAACCTGCTTTGGATTCTGTCTGCCTTGCTCTCTGCCCCTCTCCGCTTGCACTCTGTCTCTCTCTGTCAGAATAAATAAACATTAAAAAAATTTTTTAAAAAATGATTAATGTCAGGCACTTAGGTTACGATCGAAGAGCTTAACGCCAGGCCTGTCCTCCACAGGGGGATACAAACACTGGGTCCATGCTAAGCACAGACTCCCTCTTTCTGACTTGGAAGGCAGCACCCAAACACTGGAAAGTGGGAGGCATGCACTAAGAGGCCTTGTAAAGACCATTTTTATTGAGAGAAAGTCATTTCTTAGACTGATAGACTATTAATTTCAATGAAGGACTTGATTCAAATATGTTCTGGAAGTGGAAAAATCAACAAAATATTTTCTAAAAGCCTCAAACTTAACCTTCAACTGGGAGGAAATAGGCGTTATTGCATTGATGAGAAGGTCATTGTTGGGTCAGCCCCAGGCACCTGCCCTCACTGAACACCCGGTCACAGGTGATGCTTTGGGCTTTGGCTACCGAGGCCAGGAGATGGTCCCACCCTAGATTCAGGCAGCGGCAGAACCTAGTGCCAAATCCCAGGGGGAAAAAATCATGCCAATGTTCCCCAAAGAGCGTTTTCTATATTTATAGCTCCAGAAAAAATAGTTACCAGCTACTAGAGGCCTCTGTTCTGGTTAAGGACCCAATCATGTCCTCCCTAAGTTCCTATATTAAAACCCTAACCTCCACCATGACCATATGTAGAGACAGAGCCTTTGAATGAGATCACGAGGGCGGGGTCCTGATCCAATAGGACTGATGTCCTTCCGGGAAGAAACACGAGGCACGCATGTGCAGAGAGGAAACACCATGTGTGGACACGAAAGAAGGCACTTGGCTTCGGGAGAAACTAAACCTGTGCACACCTTGACCTTGGACTCCCAGCCTCCCAGAACCATGAGAAATCAACGTCTACTGTTTCAGCCACCAGGGCTCTGATATTTCGCTATGGCGGCCCCGGACGGATTTCTGCATCCTTTCTCTGCGGAATACTTTTGGTTAACACGTGAGTTGTGATATCTTGATCTCTTCTACTTATGTGTGCGGCCGTGTCATCCGTGCTTACTGAAGACACACCGGAATGTTTAGCCATCAGTCTGTGAAACACCTGCTCTCTCACTCGGCCAGCCACACGCTGACACTGAGCTCTTTGCGAAGAGGTGTAACCACCCCGCCCCCACCACCCAAGGGTGTCAATCAACCGTCTCCGGTGGCTTGCCCGCCAAGGACTGTGCAACGGAGAAAAACACAACCCAGCGTCTGCCTCCGAAGAGAGTGCCCTGACAACTAACAGTCGGTATGGAGGACCTGATTGGAGATGAGCTATCTTCAGTCATAGGCCCAGGATCTTCAGATGTCTCTCCAGTCCTCTGTTTCTAGACACAACAACAACAGCGTTTGGACTCTAGGACTGATTAATAGAGCAGCCTTCTGTCACCTGGCCTGCAGCTGGAGATTCTCCCCCAGCTTGGACGCTCCGGGCCCTGCGACCCTTGCTGTGGCCTGGTGTGGGGCAGGAGTAGTGAAGACTGTGGTTCCGGTCACGTGCTGCAAATCCATTTGAAGAGTGCTGCTTCTGTGAATGTCAGCCCTTGACTATGGCACGCATGCAACTTACACGAATCCTTTGAAACTGCCTGGCCTGAGGCCACCACATCTTGGTTCTTGCTGAAGCGACTGTTTTTTCCAGCCACCTGCTACGTGGTGGACGGGCTGCCTCATGCAGACGGCACTGCCCTTGGATCGATGCTTGCGTTTTCTTAATTTAGCTGCAACAGGATGCTCCCGATTTGCTATCCGGCAACCAAGGCGTTCGGCTTCTTCCGTAATGACGTGCTCCGTGCTGTCGCAAGATCCCCCGGCTCGCTTTGCACTCCTTGGGCCTCAAGAATGCTGTGCTGATCTCAGGACCGTCGCTCTCTGAAAGACAGACAGGCTGTGTGACCTGTACATCCTCAAAATCCCTGCGTCACCAGGCTTGTGTGTGTTAGATGAGGCTCCCCAAGCCCCTTATTGCTCAAAGCATGGCTACAAAACATAATTTCACTCCATGTCTTAATAAGTTACAACCTTCTGGAATGAGGGGCGCCTGGGTGGCTCAGTCGGTTGAGCGTCCGACTTCAGCTCACGTCATGATCTCACGGTTCATGAGTTCTAGCCCCACGTCGGGCTCTGTGCTGACAGCTCAGAGCCTGGAGCCTGCTTCGGATTCTGTGTCTCCCCCTCTCTCTGCCCCTTCCCTGCTTGTGCTCTGTCCCTCTGTCTCTCAAAACCAAATAAACATTAAAAAACAAAAACAAACAAAAAACTTTCGGAAATGTGTCATCCAAGGACCTAGATTTTTAACCAAATCCCAGTCTTCTATTTCTGAAAGGAGGACAATAAAAATCCTGCATCTCACGGTGAGATAATTGGATGTGGAATATGACAAAGGGCTTTACAAAGCAGTCTGGCATCTCTCAAGGCTATTTTAATCTGTTGTGCATCTCATCGGTCTTTCTGGTCCAGAATTCCTGTTCTGGGAAGTGTCAAGGGAGCCGCCCACCTCCCCACCGCCACTCGGTCGGGGAGCGGGTACGTGGACCCACCCAGGTCAGTGGTCAGACCTCGCTCTCCCTCCCTTCCCTCACCCTGGCCCAGTTCATTCATCCAGGGTTGATTCCTAAAGTAAGGCAGCTCCAAGGGTCGAGCCCCTGAAACGTCTGGATTATGGGGCGGAGAGAGGAATGCCAGGGGAGACTGTCTGTGCTCTGCGAGAGGCTGGTTCCCGTCCTGGGCAGCCCCGTCCTGTCCGGTGGAAATGCCTTAGCCAGAGAGCACGAAGAGAGCTTTCTAACTTCAAGTCCTAGCCTGCCCCCGAGCACCATCGCATCTGGGCCCTTCTCTGGGTGTAAGCGCAGAACAGCCCGGGGTCCCGTGAGCCAAAGTCTTCTTTTGAGTAAGTGGTTTGAGGTGGGCGTGCAACTCTGTCACCCAGATCTAACCAGGACGATAACAGTTGGTATTAAATCGCACGGCCCACCCGGCCTGATGGAGACCATTTGCCAACTGCACTGTTCTTTCCGTTCTGTAAGAACCAAGGATTTTTGGTTGAGTTATGGACTTCTGTGATATTATAACTACTTCTTTTATATGCACACAACTTCAGCATGACATCACCATCGTTTCTGGAAACTCTTTCTGCGTGGTTGAATATACTGCAGTTCAGAGCCAACGGGGCTAATAATCCAAGTATTGTTCAGGATCTCGATAGCACCGTCACTACCTAATTGTTGAACTCAATGGGGAACTTTCCAGGACTGAGGATTCTATGTCAAGGGAGCCCCGAGTTTGTTCAGCAAGGGAAACCATTCCCCCAGTGGGGATTTCCTCTCCCCATCCTTCGATCTGGCCCGCCCTCCTAGGGTTCTTCAGAGCGTGTAGCGAGAAGGAGCTAGAGAAGACCTATAAACCACATAAGCGTTGTGATAATAAGAAACCAATAGATAATGTATTCCAGAAGAATCAAATAGCCAAGAGCTTTGAGTTATGGGAAAAAAAGGCAACGCTGAAATTTATCATAATTCAGTATTGACTTTGTGACAAGCGGCTAAATTAAATCTTTGACTCATTCTTTGCAAATTAAAATGTCTTACAAAGCAGCGTCTCCTCATGCCAAACACGTCAATCCTCCAACCCCACCGTTAGTGTCTTCCACAGCAAAAGAACGCGGTGTCACCGTGGTTGGATCCAGGGTGCTGACTGCTCTGGCACATTCCTGGCCTCCCCACGAAACCGGAGCGCGTGACACTCCAACAGGCTCGTCATGTCTTCCCGAAGTCGACCATGTGCAGGAGGGTGTGTTGTGTGCATTGGTCCTCCCCGGGAGCTCGTTGACGCGAGTCTGCGCTTGGGCCCTGGGAAACGCACCGCTTTGGCTCTTGGTCTTTCAGAAGTCAGAGCACAGCCAGTAAAACAGAGAGGACCAGACCATTCCTTGGGGGGAAAAAAAGTGGGTTTCGAATCAGAGTGGAAATAGATCACGTTGATAGTGACAAGGAAAGGAGTCTTCCAAGGGAGACATTGGTCAGGAGGCTGGGGGCTCATGGCTCTCCTGAGAGCGGGGTGCACTGACCCTTTCTACTTCCGTGGGACAGAGAGGCAGTCCGGTGGCGATGAGGGTGCCGGCTGGGGTAAGTCACAGCAGGTCGTGGGGAGCGGGCAAGGGCCCTCAGTGTGACGGCACTGTAGACCCGGCTCAGTGTCTGTAGGCACGTCTACCATGGAAGGAAGATTACCTTCCCTTGCCTTCCATGCAAGCTCATCCTTGGAGAGGAAGAGACAGGCTTTATTTTCACTGCAGACGTCTCGTGGAGGGCAAGACTCCCCCTGCCCCCGCTTCCCCTGTGTCCCACCCGCTCCTCTCTCCCAGGTCTGGTCATGGCCTTGGTCAGGAGACTCTGGGACCGGCATGCACGCCTGGGCTGCACCTCCCACGGAAAACCCTTCCACTGGCCGTGGCTGCGGGGGTGGGACCCTGTGACCGCCATGTCACGGAAGAGGCTGGGGCTCCATCTTCGGTACTTGGAATGGAAGAAAGGGGGGCAGGGGTGGGAGCTTTGGGGGCAGAAGAGGAAGAAAGATATTGAAGGGGGAGGAGAAAGGGGAGCAAGGAGGTTCCCTGCATGAATACCCTGCAGAGAGACCCGGGAGTGTCCCCAGGACGACCTCGCAGAGATCTGAGTGGTGAGGCCTCGGCCAGTCAGGGGAAGAATCCCAGGAAACCATCCTCTCTGGACCCTCTGGACTCCGGGGGAGTCTGGTGCAGAACAGCAAGGGATAAGATAGCAAGGGAAGGTGGACACTCTGTATCTCCTTCCTCCTGGGGAAGAGGCTTGGATGCCAACGCCCAGCCGGAGAAACACCTGCCTCCGTGCCCTGTCCCAGCTCTCTGGGGGTCCTGGGGAGTGCAACCTGCAAGGCCGGGTCCCGGGGCAGCTAGACCCCTATCAGTTAGTCCCTCATGTCAACCAGAAACTCAGGGAAGTATGACAACTTGGAAATATCAAGGGGAGAAGCAAATCCCCACAAAAAAGCAAACCAGAATCGACCAAAGAAATACGCAGAAGTAGGCTGACTTAATTTCTCCAGAGAGCATCCAAACGCCTCCGTTAAAGCTGAACACAAAACACTCTCATTCTCTGCATCGACAACCTCACGGGCTATGGGACTAGAGGGGGAAATAAAAAAAAAAAAAAAAAAAGAAAGCAAGATCTGATTTCTGTCCCCTTTCCAAAATAATACTTTTGTGACATTAGCCAAATTAGCTTCTCTGAGCCAATTTCCTTCCCAGTTGTTTGGGAAAAATGATGGTGCCTCACACAGACATTAAAGGTGCTGTGTAATCTCCCAAGTTAATCAGGCTTGCGGTGATGGAGTGACGTTCATTCCGCTATGAATACTGAGTACCTACTATGCGCCATGCATTCTGCTAAACTTTTAAGTGTATTTATTCATTTTTAAAATTTTTTAAATGTTTATTTACTTTTGAGAGAGAGAGAGGGACAGTGCATGAACCGGGGTGGGGGGCAGAGAGAGAGAGGGAGACACAGAATCCGAAGCAGGCTCCAGGCTCCGAGCATCAGCACAGAGCCCGATGTGGGGCTTGAATTCATGAACCACGATATCATGACCTGAGCCAAAGTCAGATGCTTCACTGACTGAGTCACCCAGGCGCCCCTGTATTTGCTCATTTTTTAAAAGTTTATTTTATTTATTTGAGAGAGAGAGAGAGAGAGAGGGAGAGGGAGAGGGAAAGAGAGAGAGAAAGTGAGACAGGGGAGGCGCAGAGAGAGGGAGGGAGAGAATCCCAAGCAGGTTCTATGCTACCAGCGTAGAAAACGATGTGGGGCTTGAACTCACAAACCCATGAGGTCGTGACCTGAGTCAAAATCGAGTCACACGCTTAATGGACTGAGCCACCGAAGTGTCCCTAAGTGTATTTACTCACCAAATCTTCACAAAAGCTGTATGGAGGAGGTTTGATCTTTTTCTCTGTGTTATGGAAGAGGAAACAGGCAAAGAGAAGTAAAGTAACGGAACCAAAGTCACCCAGTGCCAGGAGGAGCTAAGATCCATTTTTAGAAGATTACAGGTTCTAGAAATAATTTCTAAAGGAGCAGAAACAGCTTGACATTTCTGTTAAATAACTTTTATAAGACAAGTCAGGCAACCACAAGGCCACTAATACAGAATAAGTAAACGGACGGGGACCCCTCAGAGGTCCGTGCCTATCTTAGCATCGGCATACGAACAAGGTGCTGCCGGTGGGAAATGTGGAAAGAAGGGATAGTGAACAACCAGTGTCGGAGAGCAAAGTGAGAAAAAGAAGTTGATGTAAGTACCCGCCACGACCCACACAGAGAAACAAATTACAGATGGTTTAAGGGTCTAAATAGGAAGAGGCAAAAGTACAAAATGCTGTTCTTAATTTATAACCTGGGAGCCCAGATGGTTTTTCCTGGGAACAAATAGAACACAGAAGCCATCGAGAAGAGGACTGAAATGCAGGCTGAAAATTCCAACCCTGTATGAAACGTAGACCGTGATAGCCATGAAATGCAAAGAGATGTTGCAGACCAAGAAGGAAAACATCGACAGGTGCATGGATAAAGAAGACGTGGCATGTATACAAACACACACCATGGGCACGCACACGTACATAGGAATGTCACTCAGCCATAAATACGAACGAGATCTTGCCATTGGCCACCACGACGGAAAGACCTAGAGGGTATTATGCTAAGCGCCATAAGGCAGACGGAGACACACAAATACTGTATGATCTCACTCATGTGTGGAATCTAAAAACCAAAGCAGATAACAAACGAAACAAAGAAGAAACAGACTCACAGGTCTAGGAAACAAACAGTGGGTCATCAGAGGGCACAGCATAGGGGATACAGTCCATGCTACCGGGATGACGCTTTATGGTGACAGGTGGTAGCTGAACTTACCATGAGGATCGTTGACTATTGCATAAAAATGTCAAACTCCCATGATGTGCCCCTGAAATGAATAGTATGCTGTGTATCAACCACACTTCAAAAAATCCCAGTGGGTGGGTTGCCTGGGTGGCTCAGTCGGGGTGAGCATCCAATTCTTGGTTTCTGCTTAGGTCACGATCTCAGAGTTCGTGGGATCGAGCCCCATGTCGGGCTCTGCGGTGAGCGTGAAGCCTGCCTGAGATTCTCTCTCTCTCTCTCTCTCTCTCTTTCTCTCTCTCTGTTCCTCCCACCCTGGTGCCCTCTGTCAAAATAAATATTAAAAAATAAAAATAGTTAAAAAAATCCCAGTGGAAAGGCATGGGAAAGGTTGAAGCAGCCGGTGACAAAGAAATGAAATGGGTAAATCCCGCACGCAGAGAGAAAGATGCTCCTTCCTTGATGTCCAGGAAGAGGCAGCACCGACAAAGAGAGCCATTTCCCACGCAGTGAGCTTTGAGAGTTTGGACGTTGAAAACACCCGGACGTGGCAGGAAATGGTGAAACGTTCATAGGCGGCTGGTGTGAACAGAAGCCATCACAGGCTTTCAGAGGATTATCTGCGCTTAGGTATCAGGTTCAAAATGCACACATGCTTTTGCCAGACTTTCCAACTCAAGGCCCATTCCTCAGAGATCTCACACAGAAGACCCCACCTGTGTGTGATGTTTGGCAGCGGGATCTGTAGTTGGGGATAAAGGGAAGGAATCCAATGCCCATTCGAAGGACAAAGCAGAGCGAAGGGTGCCTCTGAAAACCTCCGATGAGGTACAGCCCAAGGAACCTTGGATTTTGGCGAAGATTCTTGGAGAAGAGCTGGGGCCACTGTCGTTCTCACTCTTGGTGACACTGCTTCTGGGATCTGTAGTGTGTATGTGCCCCTGAAGCTTTGGAAGAAACAATAACATCAGGCGAAATGATTGGCGGTGCTTTCCGCGTAGACACCACCGGGGAAAAGGAAATACGTTTCCAGGATGCACCCACCGTTACACCGTTTCTCTAGTATTGGTTCGTCTCTGACCTTGACAGCTTCATTATACACTTGCAACATCTCCTTCTTTTTTTCTCCCTGCCCCATCACCTGGACTACTGTCCCGCAAGGGGCAGGAGTGACAGTCCTGACACGTTTCTTTCTCACGGCACCTCTTATTTCGGGGTGCACTTTACCATCTCGGCGAGTGCACTCCACTCCCCCCTCTCTTATGTCTGAGCTTCTGGAAGGACACAGGCTTCTGCTCCTCTCAGGAGGTCAGTTGTGTCCGGCCCCAAGATTTCCCCCTCGACTGTCCTCAGAGCCCGAGAGCCCAGCCCCTGCTTCTCAGAAACAGATGCCAGGGGCTGGGCCCCAGAGACCCCGGTGACGTGAGGCTGGCAGCCAGGCACGAGCCAGGGTTTCGGAACACCGCCTCCTTGGCGCTCTGGCCTGGGTGATGGGGGAAGAGTTTCCTCTCTCAGGATGAGCCAACAAACTGCTCCAGAGTCAGCTCTAGTAGGACAGGGTACGCGACAGGCCCAGAAGCCTGCCTTTCAAATGCAAACCGACCAGCCCAGAGCTCAGGTTAAGCGGAACCACGTTCTCTCTCGGACTTTCGCACTCAGGCCACTGCCTACCAGCCCTAGTCACCCCAAGGCCACGTGCCAGTCTGGTACTTGAAGGAGGACAGCTCCCGTGCCCCAGAGCCAGCTGAAATGATTCCAGCTCACCAGTCCTAAGCCTCTTGCCCTTCCTGCCCCATTTCTTCCTGGAGCTCTGCCTTCCGGTTGTGGCCACTCACCCAGCCTCCCCCCCTTCCCCCCCCCCCCCCAGTGTGTCTGCCACCACGACTACTGTTTTGGATGCTGTGCTTCCCCCATGGGCTGCAGCTCCACAGGGCAGTCTTTTGGAAAAAAACATTTTAAGTTTCTTTATTTTTGACAGAGACAGAGTGAGAACACGAGCTGGGGAGAGGCAGAGAGAGGGGGAGACACAGAATCCGAAGCAGGCTCCAGGCTCCGAGCCGTCAGCACGGAGCCCGACGCGGGGCTCGAACCCACGAAGTGGGAGATCGTGACCTGGGCCGAAGTCGGACGCTTCACCGACTGAGCCACCCAGGAGCCCCATCCACAGGGCAGTCTTGAAAATACCCGACTGGTCTGTGTGAGGGAGCCTAGAGGTGGCTGGTAACCCTGCTGAGGTCACGGGCCAGAGGCGGGGATGGGCAGGCGGGGCTGGGGCCGACCAGCAGGCACTGAGCATGGGCAGATGCTCCCAGGTTTCTCTCGACCCTCAATGCTGTCAGAGCAGGTGACACCTGCAGAAGAAAACGGGTGAAAGGCAAGTGGCCTCCTCCAGTAAAGTCAGCTGAGGTGACAGTTTTACTCTGACAGCTGAAGGAGTCTGAAGGATGGGCGAGGTTGACCTGCAGTGTGCAGAGAGGTCCCCTAGGTGGCAGCAGAGCACCAATCGGCCAGGTGGACAGAAGCCATCCTTCCCCCCAGAGTGCGGGTCATGGTCATGGCAGGAGGGTCCCTGGAGCACCCCGGACACTTCCAGCTGGGCAGCCACTTGGGCACGGTCTCCTGAGGGGCTGGAACCCAAAGCCTCAGGGAAAAGGGGAAGCTCTTCCTGAGAAGGATTCCAGTCAAGGAAAGAAGCCCCTCAGGGAGCGTTGCGGATGCACGTTGGGCCAGAAGAGGGGGACTTCACAGAGCCCGTCTGGGAATGCCAGGAGGGAATGATGGAGGAGGAGACGTCAGCCATGGGATCGGGACATTCTGGTGGGGAGCGTGGGCTCCGTCAGAGACGAGTGAGGCTGGCGTCAGGTGCCGAGCCGGCGGCCAGATTGGGCTCTGGTTAGGAGCCCAGGAGAGGTCAGAATGCCACCACATTGCTCTGCCCTTCGCGGGGAGCTCGCATCCGCTGTGGTCATATGTCCACGCGGGCACCGGGGAGGCCACTGCTCAGGCAACGTGACTCAGGAGAACCGTGGGTCTTGGGCAACCTTGGGTTTGACTCCAACCATGATCGTGCTCTAGAGACGCGACTCCATCTTCAAAGGAGGCTTCACAATCTGAGCTGTTTGTTCCAGAAAAGGAAACTTCGTAGCTCAGTTAAACACATCACCCCCCGCCAATCGGTGACATGTGCGCCTGATATCACTCCTCTGAAGGGCGTGACGAAGGCCAGACTGGCTTTTGAAGAGAGAGAGAGAGCACGTTACTGCCGTTGAGTGCCCACGCAGTACGGCATCGGGACACTTACTTTCTTAGTGCTACAGTTCGGGGAATCGTGCTTAGCTTCCCGTGTTCGGCTCTGCACTCAGTTGCGCGGGCTGCATCCTGCCTCAGTTCAGCCGTTGAGTCCCAGAACCCACGGCACTCGCCATCACACCTCACCCGTACAAGGGAGCCTATGTGTGATTCTTACGTGGAGTTAAACCGACTCCAGAAATCGCTTACTTTTACTTTTCCGGTAGCCACTGGGACAATTATTCCAAAATCGTACCACCGAGTTCTGCTTACCATTCCCAGCTTCGTGGGCAGCCACAGAACAGAGGGAATCATTGGACGGGAGGGAGTGAAATGGCCACGAGCGGAGCCGGGCGAGGACGTTTCCCACGGAAGAGGGGCCAGTCGTGAAGCGGCGAGAACACCAGGCACGGACAACAGGCTTTATGCCTCAGCTCTCCCGTTCACGAGGGCCGCACACCCGTGCCTGTCGCACCTCCACGCGTCAGGTTCCGCATTTGCAGAGGGCCTATTCCGTGCCAGCTGCTGGAAAGTCCTGCCCCAGCTGGGACGGGGCTTCTCTCCCGGGATTTAGGTCTCACGGTATCCTTCCCCCCCCCTTAGATCGCAGCCCCTCCCCGCACCTGCAGTGACGTCAGGGAGACCCCACCACTCAGGTGGGAGAACCACACACAGGATCCGTGCCTGGGACATTCACAGTTCTGCTCATGGGTGAGCCCATGGGCCGCTAGTTTTGGGAGAGTGCAAACAAGATTTGAGACTTAAGTGTGTCAAATTCCCTAACTTACAAATGATTTCTGCGGGCCCCCTGTTAGCTTTCTATTGACTAAAAGATGTTTTCTTTTTTTAAGAAAATTTTTTCATGTTTATTTTTGACAGAGAGAGAGACAGAGCATGAGCAGGGGAGGGGCAGAGAGAGACAGAGAGAGAGAGAGAGAGAGAGACAGAATCTGAAGCAGGTTCCAGGCTCCAAGCTGGCCGCACAGAGCCTGACGCGGGGCTCGAACTCACGGACCGTGAGATCGTGACCTGAGCCGAAGTCGGACGCTCAACCAACTGAGCCACCCAGGCGCCCCAAGATGTTTTCTATTATAAACCCGTTAATTCTGCCACGACAAAAAGTGTAGGCTGATGCCCATAAATACGCATAATTTAGGAAATGCAGTAGAACAATGACCTGAGACTTAGAAAAATGAAGCAGGTTGCACAATATCTCCTGTGGCTATGCGTTCAGGGAATCTAGCACCCACACTGATCGTGCATACCAAGGTTTCTATACTTGCGATAATCGGAGCGCTGATTTAGATATACTCTATAAACACCGCGACTGCGGTAAGAGCTCCAGCATGATTTGCCTAGATGTTTCACCTCCCCAACACGTCTGGGGTGACAGAAAAGGCGTTTCTCGCTGCTGTGCACCGAAGGGAGGCTTTACTTCACCATGCTGTGCAGGGAGAAGGCCTGCCTTCTGCCCGGAGGGGGACCCGTCCGCCCCTGAGGGCTGTGCGCTGTGCCAACATCCCGGACAAGCTGGTCTGGGACAAATGCACTCAGTGTCCTGCCCACAAGACGTGCAGACACCGGAGAGACCCACGGAGAACCGCCTCTCCACTCTCGTTGTATCCGCCAGGCCTGTCAGGGTCATTGGCACGTAGAAGCCCATTTGCTCAGGGCTTCTGAGTGTCTGAATAGATGCATGAGAGGCCACAGATGACAGAGATTCTTGGTGGCCGTGTGACAGGTAAGGAGACAAGCCTGGGGCCTCTTCTTCCCTTCTTTTGCCCACGAAGCCTGCTGAGCGTGCATTTCAGAGCCGCAATTGCGAGTCAGCTGTCCGGACATCTGGCCGGTTCTGTACACGGGGCCTTTATGAGTCTGGTGTGCAACACGTGGCGAGTGCCCATGTACGAATTCCAGGGTATTTTTAGCCCCAGCTGGTGGCATCGTCCCGGCCCCCAGCTGCCACCCCCCCGTCCCCCGGGCAACACCAGCTGCTGAGGGCCTTGCCACTGGAGGCCCCAGTCACTTGACTTAATTAGCTGTCCCCCATAGTAAGAAACGCTGGCTTGGGCCCTCAGGAGAAGGAAGTGCTTGTGCCTGTGCTTTGGAAGGAAGGGGGAGTGTTTTAAGCACGTCGGGTCATCGACAGGGCCCTTCCCTGCTTTAAGTAGCGATGGCTGAGAAGTGACTCCATTCCTGCGACTTTCCTGCAACCCCTACAGTAGCAATGCCCCCGAATGTCTTGGGAGCTGCCAGATTTGTACAGCTGTTACCCTAGCAACCTGTCTTTATACAGAGGAAGGCTTTGTCTCAGGGCCTGGGGGGGGGGGCCTCATGGAGTCGGGCCAGCTTGTGCATGAAGTGATAAATGCTGAGAGGTTTGTGCAATGTTTTATTTTTATTAAAGCTTATTTATTAATTTTGACAGAGAGAGGGAGAGAGAGGGAGGGCACTTGGAGTAAGCACACAAGTGGGAGAGGGGCAGAGAGAGAGAGAGAGAGAGAGCAGAGGAGAGGCAGAGAGAGAGAGAGAGAGAGAGAGAGAGAGAACCCCAAGCAGGCTCCATACTGTCTGCACAAAGCCTGACACAAGGGTGGGTCTCACAAATTGTGAGCTCGTGACCTGAGCCGAAATCGAGAGTCAGATGCTCAACCAACTGAGCTACCCGGGTGCCCCTTGTGCAACGCTTTAAGTGGCAAAGCCCACCTCTTCTCCATGCTCTCACGCTACGGGATGATACGGGATGATACTCACCTCTCCAGAAGGTGACGAGGCTTCCGTGACTCTTTGAACTTAAAAAACACTCCCAAGGTGGGTTTTCGAGAAATTCTCCGCTGCTTTCTTCTGAAATCCCACACCACTCGTACACAGGAAGTTAGATGTTCACGTACAGAGGATTAGACGTTAGTCCCTACTTCGATGCAGATAAAAACCTTCTGAAAGCAATTGCTTTACTGATCGCCCTCTGGCACATTCTTGAACGAGCAACTGTAGTTTGAACAAAATAAGAGTAAGAAACCTGGGTAGATGATTCCGACTGGATTCTCAAGAGCCTTAAGTTCACCGAAAACTTGTCACACGGGTTAGGACAGGAAGAGTGCACTGTATGCTTACAGAGAATACCAGCAAAGCCTTTTGCTACAGGTTTTTTTTTGTTTTGTTTTGTTTTGTTTGTTTTTACTTATGTCATAGTCTTTTTTTTTTTTTTTTTTAATTTACGTCCAAATTTTTAGCGTATAGTGCAGCAATGATTTCAGGAGGAGATTCCTTAGCGCCCCTGACCCATTTAGCCCATCCCCCCTCCCGCGACCCCTCCTGCAACCCTCTGTTTGTTCTCCATGTTTATGAGTCTCTTCTGTTTTGGCCCCCTCCCTGTTTTTACATGATTTTTGCTTCCCTTCCCTTGTGTTCACCTGTTTTGTCTCTTAAAGTCCTCATCTGAGTGCACTCGTAGGAGGCCTTCTGCTACTTCTCAGCGGTTTTAATACATGCACCCTTGATCATCCTGGCTAAAACGGCTCAGAATCGGGATTTAGACTGTTCCGGAAGGCTGTGCGTAGTGAAGTGCATGGCACGTACATGGGGCAAAGGTGGAGGTCAGGCCACACGAGGCTGTTTTCATCTGCTCACTTACTTGGCATATCTTAAATTTTTCCTAGATGGCAGGCCGTGGGGGCACAGGGTGATATGGGCAGACTGGTTCCTAATTGAGGGTAAAACTCAGGGCAGAGATTTACAAAAGTCATGCAGGTGGTCACAACACAGGGCGATCCGTAAAGTCAAGGGGGACGGCAGATCCTAACTTGGGTCCCGTGGCCCAAGGTCACTTGTGCTCACACTGAGATTCAGAGAATGGGTGGTGTACCTACCCAGGGTAAGAGGGCGAAGTCGGGTACGAGGGGAGGGTGGTGATGGGCACTGAGGCTCCCGTGTGCTCCTCATGTACTGAGCGGTTATTAAAATATAAATGTGGTGATATTGTTGCTCTTGGGTTTAGGAGACAAACTTTCTCTGGCACTGGAAGTAAAAGATAATAGAAGGAAAGAAGATGTGTTTTGTACCTGCTGGTAATATTAAACGCCAAAGAAATAATAATAAATGATAAATGATACATTCTGCATGAAGGTTTTCAAACTAAAACTAGTTTGAAAATATATATATATTTTGAAATATATATATTGTTCTAGAGATATAGAGCACAAGCAGGGGAGAAGGGCAGAGACAGAAAGAGAGGGAGAGAGAATCCCAAGCAGGCTCGTGCACAGGCCAGAGTCCTAAGCGGGGCTCAATCCCACAACCCTGGGATCATGACCTGAGCCGAAATCAGACATTCAACCAAGCCACCCTGGCGCCCCTAGACCTTATTTCTAAGTAGCATGCATTTTAGTCCCATAGTGCTGCTAAGATAAATTAAGAAAACTCTAAGGTCTCCCTGGCTTCTAAACAATCGAGGTTATTTTTCATCCACTTATGTTTCGGCCAAGGATGCTGGGTTGGGAGACAGCGTCCTTGCTGCAGTGAATCAGGGAGCTGGGGTCCTGCTGTCGCGAGGGTCGATGATCTTCAGGTGTCAAGGGCTTCCGGGATCATCATGGCCGGGGACTGCACGAGGCCCTTCAGGAGTCGCGCCCTCCCCATTGGTGGGGAGAGCACCTGACATCCGTTGTCCGGGACCCAGCCACAGTGACACGGCCACACGTCACCACCGGAGGTTGATATACCAGGTTGCCACCCGTGCTTTTCACGCAGGTCACAAGAATAGAGGCTTTCTCAAAACACAATAACACCATGCAAAATCAGCTAAAACAAAGTGATGTTGTACATGTGTTCATAACAATTAGAAGAACTGTTCTCCAAATTTCTTTCTTTTTTTAAAAAAAATTTTTAATTTATTTATTTTTGAGACAGAGAGAGGCAGAGCGTGAGCAGGGGAGGGGCAGACCCAGAATCCGAAGCAGGCTCCAGGCTCTGAGCTGTCAGCACAGAGCCCGATGTGGGGCTCGAACTCACGGACCGTGAGATCATGACCTGAGCTGAGGTCGGACGCTTAACCGACTGAGCCACCCTGGTGCCCCTCTCCGAGTTTCATGAGCAAAGAAACATGTCTACGAGCCAGTTAACGGCTTTTAGCTTGGATTCTGTTTTGACCACCAATCAGCCACCTGCCTGGAATCTGATTTGATGGCAAGTTCAGGCAGCTGTTAGGGAACCTAAGCAGTTTTACGTGTCTGTTATTTGGGCACAGTATTAAAGCCACACACTTTTCATTACACTTTTTTCGTGAAAAAAAAAAAAAGTGTGAGGACTGATTTTCCAATATCCCTAAGAGGGTTTGTTTGCATGGGGAGATCCAGATAGGCTGGTGCTTCTAACGACCTGTCCTTCGGCAGTGGGTCCGGAAGAACCACACTGGGGTGTCGAGGACGTCTCTGTACTGTTAGAAAGCCTGGAGGGCGGGGCCGAGGACATTCACTCTGGATTCGCCTGGATGGTCACCAGTTCAGAAGAAGCCCCTGGATGCATAGGGCTTGCTTTGAAGTGAAAGGTATGATGAAAAATACCCAAGAGGTGAGGGGAAGAGAAGTCTGGCTCTGGTGGAGTTCAGTGGCGGAGGAATCAGACTTGCCCGCGGCTATCCGCGGCTTGCTGAGCCGCAGGGCCTCCTGGGAGACCCTCATCTTTTCCCTGGAGCCTCTCACAACTGCCCTCATGCTCTTCAGAGGCCCCCGAAGCTTCCCGAAGCAACCCCCTGTCCCCATCCTGGAACAGCGAAGCAGGACACCCCATTGTCTCCTGATCTCCTACCTTGATTCCCCTTCCTGTCCTGCCATAGATCCAAACCAACACACGCACACGCACACGCACACACTCACACACACACTCACACACACAGAAGTGACTTTCTAAATGGCACAATGACATGCCATTGATCTAACTTTGAAACACGAGGCCATATCAGAGCTCGGTCAGCCCTCCTCTGTTGACACTGACGGACAAAAGTGCCTCCTTTGTGCGGAAGGCCAAGGGCTCCCCCTACATACCCTGGCTCACCTTCCCCATGAACCAGCCGCCATGACTTGAGCTAAACTCCGTGTTTATTTTCAAATCTGTACTGTTTGCCGTTTCTCTTCCAGGCAGAATTCTAGGTGTTTCCCCATCTATGTCTCATTTAATTTTCAGAACAAACGCATAAGACACACATTACGGATCTGAAGATGGGAACATCTAGATGTGAACAGATTTTAGCCCAGGGCCAAATGTTAATTTGCCAAAGAGGAAGCCACGAAACCCAAGAGGCTCCTCGAAACTTCTCCATGAAAACATTTGATTTTATTCTCTTTTTTCTGAATTGAAGGTTGTTTCCTTTTAAGAAACTACAACAAAAGAATTCCTAGATAAGTCCTTCACAGAAACCTTGAATTAATTAATCTGATGGCAGTGTCTTCCATTTGTACAGCAGTTTTAAATTTTAGGAGCAATTACACAAATCCTATTTCAGTCGACAGGATGGAAAACCCTTCAAGGTCATTTACAAGCTGCCCTTTGAGATGCACCATTTCAAATCTGGGGGGACCCCAGCAATCCTGGTTCAATGGACCAGCATCAGCTTGGCCATTGTTTGTTCTTTGCGCATCAAGATGACCTTAACGCTTAAAATATTTTGACTGAAGTGTATCGTCCACGGATGGCAAGTGTACAGGTTTGTGGCTTCACTCTCGGGACCACCAGCCGTGTGGGGACAGAGCCCAGCACCACACGCTGGGGCCGCTCCGCCCCCCCCCCAGCTCTGCACACCCCCACCTCGTCTCTTCCTGCCTTTCGTGCGTGCACAGTGAATCTAAGCCCTGTGCCCTCTCCCATCTGCTTCTCTCACTCAAGCTTGGATGTGCGAAGTCCGTCCCAGTTGGTGATGGAGCAGTAGCCGATTCATTTTCGTTATTGTACGGGTCTCCCGCCTACGCACGCGCATTTCAACTAGTTTCCTCTTGGTTGGCGTTCGCAGCTCTCGAGGATACCGCTGCTAGGGCGTTTCTTGCACACCCTTCTCTTGTGCATGCGTGTGCATTGCCGGTGAGGGTCCCGGGGGCCGGGGCGTGTGTGTGCTACCCCAGCAGGTGACGGCTAACAAGATCACCAGCGTCGTCCTGCTGGTTTATGCTCTGTCGGTGGTGAGGGGAGTCCTGGCTGCTCCACATCGAAGCCACCACACCGTATGGCCAAGCTTGTGTTTGTGGGTGCAGATAGACACACGTGCCTACGTGTTTGTATGACACACAACGTATGCTGGTGTCGATGGGATGTATACTGGCATTATACTTATTTCGTACAGCATATGCGCATCATGCATTCTAGTTGATATGTATGTGTCTATGTGTGTGTGTTTATATGCGTATTGATTTATTTAATCAGTTTATTTCTTTTAATATGACATTTATTGTCAAATTGGTTTCCATACAACCCCCAGGGCTCCTCTCAACAGGTGCCCTCCTCCCTGCCCGTCACCCGCCCTCCCCTCCCTCCACGTATTTGTTTCAGATGTGATCGTGTACTGGTTACATGTTTCAAAAAGAATCCATCTTTCAGAGATACTCTCTGAAATAGCTGCTTCAAATTAAAATGGGAATGAGACAGTCGATGGTGGTTGGCCATCGTCCCACAGCTGTTGAAGCTGGATAAGGGTACGCCGAAGTTCATTACACTAGTCTAACAGCTTTCGTGTATGATGGGAATTCTCCATAATAACACACACATTCATATGAAGTAAGATCTGATGCACAGACTACTTTGTTACGCATATTATACACGTATATGTGTGTCTATATGTGTATAATACACATTAGGTAGTAGTTTGAACACATTATACATTGTAGACAGTATATAATAGCTTATATATCATATATGGTGGTATTATATATACTATATACACAGCACACACACATATATATCGTGTATATTATCTCTGTTGACTGTTATCCTGAAAATAAATTTCTCAATTTATCTACACTTAGATCTAGATCCGCATCTGTATACTCCTATCCATATTCATATCTACATATATCTTCGATTGGTTCTGTCTCTCTGGAGGACCCTAGCTAGTATAACTAACATGACCGATTCACAAGTTGCATGTGTGTTTGTCTGAGGGCAACGCAAAGCTTTGAGCCAAAGCAATAAATGTCTAATTGTGGAACCGGAGGCGTTGTTTGGAAGTCCGCAGCATGCGGGTTTGCCTTCTGTTCTGAAGTCATCCTTCCCAGGAAGGGGCCTCTTCTGCTTCCCGTGGATGGATGTCTGCGAATGCCGCTGCCTAATGATGGTTCCGGCTACGTACCAGAAAGATCTGGGTCAGGGGTAGGCATCGCCTGCTCCTGGCATGGAAGCTGACAGAGATGGAGAATATTTCAGAATATTCTATTCTGAAATCAAAACGCCTCGCTCCAGAGAGCGATTGTAGCCTGGTCGGAGAGGGACTCAGCCTCTGTCCTTGGTGCCCTTTTACTGCTGGACTGGCCCTGGATTGCAGTCCCTGCCTTCCAGATATTCCTGTGGCTCGCATATGCGTCCTCTCTCAGTATCACACCCCTCCCCTGCTCCCAAGAACCAGTGGCTTTCAGGGCAGACCCTTCTCCCACCTGCGTCCACGTCCTCGGGCCCTCCCTGTGGGGCCCCGGCCACGCGGGAAGGCGAATCAGTGACTCTGTCCTCAGATCTGCACACGAAATATCGGTGTTCAGCTCCAAGGCTCTTGAGGCCTTGAAGAGGCACAGATAACCAATGAGGAAAGGTCATGAGCTGCTGGGCATCGGCGGGGAAGGGAAGACACGGGGGCTGTGAGGAACGGTGATGGAGGGTCAGGTGACCCTCCATTAGCTGCTTAAGGGCAGAGGTGGGACAAGGGGCCAGAGGGCCCCGGCGATGAGGCAAATGCAGGGAACGGGGCTCCTGCCTCGGGAAGGGTGTCCCCTGTGCTTCCGAGGTAAATTAAACCCGAGGCAGTTTTAAATGTCCTACGCAAACCCCATCTTCCGATAGGTTTTATTGTTTAAGAATCTCTTTTTCAGAAACACGGGTGAGGCACCAACCATATTCCCAGCATCATGCCTGAGGTCGGACCGTGTCCTGTGTATTCTTCAGCTGTGTGTACGTGTAACAAATTGTAGCCGAATTTCGAAGGCCTGTGCTGTGCTTTGAAGATGGCAGAAGCCATCGGCTTTCGTAGGGAAGTTACCTAACTTCCCCGGGGCCTCTGTTTCTTCATGTGTGAAGTAGGAATGATAATGGCACCAACTGGTAGGAGTTGTTTGAACGATTAAAAGAGAATAATGTTTTTGACGCCCTTGGCGGAGTGGCTGATGAACGATAGATCTCACTGTACTATTTTTCACTATAGTATTATTGTGTTTCTGGAGCAGTGGTTGACCCCCGGGGGGGCAGCTTTGCCCCCCAGGGGACATTTGGCAATGTCTGGAGATAGTCTCGGTTTCCACGGTTGGTGAGGGTGTTTCTGACATTTGCTGGGAGGGCAGGGGGGGTGCTGGGCAGCCTACGATGTGTGGGACTGTCCCTACCACAGACACTGACTCAGCTCGAAATGTCACTGGTGCCCAGGTCAGTCCGGAAACCTTGCCTTAGAGAGAGAAGAAGGAGTGGCAAGAGAAACGCAGGGTGAGAAATCTCCAGTCTTGGAGTCTGGAACTTGTGGTTTCTGGAACATTCTCTCACCCCTCCCACAAGCAGGGGTGAGTTTTCTCCCCCAGGTCTCTAAGAATCTGGAGGTCTAAGTTCCCTACTTACCTCTTAATGAACTTGGAAAAGCTCAGCAGTTCGAGAAGAATCTGTCCTTCCTCACGGTCCAACTGAGAACATGGGCATCAGGGAACGGGCAGGGATAAAACCTAGTTTCTGGAGACCTCGCCACCATGCTGATAAATGCCTCCTCCCAGGGCCCATCTCAACAACTAGAACCACGTGATCTTCCCAATTGATGCCTTTGAGCTCTTAGCAGCCCGGAGTACGTCTGGAACCTAGTTTTCTCAGGCCACACTAATGCGGTACACAGAGCACACAGAAAAACATGAGAAGAGCGTGGATCTTTCCAGTAAAAAAAAAATGGCCTGTGTAATTCACAGATACATCATAAGTATCATCTCCTTGATTATAGCTGATTTCAACACTTAAGGTTAATGGCTGGAAAAATATTTGAAATGACAGAATTGGCCATCGGTCTTCTGGGCTATTGCCACAGGCAAAGCCTATCGCTCAAGTATTTCTATGTCCCCAGTGGCCCAGTTCCAACAATAACTGGATGTTTTATGCAGCAAGATCTATAAAACTATGCTGGAAAGAATTACTCCTGGTAATACTGTAGCAAATGGCCAGTTGCCTCGGAAAAGGACGTTCCCAGCCATCACTACACTCTGGTGCCCAAGCAGTTCCCGTATAAGTCCATCCTGAGGAGGGCATAAGAGCTGACACAGAGCAAGGCACACAGCGAAAGCCCTGGATCCCGGGCCACTTGCCTACAGCGGATGTTACATCATGTTAAAATACGGCCCCACCAACCTGTAAAATGGACACCTCCGTGCCAGCTGCCATGACATCACAGAGGGAGGGCCAGCGGCCTTGCTGAGGGTACGGGTCCACACAACGTGCACCTGCCACCCAGCCCTGTGTTTTCCCTCACGGTCTCTCCTCACGGAGGCACTGGCCAACCCCACACGGCAGTCGTACCACACCCAGGGTGCACCCTCCTCCAGGGCTGTGCTGTGTGGTCCTGCCTCGTCCCCGTCCCCCGCACAGGCTCCCAGGCTGGACCTCAGCCCCCGGGGTGGTAATGCTGTTTCCGTGCCCAGAGCCGCAGCCCATCCAGTAAGGCTGTCAGCGGCTGGCCCTGCACGCACGAAGCTAAGACTTCAGAAAGATAGGCATGCCACGGCCCTTGGTAGCAGCTTTGGAAGTTAGTCTCCAGGAGCATTTGTGGACACTTGACTCTTCTTCCTTTTTTATTTATTAAAATAATGTTTTTTAATGCTTATTTATGTTTGAGAGTGAGAGAGAGCACAAGCAGGGGAGGGGTAGGGAGAGAGGGAGACACAGAATCTGAAGCAGGCTCCAGGCTCCGAGCTGTCAGCACAGAGCCCGACAGGGGCCTCGAACCCACGAACCGCAAGATCACGACCTGAGCCGAAGTCGGACGCTTAACCGACTGAGCCCCCCAGGCGCCCCTTGACTCTCTTCTTTCTGTTGCCGTGTGTTTCGGGGATTCCTAGGATAAGTGTAACTCTAACAACAGAAATATAGGTGCTAAAAACATGTGATTTTGTGTATCTCTGTGCCTCCCATGCACGTAGCTATAGCATTTGACCCTCTAGGTGACTCCCGGTTGGCACATAAAACTTTCTCGCTTTGGGGGCACATTCTGCCCCCCATGCAGTTGGAGCTGGAACAGCTTCATGCCCATCACCATCACTGGTATCTAGCAGCTGCTTGCCCTCCTCGCTGTGCTGCTTCCCAAGGGCGGGGACAACAGTCCCAGGCCCAGATGTGGCATCTTTGGCCGCGTACGTCCCCCAGGGGGCCGTGAATCATCCCTTCAAACTGCCTTAAAAATACACATGAAATTAAACAGCTTTGAGTTAATGTCAGTCGATTCCCTCGCTCAGGGTGTCATGGCTTATACACTATGCAATAACAACCCCCTCATCTTTTTTTTAACATTTATTTATTTTTGAGAGACAGAGAGAAAGAGAGAGAGAGAGAAAGAGAGAAGGAGTTGGGGAGGGGCAGAGAGAGAGAGGGAGACACAGAATCTGAAGCAGGCTCCAAGCTCTGAGCGGTCAGCATAGAGACTGATGCGGCACTCGAACTCATGAACCACAAGATCATGACCCGGACCGAAGTCGGATGCTTAACCGACTGAGCCACCCAGGCACCCCAACAACCCCCTCATCGCGATAAACAGAACATATGCTGTAGCATCAGCCCAAAGGCAGCCTGATCACGACCTGAGTCCAAGGCCTGAGGACCGTCCCGAGACTGGCTAAGCATATTTCCTGGGAAAAGGATAATCAGTGACTATGTTCATCTGAGGGAGCGGGGTCATGAATTAGGATGTCTTAGCCACACATGATTCATCATGACAGATGGAACTGTGGCAGCCCCAAAGCACGGGTTTTTTTTTTTTTTTTTTTGATCATTTACATTAGAACCCCGGATAAAATTCTCGGCACGTGCTTCGCCATAGTCAGGCCATCACTGTCAAGATATCCCGTTCCTTGCGTTCTAGTGCTCAGCCTTGACCCAGAGCCAAGACTCCACGTCGGGTCAGCGTGCACGGCTCCACACTCCAGCGCTCTCCTCCCTGCTTCTCCCAAGAGGGGGCTGGAAGCCTCTGTCTGTGGTGCCCGGGCGCTGAGGCTGGCTGTGCACCCCGGGGCCAGGTGTGAGGTAAGGAGTGGATGGTTTCAGCGATCTCTCCGGGGAGGCGGTTGAGTCGCCGATCTGTAGCTCCAGTCGTGACTTCTTGGAACTTCAGTTACCTCTGGTTCCACCTGCTGCCGTGTGGTGATCGCGTCCTGGATGTCTACAGTCCCGGGGACGCAGGACGCCGGGATGCGAGTCAACCCCCGTCTTCCTCCACCTCCTGGTCTCGCCTCTCACCCTTCCGGCTCTTCTTTCTCAATGTTGCGGAGCCGCAGTCCCGAGAGTGGCTCTCGCTGGGCTGTGCCTCCTCCGCCCCAACCGCCTGGTTAACTCGGCTTAACTCATGGTTCCTCGGCCTGGAGTCAAGGTCAAGAACCCTTGCCCCCTCGTGCCATTCCGTCTCCACTCCCGCCGTCCCGCCCATGACTCCTATTTGCTAAGCTGTGCCCATTCCCCCATCACGGTGACTTTCCCTTTCCAACCCTCCTGCAGAAATGTGCTGGCTCTCCCAGCCTCTGCTGCCCGCTCTGTGCATATATCCCTGGCGGTGTCTCCTCAGCAGGGTGACGCTGTCCCCTCAGCTCCCATGGCACCAGCTTCTATGGTACTTTTGCATTTCCACTTTTACTTCTTATGATTCGTGTGCAACCTCTCTCCTGCAAGGCCAGAGGCCCCTTGAGGAATTAATTGTACGTGTTCTTCAGGGCCTTGGGTGTGGGTGGAAAATCAGCCTCCAGCAGGTCAGAGGGAAATTTCCCCCACGTCTTTCTCCAAAGTGGCTCTTTCCCGCCATCTTTACTTTAGCATTTTATACTCTCCAGGTGAGCGTTGAGTTAAGGGTCTCAACACAGCCCTGTGCCCATTCCCTTGGGGAGTCTTCGACCTTGTCGACACCTCAAGGCCCTCCTTCAGCTCAGGTGGTTGTTGGCAGAATCAACTCCTCGAACTGTAGATCTGAGGCCCCCGTAGTCCCCGGGATGTGACTCTCTCACGAGTCCTCCCGACATGGCCCCCTGCTTCATCCACCCCACCAACAACTTCTGCCCCTTCTGTCTTCTCTGAGGGCTTCCTACAGAATGAGATGTGACCACGGAACGACATCCCATCACCTTGGCCACATTCTGTGGGTCAGAGTCAAGGCAGGGATTCCACCCAGTCTCGAGGGGAGGGGATCACAAGGGCACAAACCACTGGGGTCGCCTCAGACCCTGCCCACGACACCATTTGGGGCACCTTTCCTGGTAGCCCGTTCAGAGCGGTCCCCGGCTTCCCACGTGTGCCGCACGCCCTCTGTGTTTCCCCTACACGTGAGTTTTGCACCTCCCATTGACCAGGTTGCATTTACTTGTTCGTTTATACTCAGCATACGTCTGTCTTCGTCAGACAGTAAGCCTCACACAGGCAGGGGCATGCCTGCGAGGTCTGTGTTTTGCCTCCAGGCATTTAGGAATCCTGGGTGGACGCATGGCTGGATACGCACAGGCATTCCTGTCTACGCCACCTCGCTGAAACCAGTCCTGTGAAGGTGACCTCCGGCCAAGCGCCGTGTCCCCTCTTGGTCCTTACCTTTCTCCGTCTTCTGCAACATTTGAGCCAGCTGGTCATTCCCGCCTTCCTAAAGTCTTTTCTTCTCTTGGCTTTCTTGCTAGCACATTCTCTCGATGTGAGAAACTCCTTCCCGACGAGCAGCAGCTTCGCGGGGGCGCTTCTTCACCCTGTCAGGGGCCTCCAGGGCTGTGTTCCGACAACCCATCTCCCAGGTGCCTGCACTCGTGCCCAGGTGATCCCCTCCAGGTCCAGCTGATTGACCCATGACTTTCTGTCCACCCCCTTTGTGGGGATCCTTTTAGACCCCATACCCTGCGGCCACTCTGCTGTTTCTAAGGCTCCAGAAGTCTCTCTTTACATTTCACAAAGATGCCCAAACCCTCGCTGTGGCCTCCGAAACCTGACACGGTGAGGCCCCCACGTCCTAGAAAGAGCAGCTGTCTGCTTCCGCGTCAAGACAGACTCTTCTCCCTGTGGGTCCCTGTTGCGGACGCGCTCCCACCCGCCCCCCTGCACGCAGGGGCTGTTGCTAGCTCATCATTGACACCTAAGCTTCAGTCGCACCTCCTCACTGCGCAGCACGAAGCCCACTTACTCCGTAGAACCCCCGACCCTTTAAAAATCCTCTGGGCGCCTGCACGGCCATTCAGTATTTGTAGCATTGTTGTATTTATCTATTTCTCTCTTTGCTCCCTCTCTCCCTACAAGAACGTGAGTTCTATGAGCCAAGGCCCTTCTCCCATCAGTCTTTTCCACAGTGTATCCCAGAGCCTGACACGGGGTATGTGCTGATGAAAAGCTCACTGGCAGGCAGAATCAACGAATAAATGCCTGAGCTCTGGCTCCATTTGTATAGGTGGTGGGGGGGAGGGGGGGTTCTTTGCTCTGCCAGCATCTGATGACATCCATCCTGGGCGCTTGGAGTCAGAATGCTCTGGGGGTCAGAGCAGGGTTACTGGGTCCCCCCTCATTTCCATGGTAGGGGCATCCGGTGTTTGGCGGTAAAAATAATTCCATGCTAACCTCTCTGGTGTTCTGTTGATTAGATTTGTGCCCTATAGGAGAGTGTTCCCAAGTTACCCGGCAGAGAAAAGGATAAGAAGAGTATTGTCATGTTTTTCAACTTGTCTAATGTGCGTGTGCGAGTTAATTCTTTGTTCCTTCTGTTCATCAAGCTCTTATGTCCATAAAAGAAAATACATTTAGCCACAAACCTGGCCTTGTCCATGGTATCAAAGGCTGGGGCCACACTCTCAGGACATTTGAGGGTGTCACCCCGGAGAAATGTCTGTTCAGGTTCGAGGGTAAACAAGGATACAGAAGGAGACCGTGGAGGCCCCTCCCTTCCAAACTGCACAGAAATCATCCTCCTGCCCACGCGACAGCTTCAAAGCCACTCTTGCCTCAATAACTCTTGTTGGTTTTATAGAACAAAAATCCAAACATAAGTCCAGCCATTATTATCAAAGCTTAGCTAAACTTTCTGATGACAAACGCATCCGTTCGTCTAATGACTTGGAGGCTTCCTGGAGCCCCTGGCGTGTTATACCAGAACGAATCGCAGACGACATGGCCAATTTATTTTCCTGTCCCATCTTCAGCAGTTTTGAATACATCACCGGGCTCTCCAGAGGGAGGCGGAGTAGCTTGGTCTCTGAGCTCACGATGTTCTGGCTCTTCTGGGAGGGCTCTCTGCATCACAGCTGGGCAGCAACGTGAATCCCGAACGTGATAGTTAATGGGCCTTGAGATTCTCCCGTATTTAGAACATCAACAGATGCTATTCTGATTCTAGTGCTGCTTATGTGATCCATTATTTGTGTTTCTGAGGCATTTGGGTTAATATTTTACTGTGATGTCAATAGCTACGGAATGATATATTCTGTACTCTATGAAACCCGGAAGGGGGCGGCACATTCTTTTTCACCTTCTCCCATCTCTCAAACTCCATGTTTTCAAAGTTGAAGAGAGAATCCTTGGCCCTAACTCACAAGCTGATCTCCCCACTGGCTGGTAATTTCAGACCTGTCTGTTGCTTTTAAAAAGTGCATGGAAATCCAATGTCCTCTCCCTCAGAGGGTGTCCATACAGGCTGACGGATCCGGAATTCGGTCACAGGGTGTAAATGTTAATTCACGTTCCCCCGTCCCGGAACGTATCTCAAATTATTTGTTCCTTTCAAAGTCATACTCTTCAAGCTCATGACACTTTCTTGTCTCAGGATATAATGAATAAGCTTCTGCTTCGTTCCTCCCCACTAAGTTGCCTTTCTTTCTTTCTTTCTTTCTTTCTTTCTTTCTTTCTTTCTTTCTTTCTTTCTTTCTTTCTTTCTTTCTTTTTTTCTTCTTTCTTTTGCATTTGTCAACCTGGATGGAATATTTTGTTTCCTTTTTTTTTCCAGGTGAGTCGCCATAGGGGAAAACCTGACATTTCCCAATCCCCCACCACTGTCTTCCACCACCCCCGGGAAACCACTGAACTGCTCTGTGTCACTACAGATCAGTTTGTTTGCTCTAGAATTTTATGTAAAGGGAATAATGCATTAGGTACTCTAGCGTCCTTACTCGCCATAATTATTTTGAGATCCGTCAAGGTTGTCGCACGTATCGATGCTCCGCTCCTTCTGCTACTCAGTAGTATCACGTGGTGGGGGTGCACAACAATGGGTTTGTCCATTAATGTGTTGATGAACTGTTGTTTCCACTTTTGGGCTATTAAAAATAAAGTAGCCGTGAATACTCAAGGTTTGTAGGCACGGACACTTTCTCTTCTTTTGGGTAAATGCCCAGGAGTTGGACAGCTACATCTTAGGGTAGGTGTAGACTTAACTTTTTAAGAGACACATTCTTTTTCACAACAGTTGTACCATTTTCTAGTGCAATCTGCTGCCTGGGGCATCCACATCTTGTTTGCCATCTCCATGGGATAGTGTTCCACCTTTCACCTTATTATTACTTGTGCTCTAGCTTTATCACAGATGCCCGTCAGCCTTTGGAAGTAGTCTTCTATTCCTAGTGTGCTGAACGTGTTTATGAAAAATGGACTTGGTTTTTGTGAAATGCTTTTTATGCTTTTACTCGGGTGTTTATATGGATTTTTACTTCTAGTCTGTTAATGCGATGAATCACCTTGATTGATTTTCACTCTGACTTTCTGGGATAGATCTCACTTAGTCATGATGTATTTTATAAATCATTGAATTTGATTTGCTAATTTTTTTTGTTTAGAATCTTTATTCTTCCACATTCATGATGTCTGCAGCTTTCTGTCATATCTTAGACTTTTTTTTTTATATGGTGGTCTCATAAAGTAAGTTGGGAATAACTGCTTCCTTTCAATTTTCCGGTGGAGTTTCTGTAGAATTGTAATCATTTCTTCATTCATTGTGAATAGAATCTACCAGCGAAGCTATATATTCCTGATATTTTCTTTGAGGGGAGGTGTTTAGCTATAAGTTCAAATGCTCTCATAGAACCAAAGCAGGTTTGTTCTAGGAAACGAAGAACAAAATGGGGCTGTTTCAGGCTATCTCTTTTTTTCTCAATAGCATTTTGGTAGTTTGTTCCTGTCTCTCGGAAGATTTGTCCATTTCATGTAAGTTGTTGAATTTACTGAGATAAAGTTTTTCATAATATGCCCTTATTACCTTTTAATAATTATAATCATGGTAAAATGCCCATAACATTTAACCCCTTTTAACCATTTCCAAGTGCATAGCTCAATTGTGTTAAATATAATCACATTGTTGGGACACCAATTTTCAGAACTCCTTTCATCTTGCAAAACAGAGATTCTCTGCCCACTAACCAACAACTCCTCGTTCCCCCCTTCTACCCAGTCTCTAACAGCCACCGTTGTACTTTTTATGCAGTCTCTGAGGTATCTGATGTAAGTGGAATCATACAGTATTTGTCTTTTATGATGGGCTTATTTCGCTTGGCACAATGTCCTCAAGCTTCCTCTGTGTTGTAGCAGACGGCAGAATTTCCTTCTCAAGGCTGAACCGTATTGCATTGTACGTGGACACCGCATGTTTAAAATTCACTCAACCGTCGATGGCCACGTGGGGTGCTTTCACCTTTTGGCTATTGTGAATAATGCTGCTGTGAGCATGGGTGAACAAACCACTCTTTGAGACCCCGCTTTCATTTCTTTGGATATATCACCATAATTGCAATGATGGGATCAAATAGCAATTTTATTGTTAATTTTTTGAGGAGCTGCCATCTGTTTCCATGGTGAGCAATTACACCATTTTACACCCCTGCTAACGGTGTACAGGATTCCAGTGTCTCTACATCCTCACCAATCCTTATTTGTATTTTTTGTAGCCACTCTAATGGGTGCGAGATGATAGCATCCTCTGGTTTGATTTCCATTTCCCCAACGATTAGTGATGTTAAGTATTTTTTTTTATATTCTTGTTGGCAATTTGCATATCAGCTTTGGAGAGATGTCTGTTCCAGTCCTTTGTCCATTCCTTCCTGTCTTTTAATGTCTGTAGAATCGGTAGTGATGCCACCTCACTCATTCCTGATATTGGAAATTTGTGTTTTCTCTCTTTTTTTCCAACTAGCCTAATTAGAAGCTTACCAGGTTCATTGACCTTCTAAAAAGTAGCTTTGGTTATATTTTCTAAATTTTATTTTTTTCTGCTGTTTTTCTTTTATTTCAAGGATTTCTGTTGTGATCTTCATGTGTATGTTATTTAATAATTTGGGTGGCATATCCTCTTCTTTCGCTAGTTGAACAATGAGGTCATTGATTTGAGTTCATTCTGATTTCCTACTATAGCCATTTATTACTATAGATTTTTGACAGATTTCAGTGGCACCCGACAAAAGTTGGTAGGAAGTATTTGCATTCAGTTCAAAATATTTTTTCACTTCCTTTTTATTTCTCCTTTGACTCATGGTTCATTTACAAGTGTGTTATTTAGTTTTTAAGATTTGAGA
This sequence comes from Puma concolor, assembly GCF_028749965.1. Lineage (NCBI taxonomy): Eukaryota > Metazoa > Chordata > Mammalia > Carnivora > Felidae > Puma > Puma concolor. The sequence goes on along the minus strand of NC_141667.1, from coordinate 3,626,975 downwards.
ATTTTTGGGGCGCCTGGGTGGCGCAGTCGGTTAAGCGTCCGACTTCACCCAGGTCACGATCTCGCGCTCCGTGAGTTCGAGCCCCGCGTCGGGCTCTGGGCTGATGGCTCAGAGCCTGGAGCCTGTTTCCGATTCTGTGTCTCCCTCTCTCTCTGCCCCTCCCCCGTTCATGCTCTGTCTCTCTCTGTCCCAAAAATAATAAATAAACGTTAAAAAAAAAAAAAGATTTGAGAATTTTTCTGGAGATAGTAGTGTTATTGATTTTTTTTTTTAAGGTTATTCTTTTATTTTGAGAACAAGACAGCAAGAGAGAGCAAGTGGAGGAGGGACAGAGAGGCAGAGAGAAAGGGAGAGAGAGGATCCCAAGCAGGCTCGGTGTCGTCATCCTGGAGCCCCATGCAAGGCTCAAACCCACAAACCATGAGATCATCACCTGATCCGAAACTGAGACCCTGACGCTTAACTGACTGAACCACCTAGGTGCCTGTAGTGTTCTTGATTTTTAATTTAATTACTATGTGGTCAGAGAATAGCCTGGCTTAAGTCTTTTTAAATTTATTGAGACTTGTATCATGGCCCTGAATATGGTCTATCATGGTAAATTCTTTTGTGGCCCCTTGAAAGAATATACATTCTCTTATTGGTGGGTGGAACCATCTATAAATTTTAGTTAGCTCAAGTTGGTGATAATTTTGTTCAAATCTATACCCCTGCTAATTTTCTGTCTACATATTCTTCCAATTGTTGAGTGAAGGTATTGAAACTAGAACTGTGGATTTGTCTCTTTCTTTTTGCAGTTCTGTTTATTTTTACTTTGTGTATTTTGAAGGTCTTGTTGCATGCATATAGGTTTAGGAGTTTACATTCACTTGACAAATTGATCCCTTTATCATCACAAAGTGATCTTTTCCTCCCCAGTAATATTCTTCCCACTGAAACATACACTTTGTCTGAAATTAATATAGACTTCTAACATTTTTAGATCAGTGTTCGCACGATATATCTCTTAATCATTCTGCTTTTAACCTGAGTCTTTATAGCCAAAATGTGTTTCTTGTAGCACCCACCCCCTCTCCATATATATATATATATATATATATATATATATATATATATATTTGGATCTAGCTTTTTGATCTTACATGACAAGCACTGCTTTCTGATGAGGACATTTGGCCATCACATGTACTGTGATTGTTGATATGGCCAGGTAGATAGCTGTCATCTTATCATCTGTATTTCATTGGTACCATCTGCTCTTTGTAGATGACATCTCTCTTCTCCTATTTTTCTGCCTTCCTTTAATATTTCGTACGGTAATATTATTATATTTATATTTACATTTTATATTCATTCTTGTCTTATCTATAATTCTTTATTTTATGACTTTAGTGGTTTAAGGTTTATCATATAAAAGTTTCATTTATCCCAGTCTACTTTCTTTTTTTATTATTATTTTTTTTACTATTAAATTTATTGTCAAATTGGTTTCCATACAACACCCAGCGCTCATCCCAACAGGTGCCCTCCTCAATGCCCATCACCCACTGTCCCCTCCCTCCCACCCCCCATCAATCCTCAGCTTGTTCTCAGATTTTAAGAGTCTCTTATGGTTTGGCTCCCTCCCTCTCCAACTTTTTTTTTCCCCTTCCCCTCCCCCGGTCTACTTTCAAGTGAAGCTATACACTTCGCATATGGTATGAGACACTTGCAATACTACAGTTCCTTTCCTTCCCTCTGGATTCTTCTGCTGTGTTTTTGGCATACATTTTAATTTTATATATGATCTAAACTCCACACTGCATTGCCATGTTTTTGTTTTTATGATATCTGTTAAACCATCTTTAAAAGAGGATTTAATAAACAGAATAGCCTCATAGATTTATCTGTGTAGCTACGATTTCTGGTATTCTTCTTTCTCTTGCTATAGATCCATAGAACCATCTGGTCATTTTGCTTTTCCCTGAAGACCCTCCCTTGATACTTCTGGCAGTGCTGTTCTTTTTCTTTTTTTAAAAAATATTTTAATGTTTATTTATTTTTGAGAGAGAAACAGAGCATGAGCGGGGGAGGAGCAGAGAGAGAGGGAGACACAGAATCTGAAGCAGGCTCCAGGCTTCCACCTGTCAGCACAGAGCCCAATGCGGGGCTCGAACCCACGAACCATGAGATCATGACCTGAGCCCAAGTCGGACGCTTTACCGACGGAGCCACCCATGTGCCCCATCTGTTAGTGCTGTTCTATTTGTCATAAATTCATCCAGCTTTTTATTTCTGAAAAAGTCTTTATTTCATACATTAAAAAAATTCTCTTTTCTCTGTGTTTCACCTACAGTTTATAGTAGTATGTTTTCAAGTTTACTAGTGTTTTCTTCTATACTGTCTTATCTGTCATTGTTGCCATCTAGTATATTTTAGAATATAACCCCAACTTTTCATCTTTTGATGTGAGTGTTTTTAAAATCTATCATGGCTCTACTTAGAACTTTGGACATGTGGAGTTCAGTTATAATAATTGTTTCAAGACATTATCTGCTAAATATAACACCTGTGCTAGGACAGGATCAGTTTCAATTGATCGATTTTTCTTCGTCTTATGGGACATGTTTTACTTTCTATTTGAAAGCTTGGTAAATTTTTTAAAAATTGTATTTATTATTTCTTTTGAAATAAAGTTGACATACAGTGTTATATTAGTTTCAGGTATACAACATAGGAATTTGACAGTTGTATATATACAATGTGCGATGCTCCCCACGATAAGTGTAGAAATATTGGTGAATTTTTATATGAGGCAAGATACTGTGGTCTGATCTTGTGTGCTAGGCAAATGTTTTCTTCCGAACATCTTTGAGGTTTATCTTGGGATGACATTCATTTACTTGTAAATAGTTTAATACTCTTGTATCCTGCTTTTAAAGATTTGTTATGCTGAACCAAAACAGTCAGTATAAGACAGGTTAATCCAAGATTGGTCAGTCAAAGACAGTGGTTTTAAGGCACAATGATATTGTCTTCAAGGGACGCTTGGCATTGTCTGTGGGGGTTGTGGTATAGGTGTCTACGAGGCTGATATCAGGGGTGCCGCTAAACCCCTTATAAGGCACAGGACAAACCTCACAACAAATAGTTTTTCAGACCAAAATGCTGATAGTGCTGAGATTGAAAGGCCCTTATCTGGGGCTAATCATGCTCCATGACTCAGACAAGGCTCTTCCATGTGCTTTGCCCTACAGCCCATGTGTTATGAGGTTTTCTCATCTGGCTGATGGGAACAGGCACTGTTCTTGACCCCGTGTGATCCTGTGACACTGTCCTTCTCGTCCTTCCAAGTGGGTCTTTCCCCAGCCTCTGGTAGTTACCCACGTGCAAGTGATCAACGGGACCCAGCTGAAGGCTCCCCACGACACTCTGCAGGTCTCCAGATGTCTCTCCGTGCCGTCTCCTCTCTGGCGCTCTGTGCTGGGAAGCCTTCCTGCCCTTGTCCAACACCTGGGCCTGCACTTCTCCCCAGACAGACAGTAGGCTGGTCTCCAATGGAGACTCCTTCCTTTCGCATGAAAGCTCGCAGGCAGCAAGCTGGGGCCATTGCAGACCTGCTTTCTCATCTCTTGGGATCATTGCTTGATGGTCCAGTCTTGACAATGTGTGTTTGATACATTCTGTCTACCTCTTTGTGTGCTTCTGGTGAGAGGAGAAACATAGTCCCTTTCTTGATAGGAAGTAGAAGTCGCTCTCATGTGTAGTGATCATAACAGTTTACAAAGGAGGCATTTCTTTTATATATTCTATTTCTCATGAAAGAATAAATTATTAGTATACATATACAGATATATGTATATAAGAAAATGTTACTTTAGTAATCGGTCTGTCTATTCAACCCCACAGGAATTAGACTTCTAATAGTGATGTTAATATAGTACAATACTTTCAAAGTTACACTTAAATTGCATTTATTAGATGAAGAAATATGCTTCTGTCCCTGAAATCTGAGCTGTTCATCTGGGCGGAATTTAAATTGTACTGAATAAAATTCAATGAGTAAGAAAATTTGATCTTTAAAACCGCAGGGCAACATTATGAAGAAAAGGTAAAATGGACTCCAATAAAAAGTGAGTGTAGTATCTACTGGTATGTATCATAAAATAGTCAACTCCCTTGGCCATAAGACACTTCTTGGGTCCCTGAAGCTCGTCGTCTCATGCCAGCACCTTGGTTTTTAGTTTTCCTAGAGAACAACTCAGAGGGACCAATTTTCCATTTATGTTCATGAAAAACCATAAAGTACCATCAACCTAAAATAAGTTTGAAGCCCTCTAGCCCTGCCTATGATCCACCCCAAGCCATTCTTGTGTAACGTGCATGTGTGCGTGTGTGTGTGTGTGTGTGTGTGTGTGTGTGTACGTGTGTTTTGGCTCAGCCTAGACCATCTGCAGGGAAGGTCAAGATGTCAGACTCCTCCTGCTGTTTTGTGGGGCGTAGACTCAGAGAGAGCAGCTCAGGGAAAGAACAGAGTTACAGTGCTCAGTTACATCACCAAAGCTCCGGTTTAAACACACTTGTTTCTGTTAATCTAGCCTTTGCTTGTATCTCAAGATCTCGTTAGGGCTTACTAGTTGACTTACACAGGAAAGGCAATCACATACTAAAAGCCACATTAATAATCATGTCCTTTTTCTCTTCACATTAAGCCGTAAAGGGGCTCAACCAAGGACACGATTCTGACTTGTGTTTAAATTTACATGTGTTGACACAGAGTTGTTATATTCTTTATATCAAAGTCGGGTCTCTGTTATTCCAAAGAGTTGACTCAACTTGATAATTAAGTTTAGATGTGGAAAGAGTAAAGGATTCCATCTTAAGGACTTGAAATTGGAAACGTGCTATCGGATGTCATGTTCACGACCCTTGCGTGTCTTGCTTTGTGGCTGCCCAGCTGAGCAGACAGGGAGCTGATGCGGGTCTTCCCTCACCCCAGATCCCCACAGGCTTTGGCGGGTCGGAAAGCACGGAGTCAGTGACTTCAGCTTTATCTGCTCTGGCGCTTTTCTGGTTGCTTATTGAGCTGAAGAAGTTAATATGCCTCTAATAAAACCACAGTGTCAATTCACCCTAACTGTGGAAGTGCTTGTACCTTGATATATATATTCTAAAGGCTTGCGGAGATTTGGAGAATTTGATGGCACTTGTGTTTACACTCACTTGTGTGCACAAGAAAGCAAGAAAGAGAGGTCTGAGTGAGGCTTCAGGCAGAGTGGTAAGGGAGAAGGCCATACAGTCTAACCTAGTGAGAATTCAATGCTTCGAAGCCAGCTTGCTTTAGATGCTTCCTTCACCCCATGTCAAGCCTCCCTGCTCCTTGGACACAGTGTTTGGATGCAGACATAAACACTGGCCTTGCTGCTTTTTGGGGGATGGGCGGCCAACAATATCCAAGCCCTTCCAGGCCTGAGGACAGCTCCTGGGCAAAGAGGAGCCTTTGCTGAATCAGCAGGCTCTGACCCTCTGCCTCTCCCGGTCACTGTGAACCTCCCCCTGGCTGGACCACAGATCCAGGCCCGGTGCCCAGTGAAAGGTCAGCATTTTTGTGTGGGCAGTTTCACGGAGACGGCGTGAAACCCACAGCATGAAATGCGCAGGGGTCCGAGCCCCCTTTATGTGCACCAGGAGATTTGGTCCTTTGGCGTGAAGGAGGCCGGAGCCCGGGGCAACCGAGTGGTGGGGCTGGCTGTTCCCACCCGGGAACAAATAAACTTAGTGCTCCTGCTCCATGACAAATCCCGAAAAGGCGACTCCCCCCCTCGAGAGGGGAATGGCCAACAATAGTTGGGGCTCCCTGCGGAGCCTCGTCTCCAGGGTCTCAGCATCTGCCCTGCAAACACGGGATTGTGACTTCATCCTAAATCTGGGACTCTATAATGTTAGCTGACAAGACCATATAGAAGGCGACAAGCACAGGGTGTCTGGTCCCCACCAAATACTAATTGCTGGGGTAGAAAGAAGTGTCGGGGTCATAAAAACTGTCATCCGTTGGCTGGCGTTTCTGCAGCGTGCGGGCCGGTTACATTCCTTGTCCGCACATGTTTCAAATCAGCGAGGAATATAAATGAAGAATCCAGCTCCAACGCTCTCTTACACTTGGCACGCGGGGACACCAGCTGCAGCCCGGTCCGGCTCCCTCCGCGCTGCTGGGTTCCGGAGCCCAAGGAGGCCACGCGCGGCCCAGGCCTTCTCTGGCAGAGCCAGGGAAGGAGAGCACCCCAGGTGGCCAGGCCCTGATGCCCGCCCGGCTCTCCACCTGCTCACACCCAAGTGCTCCCCCGGAGCCAGACCAGAGCAGGAGAGCCTCCCCTGCTGCGCCCTGCTTCCCGCCTGGAGCCTCCGGGACCACTGTGCCCCGTGAGCATGGAGAACATCCCACCCGGGGCCGGTTTTCTCTCTCTTCGTCCACACCCTGAGGTCGGCCTGAGTGGCTGCTCAGCTTTGAGATGACGCTGTTACAGACGCGGGTCCCAGGCCCATCATGCTTCTCGCCAAAGGAAATTATTTAGGAGCAAAACCCATCCGGTCCGAACACGCTTTCTTCTTTGGTCGCAGTCGCGTTGGCTTCTGGTCCTTTCCTCAGGTTTTATTTTATTTATTTTGAGAGAAAGAGAGAGAGAGACAGAGAGGGAGGGAGAATCCCAAGCACGTTCTGCGCTGTCAGCAGGGAGCCCGATGCGGGGCTTGAACTCACCAACCGGGACATCGTGACCTGAGCCGAAACCAAAAGTTGGATGCTTAAACGGCGCCTCTGGCTGTCAGTTCTGACTTGTTGGTGGGAACAGGTGCCAGCAGGGGGGAAGCGGAGGGCGCCACGCCTCCCTGGCTGCTTGGGTCGTTCAGGGATGGCCGGGTGGAGGCAGGCCAGCCCGCAGCTCCTTATCCTCTAGCCAGGTGTCCTGGCAGGGCCACGTGTGGGTCCTAGATGCAGTCCGATGGAGTCACGGGGCTGCCCCCACCCAAAGTGCGGCCTGAGGAGGGGGCCCCGGGCAGTCTTCATCCGGGGCGTGGGTGAGAGCCCCCGGCCGAGGGCCCACACACCTGCCAGCATCGGTGAGGTGTCTCCTCGGGGCGAGAATGAGCCTCCACGAATAGGTGTTTGCGATGCGTAGCGTTTATGACCCGTGCTTTCGCCTCTTCATTTCGCCTCTTCGCTCTCAGACGAAGAGTGTCCTTTTCCATTAAGTATGGCCAACGCGCATCACCTCGGGAATTTGGGGTTTTAACCGGCGCCCTGCGTTTTCAGGCCCATCGCGCGGCTCTGTATTGGGGAGACATTGTGTCTTGATATGACAGATCCCTCCGGTCTTTTTTTCTTTTGGTTCCAGCACCGACATCTTTTCACAGTGTGATGTTACTGTTTCATATCATTATTATTATTGGAAATTGTGTCAAATGTTGGGGAAGCAGAGACGCCCCTTCCTTGGCCCATGGCGGGACGGGGGCCGTAGTAGCCTTGCAAACGTGAACACGTGACAGCTCCTTATAGCACCGGGTTTTCTTTGCGCTTCTAACTGGACCCGCTCATGGACGTCCCCAGGGGGTGGTCCAGCCAGAGCAGCCCCAGCCTCCCAGGGGGGGTCAGACGCTCCTGAAGAACCCTGAGCTCAATTGCCACCACCAGGGGCAGCAGACTTCTGGAAGGGGCCATGCAAGAAATATTTTCAGCGTCTGTGGGCAACAGGTCTTTGTTGAAGCCACTCAGCTTGGCACCTGGTGTGAAAAAAGCCACGGCCGCATGGATGAATGGGCATATCTGCGTTCCAATAAAACTTTATCGACGGCCTCTGAAATTTGATTTTTGTATCATTTTCACGTGTCCCAAAACATTCTTCCCTCTTTTATTATTATTTTTTTAACATTTAAACGTGTACAACCCATTCTTAGCTTGGGTACTGGACCAAAAACAAGCCTTTTGGCCAGCCCCTACAGGAGACTCACGTGAGAAGAAAACAGTTGTGTTTGGGGCAGGCCTCCTTAAAAGCTCCTTTCCTGGGGCGCTCGGGAGGCTCGGTCGGTTCTGACTCTTGGTTTCTGCTCAGGCGATGATCTCAGGGTTCACGGGTTCGAGCTCCGTGTCGGGCTCTGTGCTGACAGCGCGGAGCCTGCCTGGGATTCTCTCTCTCCCTCTCTCTCTGCCCCTCCCCTGCTGATGTTTGCTGTCTGTCTCTCTCAAAATAAATGCGATTAAAAAAATATATTAAAAAAAGCTCCTTTCCCTGGCTTTGGGGGTCGTAGGCTTCAAAGAGAGTGCTGTTAGTGCACGTAGAGTCACTGGGTGGCAGACGCTGAGGTAACGATTGTTAATGATAGTTCACGTGGCCGCACTAGGCTCAGTGACATATTTAGCCGGAAAAGTGATTGAACTATTTATATGGAAAATTAACTAGGCGAGATGTCTACATAGCTTTCAAAAGCCTTGTCCAACCGCAGATGGGTTTTTCCATTCAATTTTTTTTATTGTTGTTGTTGTAGGTGATGTATTTTTTTTTTTTTTGCTGTAAATGACGTCAAATTATGCTAAGACACATGATTGAAGTGCACCGTGAATTGTAAAAGCCGTGTGAGTATTTCCTTGAATTTGCAAATCTGTTGTCTTGCTTCCCTCTTTTACATCCGAGGAATCTCACAACATCTAGTTTGTTTTTTTGCTAATCTCATGCCTTGGAAGCCCACGCCTGGAGCTTTGCCACGGCTCTTCCTGGGAAATGCATATTCATAAAATAATTCAGTATTTTGAAAATATTCCAGGATGAGGAAGGGGAGGGAAGATGTCTTCCTTTGGTTTTATGTCCGATTTTACTTTAAAAGTCTTTCAGGCCCTCTACGTCTCAATAGTGTGTACAGCCATCCATGACTCCCACCCCCGAAATCTTGAATTCCTCGGAAATATTCAGGAAATGTTAAGCTCTAGTCTTAATTTTGCTGGACACACTTTTCTAAAAAAGTACATTTTATGCGGATTCTTGATTCAACTTGTTTGGAAATTTCTATTGCGTTACTTTTTCGGTTTGCACCTCAAGAGAAAGACACAACTGTCATTTTATGGAACTGTTTGGGGGTAGGATTCATGTGAATCCAAGGTTTTGATCTGTTCCTATTTTGCTGCCGCGCTCTGGGAAAAGCAGAATAAACTTCCAGAGAGAATGCTTAATTAAGGTCGATTTTAGCGTTAGGTCCAGAGTATGCTACTGAGAAGCCTGATGTCTCTTGCTCGCCTCTGCAGTGATCCTTGTCTCGCTGAGAACTCTGTCCCACGGTGTCTGTGCAGCAACAACTAGCCTTTCTGGATACAGCTGCCGTGGAGCCAAACGTCCCTCATGAGTTCTCCCTTCTCAGGCTGCAGGCCCCAGAGTGTTAGCTTGGAGGGTTAGAACATGCCTCAGACAAGGGATCATCGCTGTGCTGACTGTTTTTCTGTTTTGTTCTGTTCCTTTGTCACCGATCTCACCCCTGGCAACATCCAGCTCTCTCACAAACACATGCTTTTGGTCACAAGGGGGACTGGGTGGGAGACTGTGGCTGGACCAGCTCAAGCCCGTCACCCCCAGTGGGAAGCGACTCAACCCACATGGCTTGGTGGCCCGGAGCCACCTGAGGCATCCGTGAGGACAAAGAGAGCATCGTAATTACTGACAAAGCACAGGCTGCCAGAGTGTTTTCCATCTAAGTCCGGGCTGCCGTGTTTATTCCCTTCCACTGCTCTCCCATTGGCTTCTGCACATTTCAGGCGTCATTAAGTGGGCAAAACCCGTTTATCATTTTAAATTGCACAATATGAACGCTATCCATCAGTGTTCTGGAGACGTTAAAATGCAAGCATTCCAATAAGGAGTAATTCCAATGCATACTATTTACACGGGGTTCTTCTACCCATATCCATGAGCACTCACTTGGATAGCTGTGGTTTATTTTTGGCTGCAAATAATTACTCATTAAATAGGATCATTTGTGAAGCAATAGCTTATGTAGGTCAGCAAAATTGTTCATATTAAGGGAATTTCACTTACTAAGATCTATTGATTTGAACCTAACTGAAGCACATTCAACTTTCTTTATTACACTCTTTCTCCCAGATGTCTTCATTCAGAGATTTTATAGTTTTTCCCCCCTTTCAATTACGTACACTATATAAACTTCTATGGCTGTTCCCCTTTCTTGTCTCCATTTTGTAGGGCCACATGGGTTCAACACGAGAAAAGAGGGGAGCTTCCCTCTGAGGGCAGGGTGTTGGCCGGGATGCAGACCTGTGTGTCCTGACTCTTCGAGAGTCCCCTGGGGCCCCGGGCTGGGGTGTGGCTCCAGGCCTGGGGTCCTCCCTGACCTCCCGTCCCCCAGCTGGCGAGATGCAGTTTCCTGCTGAGGGTGCCTGGGACCTTGAGAATGGGCTGCCCCAAGACAGAAAGACCCCAGGTCCCTGAAATTCCATGGGGAAGGCCACCTCTCCAACCACATCTGCCTTGAGGGTTTTCAAGCAGCAGGGAGGTTTGGGCTCAGCATCCTGTGCAGGCTCGGGCTGGCTGACCCCTGCTGACTGAGGATGTCCACTAACTGCTGAGCAGGTGGACACATGTGCTCCTTGGATAGCGATAGCCCAGTATAGGCGACAAAACCTGCTTATCATGGCACTGCCCCCTCCTTCTCCCTGGCTACGTAGCTTCCCCACACCCTGTTCTTCTTGAGTCTTTGCTTATCCCTTCGTGAAAGCCGAGCTAGAGGACACGGCACCAACCCAAAATCTGCCCCAAGCTGCTTGTTTCTTTCTCCTTTGGCTACGGTGGGGGTGCCCTGCAAAGTCCCAATTCTCTCAGAGCTTGACTGGGGACAGTCCGTGTGAAGAGGCAGTGATGCTTCCCGTGAGCTGGAATGAGGCTCGTTCTCTCTTCAAATCCCGCTAAATCTGTAGAAAAGGCACTGACTCTCCTTTCAGGAAGAAAAGTAAGTCCTTCATTGCAAAAGCCACCGTTGATTTGCCTTGTTTTTGCCCACCGCCCAGCCGCGTCTGCTACGGCAGCTGGAAGGATGGGGACTCAGGCCGGGGAGCACATGCCACCATGAAGGGGGGTGGAAGGAGGGCCCAGTGGGAGGGGCAGGCGCTGAGACCAGGGGACCAGCAGATTCCCATCACTTTGCAGCCAGCCTGAATTGGAGCCGTGTCCAGACCGCTGAGATGGCCATAAAGGGATCTTGTTACTCTCATTCTGTGATCTGGCTTCAGATTCTCATCTAGAGAAGTCACACTAGTCTTCACGGTGAGAATGCACTGTGTGTGTGTGTGTGTGTGTGTGTGTGTGTGTGTGTGTGTGTTTGGGAGAGGAGCAGTGGCAGTTTTAGATACTGAATAAAGAGAGGGGATTACGAAGACCCTCTATTTCTATGACAAATAGAAATTGACACGCGATGGGGGAGACACATTGGAAAGGAGGAGGAGGAGTTACCATAATCAAACCGGGTTGCTGATCAGCTCAAGTGGCTGCACAGTTAGCCCCCGGGCCGGCTATGCATAAGATTCCGAAACACGGGCACAGAGCCGATGAAAGAGTTTATTAATTTCAACGCAGACTAAAGCTATTAACTTACACTTCCAATTTTCCAGCATCCGAGGGAGGATAATAAAATTTAACACACACATTTCTTAAGGAATCTCTTTGTCTTGGACACAGCAGTCCATTGAATCTATAGAACACAGTTTGTACCATAAGAATGAATGTAAATATCATTGAATGTCAGTGCATGCTATTTTCAGAGAATCTATGTTTCCCCTTTTCTTAGAATTATGATCACACATCTACATCCAGCTTGAGCTTTGGAGACTTATTTACTCTGTATCAACTACTCATTTGGCCTTTGGCCTGCTTCCTGCTTAGGGGACACATTTGAGTCTGGGGTCTGCTATTCCATAACTAAAACTGAAAAGTAGGTATCTCTTGTTTTTCAATTTGCTATGACAAGAACTATGTTCTCATACAATGAGAATTGCATAGTTTTTTAAAAGTATGCTCCAAGCCACTCTCCTCCTCATTATATCTATCTTGTAGAGTAAAGAACTGAAGGCAAGCTATCATGATTTTTTGTGCTGAAAGACAGAAAGCATCTCAACCAAGGGCTATTGGAAGAATAAAACTTCTCTTGCTCCAGTGAAGAGGATGCATCGTCCAAATGTGCTCTAACCTGATTCAGTTCTGTGGGGACAGAAAGACCCTCTGGTCTGAGCATGTATCTGAAGCACTGGGCTAATAAATCTTCCACACGCCTCCTTCTGTGCACGACCCAGCCCACTATGTAATAATTGCCAAACAGGGGACCATATCTTCTCATCCCCAGTAGGCTTAAAGCCTCACCGGGATCACACTTGGTTCCCAAAGAATCCCTTGCTTTGTGCAGACCCAGACACCGTATCGTTCAGTAGGAAAGAGCAGTTCCTATGTTCATGGAGGTTTGCTCTGGAGGGTTGAGGGAGCACAAAACCCAGATGCGGATGAGCGGGTGGTGTGTGTGAATGCCAACATGGTGACACGAATGTGGTCGCATAAGACAAGCGGGACTTCTGAGGTCTGGAGGGGATTGGCTTTCTCATGCTGATGTGAGCTGGGAACCCCCAGGAGGGAGGAATGGTTCTCTTTTGCTGCTGGGGTGTTGGACTCCAGCTGCATTAGGTGGAGTGATTTAGGGCTATACTGTTAGGACTACGAGGGACCACGTTTACAGAGACAGGAAATCGAGGAGCCTGGAAGAGCAGACCCCACGTGTGGAGCCTGAGTGTCCTGGAAAGAGGTGGGATTGCAGCAGACCTGAGAACATGGAGCTCAAGGTCTGGAGCTCAGCCCCAGAAGTACAAGCCTACTCTGCGAAGCAGAGTGGGAAACTGACCTAGGTGAAATCATCGCTCAGCAATTGTCAGTGTTTTGGACAAACGCAGCCTCTAGCACTTAGCACTTAGGAATTGGTGGGGCAGCAGTCCTCTCCACGGCCTTGCCAGAAAGTCATGATATGAGAGAAAACAGTCTTAGCATCAAGTTCTCAAACCTCGTAGTCATTTTCCGGCAGGCGGGCAAAAACTGCTTGTCCAGCCTATTCTGGTAGCTGAGTAAAAGTTCCAATCCCCATCCTCAGGAGTTCCAAGACACCCCTGGTGTGAAAACATTGCTCGGAGGTGGTGACAGGGATATGGGGATATGGCGATGCCAGGAGCAGGTGTACTAGGGGCTGCATGGAAAGGTAGATTCCTGATGAGGTGGCGGGACCTGGGACCAGCCCGGGTTCGGACAAAGACACGAAGTGATGAGCTTGTCACCCTTGCATGTGGAAGGTGTCATCAGGGTGCAGGCTGTCAACTTAAGTGAGCCCTGCCTGCCAGGTCGAGGACGAGGCATCGCACAAAAGTGGAAGAGGGGCACGGGCTGATCATACGAGTGGCTCAGAAACCCCGGGCATAGCCCTGGAGTACAGGCAGCCCCCCTTTTCTATTCCTGAGCAACGAGGGGCCCGAGAGCTTGATTAAAGAGTGGAGGCAACAAGGAGCTAGAGTGTCAGGGCGAGGAAGGCAGTGAGGACACGTTGCTCCTGGCACCCAGGACTCGGTGCATCGAGGATGAGGGTGGGACAGAGCTCAAGCAGGGAGCTTAGGGATCCCTATATCCTCCTCACGCGGCTTGTGTGGGTTCCGAGGCTTGTTCTAGAACACAACATAGGGTACAAATAAGAATATTTGTTTTGAATGAGAAAATAAAACATAACAAATCATAAGCTACATGGAAACATGCTTACGCACACACGGATGAATGAATGAATAGGTGAATGAAAGAACAACTACACATCGACTATATTTAACTTTCTTGTAGTTTTAAGGTGCATAGTATTTGATTATCTTTTTGAATGCTAGTGATTTCCTGGTATGTTTTCTACAAAAAAGAAAAGAACCTAGAAAGATGACTTAGTCTTTGCCTCAACTTGCATGCTTAGATTTTATTTTTTGTTATTGGATATGAAAACACATAAAACATACCACTTCACACGTGGGAACTCTTGTCATTTGTAGTACTGTTGGGTACGTGCCCTGCAAAACACAAAGATAAATTATATTTCATGAGATTTCCATCGAAAAGAAAGGAAAATATGAATATAATCCTAAATATCAATATGGCCTCGTGAGGATGTTACTGATGGGGAGACCATCCATTTTGATGAGGAACTTTTCTTGCAGTTGTACACACTTGGGGACTGGAAGACATTTCCATAGACTGCCTCCTAAAGCTATACATTCTGGATCTCCCTTCTTCCCTGTTACCATGGGTTTGGTGTCATTACCTGTGGGACACATTCTTATCACAGGACCTCTGGCCTGGGTCTGAGTATATGTCTTGCATGTTGATGGTAAGGACAGCTGCCAGTAACTGAATTATGCCAGGAAGTGACTGCAAACCCATAAATATATCAGGCTAAACGAAAACTTATATATATATATATATATATATATATATATATATATATATATATCTTTAAAAACTCTAAAATATGACTTGGCCATTCACTATCCCCGGACACGAGGGGAAGGTGGGCATGGGATAGGCAGACTAGACTCCATCCCAAATTCTTAGGTCTCAGTTTGGCAAACTTTATTAAAACATATGACCCACACCGATGTGTTACTAGCGTCTATCCTCGGGGATCATGGGCCAGTGGGAATCAGGCTGATGCCGGAGTTTTATTAACATCACTACAAACTTAGTAGTTGCCAGGGTGTCTTGCAAATGGTCTCAATCAGGATTTGTTGGGCAATCCAACATGAATAACATCACGCAGATGAAAGGGACTTTGACAGAAGATAACACCCACTTCGGTCGGCGGCCTTCGGCATGTTGAGCTCATAGAGTTCCCGCCCAGGATGGGTGCCTCACTGCTCCACAGTTGGGAGGCAGTCAGCGTGTCCTGTGTCTCATGCTGTGCCCCAGTGGAAAGGAAGCAGGAAGATAGGTTGGCAGGGAGGCTGACCCTTCAGGAGGCTGCACACCCGGGGTGCTGATTCTCCCATTTAACCTGCAGGTAAGACAGTGAGAAGTGATGATGGGAAAGGCCTATGAAACCAGATGTTGTCAGCTCCTTCTGACCATTTTCTCTCCTGAAGAGTGGGCTACCTGGGCGCTTTAGTAATAATTAAAAAAAAGTTATCCTGAGAAATGTTGATGTATCTAAGGTACATCATTCTTTTAAAAAAATTTTTTTAAGTATTTATTTTTGACAGAGAGAGAGAGAGAGAGAGAGAGAGAACCTGAAGCAGGTTCCATGCTGTCCACATGGAGTCTGATGTGGGGTGGGGTCTCAGGAAACGTGAGATCATGACCTGAGCCGAAATCAAGAGTCAGATGCTTAAACAACTGAGCAACCCAGGCATCCCTAGGGTACATCATTCTTAGAAGTAGAGGCATGGAAAGAATCTTGTGTCAGGAAGAAGGTGATTTTTAGCCAACCCTGAATCTGGAGTAGGCAGCCATGCTTGAGTCCAGGAGACAAAGCCAAGGGGTAGTGGACACGTTGCGCAGAATATCGCTAAATGTGGGTAAAATGCACATCCACACAACACAACATGCTTTGTTGGCTTTGGTTTCTATGTACATTTTGTGGGAGAAGTAGAAACCTGCATTTCGCTCTGGGCTAGCAACATGGGTCCAGGTGCTACCCCATGGGGTCTGAGCCCCTTTCTGATGCCGTTTGGATCAAAAACCCTCTCTCATTCTGTTTTGTTAATGCCTCGAGACAGTGGTGCTCATTTTTTACCTTTTGTGTTGTGGGCTGAAAAATTCCAGCCACTGAGATGCGGTTGGAAGATGAAATTTCTCCCAACTGAAACCAGGTGCGTCTACCCAGTCTCAATGTTTCCTTAGAGACTAATGCTTACGTGCTCGCCAACAGCAGACAATAAACTTAGCCACAGGAGGCACCAACATGAGACCTGCTCATTAACAAACGAAGCCCCGCGTGCGCGATAGGCATGGTTTAATTGAAATAATCTGTGGTCAATGATTGCATTTCCAAAATAAATTAATAACCACCCTCACAGGGTTATACACTGCTCTCCAGCTCTGAACAATAGACGTAGGGCAGTCGTACTCATTTGGGATGAACTAATCCTTTTCTGACAAGGAAGCTAAAAGAAATTATTTATAACAGATTTATAAGTCTCCGGGGGAACGTACGGTATACTTCCAAATGTACTGAATCACATTTCTTCCAACCTACAAACCACCCCACAGACAGCGCAATATTCTAGCAAAACCCTTCCTCAAAGGGAGCTGGGGAGAAAGAGGCAACTTTTGGAAAGCTGTTGGTAACAATAAAGGTACTGTAGCATAGACAGTATTGAGCCAGTGGAAAGATTGTCTGTTATTATTTCCCTGGAGGGACTTAATTTAACAGGGATAATTTGAAAAGGCTCTATCCACAGGAGCTGTCTGTCTGACAATGGCCAACGTTACCTCTGAAAATATATCATCATCCTCATACGATCACCATAATCATGTTTTTAAAGGGGGTGGAAAGCTGAGAATATCCAAACGAGAACAGTAAAAGTAATTGAAAGTTCAGAAAATAGCCCAAACGAACGAAGGCCGGCTGAATTAACTCAACATCAGTGAACACATATTCAGCAGAAAAGAGGAAATGAATGAAAGATTCTGATAAAGAAGAGGCAGTGGGTGATAAAAACTAGAAAAGACGTCAGAAACCACATTTGGGGCCCCTACTGATGGGCCAATTAGAATCCCTGGGGTTAAGGCACAGAAATCTGTTGTTGTTGTTTTTTTTAATCTCCAAATGAGTTCATTGATGGCCAACAGGAAGGCCAGGGAAACTCCATGTTCTCCTGTTCCAGAGAGGTGAGGCGGCTGGAAGGAAAAACAAGACGATTCTGATTTCATGCTTAATTAGAAGTTAAGGGAATTCTACTCTTAGATACTGTAAGCTCATTTCCAAACATCTCAACGTATTCTCTTCCTAGCTTCTACATGACGCGGACCAGGGCGCCATCTTGGGTATTTGGGGCGGGACACCAATCAGGAGCTGCATGATCCCGTCCAGTCCTGGTCACGAGAGGTTAGCCAGGCCCGATGTTTTATTGCAATCAGGAAGACTGTGTACTTTTATTTCCCTCTGGACTTGGATATGTGCTTTTATTGTTCTCTTTAGATACTTCTCAACTCGGCAAGAAGGGCCTCCCTTCTGTGAGACGGATTTAATTTGGCAAAAGCCTGCACTGTTTTCCTTATCAAAGGGAGCACTCGGGAAGCACCTACTTTCGCATAATGGAGTCCTTGGCACCAACCTGCACATGCAGTTGCCAGGAGGGTCGCCGTGTTTGTTGTACTTCATGGGACTCGTGCTGAATTTTGAAATTGCGTTCCGAATCGTTATACAGTCATCCTTCTTGTCTTAATGCCTATTGGTTTCAATTGCTAACGTTTTAAAGATGCTCCACGTTGGGCTTTGTGGGTTTGGAAGGTGGAAAGCCATGGGAAACACTTGGACGCCATCCCGTTCACTCAGTTGATAATAACTGGATAAGAAACATGCACAGATTACTCCGTACTCCCAGGGAAATAAGACAACGCAAAGGAAGCAGAAGAAATTGGCTCCATTTCACAAGATGATGGTTCTATTAAAGAGAAACACGATTAGGTCCCCTTATTCATTAGCACATTTTTACCTATGCACTCTTCTTGCCTTCTGGCCTCTATCACCATCAGTCAGCCAGAAACCGGCTTTGGACCCATCCCTGCTGCTTGCCAGCTGAAAAATCACTCCCCTTACTGGCTCTTGGCTCTCTCCATTTAAAATGAGAATAATAGTACCTATCTCATCAAGTAGCCGTTCGAATTAAGTGATTCAAATGTGAAACTGTTCATAAACGTGAAGTTCCTAGTTTTTCTTTTCTTTTTTCTTTAAGTTTATTTTTTTATTTTATTTTGAGAGAGAGACAGAGAGCAAGCAGAAGGGTAGAGAGAGAGGGAGACAGAATCCCAAGCAGGCTCCACACGCTGTCAGCATAGAGCCTGATGTGGGGATCGAACCCACGAACCGCAAGATCATGACCTGAACCAAAGTCAAGAGTAGGACCCTGAACCGACTGAGCCTCCCAGGCTCCCCTAAGTTCCTAATTTTTCGAAGCACAGGGTTTCTGAACTTATGGGAGGAGTGCATATGTCCTATCCTGTTTCCTGGAGAGTAGACGCCAAGGCCCGGGCAGTCAATGTTCTTCAAGTATTTAAATAATGCATCAAGTGTTGAGCCCAGAGCCCCAGCATGCCCCATTGCTTCCTACTTGTCATCTCCCTTTCCCCTTTCCTTGGTCAATATTGACCTACTGGAAAAGAGTCGACACATCATGGGAATTAGAGTGGAAAGGAGGTTGTCTGAGACAGTTGGAGAGGAATTGCCTTCACAATCATGAGCAAATCTCCAGAGTCTCCTTAAGCGGTATGGATACAGACTTCCTACTGTGCTGTGGCTCTCACAATGTTGTTGGAATCATCTGGACATGAGGCAACCCAGGAGACAGAGAGTTAGTCCGAGGTTCACTCGCTAGCATGGGCCGTGGCTCACGTGTTTCGGGAGGGGTGTCCAGTCCCTCCCAGTGCCTTCTGCTCTGGAACCCTTTGGCTGGTTCCTCTGTGACCTACCCTGACTGCCACCTTCTCTTCCATGTGGCTTTTCTCCACTAAAGGAGGTGCCAGTTCACAACATTTTGAAATCACCCTCTTAGGTCACTAATGTGGACAAACTGCCTGCATGAGTTTCCTAAGCATTTGATTTTAGTAAATACCAGGGAAAGAGACAAGGTCGACATTGAAACAAAAGACCCCGGGGCAGTTAGGAGACCTTTTCTAGATTTTATAGACAGAGGTGATAGCCAAAGTGTGTTTGGAATGCACATGGGGCCAGGACTCCGTCCCCTGCCTCCTTCATCAACACATTGAAAAAGAAAAGCCCCTTTGTTGAACAATCAAACCCTTGCTTACTCTCTCTGCATTCGGTTACTATGCATTTGCCAGGTCTCTGTTGTCCCAGCTTCTGTGTCGGGTCTCCTGCCTCTATTGTGCCCTCTGTCCTCTCCTTTTGCAGCTTAAGGCACAGATGAATAGTAGTGTATTCAGATCTCAAGTAAAATCCTCTCACAATCCCATGCTGCATACAGGAGAATAACTTCGTAATATCCGTCAAATTTTATGAGTCAAGAGACTCAATGCACAACTAAACGTAAAAATGTACACAGGATATAAATCTTAGTTGACAAAAATATCCTTCTCAGAGAATGTGAGCACCATCTACATAATTTTAGCTTCTGCTCAGCAGGGAAGATACAGGTCATTTGTGTGGATTTTTTCAAAATGTGCGACCATAACCTAATTTTTCTACCAATGCGCCCAGGAGCTACCTGCCTCACTCAATGCCAAACCATATTCACATGGGGCTTCTAATTTTTTTTCAGTATTAATCTTCCACATGTGTATTTTACTTTAATGTGCACATTTACAGAGAGAAAAAAAAACAGGCAAAAACAAAAAACATAAAAAAGGAAAGGAAACCTTGCTATGTTCAGGATCTTCTTTAGATGCCGTCTTCGCCAGAATTTTTCAAACTTTAAAATTCCTCTAAAGGACCTCGACATTCATGTGCAACATCAGCTCTGCAATGAACACACAGAGCTGTCATGTTTGGGTTGAAGCGAGGTGCGCGAACTCTGTTCCTACGAGCACAGATCAAACACCACTGGCCAACAAAAAGTGGGATGTGAGATGGTTAAACTCAGCCACCCCTCTGAGCTACAGGCTACAGGCAACACCCTGTGTCAGGTAACTGCCCCGCCGGGTACCATATGCATTTCGGACCCCAACAGGCAATGACCCTGCTCAACCTGGAGGCCAGAACTTTGCCCCCTGTTACCATACAGCATGATAAACATGGGAATCCTGCCCTGGATAGTTCTCTGAACGTCACACATGACGCCCATATTGCCAAAACCCAAGGACACTGCATCGCTTATCTTAATGGACTTCTTTACAGGGCATATTTATTGCTCTTTCTTATCAATCTTGCTTCTTTCTTTTGGGACACTCTTCTTCCCTGGAACTCCTTGGACATCACTCTTTGTTTTGTCTCATTAAAGAGTTCCCTTCCTCTGATCTCTCTTTGGATCATGTATGTTTCTACTTGGGGGAGCCCATGCCTTCTCGAGATGTCATCTCTTGTGTGTGCAGCTCCCTCCTTCCCTCCCTCTCTCTCTTTCTCTTTCTCTCTCATACACATACACACACACACACACACACACACACACACACACATCTTTTGTGCCAGAGGCTCTCCCAGGAACCTCCAATGCATGCTCGGAACTGCCTGCTGGGTGCAAGAACTCATCCTTCTCTTGGGTTTTCCTATGGTAAGACTCCGTTTACCACAGCACTCTTCACCTGTTCCTGCCTCTTCCCACACTCCTGATTGGTGAATCTGGGTGGCAATGATAGACAACACGGGTCCTCCCTTGGGGTTAAGGTGTCTGTATAGTTTCTGGGTTCTCCCAGGAAACCGTGGCTCTGGATCATGCAAAGCAGAGGGATGTACTGACGAGTCCATTGATCCGTCCACTTAAGCTTCATCTTCCCGTAGAGCGCTTGTCAATACTAAATCTCACACTTCTATCTCCAGTTAACTGGCCTTTTGTTAGTCTCTCAACTGATCCCTCAAGCGGAGATGCTGTCTGTATTGTAGGACAATGCTGCCGGTGTTTCTTCTTCTCTGTGGAGGGGTTGAGAGGACTCCTCTCTTCTCGGTAGCTCCTTGCTGACTCTTTCCAGCCCCTGCTCCACCTCAGAAAGCAAGGTTTCTCATGCTGACCCCATTCCCAGAGACCACAGCCACCATATCTAGTCAATAAGCAGAAAGCAACACCCTGAAGACGTGGATTCCCATTGTCCACCAATAAGCCGAACTCCCAATAGTAAAGACCAGAAGAGTCTACCTTCTCCAAAATCTCTTCCCTCTCTCCAGTACTCACCTGTATCAAAATTCCTTGGTCAATTTCTTCTTCTTCTTCTTCTTCTTCTTCTTCTTCTTCTTCTTCTTCTTCTTCTTCTCCTTCTTTCTCCTTCTTCTTCTTCTTCTTCTTCTTCTTCTTCTTCTCCTTTTTTCTCCTTCTTCTTCTTCTTCTTCTTCTTCTTCTTCTTCTTCTTCTTCTTTCTTCTTCTTCTTTTCTCCTTCTTGTCCTTTGCCTTCTTCTCCTTCTCCTTCTCCTTCTTCTCCTTCACCTTCTTTGCCTTCTTCTCCTTCTTCTTCTTCTCCCTCTCTTTCTCTCTCTCTTAAAATAAATAAATGTTTAAAAAAAGTAAAAAAGAATTCCTTGGTCAGTCTCCACACCTTCCCTCTCCTATACCTTCTACCCCTAACCTGTCTTGAACTTTGGCTCTTTTTTTTTTTTTTCTAAGTACTTCTCTAACCTTTTGTCTTCCGGTTTCCATTACCAGTGTGCTGGTTTAGAGCCTACGCTGTCCGTTGTAGCGTAGGACTCCACTTCGGGTCCTGAATTGCCCACCTCTCCCCCGCTGATCCCCCCATAGCAGCAAACCAGGGCTCCCCGAGTGCGGGTGGCACCGTGTCACCACTCCCACCAAAGGCTCTGTGGTTTCCCGTTTGTGTTTCTTGTACTGTGTTAACGACACCTCATAGAATACAACTCAAAATAGCCAGAGTCAGCAGAAGGGCCTGCTGGCTCATTGGACTGAAATGTCCAGGGGTTGATGGCTTCCCATCCGGCCTGGTGTGCGCACACAGTAATCCTGCACTGGCCTCTCTCTCCTGCTGGACAAAAGCTCGAGCCACTTGGAGGCTGCAGACAGATCCCCAGTACCCCGCACCGTGGTGGAGAGTATTTGAGAAACACGAGCGTGTGCCGCTCTTTGTGCCTCTGCCGAGGCTGCCCCTCTTTGTGTAAAATACGACTATGGTTTTCTTTTTCTGGTCGGGGTCACCTGTGTGCCAGAACTCAGTTCTCCTCCAGGTACCCTTCCTTCGCGGGAAACTGGACACACGGCTCTCTTGTCGCTCACCTTCTTAAACCCGACTCTCAGCGGGTCAGACCCCCTCTCTGAAACTCGTGTCTAGGAAAGCCAGCCTGCGGGAGCTTTCTGCAGGGAGAGGGCCCCTTTCATGGACTGCATGTGGCCATAAATGTGGAGCAAGTCCCAAAGCCAGAAGAGCAGGTGCTCTGGAAAGTGGTATGTTCAGTGACGTTCTCAGCTCAGAACCAAACTGATCAGGTCCATACTGTTCAGGTTCAAGAGAGAGAAAGGTGAGGTCAAGTCAGCTCACAGTAACCATTGCTCATTAAATGGGAGCAAGGATTTTGCAAAGTCTGTTAATTAAAGGGAAAAGCCCTCTATAGGAATCAGTAAATATTTAAAGGCCACACTGAGAGGGTTTTGAGGGAATGAAAATGCAGACGGGGCACCAGGGTGGCTCTGGGTTAAGCGTTCAACTTCAGCTCAGGTCTTGATCTCACGACTCTTGGGTTCGAGCCCTGCGTCAGGTTCTCTGCTGGTGGCTCAGAGCCTGGAGGCTGTTTCGGATTCTGTGTCTCCCTCTCTCTCTGCCCCTCCCCCATCATGCTCTGTGTGTCCCTCTCTCTCAAAAATAAACATTAAAAAAAAAGAAAACTCAGAGATGAAAAACACTTAAAAATCCAAATATATATATATACACACACACACGCATATACACAAATGTGTATATATATGCACATACACATATATATGTGTATATGTATATATACATACATTGTGTGTGTGTGTGTGCGTGTGTATAGTGTGAATCAAGGAAAGGCAACAATGCAACCCTGATGTCATGGAGAAACACAGCACAGACACAGACAGGACTGAGATCCTGAGGATGTGGACAGCTCACTCCAGTCCACAGGACCCCAAATGTCAGAGCTCACTGTTCCTCTCCGGTAGCTGTCGCACCGTCTGTGGCCGAGGGGACACGTGATGATCGCACACACTTAGACTTGCAGAGCGTGGTCTCAGTTGTTTTAGAGAACTGTGGCCCTTCCATATGTTGCCAAGTTAATAATAATAATAATAATAATAATAATAATAACAAACCTGTTCATAAGTCGATAGCTAGAGACACCTGGATGGATCCTACCAGAACACAGTGGTCCGGCATCCAGAAGGCTGACCCCAGCTTTAACAAATGGCTGGTTCTTCTCTTTCTTCTCTTTCTCTTTTAATGTTCATTTCTTTATTTTGGGAGAGAGAGAGAGAGAGAGAGAGAAAGAGAGAGAGAACGGACAGAGGAGGGGCAGAGAGAGAATCTCAAGCAGGCTCCGCACTGTCCAATGTGGGGCCCGAACTCACGAACCACGAGATCATGACCTGAGCTGAAACCAAGAGTCGGATGCTTAGCCAACCGGGCCACGTAGGCACCCTCTACCAGTGGCTTTTCTTTCGGATGCCTCACACGTTACGATGTCACTGAAGTCCTTTCCCTCTGATTGTCTCACACTCATTGACTTCAAGATGTAGATCATCCTGGCTGAGCTTCTGGCTTCGTTAGACTACTGAGAGAAAAAAAAGAAATTCTTTTAAAACTTACTCCCTCTTCATTGTGTAGAAGCCTCCATTAATCAGGAGTCCTGGCTTTAAATCCTCTCCAATATTCTTTCTTGCGTGGGATTACAAGTAACCTGTTCTCTCTCTTCTGTTGTTTTACTCTTTGATAAAAGAGGAGATTTGATTGTTAGCCTCCAATGGAGATCATCTGTGTACCTGCTCCCTGTATTGTCCTGTGCTCGCCATCCTTCTTCATGGGACACAACGGTCCCCAAGAACACGGCTGGCCACGCTCACAGAGTCTCAGGGCCACATCTGGGACGTGACAGCAGGGGTGAGTAAGGAGGTACCCAAGTGACCCGCTGAGAAAGGTACACACGGCTAATGCAAGCACAGAGCGTTCCTGTAGACACTGGAGAGAGGAAAGAGCCAGAGCCCTGAACTTTCCAAGGGAGTGAGATGCTGCAGCTGTAACATATCTGAGTGGCCCTTGACACACGGGCTTATTAAATTAAACTTACTGGCACGGAAACATGGGCAAATGTCATGCGCTGAATATGAATCAGGGATTCGTCTCCTGACTCACTCATGCATCAATTCCTGCCTTTTTGGAGGTGACAGTTATATTACCCCATTGAACTCTGGCTCTTTTGTGATATTAACAGGATGCCCCTTAGCTCGCCCGCGTGAGATGTGTCTCGCTCGCTGCCCCGAGTGCCTCGTGACGTTGCTTCTCTTCGCTTGTGTGTCCATTTGTTTTAAAACATTTTCCAGATTGCGATAGCCTCACCCCATCCACAGCGGTTTCTATTTCATACGGATTTGTGAAAGTTACCTCTCCAGCTCTGTCGGAATCACGAGTCCCTGTGCTAACGGGTTCACGGTGCACGCTATTGAGAAGCCAACGAATAAGGCCTTTAGCGCCAAGTGTTTAAGGTCAAACGTTCAGGTAAGTTTCTACCCTGTCCATCTCTTGGTCACAAACAGAGCCAGGCCACGGCTTCAGCCGGCCACCGGCGGAGCAGACGATGGCTCTCCCCGCTCACACTCCTGGAGCCCCTTGGAACGTTGTCCTGCCTCCCAACCTGGCTGTCTGCAGCCTGCGTTCGGCAGGTGTTCCACACGCCATTCCAGGCAGTGCCGTAAGCAGGATTTGAGAGCAGAGGAGCCTGGTGGCCGTGTCCCAAGCTGCCTCCTCATGGTCCCCCCGCCCCCGCCATGTTCACATTGTCGCCACGACCACGTGCCCCTCCGGCCGCCCTCCAGCCCTGTGTCTGCCAGGGACCACCTCTTTCTGCTTCTATTTTCATCCCAATGGGCATCTCTTCCCAAAGCTTTGCTCCAGGGAAAACTACCTTCTTGTTAGCATCACACGCGTGTCTCTCGTCTGCCGTTTCTCACCCATGCTGTCCCGCTTCTCCCTGGGACTCTCCCCTGAGGGACCGTGAGTCTGTGCAGGACTCGGCGAGGGAAGGATTCCTGCCCCGGGCTCATGGGGGCGGCCAGGTGCCCTGCACCCACCACCCACAGATGACAGCAGTTCGTGAGACACGTGGACCCACATCCCAGGGGCCGAAGACACTGTGCCACACGCACCATGGCCACGTGGAGGTTGTGCGCGGGAGCAGAGGGGGTAACGGGCTGCGGGAGGCAGGCTTCGTAGTGACGAGACGGCCTGGTCCCCTGGGAAGGGAGTTGTTGGCTGAGGCGTCTTATCCAAGAGCGGGGACAGGAGGGTCAGGCCACGTGAGGCCCTCCTGGTTTTCGCAGCCATCAAGGCAGTTTCAGGTCTTACGCCAGAGTGGGTAGCCCTTGGGCGCCCGCGAGCTGGTGGTGGTCCGTGAGGCCACATTTGTCACCCCAAACGCCAGGGGAACATCCTGCTTCGGAAATCTGCTGAGACCCGCATCTTGTCTCATTTGTTTTGCTCTCCCTTCTTCTCCCCCAGATGATAGCCTGGAAGTTTATGAAGATCTCATCTCTGGCACGGTGAGCGATCTAAGATTAGTGAGCCCTCCCTCTGGTGCGTGACGGGCCAAGAATTTTACAAAGAGGGACAGACATCTGGATGTCAACAGCTGCTTTCATTCTTTTCCCATACTTGTTTTCTGGAGATTCCACTTTTAAAGTAGTCACAAAAACAAAATTCCAGTTAGTTGCTTTTTTTAATGTCTATTTATTTTTGAGAAAGAGAGAGCACAGGGGAGGGGCAGAGAGAGACAGAGGGAGAGAGAGAATCCCGAGCAGGCTCCATAGTGTCAGCACAGAGCCTGACGCCGGGCTCGAACCCACGAACTGTGAGATCGTGATCTGAGCTGAGGTCGATGCTTAACTGGCTGAGTCCCCCAGGCGCCCTCAGTTGGTTCTAATTATTTGTTAAAGGCGACTTAGGGCATTTCCCCGCTGAGCTGAGTGTTGGGCAGTTATCCTGGATCAGGGCACCGTCCGGGTGGATTCATCTGGTGCTCAGGAAAGAAAACTATGTCATGTGGCCTTGGAGCCTAGCCCTGGGCCGGCCACCTTTTAGCTTTGACACCTTGGATGAGTGTCACAGCTGGTCTCGGTTTTTCCGCCTGTAAAATGGGAGTGATGAGAACAACACCTCCTCACTGGGTAGCGCTGAGGATACAAGGGGAACACACAGGGGAAGCAGTTCGTGTTGGGCCCGCCCAGCCAGCCCCCCACAGAGGCTGTCCTCCGGCGTATACAGCGTGCCCCGCAGCGCACTGCAAAAACGCACGTCGTCTGGAGCCTCAGAATGGGACCTCATTTGGAAACAGAGTCTTTGCAGATGGAATTAACGTAAAGATTGAGACGAAATCATACTGCACCAGGGTGGCCCTGGGTATAAGATAAGAGTGTCCTCGTCAGAAACAGGTTGGGGCAGAGGGACGCAGGAGTGAGAAGGCCTCGTGAAGACACGTAGGGATGGGAGCCGATCACCGCCAAGTCCGGCTGGTTCCTCTGCAGCCCCCCGGGGGGGCGCGCGGCCGCTGTCTCTGCGCAGGCGTAGGCCCCGCAGGGCTGTGATGCACCAGCCCGGTGCGTCCTCGCGGAGCTAGCCGGTCGCGGCACCGCGGGGGGGAGCCCGTGCCCGGTGCCGTTGCCACCCAGCCACTCGTGCGCCTGCCGCGGATCAGCGCCGGTTGTCACGTGCAGGTGCTGCGGGCCCCCACCTCCCCTGGAGGCTCAGGACAAGAGGTGGGGGTGGGGTCCATTCTATGTGAGTGCGTAGGAGAATGCCGAGGTCCCCGTGGCTGCAGGGGACGCTGCTGTCCCACCTGGTGACATCTGCTGCTTGATGAGACGCCTCCACCCCCGGTTAAATAATCCCAACCTCTCCCCGTAGCAACCCAGTCCTGGTGCCTGCGAGGGTCTCCACCTAACGTTCTCTTTTTCTTCCCCCCAGTCACAGGTTGTCATTTCTGTTACGCTGCAAGAAGACTTCGTCCTTCACGCATATCGAAAGCAAGTAATTTCAGCGGCGACTGTACTCTGAGAAGTATCTGGAGGTCAGACATTGCTGACAGTTCACAAACCCAGGGACAGACAATGGCCTCATTCTTAATATATATGTATATACATATAATATATATATTAATAAATACATATTTATATAATACTGTATAATATATTATGTAACTATATAATATATTAATTAATATATAATATATAAATAAATGCATATAAATAAATATAATAAATATATAAATATTTAATGTTTATTTACGTTTTGAGAGAAGAGAGAAACAGCAAGCGAGTGGGGGAGGGGCAGAGAGAGAGGGAGACCCAGAATCCGAAGCAGGCTCCAGGCTCCGAGCTGTCGGCACAGAGCCTGACGCGGGGCTCGAACCCACAACCCGCGAGATGGTGACCTGAGCCCAAGTCCGGCGCTCAACCAACTGAGCCACCCAGGAGCACCCGGTCTCGTTCTTTTCGCTTTTTTCCAGCCTCACGTGTTTATTGATGGCTACAAGGTGGTTAAACTAGAGTGTGAACGTGACTTGGTAAATTAGGTAGACTTCATTCCCACTCTGTGATAAGAGGGACCCAGTACGAATCCCCCACATGGTTTCCCACCCACAAAAACCACTTCACGGGCGTCAACCATCTCTCGACGTTGATCAGTTTTACTCAAGAGCGAGTGCACCATGTTTCTTTGAAAAAGACGTGTGCATTTTCCCAAGCTCGAGGATCTTCGAACCGAGCACAGAAAGCCCATGGCTAGAGGCAGAAACACAGGCCACGCGCTCTTATGGCAGTAGGCACTGGTTACACTTAGCAGTTTTCCTGTGACGACCCAAGGGGTCCTTGACGACTGCAGCAGGTCAAGGACTACTGAGCAGCATGCAGTTCCACAGCACTCAGCGCTGGTCTTTAGTTTCCTAACTTAAAACAGTCTGTGATAACGGGGCAGCAAAGCACTGCCTCTGCCTGAGAACTCACGAGGGTAGAGTGTGATGAACACATTTCACTCCAAAAAAAGTATATACGCATCCCTGATCCCACCCATAAAAGAGATGTGTGCCTGACAGGCAGGATCTGGGTGTTCGTGTGCTGGAGTCCGTGATGGAGACGATCCTTTGCTTCCCTCTCGTGGCTGAATCTGGAACAGAGGCACCGAGACTCCTCATATGTGAGCTTCTGTGGGGTTGGATTTGAGCCCCTGCCCCCCGCCCCAACCGCATTCACTGTGGGTGGATCTTGATATTTACCCCCAAGGAGGTGTGGCCGCTGTCCTAGCGTGATGGGGACGGGGCGGGGACTTCCCGGGGCTGGAGACTTCCAGGTCATTTTGTCTCACCGGTGACTCGGTGAGTTGCGTGGCTGACCGGTGGTTTGATGGCTCGTGGCAAACAGGAGCCTGGGTGAGACCCGGAAGGGCAGCGGGGTGCACGGACTCGTGCGCTGTGCGTGGGACCCTCTGTGTGGACTCGGTCCCGCCTCCTCTGTCAGCATCTACGGATGTCGGCTGTGGGTGGGGCTTTCCACTTGTTATTTTAGTTCATTTGGGGGCACCCGTGAGGGAGCACAGTCACTGGCCTTCGGCCCCGCCAGCTTCCAACATGGCGCCTTGAGCTCTACATTCTTGTGAGACCAGAGGACACGTTTGCTCTTTGAAGGGAGCACATCACGTGACTCCTCCGTGGGTGAACTCCAGCTCTCCCCTCCCTAGGGAGCCGGGATTCCTCAGCGGGCTCTCCCTCTGCCCAGGTTCATCCTGGCAGTGCGGCAGGGAGGACAGCCTCCTGAAGGAGCTGTCCCGTCCAGGTTACGCGTCTAACGAGAGCAGGGCTGTGTCGCTCCATGTCACCTCATGTGGCCTTCCCCTGGCCACAACCTCCTGGCCCTGCCACCGCCTATGGCAGAGAGCACGGCAGCCCCGCACCCCTTCTTGGGTCTGCGAAGTGAGATGGCTGATGTGCGGGGGGCTGGCCTCCAGGTCAGTGGTTCCAGGTTCTGGAAGCTCTCCCGGGTGCCTTCTCCCCTCAGCCTTGCCCTCACAGGACCACTACCCAGACCACCGCATAGGTGGCTTAGAAACAGACATACAGACGAGAGAGGTGACTTCCTAGTGCCAGCTGAGTCCCGGACAGCTGGCTTTCGGACTGGGGAGAGTCCGCTTCCCCATACCTGGCTTTTCCTTTGAACAAAGTCCTCCCCACTCCCGGCCCTGCGGTTGGGCTGGGGCTGGCCACCCCTACCTGCCGGTCGTCGTGCCCGCCATGCGCTACACGGTTGTGGAAAGAAGCAGGGCCCGTCCACGGCCAGTCAACCAGTTTCAAGTCTCGCACAAAGGTAGTTCACTTAATAAGGATATTGAACAATGAGGCAGGTTAAGCTACTTTCGTGGGGATTTCAAATTCTCTGTCCAATCAGGTGACACACCTGATCTATGTTTCACTCGCTGCCTGTCGACTTCTGTCTGGAATAAGCGAGGGGCTGAAAATGTGAATCGAGGCTGGGGGTCAGGTCTCAGGAGAGGGGAGCTTGGAGACACAGGGCTTAGGTGTCCTGCGTCCACCCACCCGGCCGGGGGCCGAGTCCCCAAGGGGCGGGAACAAGGCAGGAAGGTCCGGTGGCCCTGCACGCTTGTGACCACGGGCTTGCAGGAGCCCCGGGGTAGGGAAAGGCTGGGCTGGACATGTCTTTGCAGACAGAAGGGTGAGAGGAAGGCCACCGTGAACTTCGTCGGCAGCCGGCCGGACCCCATAGAAGACGGAGGCGCTCTGGCCGAACATTCTTCATCTCAGTGCCATAACAACCCAAGGAGGGTTTGCCGGGGGCTTTGATAGCCCCCCGAACGGGGCAGGGCCGCAGAAGGGGGTTTGCTGGGCATTTCTTGTAAAGGACAGCAATAATGTCAAAGCTCCTTTTCCAAATAGAAACTTTTTGATTAAAAAAGAGAAAAGAGAAAGCAAACATTTACAAACGTGAGGATAAAGACTTAGAAAAATGTGCCCTTGCCCGCCTGTGAACTGCTGACCTTGGCAAACAGGTCAAGGCTGTGGGCAGTTGCCCGGGAGACCGGCCTCAAGAATCAGCCTCGTGGGCTCCTGACAGCGGGGTTCTCCCGTCTGCAGCCCCTCACCCTGCACGCTCACAGACTCCCTGAAATCAAGCACGAAAACAAAAAGAGCGAAAGGTTCTGGGTCAGTTAATAACAGCAAACAGCAAGCTTTGAGCAGGGGTGGGGGGGAGGCCACACTATTTGCAGATGCCCCCGGCTCCCAGCAACGGCAAGCTGGGTCTCCAGCACTCCCACCCGCGACCCGGACAAAATGCGGACACGTGACCCAAGGTCCTTTCCGTGGCAAGGAAAACAGTTGTGCAAATCCAAGTTACGAATGCACGCCCAGGCACAGATGAGCCCATGGCTGCCTGCACGCATGTCTACAGATAACGCTTAGCGTGTAACGTGTGTGCGATGGGACACACACGGTCCCCGACGGTCAATCTGGCAGGTAACTGAAGCCACTTTGGCTTCAGGTGAGTGCACTGTAAAACCCTTCAAGCGAAAGGTCACAAGGTGGAAAAATAAGGAAAATAGAACATAAAATAAAGATAACGTTATTTAATGAAAAAGATCAAAGGAACTTGAACATCCGGAGAGGCACACGTAGGCATTTTGATTATTTGCATTTTCATTGGCCAGTGCCTTTCGGACCCTTGCCAGTTAGTTTCCCATTCCCGGGACCCGCCAAGCCCACCTTAGTGTTTCAAGACTGGGAGTCATACTTCCGGAACGGCAGGCACGTCCTGTGCCGTGGAGCCTCAGGACGTCCTCCAGCATGAGCAAGGTCGGTGCCCACCGAGGGTGCCCCTGCGCCTCTGGCCGCGCCCCCCACCGGGTGACCCGCCCTGGGAGGCGCTTTGGTGCGTGGGAAGGGCACACACAGCTGTGGCCTCCGCAGACGTGGGCATCAGTGTGGCGCGAACGGATGGGGACCCCGGTCCGGCCCCTGGCACTCCGCCCCGAACGTCAGGGCCTCTGTGCTGAAACGTGCGCTCGGTGCAGCCCTTGCTCGGGATGGTCGCTCGACCCCGCGACCGCTCCCTGAGGGTCCGCTCGGGAGGGGGTGAGTCACAGAGGCTGCAGTGTCTTGTCACCAGGGCCTGGTAACAGAGCTGGCCTCTGGCTGTGACTCGTGCCCCGGCCTTGGCCAGCCCGCTGTCCGTGCCGCGGTGGGAGCTGCTCTGTGGCTTGGACAGACTTGCTAGACGCCTCAGCATCCTGCACCCCCTCACCCCCACCTCTGAAAACAGAGCGGCGCTTTTTCTGCACAGAGACCCTTGTGGCAACATCCAGACAACAGCCGGGGTGGGGGGTGACATGCATCCGTGCAGCCGTGTGGTCTGTCCGAGTGGGCACCTGAGATCTCCCCATCCTTTGAGGCTCAAACCCCCACTTGCTGGCGTCTGCAGAAGCTCTCACTGCATCCAGAAGCTTCTTCATTTTACACCTTTGCGTCTGCCCGGAGACCAGGCTCGTGGTAACCTTGCGGGGGCGGGGGGGCGGTCCTGGAGCCTAGAGGGTGAGGAAGAGACAGAGCGGATCTCTGGGCCCAGGGTCAGGGTGGGGTAGAGACCGGGTGTTTGAGGATCTGGGGTCCCGGCAACCTAACAGCTCACGGGGAGTTCGTGGGGGGTGGGGCTGTGACCTGCTTGCCTCCCCGAAACCCTGGTTCCCATCCTGCTAGAACACGAAACTCTGTGTCACGCTGCCCACGCTGAGCCAGCGCCTTCACGGGGAGGAGGCCGGCCCTGGGGCTGCGCGTGAGGGTGCAGAGCCGGTGTGAGTTGGGGGTCGCCCCTGGGGGTCTCCAGTCTCCAGCAGCAGGTCCTTTTAACAGAATGAGGCGTGCGGGCTTAGCGCCGGGGCCCGGGCCCTGAACCCCCCAGCCCCCGTCACCGGCTTGGGGCTGTCACCCAAGCTCATCGACCTCCCCCAGAACTGGAGGGGGCAAGCGGCACCTGGGCTCGGGGCCAATTATCTTTCTGCTTCGACGTGACAGGAAGTAGAAGTTGGGAAAACGTCATCAGCACACTCCGTTCAAGTTCCCTGTCCTCACAGAGAGTGATCACGGCGGCCGCTCGGGGGACACCTTGCGTGCTAACACACGGGGCATTGTAGTTGGAGACATGCACACACACCCCCCACGTCTGTGGTGGACCCCGAGTTGGAAGCGGCACATGCCGGATGCACTGAGTGACAACGGTGGAGGCTGGACGCCCCATCTGAGCGGACAGGCACACTGATCCAGCGCAAAGATCCCAAAGGGAGAGCTTCAGACAATGGTCCCAGGCTTAGGTCATCCTTCCATGGAGAAGTGGGGTCAATTTCCCTCCGCTTCCCTGTGGGCTGAGCTTCTGTCCCCTCCACCAACAGGGTGTGACAGAGCTTCCGAGATGAGGTCTTTAGAGGGACACGGCTCCTCTGAAGACTGTGTCAGGACCTCAGAGAAGTCAGGTCACCGGGAGGGGCCGGCCCCTGCACCTGCTGTGGAGGAGATGGAGGGTGCAGAGGACTCCCGCCATTCAGTCCTCCTGGCTGAGCCCCCAGACTCATCTCTGATGAGGGACCAGAGAGCAGCCGGCCCTCGGTGCCCTCTCGGAGCTCCTGGCCCATGGGATCCAGGAGCATCACGACGTGGTTTTGGTTTAATGCCAACAAACGTGAGGAAGTTTGTTACCGAGTCATAGACACTCGGAAGAGGACCCAAGCCAAACAGCACCGTATGACACGGCCAGTGCCTGGATGTCACCCTGCATGTGGCAGAGACGTCATACGTGTGGACTGGGCTCTAGGCTGCCGGGCGCCCTGAGCTAGTAATCCTCTTGGATTCTTGCAGACACAGAGAATGTCAGGGCAGAAGGAGATGACGTGACCTTTAAAATCTCGCTAAAGCTATGTTCACAGCCCTGCCTTTCGAATTTCAGCTAAAAGAGGCCACGCTGACAGGATAGGAAGAGGGGTGGTGGCATTACTTGGAAGATTTGCCTTGGGGACCTCCAACCAAGTGCCCAGCACTGATCCCAGAGAGGACACACGTGCTCAGGAGGGACCCCACCACCTGCTTTTCTCTCCCACGGCATCTGGAGAACAGAGCCACGGGGGCCCCCAGTGACAGTGACGTGGTTTACGGAGACCATGCTGTCTGACGTCTGGGTGAGGACTTTCTGGTGGCAGCATCCCAGACCCCTGGGCTCGGAGAGTGGTGAACACCAAGCTAATAGGAGTACTTACTTCACTAAACAAAACTTAAATGGTGTTCACCCTTTGGGTGCGAGTGGTCACTAATTTGTCACCGTGGTCCTGTTAGGAGAGGTGTCCTTCATCCACGGATGGCCCCCGAGTGTGTGGATTTGCACACCAGGGACTCAGGCGAGGCCAACACTTTGCCGAGTTAACTCATGTGGAAGGAATGGTAAGCCGAAATGTGACTTTGCTTTTCCACAGAACTAAGAAGTCTGTATTTAAAAAAAAAAAAAAAAAAATATTTATTTAATAAATTTAATAAATTTAATTTAATATTTATTTATTTTTGAGAGAGAGAGAGAGACAGAGTGCGAGCAGGGGAGGGGCAGAGAGAGGGGGACACAGAATCCGAAGCGGGCTCCAGGCTCTGAGCCGTCAGCACAGAGCCTGACTTGGGGCTGGAATCCACAAACCGCAAGATCATGACCTGAGCCGAAGTCGGACACTCAACCGACGGAGCCATCCAGGTGCCCCAAGTCTATAACTTTTAAGTTTGCATTTGTTAATTGTTCTTCTCACTGTGACACGATCATGATCATTTTTAGCCACGCCCACCATCTGCCAATGGAGACTGGCTATAGAGCCAAGAAACGTCACCCCCAAGTCCCGGGGCGTGCTGCCCCGAGGCCGATTCAGGGTTAGGACTAAAGCTCTGTCATGTGAGGGGGACTCGCTGGGTGCTGAGCGAGAC
The DNA here is from genome assembly GCF_028749965.1 of Puma concolor. NCBI lineage: Eukaryota > Metazoa > Chordata > Mammalia > Carnivora > Felidae > Puma > Puma concolor. Next base: position 3,592,888 of record NC_141667.1, on the reverse strand, counting down.
CCCTCTTTCCTTCGTCCACACTGCTCACCTAGCGATCCGGAGACAAATACGCCTTCCCCCACGTCCCACACGAGCCCGGATACAGAGCCTGCTCTTTGCTGCTGGTCTGCGAGAACCTTTCTCCCCACTTTTGTCCGTTCACGCTGACGTTCAATTTCAGGGGCGCCCTCCGGGTCGAGTGACCGGGTTCACCTTGAGGCGACTCCTGCTGGCCCACTCCCTTTCAGAACGGCGCACTGTGGAGCTGGGGACCCTTTAAAACTCCAGCGGGCTTGAGCCAAATTTTGAGCTCACTCTGATATATTACGTATTGATGACAACAGCACTCCCCGGAAGGGCAGGGCGGGACTTAACATCCTGGGACCACCGTCACGGCCGGAGGAGAAGTGTTCGCGGCCCCACACCCTGTCGTTCCACTTGTTCCCTCCTCCACGGGGCACACCTTCCCACACTGGGAGATGCTCACGCGCTTCTTGGCCCAGCGAAGCGCGTCCGTGTGCAGGTACAGAGCATTGGTGGCCACGACGCTGCATCTGTCCCGGATTCCTCGGACAGGCGTGGTGCGACGTGTGGAGGACCGCAGCACGGAGGCCACCCTAGAACCTGTCCACGTGCTGGACGACGTGACGAAGGCCGGTCCCGGTGGAGCCTCCGGGGAGTGTCTGCTCAGGCTCTTTGGGCTGTGCTTTGGGGTATGAGCAAGGCTGGGGCCGTTCAGGGAGCTCTCGAGACGGTGCATCACGGGACTCGGCGGGTGTCGTTCTGATACGTCTGGCCACATGCCTCGCAGCCCACCTCCCCGTGTTCTAGGACGTGCCGTGGGGAGGGGCACGGGAGGAGAAGGGAGGGCGCCTGAGCTTCAAACAGCCGTGTCAGGTATGGCAGTGACGCTCCAGGTTTTTGGTAAGATGGTGGCTAGAAACAGGACAGGAAGCCAGGAGGTGGAAACTGTGAGAAAGCCTGGTTCCTTCTGGCCTGGGCCAACGGTGGTCACCTGGGTGAGTATGCGCGTGCGTGTGGCCGAGTGTGGGTGGGTGTGACTGCACAAGTGTGTCAATGCCTTGTGTGAGCGTGCGTGGGCGTGGCTGTGGGAGCCACGTGAACCGGTGTGTGTAAGTGTGTGTGTCCGGGAAGGAGTTTTGCGAGTCCGGGCTATGCCCACCGCCCAGGTGTCCCCAGGACAGGTCTGGTTGGAATCCCAGGGAACCAGAAATAAAGTCAGTGCCAACCCAGCCCCTGCAGGCTGGTTTAATTTCATGCTTCGTCCCACTGCATTGAGGAGGCTGGTGTCTTGCACCATCGGGCCACTGTGGCGGCCAGGGCACACGAGAGCCCGTGGTCACAGGATGGCCTTGGAAGGCCCCCCAGTCGGACCTTGTAGTGACTGCAGTGTGGGAGGCGCCTGAGTCACGGGGGGCCCGGCTACATCGTGTTACCGTTTTAACAGCTCAGTTTTCAGGTAATGTGTTATACAAGAGTGGATGACTAATACATTTCCTCAACTAAAGAGTGTTCTTAAAGTGATTAATTTAGAGGTATCTGAGTCTTCTTAATAAAAAAAAAAAACCTTGCTTGAAGCAAAAAAAAAAAAAAATAGCGCCATTAAAGTCACAACTAATTTTTAACGATTTAATAAATAATAACAAAAATGAAGCTGTTTTAGACAAATACCAAACAGTACATACTTAGAGAATATAGAATATTTTCTTAACTGAAAATCTATCATTTACAAAAATTGATCAAGTGTTAGTAGGTAAGGAAAGCATAAATATATTCCATAAATTATAAGTAGCATGGGCAATACTTGTTGATCACAATGGCATAACATTACAGGGTAAAAATTACCACCCCTCCAAAAAAGTTTATTTTCCCTGAAAATTAAATGAATTTTGGGACGCCTGGGTGACTCAGTTGGTTAAACATCTGACTCTTAATCATGGCTCAGGTCATGATCTCATGGTTCGTGGGATCAATCCCTGCATCAGGCTTTGCACTGAGCCTGCTTGGGATTCTCTCTCTCCTTCTCTCTGCCCCTCCCCTGCTTTCTCTCTCTCTCTCTCTCAAAATAAATAAATAAACTTAAAAAATAAGATAACTTCAATTTCATAATTCTTGGTTGAGAGGCAAAACACACAGACATATCAGAATTCCTGAAAAATAATAATAAAACATGCATTTCAAACTCTATGTTATACTTTCAAAACAGTGATAGAAATTCATGGTGTTATGTCTCTCTATATTAATAGGAAAGGAAAGAATAAAGTAACTGAGTGAAATCTCCAAAGCGGAAAACTGAAAAAAAATTATAAGGTAAAACACAAGAAAGCACAGGGAGAAAGTAGCAAAGGTAAAATCAGGAATTAATAATGTAGAGATGTGTCAAATAGTAAAGTAGTAGATAAGATTAACAAATCAAATGTATGATTCTTAAATAACAAAGTTGACAAGACACCAGCTATAATAATTAGGAAAAATAGGAGGAGCCCCAAATGCTCAAAATAAAAAAGGACAAAAGGGAGAATGACATGGAACAAATTAAAAATTGTAAGCTACTGGGGCGCCTGGGTGGTGCGGTTGGTCTGACTTCGGCTCACGTCGTGACCTCGCAGTTTGTAAGATGGAGCCCCGCATAGGGCTCTGCGCTGACAGCACGGAGCCTGCTTGCCTGCTTGGGATTCTCTCTCCCTCTCTTCTTGCCCCAGCCTCTCTCTCTCTCTCTCTCAAAATAAATAAATAAATAAACTTTTAACAAAGTTTAAAAGAAAACCATAACACACTACTTTTCACACATTAGGCAATCCCACTAAAAGCTAGGTTAAATGGACAATTTCTTAGGAAAATACAGTTGACCTAATTTGACCTCACTAGCGATGGAGAGCTTACAGTGGTTGATTTCCACAGGAGAAATAGGGGACGCCTGCATGAAATGGTCTTGGGAAGCCCCCAGACCCCGGTAATCTTAAGCAGGAAGTACCAACACCTTAGAGACTGGGGGCCCCGTGATCATACCTTGTTTCAGAGCACAACAACCAGGGAAACCTCTGATTATTTTTATCAAGCAAGGAGGACACTAAAACCTACACCTGAGAAAGAAAGAAAGCATGCAGACACCCACGTGCATAAGGGCACACAGGCACACACACACATGTAAACCGCAGGCTCACAACCCTTATGGATTCAGAAGTAAAAATCCTAAGTAAAACGGTAAAAGGAAGCCAATGTCACAGTAAGAAAATGTCGCATTTCACAGATAAGTTTCCTCATCGTAGACCTGGAGCAGGATGAGACTCTGGCGCCTACTTCCCAAGTCGGTGGAGGACAAGGCTGTGCCTCCCCTTGCGTTTAGCCCCACGGGCCTGAAAGCAGGGAACCTCGGTCTTGCAGAAGGACAGGAGGACCCACCAGCCAGGACTGCTGCATGTTGAGGCTGGGTGTTCTGGTTACTCCCCCAAAGTCCAGCGGGTGCTGTCCCCGGGTGCTGTCCCCCGCCGCTGGGGATCGCACGGGTACCTAAGTAAGTTTCGATACTGAGATGAGACTCAGAACCTGCGGGTTCTAATTCCCGGCTCAAATCAGAATGTCCCCACCTGCATCTAGGCTAGTGCATCACCTGATGTGTGAACAGGTGGAGGCATCCTCTCCACAGTCAGAAGCAAGCTGGGTTTACAACAATTAGAAGACCGTTGTGCACCAACAATGAAGCGACAGAAAGAGAAATCAAGGAATCGATCCCATTTAGAGTTGCACCAAAAACCATCAAATACCTAGGAATAAATCTAACCAAAGAGGTGAAAAATCTATACATTGAAAACTATAGAAAGCTTATGAAAGAAATTGAAGAAGGCACAAAAAAATGGAAAAAGATTCCATGTTCCTGGATAGGAAGAACAAATATTGTTAAAATGTCAATACTACCCGAAGCAATCTACACATTCAATGCAATCCCTATCAAAATAATACCAGCATTCTTCACAGAGCTAGAACAAATAATCCTAAAATTTGTATGGAACCAGAAAAGACCCTGAATAGCCACAGCGATCTTGTAAAAGAAAACCAAAGCAGGAGGCATCACAATCCCAGACCTCAAGCTATACTACAAAGCTATAATCATCAAGACAGTATGGTACTGGCACAAAAACAGAAACTCAGATCAATGGAACAGAATAGAGAACCCAGAGATGGACCCAAAAACGTATGGCCAACTCATCTTTGACACGGCAGGAAAGAATACCCAATGGAATAAAAACAGTCTCTTCAGCAAGTGGTGCTGGGAAAACTGGACAGTGACATGCAGAAGAATGAACCTGGACCACTTTCTCACACCATCCACAAAAAGAAACTCAAACTGGATGAAAGACCTCAATGTAAGACAGGAAGCCATCAAAATCCTTGAGGATAAAGCAGGAAAAAACCTCTTTGATCTTGGCCACAGCAACTTCTTACCCAACACGTCTCTGGAGGCAAGGGAAACAAAGGCAAAAATGAACTACTGGGACCTTATCAAAATAAAAAGCACAGTGAAGGAAACAATCAGCAAAACTAAAAGGCAACCGATGGAATGGGAGAAGATATTTGCAAACGACATATCAGATCAAGGGTTAGTATCCAAAATCTACAAAGAACTTATCAAACTCAACACCCGAAAAACAAATAATCCAGTGAAGAAATGGGCAAAAGACATGAATAGACACTTCTCCAAAGAAGACATTCAGATGGCCAACTGACACATGAAAAACTGCTCAACATCCCTCATCATCAGGGAAATACAAATCAAAACCACAATGAGATACCACCTTACACCTGTCAGAATGGCTAACACTAACAACTGAGGCAACAACAGATGTTGGCGAGGGTGCGGAGAGAGAGGATCTCTTTTCCATTGTTGGTGGGAATGCAAGCTGGTGCAGCCACTCTGGAAAATAGTATGGAGGTTCCTCAAAAAACTAAAAATAGAACTACCCTAGGACCCAGAAATTGCACTACTAGGCATTTACCCACGGGATACAGGTGTGCTGTTTCGAAGGGACACATGCACCCCCCTGTTTATAGCAGCACTATCGACAATAGCCAAAGTATGGAAAGAGCCCAAATGTCCCTCAATGGATGAACAGATAAAGAAGATGTGGTACACACACACACACACACACACACACACACACACGATGGAGTATTACTTGGCAATCAAAAAGAATGAAATCTTGCCATTTGCAGCTACTTGGATGGAACTGGAGGGTATTATGCTAAGTGAAATTAGTCAGTCAGAGAAAGACAAAAATCATATGACTTCACTCATATGATGACTTTAAGACACGAAATAAATGAACATAAGGGAAGGGAAACAAAAATAATATAAAAACAGGGAGGGGGACAAAACAGAAGAGACTCATAAATATGGAGAACAAACTGAGGGTTACTAGAAGGGGTGTGGGAGGGGGGATGGGCTAAATGGGGGAGGGGCATTAAGGAATCTCCTCCTGAAATCATTGTTGCACTATATGCTAACTAATTTGGATGTAAATTTAAAAAAATAAAAAAAAAAAAGAAGACTGTTATGGTTGTTCCTTAGTGACCCGCGGCATCTGACTCAGACAAGTGACACGGAAGCAGATTTATCACAGAAAATCGCGACCCTGGGATGGCAGTCAACCTTGCCTTCATCTTCCTGAGTCCAGAGCGATGGGGCAGGACCAGGGCCAGGGTATCAGGCCCATGGTGAGGCCCCAGGTGCTGTGGCAGGTGCTGGGGAAGTCCCCTGGTGCCTTGTCCCTTTGTCTGCGGTCTCTCACCATCCTGACCTGTCTTCCTCTGCTCCGCTGCCCCTGGTTGGCTCTCTCTAGTGTGTCCTCCACCATTGCTGCCTTTTGCAACTGCTAAAAAGAGAGAAGAAACCACAGGCCCAAGGTGACGTCTCTTAGGCTGTGTCCCCAAACCAGGGCTTCTACAGAATCTAACTGCAGTGTCGACCTCCCCCAGAAATGTAGACCTCACTGGTCAGTTGGACATTTTTCCATCAGCACCAGGGAATCTGCCACTGGGACCTCTGCATCCCCCAAAGGAAGACGAGGTCGTCATCAGGAGGGGCCCCTGGCTTCTCCCCATGGGAAGGCTGTCTTGCCCAGGGCAATCCTTTCTTCTGCTAGTACCCTTCTACGAGGTTACTTCTGGAAAAACCTTCCATTTTGGACAGCTCCTCGGAGCTCCCCTCTACTTGCTAGATGGGTGATGCCCGATCCCTGAATCATTTAACAAAGCCAACTAGATCTTCAGAATTGACTCTGTTGAGTTTTGTTTTACGACGCCGATGACCCCTCTCTTCCTTGGCTTTCCCTCAACACACAGGAAAGGCTGGTCAGGGCTCCAGCACAAGGCCGGGACACTGGACGTCCATTCCCTGCTTTGGGCACTCTCTGTTTAGGATGTGCCAAATTCGTGAGTTATTTTCGATTACGAATGAAACTAAGTAGAACTTAAATTAGAAATGTAATGGTTCAGGGGTGCCTGGGTGGCTCTGAAGTCGGTTAAACATCCGACTTCGGCTCAGGTCATGATCTCATGGTTGGTGGGTTCGAGCCCTGTGTGGGGCTCTGTGCTGACAGCTTGGAGCCTGGAGCCTGCTTCGGATTCTGTGTCTCCCTCTCTCTCTGCTCCTCCCCAACTCACACTGTGTCTCTCTCAAAAATAGATAAGCTTCAACAAAATTTAATTTAAAAAAACAAAGAAATGTAATGGTTCTATTCCATCGTACATTAAGGTTTGCTTCTAAATTTTCTTCCCATTCCATTTCTGCCTTTTTACTTAACTTTCAAAGTTCCCAAAATGTCTTTTCTATGTGTGATCTCTGCCCTTCCGATGCTCTTTTGGACTGATCCTGCTCAAAGACACTCACAATTTGGAAACCCAAGTCTATTTGGTTTCGCCGACGAATTAAAAATGATGGCATGTGTGTTTTCTCCCCCCCCAGATTTTGCCACATTTGATTCATCTGTATCTCTCTGCCCTCTGTAAGTAGGTGGCTGTGCTGTTGCTTGTCGGCAGGAAGAACTATTTGAGGGTCACTTGTAGGCGTTGGGGTCATGCACTCCTATACGCCCAAGGATGTCCCTGGTGGGACCCTGGGCCAGGATGCCTTCATCCGTCCTGGGAAATTTAACTTTGGGGGAGAATCAGTACCACATACAATAAAGGTCTAGGGTCAGGGTTCAAAATGTGTGTGTGTTTAAGTGAATGGATGCTATATTCCACAAGAAACCCCTGGTAGCAGTGAGATCAGAAGAGGCTGGAAGGAGAGACTCAAGATCCGTCCCTGCAGGTTGTGAAAACTCCAGTCATAGAAGATGTTTCATGTGAAAGTGATTTCTTCCTATTTCCAGTTAATTTCTTTAATAATGAAATGGGGGCACCAGGGTGGCTCATTAACAGAGCTTACATTTTGGCTAGGAAGCTAGCAGTTAAATATAGTCACACGCTTAAAATGTCAAGTCACGGCTATGTAACATTGGTTGCTTTTGACTCAGCTCACGATCTCATGGTTCATGAGATCAAGCCCCGCTTCAGACGCTGGGTTGACAGCGTTGGAGCCTGCTCAGGATTGTCTGTCTGCCTCTCTCTGCCCCTCCCCTGTTTGCTCTCTCTCTCTCTCTCAAAATAAATAAATAAAACTTTAGTAAGGGAATGTGTTTATTGATGGGCAAAGTGCACAGAGGAAATGTACCAATCCTGAGTGCGCCATCTGATGGGTTTGCACCAATGGAAGGCGCCCAAGTAAGCAGGTGCATCAGGAAGGAGGGCATTGCCCCTGCCCTCAGCCTGCCCCACCCCACAACTGGATCCTCATCCGCAAGACTGACCCTGCTGACTTCTCAGACCAGGAATTACTTTGCCCTACGTTTGATGTTTATAGACATGGAATCACATTGTGTGTTCACCTTGTGTCTGGCTTCCTTTGCCCAACACGTTTGCTTTCTTGAGCATCCTCTGGGCTGTTTTTGACGCAACTGAGGTACCATTTCTGCTGTGGTGTAATACCCGCAGGGTTGTTTTATTTATCTCTTCTACTATTGATGGATACTTGCCTGATTTTCACTTGTTGCCCATTAAAAATAGTGCCGTTAGGAACATTTTTGCGCACATCTTTTGGTGCACATGGGTACGTTACAGGTGGGCATGTCATGTATTTGGAAGTTTACTGTAGTACATACTGGTGAACAGGTTCACAGATTTACTACGGTTCGTCTACATCCTCGCTAAAACTTAGTGCTGTCTGACATTGTAAAATCTTTAAGCTCCTTTATTAGTTATGTTGTCCATTCCATTACGTTTTTTTAAAATGTATATATATTTTAAATTTTTTAAATGTTTCTTTATTTTTGACAGAGAGAGAGAGAGACAGAGCATGAGCGGAGGAGGGGCAGAGAGAGAGGGAGACACAGAATCCGAAACAGGCTCCAGGCTCTGAGCTGTCAGCCCAGAGCCCGACGCGGGGCTCGAACTCACAGACCGCGAGATCGTGACCTGAGCCAAAGTCGGACGCTCAACCGACAGAACCACCCGGGAGCCCCTAAATATATATATTTTTAAAGTTTATTTATTTTTTTAAAGAGAGAGAGAGAGTGTGAGCGAACAGTGGGGGGTCGAGAGAGAGGAGGAGAGAGAGAGAATCCCAAGGAGGCTCCGAGCTGTCAGCACGGGGGCTCGATCTCACAACCCGTGAGATCATGACCTGAGCCGAAACCAAGAGTCGGACCCTTAACCGACTGAGCCGCGCAAGCACCACCCCACCCCCTTCTGGTTTTATTTATATTTCCGTAATGGCTGGTGAGACTTAGCATTTCTTCCAAGTAACTTTCACTTTTCTGTGCATAAAAGTAAAAACAATCCATTCATGAATTGATCAATGCTTCTTAGGCATCTAGAGAGTCTGATGGTGAGCAAAACAGGCAGGTTTCATCCCTAACAGAGCTTACATTTTGGCTAGGGAGCTGGAAGTTAAATACAGCCACACACTTAAAATGTTAAGTCACGGCTGTGTAACTGCTGTAAAAGACAGCCACATGGCATGGTGGTGGAAAACACCGAGAATGCTCTAGTAAGTCAGAGATTTCCGGGGAGGCTTCTCTGGGAAAAAGTTAAACCTAGCTCAGATCTTAAAGGTTAGTAGGGGTCAATTTGGACCCAAAAGAATGACTGAGATTTTCAGAAAAGGAAAAGACACGTGCAAAGGCCCTGTGGCCAGGGCATTTAGTGCTTGCTAACGCTGAAGGCGGAAAGGTCAGCGTTCAACAGGGGCAAGCCGGTTAGCCCTGTCTCCTTTGCCAGACAGCGTCTCGTCGGTATTGGCGTGCCCATCGGTGGGTCTCGATGGAGGCTTTGAAGTCCCTCCCACACAGGCTTGCTCCCAGGTAGGACGGTCGAGTAAAGCGAGCCCCAGTTCAGTTGTGCCCAGCATACGTCCATTTACGATCGAGAAGGCACAAGCTGTCCATCTATCTGTCCTCAATGGAAAATCAACACACAAGAGGGGGAGCCCCCTCCTCTGTCCTCAGGCAGGTCCTAGCAGCACCTTGAAGGATCAACCAGCGAACAAAACCACCCTAAAGGCCGAGTGCAGGGCCCCCTGTGAGGCAGAGAGGCCTGGACGGTGCAGAGTCTTAGAGCTTTGAATGCAAAGCCAAGGGCAGTGAGTACCTGATCCCTGGATTTTGTGCTTCGTGCAATCTAGGCTATTTGTGATGCGAGTTTTAGATAATTTGAGAGGAATTCAGGTGGTAGGTGGTGAAGTCCTGACAGGCGGCAGGGAGAGAGCCCAGGGAAAGCCCAGGGTCTGGGGAAGGCTGCCCTCTGCCAGGACCCACGTCCACTCCGCTGCTCCTGGAGGGGGCGAGTCGGATCCGTTCACTGGGAAGCCGTGCGGGCTGTGCTGTCCTGCTCTGCGCAGGCTCGTCCCTTCCGTGTCCCATCCGGACCTGAATTCCTGCAAGCACCTTCCAGAACCACAGGCAGCGGGTCTCCCGGGGCCGAGTTCGCACGCAGCCCTACCCGGCGCTGTTTGCTCCAGAACCGAGGAATCTGCACGGGGGGGGGCCGGCTGCGTCCGTAGGGGTGAGACCCAGTCCAAAGAGGATGATAAGACTTTTTTTCCCAGTACAATGTAATTAACCGCAGAATGGAAAAGAGTAACTCTCTCAGAGATGATGTTGGGAAAAAAACAAAAAAACAAAAAAATCCAGCAAGCAAGAATAAAATCGTTACAAGTGAAAATTGTCCAGAAATCTTGTTTAAAAAAAATCATTGAAGTGGCTTCAATAAAACGCCTCCTGTTGCCTGCAAAGATCTAAATAAGGTCCTGACAAAATCCCTTGTCTCCCATTCACCTTTCCTCCGGAGGCTGCTGGAGGTGAGGTGTTTGGACCCTCCGGTCCTTCTCGGCTCAGCAGTGCCCCCTGGTGGCTGATAAAGGGGAAGTGACGCGAAGGACCCTTCCGTGTGTCGCTTTAAAGCAGGATATAAACAGCTCACTTACTGAGGCTTCCAGAGCTGTCAGATACTCTACTGAAATTCCTTTTTCCATTTTTATTGTAGCGTATCTTCATGTGTATTTATATAAATACACATGAATACAAATACAAATACAAATATAAATACAATACAAATACAAATACAACTATAAATGTAGTAAAATAAATATACTAAAAATGGTAAAAAATATATATAGTAAATATAGTATTAAATACCGTATTTTAAACACAGTAAATACATATAATATAACTAATATTATATATTAAATTTAATAACATTTAAATATAAATTATTATTTATAATAATAAATATAATATATTTATTATATGATATATAATAAAATAATATAAAATAACAATATATAATTATAAATGTAATTATACTATTTATAATAAATACTATATAATATAATAATAAATAAGGAAAGAGCATATTCTTTTACTTGGACAAATGTCTAGATTCATAGGATTATTTTCAGCTTTAAATGAGGTCCTGACTCAGGGCCCCTGGGTGGCTCAGTCGGTTAAGGGTCTGACTTCACCTCAGGTCATGATCTCCTGGTTCGTGGGTTCCAGCCCCGTGCCGGGCTCTGTTCTGACAGCTCAGGGCCTGGAGCCTGCTTCAGATTCTGTGTCTCTCTCTCTCTCAGCCCCTTCCCTATCACACTCTGTCTCTCAAAAATAAACAAATTTTTAATTTTTAAAAATGTTTTATTTATTTTGGAGACAGAGACAGAGCATGAGCAGGGGAGGGGCCAAGACAGAGGGAGACACAAAATCAGAAGCAGGCTCCAGCCTCCGAGCTGTCAGAGCCTGGTGTGGGGCTTGAACCCACGAACTGCAAGATCATGACCTGAGCCGAAGTCGGATGCTTAACCGACTGAGCCACCCAGGCGCCCCCAAAGTAAATAAATTTTTAAAAAGTGAGGTCCTGTGTAGAAGGCAGTTACCGTGTGTCTGGGAGATTGCGAATATGCAAAAAAATCCACCTGCTATGATACATTTAGAAATGCCCTGGTGTTCTTGTTCCTTATGTGATCGCCAGTTCAACAGTATTTTCTCAGACGAACAGAAAGAAGAGAAATTAGGTGCATCTTTCCTATAGTTTCCTATAGTGTAGTTTCCCTGTAGGAGGGTTCGATCCTCGCCGCCCCCTGGGGCGGGGCTCCCCAGTGACTGGTTGGCTGAGTCGTGGGTCGTCCCGTTCCCAGAACTATGCATGGCAGGATCAGGAGATTCTTCTCTGGAGAAACTGGTGTGCACCCTGGAGGTGACCCGAGCGGAAGCCTTCCCAGTCCATGAGATGTTGCCTCAACAAGGACCCATGAGGTTAAAGGACAAAAGTGTGGCTGAGTGGGGGAGTGTGGCCATGCTGGGAAACTGCAGGGGGCAGGCAGAACTGCCTGGCGGGGGGGGGGGGGGGGGGGGCCTGAGCCGAGATCTACATGGGGGTGCCACGTGCTTCCAGCCGTCCTTCCGGTCCTCAGGCTGGGGCTCAGCATCCGGAGCCCTGGCGGGTGGCAGAGTTTTGTCCACATGCCCGGAGTGGATTAGGGATCTGATCTACTGCGACGGTGGTAAGAGGCACGAGGGATCGCCTCTCCACTGGGGGCCGTGCCACCGGACAAAAGGAAGCGCTGGGAGCCAAGGTGGGTACCCTGCCGCCCACAAGACAACTGTCCATGAAAGTGTCGGTGTCCCGCTCCCGGTAAAGCTGGAGGCTGTCGGGCTAACTTGTCCACGTGGTTCCTGAGAGCCTAAGATCCTCCCGCTTCGAGGAACGAGGCCCTGGAAGCAGTGTGTCATCTCTGCAAAGAGCCGGAGCCCGGCCGATGTCAGGACTGCCACCCACCCCCCCACGAAAATAGGTGGTTACCCCCACATCTTTCTAACTAAAAGAAGGCATGTGCTTTCAAAACAAAAGAGTGTGCTCATTTATTACCCGTGTCTCTGTGCGTGCACGCGTGTGTGTTGATCGTGCACATGCGTGTCTGTGCGTGCGGGTGCACATAGGCCGGAGCCGTCAGGCAGCACAGTCCAGGGGAAGAGGGAGAGTTTGAAATCAAACCAGGAAGCTGAAAGACCTGAATCTGAATGCCAACTCTTCCCCTCCCTTGTCTGCCCTGGTCCCGAGCATCCGTCGTTCCTGCGCTGGTGGCCATGCTGAGGCAGAGGCGTCTGGGAGTATCCCAGCGGGTGGCTGGAGGGGCTCCAGGCCCCTCCAGGCATCAGCAGGTGGCGGTTGCTACGTTGTGCTTCCTAATTTCTCAACGGTGATTTCCTAGGAATCCTGCGCTTTTACCTTGACATTCGGTTAGGACCTCTGTCGTATCCAAGTACCACACACTAGGTGGCTTAGAACAACACAAGTGTATTCCCTCTTGTCATTCTGGAGGCTAGAAGTTTGAGGTCAAGGCGTAAGCAGAGTTGGTTCCTTCAGGGGCTGTTAGGAAGAATCTATTTTATGCCTCTCTCCTGGCCTCTGGGAGGTTTGTTGGCAATGTTTGGTGTTCCTTGGCTTATAGAAGCATCCTTCGAATTCTTCTGTCTGCCTGTCCGTCTATGCATCATCTAGTTATCAACCTATCGATCATCTATCTATCTACTATCTATCTCTATCTGTCATCTATCATATTTTTATCTGCCTACTTCCCTATCATCAATCTGAGAACACTTTTCAAATTACACGTGCTATTCTTTCAGTAAGCAATCACTTTTAAGAGGAGCCTATACAAACATATATTTTTGATTATATGATTGCAGTCATGAGAGGTATTAATTATTGGTGTGGTCCAAGTAATTTGAAACAGAAAAACTATTTCAACCTGTGTGTGAAAAATAAGGCATATGGTGTTATATGTAGTTTTAATTCATCTGACCAGCAGAGGGCACTCCAAGCTTAACTTTGGAATGGATTTCTGTTTTCTTGTTTTTTGTTTGTTTTTGTTTTTGTTTTTACTACGTCTTCAATCAAGAACAATTGCAAATCAATTAGAAATCCATCTGCATGTATTAGGTGTGCCCACAGCATCTTCCAAGAGAAGAAATAAAGAAACTTTGCCTCCATTAACCCATATACAAATTAAAGGTTTGGGATGTGTTGATTACTCCAGGGCCCGCTTTTTTGGGAAATAATTTAATATTTGACAACTCTCTTTAAGCAGAAGTTGCTTGAATTTTTAGGGAGACAGAATGTGACATCTATCCTAGGTTGTGGCTGAAATTTTGAAGCGGGTTCACTCCATTACAAGAATGGACATTTTAAGGGATTGGCATTAATTCCAAACAGTTGATTTAATTCATTTACGACTGCATTTATAGTACTAATGAGTAAACGTCAGAAGAGATCAGATATTTGTTTTCATGTTGCCACTATGAGATGTGTTCTTTGTTAAGCATATGAGAATAAGTGGTTAAAACCGCTCCTTTAAATTCTTCTTGTTTGTTTATACATAAGATATCCACAGTTTCCTAACATACTCAAAATGAGAATATATTATCTCAGAGGCTGCCTGTTTAGAAGTTCGTATTGTATTCACAGTGTTCCTGACGAGGATATTACTATCTAAAAGCATTACTTGGGACTGTTTAAGGGGATTTTATTTGCTACTTATCCTCTCATTTAGGTCAACTACTGAATATGAATTGACCAGTTGACAGCTATCTGGAAAACAGATAAACTTATCTAATACTGTTTTGAATAGATTCATGAATTTAAATTACCTGCCTCCTAGAAGTCGCTAAAATGGTCCAGGAGAGAACACCCTTCTAAACTTGGTAAATCATTCATCAATTGAAATGTATTTAAAATGGCTGACACCTTCCAATTCCTGAAACTCTCTCCAAACTACTGACTAAAAATCAAACTGTATTTCCTAATTGTAGTTGATGAGTGGGCAGTGGAAACTCTCTCTTAGGGAGCAAAGATGTGCTGGGTCTGAAATCTTTTTTTTTTTTTTTTTAATTTTTTTTTTCCAACGTTTTTTATTTATTTTTGGGACAGAGAGAGAGACAGAGCATGAACGGGGGAGGGGCAGAGAGAGAGGGAGACACAGAATCGGAAACAGGCTCCAGGCTCCGAGCCATCAGCCCAGAGCCCGACGCGGGGCTCGAACTCCCGGACCGTGAGATTGTGACCTGGCTGAAGTCGGACGCTCAACCGACTGAGCCACCCAGGCGCCCCTGAAATCTTGACTACTATGGCAATCCCCAGATTTTAGCACAGTTCAGATAGAAGCCTGGGTTTGCTCTCTCAGATTTAATAAAAAAACGTTCAGTTTGATCTCGTAAGGAAGAAGCTGGGATTGCTGAAAGAGGGTGTGACGCAGGCTGTGGCTCAATGGTGACAAAATATGAGACTGGGAGGCAACCATCTGTTCTGGACATCTCGTTGAATCAACTAGTTTGCAGATGTTGAGATGCTGACCTGAGGGTTGTGAGGGAGACATTACTTGTGTTGTCCTGTGGGGTCTTACCTTCACCATCTTTAAACAAAGCAAGGATGGCCAGGCCAGGAACTGTGATGTCTGACCATGGCTCATGATGGAGACGTCCTGGACCGCCATGTTTAATGCTCAGACCACACCTCCAGCCCTCGGATGATTGGAATAGACATTGACCTGAGGACAAGCTTCTGCGGGCTGGCCCATGTCCAGAATGGGGCCTGGAAAAGAAAAGAAGATACACCAGTTGCCAACTATTTTGAGAAACTGACCAAGAAAATATCCAGAGAAGGCGCAGGATGAAAATCTGCATTGAATGCATCTCGAGACAGCGTTGGCCCAAAAGGAGTTATGACAAGCTCAAGTTGTCACAATGCATGAGCAAGTAGAAGGTACGAGTCTGTAAAATGGGCCTGAAAATAACAATCTCAGAGTGTTGCTATGAATAAATTATTAGATGCTAAGTCCCGGCGGCAGTGCCTGGCTCACGGCCATGTCCGTATACGCATCTGCTGGTATCTGTAGTGCTGTCGGCATTTCTGTTGAGGTCACTGCCTCCTCAGCCCACCCCTGAGGAATGTGGGATCTTTTGACTCTGCTCCATGATGTGTGTGATGGAAGCACATGGGCACAACTCAACTATAGTTGGGCCAGAAGATGTCAGAGCCTCTGTCAAGGTTTCCATGCCTGCTGTGTGTGAGTCAGGAATCCCTCCGGCTCTCATTCTACATCTTCCTGTCTCTTGTCTCTGGTGTTTCTACTTCCTGAAGATGCACTGGTGTGAACTCAGGTCTGTTGACATGGGCCTTGCTCTGTCTTCCTGCTCCCCACTCTTGTCCACACCATGGTTTAACCCACTGTTGCTGTGCACTGAGCCCCCAAGCTCTGGCTCTTTCCAGGTCAAGTCAAAGGATAACTAGAGAGTGCCACACAGTAGGGAAGGCATCTCTCCAGCTTTCAAACCCAGTCTACATATTGACCTATAGATTTCTATGTTTTAGCAAATATTTATGTGTTCACTGAGGAGTCTTTTCATTTAATCAGAAATTAATGTTCACGTCCAGTAAACATGACGTTAGCATCAATTACAATCATTTATTTATATGTCCTAACATATGGTTGATGAGTTAAGAAATATCCTATTATTGGGGCGCCTGGGTGGCTCAGTCGGTGAAGCGGCCGACTTCGGCTCAGGTCGTGATCTCGCGGTCCGTGGGTTCGAGCCCTGCGTCGGGCTCTGTGCTGACAGCTCCGAGCCTGGAGCCTGCTTCAGATTCTCTGTCTCCCTCTCTCTCTGTCCCTCCCCCCGCTTAGGCTCTGTCTTTCAAAAATAAATATCAAAAAAAAAAAAAAAAGAAAAAAAAGAAATATCCTATTATCGAATTTTCCGTATATCCATAAACTTTATCGATTATGCTTAATCTGATTTAAAGTATTGCTTAATTTTCTTTGTTATATTTCATTTAGGATGTTTACACTGGTGTTTAGAGTGAGGCTGGTTGGTTGGTTATTATATGTGTGTCTCTGACACGTTTTGGTAGACTACTACGCGAGTTTCATAAATAAACGAACAAATAGAAACCATCTTGTTTTCTCTCTGTCACCGGGTCAAGTTGAGCTGGAACTCATTATATAATTTGTGACGACCACGTATCTCTCATCTCCTCCTGTCACTCCCGTGAACTGGCGGTTACCTTATGCCTTGTAGAGCTTCTAAGGATTGTTTGTATAGAGGGTACATCGTGGTGCAGAAACACCCACAGCCTCATTTTTCATACCTGCAGAATGTCCTTCACCTCCACTTGCATGTAATTTTCCCTCTACCCATGGTTTTCAAGTTTTCCTTTTTTTATTTTGGTTTTCCAAATCTCTGTGGGTTTGCCCAATGTGGCTCTGCCCCTACATTGGCTTGATGATCCTTGTGGCTCTTCTTTTGTTATTTCTACCATGACTTTCTACCCAGAAGTGGTTTTCCTTTGCTCTCCTCATTCTCTTTAGCTACGCTTACTCAATTCTCATATTCTTACAATAACATTGCATGAGAGAAAGTCCAGATATCTTCTAAGAATATTTTCTCCAAGGGAAAGAGAGTCAGGCCTGACCTGGGCCAGTGGAAATTTTAATTCAGTTGTGTGGGCTCAGAACAATTTCTCATGAACTTGCTGCCTTCCCTGGTCTGGGATCCCCATTTACTGCCCCATGTCACAGACTATTTGGTGAACTGGAGATATACCTGTAGCTTATGAGGAGTGGGTTTGAGGGGGTCACTTGGAATTTATCTCTCTTTTATCAGCTTTGGTGGAGCCAATGACCTTGTTCACTTCTTTGTTTATCACTCTTCTGATTGGCCTTTTTCAAATAGGGCATATGAATGCCTTGGCTTCTTCTCTGCCCAGTTTTACCTGCCAATCAGAAGTGCAATATGGCATCAGCGTTGTTCCTGAAGCCCACCCTGTTGCCCCAAGCAGAGTAGAGTAAAACGTTCTGGGTCCGACTATTTGGACAACTCTTCATTCTGCTTGATATTGTTAGAGATCTGTGTCTATGGTTAGCACTTTTCTATTTTATTTTATTTTGTTTTATTTTATTTTATTTATTCAATTCGATTTTCATTTGCCATTCAGATAGGTAGAGATATTTAACACTTCCATCTGCAGTGTGACCTCTGAACGTTTCTATTCTCTGTATGAGACGACATGACTCTCTTAGACTGATGGGGAAGATAGCCAGGTGCAGAGTGTGAAGGAAGAAGAAAAGTTTCGAATTAACCTTTGAGAGTAACTCTTGTCTAGGGAAATACACAAATGTCAACAGGTAGTATAAAGGGTCTAATTTAGATTAGAGATCAAGAAATTTAGAGTTGCCAATCTGACGGTTGTGTGACTCTTCTAGACGTCGTGATAGTGGCACAGAGAAAACAGGCCCACAGGATATCAAGTGTTGGCATCTAATGGATTGGTATGGTGAAATGGTAGCATGGCAAGAGAGTTCCTCTTCTTCTCAGCTGAGTGATTCAACAAGAAAGAGTGTAGTTTGCTGGATGAGGGACCACAGGGGACAGTGACCTGATGATGTACTTTTTGTGAAAGTTAACATAAGCCTCAATGAGGTCCAGCCTCAGGTGTGATGGTAAAAAGGCTCTGAGGATGGCAAGATGGGAGGCTGCGGTCAATGAGTAGGACTGAAGTGGTGGCAGAATTCTAAGTGATGAGGGACAATGAAGGGTCTGGGTGTGGCTCGGCTCCCTGTGGTTGGGTGGAAATGTGAAGAGCGAGGACAGTCCAGGTGACCTCTGATGCCTCCCTGGGCTAGAGAAAAACACTGAGGTGGATAGGAAGACCAGGAGCAGAAATGCCTCCAGGCCTGAGGAGTGCTAGAGGGTTGGGTCGATGTGCATGAGAGCATTGGGAGAGCCAGTGGAGACACAAGTGCCTTGGAGAAGTTGGGCTCTTTACATCAAATTAGAAGCGCGTGTTCTGAACGTGGTATTGGAAATCAGAGATGACACGGACAGCTGACATCTTATGCAGCGACCAGGGTCAGGCCTATGGGTCATGGTGCATCAACCAGACTCTGGTAGTCCCTGGTGAGGTGTGTGATACTCAGGGTGCATAGCTGGAGTCACACCAGCCCGAATTCACCTCGCCTCTGAGGGATTGGTGTTCTAGATGAACAGGATAAGAGAGAATTCTTTAGCTTCCAGAACTATATCCATGGATTGAAAAACTGGCAGCCTCTGTGGGGATGTGGGCATTTTCTTCTTCCTCCTCCCGACAGTGTGTCTGACTTTTGGTACTTCTCTATATTATTGGGTTTTTAACCCAGAGATAGAAGGAATAAAAATGAGTTTTTCCCCCTGGAAAAAAGGTTTCTATATCACAGGCTTTAAATTCTTATTATTTCAAATTTTCCACCTTCCAAATGCACTCATCAGACCCTCAGTTCGTGGTTATCACTGGTGGAGGAACACAGGAAGTTTGAAATGTGTCACTTACCGAGTCATTGAGAGTGAGTTCTGAAAATCATTTTAATTTATAGTTTTATCTTACCTTTAGACCATATAGGATCCTGAGTGTCTTCCTGTATGGGAGAGATTCAACTTAGAAACATATTCTAACTAGAAAATTGCTTTTATTATTGCAATTATTTATCTATATTGGTTCACACTGCAAAAAGAGAAAAGACCAAAATCCAAGATGGTGGTTCAAAGTTCCAATAATCAAATTTCAGGGTGTACGTATTAGCATAGATATCACTGTTTTTTTCCATATAGCCTTGCTCTGTAAACAGTACTCTGGGTATAATTTCTCTTGACAACAGAGGACCTTGGGGTTCGCAGCACGTACGTATGTGAAGGTTTCTCGCCCTCTTATTCTTCTATCAGCGATAGAGGATTTGGCTTCACCCCAAATTCTACAGGAAATGGAACATGCTCTGTCTGAGGCGTGTTTTCCCTTCTGGTGCGTATGTAACACACACAGCTTCGTTTCACGTGCTCCGAGATAACATGAGCTGCAGGTATGCTCTCTTTGTGGCGAAGAAAAGCGTTTAGCTATTGCTGAAATCATGCAAATGACTTTACCTTACCTCTTCACTTTCAGGTGGTGCGCATTGCTGATCTGCCTACCACCCAAACCCGTTTTTGAAGTTGATGAATCGTGTGGTCATATAACCTGTCACATCGGTTTATGAAGTCACCCAGTGTAATGAGATGTGACCCACCGGAGTACATCAATTATTGGAAAGGTTTATTGTGGCAGACACTGGTAGAATGTGTGGTTTTCCCATTAGACATCTCTAATTAAGTACTGAGAGGGTAAGGCTTCGTGTCTACATGGACAGATTTGGGCTGGAGTAAGGATGGTCTAGGAACAGGAAGCAAAATAAAAACCACAACCAGACAAAAATGAAATATAATGATAATATGAGTATATGTACACACACACTCCTTCCCTCCCTTTTCCATATGTCTCTGATAGGTTAGGATGTAGACTTACTGCCATCTTGATAAGCCATCTCTGTGCCCCAGCAAGGCAGATGACCCCACACGGGGTGGAGATTCACACCTCCCTCCTCTTACCACACAGTACCCTGTGATGTGCCGCATCTCACCGCGAGACACCCACAATCCTTCAAGGAGATGAATTTCGAGCAGTTTGCCTGCTCGACGGGAGTGGAGACCCCACATGCAAATGTTGACACAAAATGGCATTGGCACCTAGAGCGTCACTAGGGTCAGGAGATCATTGATGGTTTCTGACTTGGGTGTCTCAGGATCCAAAAGGAATATTTAATGAGACAGGAAGCTGATTCCCTGTGTCCCCTAGGCTGCCTTTATTCTTTGTAAAGCCCAGAGCCTCTTTAGTCAATGACAGAACACCTCAGAATAACCTGGATGTTTCTAGAAAACCTGTGGTTCATAACTGATGATGAAATGGAAGAGGTTATAAAAAGTGTGTGGGGAAACACAGTCTGAAGCTGTGTTTGAGGATGACCTGGGGAAACCCTTCTCAAAGCCTGCTACATTCCTGTAGCGCCCTGCCCAACCAAAAGTAGCCCTCCTGCAACTATTGTGCTCTGGATCGCCTCAGAGCCTGGAATATGCCCCAAGTGGAGACAGCTTTTCTTATTTCAAATGCTTCCATCATGGACAACATCGAGGCAGAGTGAGAATGACAAAGGTTTGTGTCCAAAAAGTAGAGATTGAGTTTGGGTTTCAACATCTTTTAGCCGTGAGACTTGGGTCAGGTATTTATCTGGGTCATCTTCTTCTGTAAGATGAACGTTATGAAAAATAAACAAAAGAACATACTTAGGCATGAATCTAACAAAACGTGTCAAGGGTCTGACGCTGGAAATTAGGCAATAATGCTGAAGCTGAGGAATAAAGCTAAAATCTAAATAAATGCAGAGACATATAGTTTTCATAAATTGGAAGACGACTTACAGATGTCAACTTCCCAAAGTTTCCCTGTGGGTTCGATGCAATTCTTATCAAGTCAAGTAAGGATTTTTTTAACAGATAAATAAGCTTATGCTAAAATTTATATGGGAAGGCAAAAGATCTAAAACAGCTGGAAATTTTTGAAAAAACAGAGGCAGGAGAAATCATTCCACCCAGTGTTAGGTGTTATTCTGTAGCTGTAAGAATCGAGACTGGACACTGCCCAGGGCAACGGAATAGGATGGGAAACCCAGAAACAAGTCACACAGACTGATTTTTGCAGGGGTGCAACAAGCAATTGCATGGAGGACGGTCAGTCGCCTCAAAGATGGTCCTGAAGCAAGTGGACGTGGACAAATTAATAAACTGAAATAATTAAAAAATAATTTAAAAAATAATAATTAAATAATTAAGGACTTTTTTAGAATATGAAATTTATTGTCAAATTGGTTTCCATACAACACCCAGTGCTCATCCCAACAAGTGCCCTCCTCAGTGCCCATCACCCACCCTCCCCTCCCTCCCACCCCCCATCAGCCCTCAGTTTGTTCTCAGTTTTTAAGAGTCTCTTATGGTTTGGATCCCTCCCTCTCTAACCTTTTTTTTTTTTTCCTTCCCCTCCCCCATGGTCTTCTGTTAAGTTTCTCAGGATCCACATAAGAGTGAAAACATATGGTACCTGTCTTTCTCTGTCTGACTTATTTCACTTAGCATCACACTCTCCAGTTCCATCCACGTTGCTACAAAGGGCCATATTTCATTCTTTCTCATTGCCACATAGTATTCCATTGTGTATATAAACCACAATTTCTTTATCTGTTCATCAGTTGATGGACATTTAGGCTCTTTCCATAATTTGGCTATTGTTGAAATTGCTGCTATAAACATTGGGGTACAAGTGCCCCTATGCATCAGCGCTCCTGTATCCCTTGGGTAAATTCCTAGCAGTGTTATTGCTGAGTCATAAGGTAGATCTATTTTTAATTTTTTGAAGAACCTCCACACTGTTTTCCAGAGCGGCTGCACCAGTTGGCATTCCCACCAACAGTGCAAGAGGGTTCCTGTTTCTCCACATCCTCTCCAGCATCTATAGTCTTCTGATTTGTTCATTTTAGCCACTCTGACCAGTGTGAGGCAGTATCTCAGTGTGGCTTTGAGTTGTATTTCCCTGATGAGGAGTGACGTTGAGCATCTTTTCATGTGCTTGTTGGCCAGCTGGATGTCTTCTTTACAGAATTGTCTATTAATGTCTTCTGCCCATTTCTTCACTGGCTTCTTTGTTTTTCGGGTGTGGAGTTTGGTGAGTCCTTTATAGATTTTGGATACTAGCCCTCATGAAGATAAAAAGCTTCTTCACTGCAAAGGAAGCAATCAACAAAACTAAAAGGCAACCAACGGAATGGGAAAAGATATTTGCAAATGACATAACAGATAAAAAAAAGAACTTTGACCTAAACTTCTCACCTTGTACAACATAATTTGAAGTGGATCATGGGCTTGCATGTAAAGTATGAAACTGTAAAACTTTTAGAAGAGAACAGAAGAGAACTTGGGACCCAAGACTGGGTAAAGAATTCTCAGACACAATGTTAAGAGCATGATCCGTAAAAGATCATGAACTTAATCAAAATTGAAAAAAAAATACTTTGCTCTTCAAATGTTTCCTCAAATAACGAGGGGGTGAAATGAGAAGTTGTGAGCTTGAAGAAAATGCTGGCAAACCACACATCTAAGAACTTATACTGAGTATTTATTATACAATTGCAAAACTCAGCACTAAACAACAGTAATAACAAACAAGTGAGAAAGTTGGCAACAGATATGAACAGCCGTCTCACTAATGAGGAGCCATGGGCGGCAAGTCTATGCATGAAGAGAGGCTCCCCGTCATTCGCTCTTAAGGAAATGCAAATGAAAACCCCAGTGAGACACCACCGGACGCCAGCCTCCACCCCTGAAATGTCCGGCGCTGGTGAGGATGCAGAGACTATGGGTCACTCAGGAATGGAAAATGGTAGAGTCACGCTGGAAGCTTTTGCAAAACTCGATTCAGTTTACCAGGTGAACCAGCGGCTCTGCTCTTGGGTGGGCATCCTGGAGAAATGAACGTGTATGTTCTCACAGAAATCTGTTCACGAGTGTTTACAGCAGCTCTACTCATAACAGCCCCAAACTGGAAAAAAAACCCAGGTGTCTTTCAACTAGCGAAGGGTTCAACAAAGTGTGGTAGAGCGGTACCCCGGGGTTCCACTCAGAAATGAAAAGGCACAAGGCGCTGATACACATAACAACTTAGATGACTATCCAGGGAATGATGCTGAGTGACAAAGTCAATCTCAAAAGATTATGTACTGCATGACTCTGTTTGTATAACCTTGTTGAGATGACAAACGTCTACAGACTGGGAGCACATTAATGTTTGCTGGCCACAGGGATGGAACCGTAAAGGGGTCGCATGAGGCAGGACCTTTGAAGGAACGGAACAGTCCTGGTACTGATAGTGGTGGCCGCCATGCATGGAGTCAAGAGGCATAAACCACATGCACACACACACGTGCACACACACAGATACACACACATATGACTGCATGTAGAAACAGGCCTGCATTCTAGAAAACTATATTGTACCAATGTCGATTTCCTGGTTCTTATATTATATTACATTTGTATAAGAGGCCACCGTTAGTGAAAGTAGGGTCAAGGGTTCAATGGAACCTACGTAGCAATTTTGGAACTTCCTGTGAGTCTGTAATTTATTTTGAAATCAGATATTAAAAAAGAAACCTAGGGGCGCCTGGGTGGCGCAGTTGGTTAAGTGTCCGACTTCAGCCAGGTCACGATCTCACGGTCCGTGAGTTCGAGCCCCGTGTCAGGCTCTGGGCTGATGGCTCAGAGCCTGGAGCCTGTTTCCGATTCTGTGTCTCCCTCTCTCTCTGCCCCTCCCCCATTCATGCTCTGTCTCTCTCTGTCCCAAAAATAAATAAACGTTGAAAAAAAATTTAAAAAAAAATAAATAAAAAAGAAACCTAGCAAAGAGTGTTAAGAAGCAATTTTAGAATTTACAATTATAATAGAATAAAAACATCGACTTCTTTTTCATGAAATCATTGAAGGCATAATGGGGAAAGTAAGAACTCAGTCTTCTGCTAAGAAGGAGCTATCTGGAGTCCCGTAAGACAAGTGCATGTGATCTGCCAATTACACTGGAATTGGTCCAGCATGAAAAGGGCCCTGAGAAGGTCCCCTGCTATGGTGACCTCAGTCACATGTGTGCACAGCAATGTGTCTAAAGTGGAGGCGTGTTCTGAGAAACAAATCCAGTGTCTGTTACTTTGTAATGATCCAGGGCAGAGCAGGTCCTGGAGTGGGCGGCTGCCACTTAGTGACTAATCTTTATCGCTTGAAGATAAAGGGGATAAACCACTGATGGCCCCACCAGGTGGCACTCCAAAGTTCACAGGGAGTAGGGGAGTCTTCTCTCTGGCATCCGTGAAAACATGCTGTTACGTGAACATTCAACTTGTCAACTGCTGGTCTATTAAGAGCTTACTTCATTCTGAGATAAATAAAAATGAAAAGAAGAAAAAGGCTCTTCTAAATACTGTGAACAGAGGAGGAAAAATACACACACAATAACAAAGTCTGTGGAAGAGAAAAAATTTTCCCCCCAAGGTGTAAAAATATCATCACTTATGATTTCCCCAAGAAACAAAATGTAGATAGACCAGGTAGGTAAGTAGACCAGTAGGTAGGTAGACCAGTAGGTAAGTAGACCAGTAGATATCTGGTCTCTGTCAAATAAAAGTTCAAGTCAATGATGCAAGTGCTCGAGAAAGAAAGGATGAAGGAGTGTGGCCTAGAAATTGAGGTCTTGAAGTCCAGGAGCGAAACGTAAATGACAAGGGAGGCACTTGATAAAGGAGGCGTGCTTGGAGACACCTCAGAAGAACACGGATGCTGAAGGAATTAAGTGAGGTCACAGAAAAGGGGCTTGAGAAAAGCACACAAAACATGGAGTGAGGATTTTGAAAAGGCTAGACAGAAAATGATGCACAGGAAAGACAAGGCAAATTCAACATCTATGTAACTGACACTTGATGACAAGCGTCAGAAGGAAAACCAAAAGAAACTTTCAAGGTACACTTTAAGCACGTTGTTCTAAAGTAGAACATGGGCTCATGGATTGCAAGTATGATGGGATCTTGATTAATCGGCACTAAGAAGCACGAAGAGAGCACCTAGGGAAGATGGTAGACGAGAAAGACTTTTGCGTGTGTTTGGGAGCGGGGCGGTAATAAGATAAAAGGACCCAATCACTTATGCCACCACTAGGGGGCGGGCAGTCTGATTTCATGCTTCTTTGCAACAGCTTTCAGTTGAAGAAGATAGTGTAATGGTACCATGTAATTCCTCAGGAAAAAGAATGTGATTTGAGAGTAGGACATGGTCATTCAAATACAGAGAGAACAGATACATATTGTTAACATATAAGAACTCAGGGGATATAGTTTGCATGAGCCCTTTTAGTTTTTTAAAGTTTATTTGTTTATTTTGTGTGTGTGTGTGAGAGAGAGAGAGAGAGAGAGAGAGCAAACCAACAACCACCACAAAATATCACTTTTACCTAAAATACTGCTTTCACCTTCAAGCCTCCCCCTCGGGTAGAGTCAAAGTAAAAAGAGGCAGGCCCCCCACCCAAGACACAAAATGTGGAACAGCTGATAGTCTTGAAAGGTGTCTGGATGTGTTTACCAGCCAACGATGCTCTCTGAAGTTCATTTGCTGAAGTCACTTCTAGTTACCCGTTTATGCCGCAGGAAACAGCTCCAGAAAGAAACTAACACAGCTAATGTGGAATTATATCAGAAGTGATTCATCCGAGGACATTTTTATTCAGTACTTGGACGCATTATCCGTTGTTCCACCAGCCCTACTGGTAGGAAATAAAACTTGGGTTTCTCTGTCTTCAATGTGACCTTTTTCTGTTCTCTGTTCTTTCCCAGCTAGTGAGAAAATTACCCGGAGAGATTGAAAGCCTTCCATTTACAGTTTTCACAGAATGTTCAATATGAAAACATGCAGAACATGCAATTTTAGGGGGGAAAAACCCTAAACTATTCTTTCTATTATTAATATGTTCACCATAAGTGTTTTGTAACCAAACAAGAGCCTTTACACGTTAATTGAACAAACTATAAAGGGTAATTCAGTATATGTGACCTAAGGCAGCAAGGGGCTCACAACTAAAATTTTGCTGCAGGAACTTTCTGGAGGTACTAAGACGGAAAGCCTCGCAGGAGGCTTTGGTAAGAGTTGGTGGTGAATTTCCAGAAGATTGATTTATTTTACTCTTTAATGTGATACAAATATTTAAAGTTTTATGCTCAAAGGAAACAAATCCACCTGCCTATAGATATAGGATGTGGTCAGTTGTATATTTAACCTTCTTAAAAATCCTTTATTTTCAAGGATGTTCGAAACTGCCTCTCAAGCAAATCAAACATCATGTAACGATGAACAGAGAATTACAAGCATTTAAAATAGCTACATGAATTTTTGGTGTATAAGCTGTGAGATAATTCCACACTCCATTTGATAAATCCACAAGAATTAAAATTCATATTTTATCTTTTTTTAAATATGAAATTTATTGTCAAATTGGTTTCCATACAACACCCAGTGCTCATCCCGACAGGTGCCCTCCTCAATGCCCATCACCCACCCTCCCCTCCCTCCCACTCCCCATCAACCCTCAGATTGTTCTCAGTCTTTAAGAGTCTCTTATGTTTTGGCTCCCTCCCTCTCTAACCTTTTTTTTTTCCTTCCCCTCCCCCACGGTCTTCTGTTAAGTTTCTCAGGATCCACATAAGAGTGAAAACATACGGTATCTGTCTTTCTCTGTATGACTTATTTCGCTTAGAATTAACACTCTTCAGTTCCATCCACATTGCTACAAAAGGCCGGATTTCATTCTTTCTCATTGCCACGTAGCATTCCATTGTGTATATAAACCACAATTCTTTATCCGTTCATCAGTTGATGGACATTTAGGCTCGAGTTTTATGTTTTTAATCTACCTCCAGCCACAGATGAGGTATCTTAAATATCATCCTGTGAATAAAAATCCAATAAATAGCAACACTTATTGCAGAGAAAAATATTTAGAAAAGGAACAGCTTGGAGTGATGGATTGGATCCCGCTGCTGGGAAGAAAGCTGGGGCTCCGTGCAGGGGTGGCACTGTTTTGGAAAGACTGTGTGCTAGCACGGTCAGTAACAGGTTTCCATCTTTTGAAAATTAGGAACAAATGATGGTAAAGGAGAAAATGAAGACAAGGCTTAGGTCACAATGGCGGTCTCATGGAGAGGGTGATAAACTCAAAGGCATGTCAGAAGTCCCTCATTTATCAGGTGTTATGTCAGTTAAATTAAAGTTATAGGTAATTCATTAGGTGTCCTCAGAGGACCCTGGTAGACTGTCATCGAAACCCACATAAGATTTCTGCAATAAGGTCATTAAAAAGATGCACGGGCCCCTGAGTTCTCTGCTAACTTTCCACGTCGAAGCCCAGTGACTTACAACTTTCATTCTTGCGGGTAGAGGGGATGTTTGTCAGCTCTTATAAGTGGACTTGCAGAGGTACTCAATTTACAGTATCTAGAGTGCAGTGGAAATGAATGAACACCTGTACATTTGCTCAGATACTATGTCAGGCGATACGAAATTAGCTGTCATAACAAGTCCATAAAGCCTTAACACACTATTTGTCTTGCTCAGTTTATAAAGTACATAAACTATGGTAAGCTGATCTAAACTGGCGCTCTTTGGAGGACAGCCTGATCTAGCGGTAATGAGAATCACCTATGTATTTGACCCTGCTGAGAATTTTTCTTCTCCTCTACGTGCTCTTAGCTGATTTGCGTGCCTGTAGTTTATAACTATAGGCATCAGTCCACGAGCCCGGTTTTTCTCCTGGTCCTTTTGTCTTTTACTAAAGCTTCATCAGAAAAATCAAAGGTTTAGAAATAGCCCTCTTTTTCTTTACCACCTCAAACCTGGTAATAAAAATTTGCAGTTCAGATTCAGGGATGTTTTAGCAGGAAAATGTGAGGATAAGTGAGACTGTGTTTCTCCAAGGTAGTTTATAAAGAAAGAGAGGTTAACAGATCAAGAATGAGAAAGGTCACCTCTTTAATGGGACTTTAGAATTCACAAGACACTTGAAAAGTGCCCCACTCTACTTCACGTAGTACGCCATGGATGCTTTTCCTAATATTAGAATATCTCCCTGTTGATTTCCGTAGATTCCAGAATATCCAGACCAAAACCCATGGATACGGGTTTTTAACTATGAGGATTAAAAATCTAAGACTTTGGGTTTCATATGGAGAGCTTTAGATCAGCAGCTTCAAAGTAGGATGTGAGCGTCACTGGAACTGAACAACCCCCTCAGATGCTGGAAGAAATTACGAGAACTTCTATTTACATTTATTTTAGTCAGAAAGTTGTATGCGATTTAAGCTTTACTGATATTTACTCTATGGACTGACACTTGGCTCATCCTTTGTCAAGGTTAGATGGTTGGTGGCCTATGATTAGCTGCTTGACTTCTGAATTTATGGTGAGACAGAGGGCAGCTCAGGTGTGCCCACTTGTGAGGGAACCTCGTTTACAAAAGTCCCACAAAAGTTGAAGTTAAGCATATTCCTGATGAAGTATTCACGAGAAAGCCACACACACACACAAATGTCCTTTGTTAACCACATTACTACCAAACGATCACCTACTTATGGCTGTCAAGAAGGTGACCCCAAAAAGGATGTGAAATTATCAAATAGATTATTTGAAATATGGCCATTATAGCCACTGATTTCTTAAAATGTTTATTTTTAAAGAGGGGAGGCAGAGAGAGAGAGAGAGAGGGAGAGATAATCATAAGCTGTGCTGATAGCACAGAGCCTGATGCAGGGCTCGATCCCATGAACCATGAGATCATGACCTGAGCCAACATCTAGAGTTAGACGCCTACCCGACTGAGCCACCCAGGTGCCCCAGAAGGTTGGTATCTTAAATATATTTTAGATTCCCATGTTTCAATGTTTCCAATGTTTCAATGATGAAGCACTTAAAGACATTTTTTCAGGTGTGTATGCCTGTGTGTGTCCCTCAAAAAACTCAACAGGGAAGAGGTTTTTCAACTCAAACATGAGATTAAGTAAAACACACACAAATGCAACCATCGATGAAGTGGCAATCTTGCCTGGAGTTAGGAAAAAAAGACATGACAAGAAAGGAGGAGAAAAGTTAGGTCTCTAGGCTAATATTATGGAGATAACACCAAACACAGGATTCACCCGCTGGGTCACTTGTAAGCCAGCTTCAGACCAGCAAAGACATTGGAACCAGAAAACCCCAAATGCAACTGGGCATAGTCCAATGGTTAATGTGTTTTGTGAGAACAAAAAATACTCTGAACAGATTGTAAAATTTTTAGTGGGAGAAAAAGTCAAAGTGAACATCTTTCCTGTCACAGCAGAATTATACTGCTTAAAAATGCAGGTTTCTACACAGAGGTGTGAAATTCATAGGTGAGTGCCACAGTGTTCTACAAAAAGACGGTGGGTAAACTTCGCTAATTGCTTCTGAAATGAGAGGACATTGCTGATGGATGTGCTCTGCAGATATTTCGAAGTGTGTTTAATGCTACCTTTTACAGTGAAATTTTAGTGAGCAAGGCAGCGGCTAATTTTAAAAAGAAGCTTTTCCAATGAAGATGTAAAAATCCTGAAACAAAAGATATTATGTTGATTTCCATTATTGTGTAATTTTGCTATAATAGATACTGTTAACGTGCCACCTTTAAAAACTCATATAAGCAAATAATTCACTCTGAAAAAAAAATCAAGTCTGTTTCAAAATCTTTCAAATGACTTTTTGCACCTTTGGGAACCTTCTGGTAATACGAAATTTTATAAGAGTTTTCTGATTCTCTTCTGTGGTTGTTTTTTTTTTTTTTTATTTTTACTTTGGTTGGTTAACATATAGTATAATACTGGTTTCAGGAGTAGAATTCAGTGATTCATCACTTACATGCAACACTCACGGCCCATCCTAACAAGTGCCCTCCTTAGTACCCATCACCTATCTAGCCCATCCTTCACCCACACGCCTCCATCGACCCTCAGTTTGTTCTCTGTATTTAAGAGTCTTTTATGGTTTGTTTCCTTCTCTCTCTCTCTCTCTCCCCCATCTTCCCATATGTTCATCAGATTCCACATATGAGTGCAATCATATGGTATTTTGGTTTCTGTGACTGACTTATTTTGTTTAGCATAATACATTTTAGCTCCCTCCACATCATTGTAAAAAGCAAGATTTCATTCTTTTTGATGTCTGAGTAATATTCCACTATATATATATATATATATATATATATATATATATATATATAATGTACTGATGATATATATGTATATGTATACACATGTATACATATCCATATGTATACATGTGTATATATGTATATACACATATATATGTATACACATATACATATACATATACATATGTATATATGTATATATGTGTATACATATACGTATATATGTATATATGTGTGTGTGTGTGTATATATATATATGTATATATGTTATCTTTATCCATTCCTCAGTCGGTGGACATTTGGATTTTCTATTTCTTTTTACTAATAATTTAATGACCTCGGAAAATGAGAAAAACTACTGGCCAAATTCAACAAAAAAACAACAAAATTAGTAAATGGGATTGAACACATTTGTTTTTGCTTGTGTTTAGCAAATGGAGCCATTAACAGGCCTTTTTCATGTAAACCCAACCTTCACCAGCTAACTACAAGGAGACCTTGCAATCTAAGATCCAAACGAAGTGATCCTGGAAACCAACTTTCAAGTCATTCGGTACCAAGATACGAAGCCAGGAGTCTAAAAAACTAATTCAGTGCTATTGTTCACCTGAAAATGTGATCAGCATATAGTATGTATTTTAGTGAGAATAAAATTATTTCTACTGCTGGCCAAAAAAATGAAAATACATCGCTTGTTTCACTTTAATCAAATGCATGGGATGCAAATGTGTTTACAATACTACATGTTTATACCGGAGATCACCTTTATATATAAGAAAAGATCTAGATCCGTCAATGTAAATTTTATTAATTCCTCTAGGTATGAACCTGGTTAGTTAAGCCCTATCATTTTACAATTTCAGTGTATATAGAGTGCATCTGTGCAATCACAGTACATTTGTACTGACACTTAAGTCTTATACATTTCTCCTCCGTCAAAATATTATAAGACAGAGATCACTGGCTTAATTGATACAGTGTTTGAATTTTCACTTTGCGATTCCAGATAATATGCGTCATAAAACACTGCTTTTATTTCTTGCGGAGCTTGAAACTTCTCTTTGTTTCCTCTTTGTTGTTGAGAAATCAATCTCTCTCTCTCTTTCTCTTCTTGCCCCACTTTCCCTCAATATGAAGCACAGCTGCGTCACTAGGAAACATCATTTTAGCCCAAACGGATCATAACAATGATTTCAAAGTAAAAGAAGGTGGTTATAGGAAAGAGAGTTTAAAACGGCTGTGTTCCAGAGCTTTGTCATCTTCACAGATTGTCGTTTCCATAGGACATGGATCCTAGTCCTTCATCATCCTCCTGGGACCTCAATGTCCTCTGCTGGAAATTGAACCTGCTCGAAAGCAAGGGAAATAATGCATATAAAGCACCTAGAGCACAGTGTCCACCACACAGGGCATGCGTGATGGACATTAGCTTGTATTACTTGTATCCTTTCAAATGATATGCGAAATAGTCTTCTGTGTAATGTAGTTCAAGTTTCTATAACTAAGGAGAAGTGTGTGTGTGTGTGTGTGTGTGTGTGTTCTCATGCACACACACGTAGGTGCATGTATGGGCAATGTGATTGTGTGTGTGTGCACACGTGGGTGCATGCATGGGCGTTGTGTGTGCATGTGTGTGTGCATGTGCATGCATGTAGTTGCATGTAGGGGAACTGTGTGTGTGTGTGCACATAGGTGCACGTGTGGGCATTGTGTGTGTGTGTCACTATGAAAAGTGCCTTTCTTGAATTCTCACAACAAACAGCTGAGTGGGGTTATTCTGTCCATCTTATAGATGTGTCAACTGAGGTACAGAGAGAAGTAAGTCGGGTAACCCAGGCGAGGCCCCAGACCTGGAAGGAAGCCTGGGATGTAAGCCCAGCTCTTTAGCTGAGAGCTGGGTGTCAGCACTCACTCATCCTCCAGCCCACACGCCACCGGCTTCCGGGAAAGGTGGGGAGAATACCGGCCGGCCTGAGCTGGGGCACCTGTTCTCATACTCCCGAAAATACCTTATAAACTGCGGATGAAAGCTTCTGTGTCCTCATCATTTTCTGAAATCCTGCTTCCTCTACGCAAGTGACAGGCACGTCAGAGCCGGCTGGACACATGCCTCAGACTAGTCAGCCTTTCCTCCTCAGCTTGATTTTCTCCTGTTATGCGGATCCTAGTAGTGAAACAGTAGTAAATCTACACATAAACATCCAACAATCACAAAGTAATAAATGCATCTTTGATGAAGAGGTAACTTTTTTCACTTGGTTTCTTCACTGACTTCGGTACTATTTTAGTGGGACTGTATTTCTTTCTTTTTTCTTTCTTTTTTTTTTTTTTTTTAGAGAGTGAGAGCATGTGTGAGTTGACAAGGGGGAAGGGCAGAAGAAAAAATTGAGACAATCTTAGGCAGACTCTATGCTCCGCGTGGAGCCCAATGCGGGGCTTGATCCCATGACCCTGGGGTCACGACCTGAGTCAAAATCAAGAGTTAGACACTCAACCAACTGAGCCGCCCAGGTGCCCCAGTGGGTCCGGATTTCTAAATAATCTTCTCATGTAAACGTAGAAACAATTCAGTATAAAGGTTGAAGATGAAGTTAGAACAGATTTAAGCTGACTACATGGTTTATCCTTTTAGCATTTTGAGGGATTCCTTCAAGGTGTTTTTTTTTTTTTTCCTACCTATATTTGTATACATCTTGAGATTTTATCGGATGCAATTTGTTCCCATTATTCTTACTTTGAAATTGTAATGCGATTATCTTGCATTTTATCTGTGGTTTTAATTGCACGGGTTCAACATAAGTCAGTCTCTTTATGTCCACTACTGAGAGTATATACACTGCCCGATTTAAATAATGATGCTGTAGACATTATTGTGCCTATCACTCTGCTCAGCTGGTGTATTTCTGATTATTTCTGAGAGCCACAAACAGAAGAAAAGAAGGCTATGACAACTTCAAACAACCTGAGCCAGTGAGACCGTGTTTGATGCATGTGAATGAATCACTCTCCACCTGTATGTTGTCACCTTCCCCAGATCCTGCTCTCATTTAAATCTTTCCTAACTTTGATAGGAATTCAGATACTGTGTCATTGATTTGGTTTCATTTGATTTGAGATCAGAGGCTAACCCAGCTAGGACCAGCCAATATTTAGAGGATTTAGTTTTAAAGCAAACGTTTAGGCAAAACATTAAAAACAGACCCCGGTCTCCTCTCTACCCCCCACGCCTGCTGAACAGCTGAATTCCTGGGGCGGGGTGGGGGGGGGCTGTCACCATTGCCCCTTTGCAGATCACAGAATGTTCACTGCCAACCGCCTTCCTCCTGACCCCCACAAGGGATCTTTCCCTGTGCCAGCTCCTGCCTAACTTAAATCTCTGTTCCCCCAGGAGCGAGTTTTAGTTTCATTGAGCTTCTCCATTGTTTTTGTTATCAATTGTGGTGATTCTTGTGTTGATCTTTATTTTTCCACTACTTGAGTTTGCTTTGGGTTTAAATTGCTCTTCGTTTTCTCCTTTCTAAGATAAATGCATCCATTATTGATTGGAAATAGTTCTTGTTTTTGAAGTAAGAATTTTAACGCTATAAATTTTCCTTTCAATACTGCTTTAGCTGTGTGCCACACATTTTGATATGCGCCTGTTTTCGTTTTTACATTGCTATTCAATCAAAAATATTCTCTACTTTTTCTTTTGTTTGCTTCTTCGACCCATGGGATAGAGAGAAGTTTGGCTTATTTAAATTTCCAAGGCTTTGGGGATTTTACATATGTCATTCTGTAATTGATTCCAAATTTCATTTCATTGTGATTAGAGTTACTTTGTTTCGTTTCAGTTCTTTTCAGTTTGTTGAGATTAGTCTGCCGTGATGAGCGTTCCCCACACACTTGAGAAGAATGTGTCTTTTGTTATTATGAGTGGAGTGTTCTAAGTTTCCTATAAATATCAACCTGGTCAAGTTGGTTGATTGGATTTTGTGTGTCTTCTGGATCCTTACTGTCCACTTACATGTCCGACTTCCTGTCCACATGAGATCTAACTCAGGCAGGACTTTTGAAGTCTACAGTTATAATTGTAATTGGAGTCTACAAGTATAATTATAATTATAAAAGAAGTTTTCTACC
Organism: Puma concolor; assembly: GCF_028749965.1. Classification (NCBI taxonomy): domain Eukaryota; kingdom Metazoa; phylum Chordata; class Mammalia; order Carnivora; family Felidae; genus Puma; species Puma concolor. Next base: position 3,558,484 of record NC_141667.1, on the reverse strand, counting down.
TTTTCCAGGTCGATCCATTTTCCTTTTATCATTTTGAAGCTCTGATATGCCTACACGTTTAGGATGGCTCTGCTATCTTTACCCATATAATCTTTTACAATCATAAATGCCTTCCTCTCTCCACAGCAATGCTCCGTGTTTAGAGGTCCGCTTTGTGTGATACAGTAGGCACTCCAGCATTATATCCTAGGGTTTGTGTGGCATATACTGTCGCATCTCCTTTAAGCTACCTTTTTTTCCCCTCTTTTATCTACAGTGGGTTTCTTTTTTACCCCAATCTCTGACTTTCATTTGTCATTTGGATCGTTTCCTTTTAGCGTGCTTAAAATTGAAGTATTCAATTTTGCCATTTGTTTGTTATCGGTTCTTTGCTTTTCTTCCCCCCGCCCCACCTTTTTGTTGGAACAATTGAGTGGTTTCATTTTAATCTCCACTCCTAGCTTGTCAGTCATACCTCCAATGGGGCACTGTCCCTCTCGTCTTGGTGCTGGGCCTCTCTACTTGCATGAACTCCTATCTAACCCCCCAGCTGTACTGTCTTCATAGCTATATTCTGGGGCTCATTTTGTCATGTCTTGAGAAAGAGGTTTTGCGCTCACCTCCGAGTAGGTAGCAGGCTTCCACAGGTGCACCCCTAGCTTCCTTGGATGGGAAGCGACAGCAACACTCTGCCGACACGCGATTTAGTCAGCCAGAATCAGGGACTTGGAATGAAAAAAAAAAAGAGTTAAGTCTAAAGAGAGAGCACTCCTGTGAATCAAATTTGTACTTGACCCTTGGCTTCGTATTATGAAAAATTGGGGCCAAACATGGAAATCCTTCCAAGGTAAGGATCTTAAATTTCTGCCCAATGTAGATGGCAGCCACATTTGCAGTGAGCACAGCTTAGCGTGGAAAGGTGTCCCATCACTGTGTTGTGCACCTTAAACTAATGTAACATTTATTTTTGTCAACTGTACTTCAGTTAAAAATATAAGTTTAATGCAAAATCTCAGTTCAACTCATTTTTCTTTGGTCAAGAATATGCCAGACAACTCTACATTTACTGGATGTATCCTCAAAGTCAGAGTCATTTAAAGATTTTTTTGCGGTGATTGTTGGTTGACTGTTTTTGTTTTTGTTTTGTCTTAAGCTAAAGCATGAGTTTCAGCCACCAGAACCACGTTTTGTCCTTTTACAAACACGGACCTTTTTTCCAGGTCTGGGTTTAGATTCTGTCAATCTCATTCTCAAGTGTTAATTCTCAGACTTGCGTTTGAGCTATGCGGCAGTCCGGCTAACATGGAGACCCACATATGCACTTAATGTTCTTTAAAAATGAGAATTCATCTTTGAGCATATTCCGCCAAATGTTGAATTTTTATTCCTTCAATTTGCTGATATGTATAATAGTTTAATTTTCTTTGACAGTGTTTCAGGCCATAAAAATATGTCAGAAGCCCACGATTCTGGGTCCTGGTTCCTGAATGATAAGGTGCAGGACATCCAAATGTCACTTATGTTTCATATGGAAATGGTTCTTTCTTACCCTTCCAACCTCTAAAAGAATTAATGAAATAAACACATAAAATAAGTGTATCTCAAACTTCAAATTGTTCCTAGTGACCTCAGTTGATACAGAAGAATTGTCAAAAATAAGATTTGCATCCTATTTTAAAATGATAAATAGTGTATGCGTCTCCACTTGGTCTGCTAGAGCCAAATACTATAAGCCAAAGGTCTTACCCACAATTTTGTTCTCTCCCAGTACTGGAGGCTGGAAATCGAAGACGAAGGCGCTGACTGATTTGGTGCCTGGGAAGGGCTCTCTTCCTGGCTTGTAGATGGCTACCATCTTGCTGTGTCCTCATGTTGTGATTTCTTGTTTGTACTTGTGTGGAGAGACAGAACTCTATTGTCCTCTTCTTAGGAAGACACTAATCCAAGTACAGGGATTAGTACCCATTACCCCATGTAACTCTAAGTCTAAGTCTAAGTCAAAGAGCATCACTTTTGGGGGTGGGGCTTCCACATCCAGCCATCACAACAGTAGGCGCCCCTCATTCTGGGGAACTTGAAAGAGTGGGCTTCAAAATAAAATACAGTGTGAAAAATTATTCCTTAAGCAAAATGACTTAGTGCCAGTTTCTTTGCTATGTTACCGTTTCAGAAACAGAAAAGGATAAAGACTGAGACTAGAAACAAAATCGAGCAAAAATATATCTCCAATACAAGTGAAACTATGTGAGAAGAGTTGCAGTTAAAAAGATATTGTTACTATCATAAAGAAAAGCTTCTGGGGCACCTGGGTGGCTCAGTCGGTTAAGCATTGGACTTTGGCTCAGGTCGTGATCTCGCGGTTCGTGAGTTTGAGCCCCATGTCGGTCTCTGTGCTGACAGCTCAGGGCCGGGAGCCTGCTTTGGAGTCTGTGTCTCCCTCTCTCTGCCCCTCCCCTGCTCGCGCTCTGCCTCTCTCTCTGTCTCTCAAATATGAATAAACATTAAAAAAATAAAAGAAAGGTTTCCACTAATAATGTTACAGTCACATTGAAAGCACTAAACATTCAATGTGGCAGAGTGATCATTCGTAGTTGATGATATAGTGTCTAAAACAGTTAAAGTATTGGAAATCTTTGTTTTATATAATATGCAATTGCTATCACAAAGTAAAATCTGTGTACACCAAGGCGAAGATAGGATTTCAGCCATGAGAGAATTTTAGTTCAGTTCTATCAGTCCTTGGTGGACAATAAATGCAAAAGCTTAAAAGCCTATGTAATTAATAAAGTGGAAAAAATAAAATAAGTGTAAGGACAACGCAAAGAGAAATACAGAGGAAGGTATACTCTGCAGGCAGACTGCCTGGGTTCATATTTGACTCTGATGGAATCTTCAGCAAAATACTTCCGAACACCATGCTTCAGTTTACTCATCTATAAAATGGGTTTTGTTATCATGGATAACGCTGGCATTATACACTGATGGGAGAAAATACAGATTACTCAGTAAATGTTCTGCTTGGATAGCACTTAAACAATGAAGCAGGATCTCTACCCCATATTCTTTGCCAAAACAAAGTAGAAATATATGCCTATTTTCGGGGCGCCTGGGTAGCTCAGTTGGTTAACCGTCTGACTTCAGCTCAGGTCATGATCTCACAGTCTGTGAGTTCGAGCCCCGCGTCAGGCTGAAAGCTCGGAGCCTGGAACTGCTTCGGATTCTGTGTCTCCATCTCTCTCTGCTCCTCCCCTGCTCATACTCTGTCTCTCTCCGTCTCAGAAATAAATAAAAACATTAAAAAATTTTTAAAAAGAAATATATGCGGCCGACTTCGGCTCAGGTCATGATCTCACGGTCCGTGAGTTCGAGCCCCGCGTCAGGCTCTGTGCTGACAGCTCAGAGCCTGGAGCCTGTTTCAGATTCTGTCTCCCTCTCTCTCTGACCCTCCGCCAGTCATGCTCTGTCTCTCTCTGTCTCAAAAATAAATAAATGTTTAAAAAATTTAAAAAAAAGAACTAATTGATTTTTCCCATCTTAAATAAAATTTGTATTGTTAAAAAACACCCTAAAACAAAGTCAAAGTCAAATGACAAATGAAGGAAAATACTCATAACTAATATCAAAGGTCTCATATATAAGAAATTTCTATACATCAGTAGAATAAAGATGAACACAATGGAAAGCTTTAAAAAAGGAAACGAAAATTTTAATAGGTGAAACAATAGTCGGATTATCACTAAAGACAAATGGGAGTTGAAGTTAAAATAAAATATTTTTCCTCCTGCAATCAGATTGGTAAAGATTTAAGTTTGAAAGTACATTTTCTTGGTGACCATGGAGAAGGCAGCCTTTCATATTTATTTGACCTATCAACTGATGCAGTTTATGGAAGGTGATGTCTCAGTACGTCTCAAAATTTAAAATGCACACGTTCTTTTACCCAGCATGGCCATGTCCAGGACTCTACCTTGGAAACATTCTCATACTGGAGACGGGTGACCACTGTGGAGGGAAGTCCTGGGGGGTGCCAGGTGGTGGGTGGTGGGAGGTTGGGTCTTAACTGCCCACTCTTCACAGCCATTTGATTTTTTTCATTTAGTTTTTTAATGTTTATTTATTTTTGAGAGAGGGAGAGAGAGTGAGAGACAGACACACAGAGCACGAGCAGGGGAGGGGAAGAGCGAGAGGGAGACACGGAATCTGAAGCAGGTTTCAGGCTCTGAGTTGTCAGCACAGAGCCCGATGCAGGGCTCGAACCCACGAACTGAGAGATCATGACCTCAGCGGAGGTCGGACGCTTAAATGACTGAGCCACCCAGGCGCCCCATAGAGTCATTTGATTCTTGAAAATTGTTCATATATTACCGAGTCAAAGGAAAACACTGGTTTGAAAAAGAAAAGAAGCAAACGATCCCTCAGCTGTTTCTACAAACCTGGTTATGAGCTCCTACGCAGAACTCACTTGGACGTGTACCCAGGAAAGGGCAGACAAAACGAACGCACATTCGTTCAGGCGCAGGTGGTGGAAGAGGCAGGGCCGTAGTTGGGACTTGTGGTTGGTGAGCAACAGATACTTTCCTGAGCCCGTTATTTACTGAGTTGAGACCTCCTGGAGAACTCCAGCATCAGCGGGAAGGAAGGACGGAGGAGGCCCGGGGGCACAGCCGTTGGAGCAGAAGTCAGAAGGAGCCGCTAGCTGAGTGCTTGCCTAAATGGCCCTCCTGACACGTGGAGACGCCAAGTGATTTCTTGGACGGGTGGGTGGCCGGAGAAGCTCAGAGCTCCTCCGTCCCTCCCACGGTCCGCCTGTTTTCTTTCCCTGCCTCTTTCCCTTTGGCCGATTTCTATCCGGATTCTGAACGCCATGAGAGCAAAGCCAGGCAGTCTCGTCACCGCACCTACTCTCCCCATTCATTGGGAGAATTCTTCTCAAGTTAGCTGAACTTGGGCAGAGCTGGGCGGGGCTCCCCTGAGGGAGGCTGCTGTATTAACTCTAAAGCCAACAGCAATGCGGGTGGGAGGACAGCTTTGCGCACAGGACTCTCCATTGTGTTGTCATCACGTCCTGGCCGCAGCAAGAGCCCGGCTTTCCCCAGCACGGTCTCCGTGGAAATGTTCCTACGCCCCAGCCTCACCCCCCACAAGCACAGCGTGCAAGGATTTTTTGATGCCCCGTGCATAAATGTAAACTCTGCTCTGAGACCTTTTAAATGAACCATGTGGGGATAACTGGATGAAAATCAGACACATTTAGGTTGTTTTGGGTGGAAAAATTGTTTTTTTTTTTTTTCCCTAGGTATCCGACGCTACCATTGGAAACATGTCTCACATCTGACTGATTCATCAGAGCTCTCCACGCAGCATCCTAGGTCTTCTAGGTCTGGGCCAGAACTGCTCTCTCCCTTTGCACCTGGAGAGCTTAATTTTTCTCTTCCTTCCCCTCTCTGGGGACCGTGGGAGCTTTATCATCTTGCTATGACACCAAGGTTCCTCCCCAAACACTTGCTCCCGTGGGGACTGGAATCGAGGGTAAGAGCGACAGTAGTCAGAGTGATTTTGGTTGCAAGTCAGAAAAGTGACTCAGACCGTGACTTGTGTCAGCATGTAGACGATCCGGAGGCAGCCGTGATTCTCGCTCCCTTCCCCCAGGGCCGTCTGTCTTTGGGCTGCTGATGCCCAAGCAGGAACTTCACACTTGGAGGCCAAGGTGGATCCCAGGACCGCAGGCTTACCTTTCATCCTCCTGGCCACCCCACGCGGAAAAGGACACCCCTTTCCCTGAACAAAAGTCCACGGACCCAACGCTCTCATCTGTGCCCCATCTGGTCCCATCTGGCAGAGTCACTGCGACCAGGTGAGGGAAGATGCCATTGGTTAAGACTCAGCCTTCCTCCGCCCCGGAGATGTTGGCTGGCGTAACCCTCCCAGGGACGCAGAGGGGGACAGTGTGGTTCCCAAAGGAACACTAGGCAAAACAATGGAACAAAACCCCCAGACCCAGCAGCAGATCGCTTCTGCTGTCCAGCCTGCGGCCGACCTCTCTTAGCTGCCTATGTTTCCCTCACAGGCGGGTCCTCTTTGTTCGGATCCTGGCCACACGGTGGTGCGTCTGTTGTTGCTGTTGTTGCGGTAGAAGAATTGCGAAACTGTAAGACAGGGATTTCACCAGTGCCGGGCACACGGTAGTGACATAAAATGATACACAGCATAAAACCAGTTGCCCTCACAACACTGAACGACCGTTTCGGAATCTCACACCGAACGTTGCACCTTTACTGGCACAAGCAGACTGGAGCACGGGTGAACTTTTAAAACACCCTTTTCATGACCAAACCCGCAAATCTAGGTGTTCGGTTTTTGATAGGTTTTGATTTCTTCAGTAGATGAGTAAATGCAAAATATCTCCAATGGTGAGAAATCCCCGAAGGTTGTTGTGCCAACTTGAAAAGTACCGATGGATGATGCCATTTAAGGTAACCCCTAAGTTTCACACGTAATGTGCACCCATCAGTGTATTCGTTACAGTTAAACAAGATGGATGGGGCACCCGGGTGGCTCAGTCGGTTGAGCGTCCGACTTCGACTCAGGTCATGATCGCGCCCTTTGTGGGTTCGAGCCCCGCTCGGGTTCTGTGCTGACAGCTCAGAGCCTGGATCCGGCTTCGGATTCTGTGCCTCTCTCTCTCTCACTCTCTCTGCCCCTCCCATGCTCACGCTCTGTCTTTCTCTCCAAAATAAATAAAATTAAAAAAAAAAAAAACCCAAGATGGAATAATAATAGATGAAAACAGGCCAAGCGACTATTTCATTCGATTAAACCGTGATTATAAGTTGGCCATCACCGCTTTTCCTCTTCCTCCACGTTCATTTACAAGGACAGATCAGTGCATTTCCCCCAACACAAAATGGCCAGTAATGTTATGTGAGACAATCTGTAGCAGGGAAAGGAAGGCAAAAAAAAAAAAAAAAACAACCTGATAAGTCGGGGCATTAAAGTTACGGGGCGGGGAGATCTACACAAACCACTTAAGCACACTCATTATTATGGCTATTGCCCCCTCAGGCCACTGGAGACTTGATAATTTAGTCAGTTATGCAGTTTGAAGTGTTTCATGTTCTGCATGGGAGCCGGCTGCAATTCAAATATCAGTGGCCATGAAATATATGCACATACGTTTAGTAGGAAAATCTCCAAGGGGACAACAGAGGAGATGGGCATATGTCGTCGCGGTGTGATGGAGAGTTTCCCTGAATTAATCATCTGGACATAGTTTATCACCATTTTTCATTTTGCCAGAAACACCCCCCCCTTCATTTGTCGGGGAGGCTTATTATACATGCACATCCTGGAAAGATAATAAGACCCAGGCCTCTGATGTTGAAATGCAACCAGGGTTTGTGGGCTCTGTTGGGGCCCTGACAGCTTTCCCACCGACAGAGCTTTCTGAGAGCAAGGGTAATCGCTTACTTCATCTAGTTTAGGGAATTGTGTCCCTTTCTCCCCGCTACCTTATTACATCAATTACTGCAAACCATCGTCTTGTATAATTTATGGAGAAGACTCCCGTTTCATTGAGATCGTCTCTGAAATGGAAGACGTCCTTTGTTCACATGCTTCTAAATATTAGAATTTTTGTCACATGTTCCCGGAACTGGGGGCGTTTTCGTTTTCTGTGCGGATTCAAACATCTGGCTAGACGTGTAACCTGTGCGATTTGTTTGTTTAATTCGAGGGTTGGAGTGGGGGTTGTTTTGCCTCCCAGATAAGAGATTTTCTGAGTGAAATGCCTAATCTGTAAAGTGCAGTTAACATAAATGGCAATTTTTAGAAATGAATTCCTAATGCCTTTAAAGCCGAGGTTGAATGTGGCTGTCAGAATCCTGGCCCGCAGTTATGCCATTTGGTGGTTGTTTTGCTTTAGAAGCCCTGAAATGTGCCGCGATGGTTAGCGGTGTAAGTGTAAACCAGAGCAATTGCTTTTGACACTTAAAAAGGATTTTATTGACAGTTGGAAACACGTTGGGGATTTGAAAAGAGTACTTTTCCATCTGTAATACTTGGTGTGATCAAAGATCACTCAGCAGCCCCGGATTAGTGGAAATGAGGCTGCAGTGAGTGTTTGCTACTCCACACGGGATGAGGGCTTGGTTTTTGATTCACGCTAATCCCCATCACGATCTAAGTGGAATTTACGGTAATGTGGATATACTTCTCAGGGCTCCTGCCAACGTGTTTTTAAAGAGCCCTAAAGTAGATAATAATATAGCCAGATTTAAAATTTCCCTTTAAAGTTAAATCTGACTTTCCCACTCTTCATTCATACACTGGTTTAATGTTTCTAACATATTATATTTAACTCTCTGCGTTTCCTATGTGCATTTACAAATGTGTGCATTATAGGTGGTGGTGTTCTAGATAATGGGGACCAATCTGCTTCAGTTCCTACTGAGGAGTAGCTAGCAAGGTGATGTAGGGGGTCATTAGGCTGCAGGTACAACTGGACAATGGTAGATACTGGTCTCAGAAGACCTGGTGTGATTTATAATTCCTTCCTCCCTCCCTCCTTCCCTTCCTTCCTCCCTTCCTGCCTGCCTTCCTTCTTTCCCTTCCTTCCTCTCTCCCTCCTTCCTCCCTTCCTTCCTTCCTCCCTTCCTTCTTTCCCTCCCTTCCTTCCTTCCTCTCTCCCTCCTTCCCCCCTTCCTTCCTTCCTTCCTTCCGACTATACATTACATATCTGTGTGTGTGTATACACACACACACACACACACACATATATATATATATATACATATACATATTTATTTATAAAATGTCAACTAAGACCCTGATCTAAGACCCTGGCTTATCTAAGCTATAATTTCTACTTCTGTTAGAGAGGAAAATAATCACGAGCCTCTCACCATATTTAAGTAAGAATCAAATGGTACACAATAAACAAAATCACAGAGTAAATGTCCTTGTTACCGTGAGTAAAGTAGAAACTACAGAGAGACACAGGTTGGGCCCTTCTATGAACATGAGAGATGGTGACCACCCAGAAGTCAGAGGAGAAGAGATTTTTTTTTTTTTTAATAGCAACAAAAGAGGCACATGAGCCACCAGGCTGAACCAAATGGCTGGTCGGAGGAATTCCCAAGAGGGGCATTTTGAGCAAGGTGGTAAGGAAACAGTATAGCTTTCAAGGAGGTGTGGCCCCTAACCCAGTAGTTCACTTGGATGTGGCAACCTGTTTGCGAATCAGCAATTAATCTAATGACTTCCTTACCTAAGACCCCCCCAACCCCCAACTCTAGACTGAAACCTTAGTACTAGCTTTACGTATAAACTCTGGTCCCAACAACATCCTATGTCTTACTCCAAAAATAACACCATCAAGCACCATCGTTATTCGAGACTCATTCATGTCTTTGTTTTTCAAAAGAAATACATCTATGAACTAACTGATACACACACACATACACACATATTATTTGTTTTGTTATAGATGTATTTATTCTATTATATACTAGATATCAAGATCATCTATATGTATATATTTCATTAGCTTTGCTTTAAAAGCTAATTCCTTAAGATGTTTTTGAAAACCTATGAGGGCAAAGAGTAGAAAAAGAAGTGACTTAAAAACAAATACCCCCAAATGGCAATGGAGCCATGTTCAGACATGGTTTCCTACTGCACCTCTTCCAAATGGATGTGCCCAGAGGAGCTGGCACTTCCAGGGGATAGAATCAAGATCCTGCCATTCCTCCCATACCCTCCGTCTAACAGCTGGTCCCCTTGTTCAACAAGGCAGATGCCCACGAGACTACCAGCTATGTCAGGGTTTTTGGAAGTCCCCACATAGTTCCTGATTCACTAGACCTTTAAGAACATTAAGAAGGGTATGCAGTTGCAAGGTGCAGCTTTCAGAACCGGGGCACTGGCACACCTTGGCCTGCTGGGAATTTATTTCCTTCAGAAGAGAAAGAGCTGTATGCACACAGAGATGTGCAGAAACCTTGGATGTGATCACCAACTCTCAAAGGGAGAGGTCCTTTAGATGACCTTGGGGACCTAACAACAGGCTTCGATGGTGTTGTATTATGTGCACAGTGATAGAGAGCCTAGCGACCTGGCCCAGCTGCATGTCACCCTGGGCATGTTCCAGATCACAATTTGGGACTGTTGCAGGTGGAACCGCTTATTGGTGAAGACAGGTTCAGACTAACAGAGATAAAATTGCATGAAAGACATTCGGTGGACAGTGGGCCTAGCTGCAGCTCACAGGTGTCTCCAAGAGCACACGGGCAATCGCTGGACCAGGGCAAGGTGTCCGGCAGGTCATGGGACGCTTCTTCACCGCAGAAGCCATTTTTTTTTAAGACAATATCATGGTTTCTCAGGTTGACTTGGAAGAGGATGCCCAGCTGTTAAATGGCAAAGAAAAATGGAGAATGATCTACTTCTGGGGGGTGATGATGCTCCATTTTAAAACTACAATATGATCGCCTCTCGGCCTTTTGGCTAAGATCAAGTGTAGTAAAACCACAATACGATTGGCATGATTATGATATCAAAAACATTATAGCCTTTCTCAAAGCTGTAAACAGCTAATGCCATATGACTATTGCTTTTGAATGTAAAGAGAAATTCCTAAGTATATTTTGGTATAGTTGCTACATACATTTTATGATAGTTTCCCATCACAAAAGGAACAACTTGGGTTTTATAGTAGTTTCACTAAACCAATGCTGGAATTATACAAAGTTATGCTTGTGTGAGTTTTTGAAATCAAATTCCTCCTTCAAAAAATATATATGAGGGGCGCCTGGGTGGCGCAGTCGGTTAAGCGTCCGACTTCAGCCAGGTCACGATCTCGCAGTCCGTGGGTTCGAGCCCTGCGTCAGGCTCTGGGCTGATGGCTCAGAGCCTGGAGCCTGTTTCCGATTCTGTGTCTCCCTCTCTCTCTGCCCCTCCCCCTCCCCCGTTCATGCTCTGTCTCTCTCTGTCCCAAAAATGAATAAACGTTGAAAAAAAAAATAAAAAAATATATATATGAGATGAGGGGCTTCTGGAATGGCAGTGAGAGTAACTCAATGGGCCCTCTTGCCAGTGAAACATTCATTTAACTGGTGACAGTTATGAAAGCAAAATTAAAGTATCTGGAAATTGTCCAAAGGACATCAAGCAAATGGGGAAACATTTATTTAAGAAAGTCTACTCTATATCCCAGCAAGAACAATGAGCGTCTGTGACTTGCGAGCCATGGCTCTCTCCCAAATCCCTTTCTAGTTGAGTGTAATGGGAGCTGTATTCCAAGTGGTTATGGCCAAGAAAATGGGTCTAACTTCTCCCTCAGTTCCCAGGCTGGAGATCCAGCTCCATTTTGAAAGGGGAAGACCACTGTCATGTCTCCTCATATATAGCTTCATGATAGGGAAGATGTATTTTAGGAAAGTGCAGTCAATTGGGTTGGAGAGTCTTTCCTCCAACTTGCCCCGATTTTTAGGATAGAAGCTTTAACTTGGATGTAGTATGCCAAGAATTCTGGGCCCTGATAAACATTTACCCTAGTTTCAGTGCCAGGAGGGGCAAACCAAGGGACCAGGGCTACCATCCCTGCCCAGCCCTCATGTTGTAGAGCAGGGCATTCACTTAAGAAGAGTCCCTAGCCCCAGGGCAGTGATGCTGAGATTCTGTGCAGGGGGTGATGAGGCCATAAGAAAAGAGAGTTCTTTATGGTGTCCTCAACTTGAATGACTACTTGGAATGGGTTTTGAGGAGGTTCATGCCTAAAGGTTTTGTTGAAAACAATGGAGATCTTGGTGATGTGCTATTAAGACATCAGTTAGCAACGGTAAAAGCCAGTAGACCACCTAGAAGTTTGCCAGAGAGAAAAAGAAAAGCAATGTCTGAGAAAAGCCTTCTGAGGGTCTAAGAAAGTATCAAAGATAGGTCCTGCTTCTTAATAGACCTCAGATTTAATTGGTCTGGGATATGGAACAATTTATGTCACAGGGCATTGTTGAAAAGTTGGCAGACACCTAGCAATTAGTGGAGGCTAATGGCTTTGTGTGATACTAATAAAGGTAGAGGAGTTTGAAGCTTAATAAGAAAATCACAGAAAGAGCCACTCTGGGGAGTTCAGCTAAGACCACAGACATCCTTGATGGTAGAAAAGACCCCTCATTTGCCTAAAGATGCATCATCTGAGGGGCACTATCAGAAGCTTCAGACTGTGGGAGAAAGACGGTACTGAATTAGATCAGCCATCTACTAGAAACATAAAAAAGCAAACAATAGCAACAACAAAAAGCCTGAGGGAGTACTTCTTATCCAGAGTTGCTACAATGGATTATAGAAGACATCCAGTTTTCAACAATAAAAATCATGAGAAATGCAAAGATACATGAAACTGTGGTCTATACACAGAAGACAAGAAGAAATGAGACCTCTGAGAGGGCTCAGATGTTGGGCTTAGCGGACAAAGACTTCAATGAAGCTATCATAAATATGTGCAAAGAATTAAAGGAAGCAATATTTAAATAATTTGAGAGAGTTATGTTGACATGTCTCATTAAATAGAACCATACAAAACAAAATCACGCTGAAATACCACCTCACACTCTCTCTGATGGAGGTCATGAGAAAGACAGATAATAACATATGTTGGCGAGGATATGGAGAAACATTAACTGTCATAATTTGATTGTGGCAATACAAAATATTGAAGCCACTTAGCAAAACACCAATCACATGGTGTTAACACATGACCCAAGAATTCTGCTCTAGGTGTTTATTTCCAAGAGATGAAAACATATGTAAAACAAAACAAAACAAAGAATCCAAAAGCTCTTGTACTCAACTGTACATAGCAACATTATTTATAGTGTTAAAAAAGTAGAAACAACTTGAGTGTCCGTCAACTGGTGAGTGGATAAACAAAAGAGGTGTATGGGATTTCATTTGGCAGTAAGATAAATGAAGTCCTAATGCAAGCTCTGATACAATGCTAAGTAGATGAAGTCTGGTGATGGTTGCCCAACTCTGAGAACACACTAAAAAGCATCGAACTGTACCCCTTAAATGAGTGATTTGTATGCTATGTGACCTATATCTTCAGATATTAAAAAATACCTGGGATTTTTTGAGATGTAGACAGGTGTGCCTTATGAATCAGATGACTCAGGCCAGTGTGCAGCTGAGATGCCAAAAGGCTGCCCGTGTCCTGTGATTGCTTTCCAGATGTAGATTCATGTTCACCCTGCATGGCTCAGTCCCCTTAACTTCTCATGGGCATTTTTCTCCTTTTACATCCCAGTTGTTCTGAAGTCAATCCCCACTTGGACCTTCCAGACGTGAAATGTGTCAGAACTGCTTTGGGTCACTTACGTTTCCCCAACCACGGTGGTGAAGTGTGACCTGTTAACAAATTTGCCGAAAGTAGATTCTCCTGCTCCTGACTGTTTACTTTGGGCTGTGAATCATCTCAACACAAACATAGTGTCTGTTGACCAGTTGACATTTTACGCATAAGTTTCGTGAATCCAAGATGATTGCTGTCCAAAGAGAAGCTTGTCTCACTGCCACACCAGGGGTTCTTCTAGTCACTGTCTCTGGTTTTATCCCAGTGAAAATTGTCAACAGGTTTGACAGCTTTGCTTGGCCACAGGTATGCTCAGTTCACGTGTGCATCTCATCTTTGGTAGTTTCTGATCAGAACCCTTGATCACGTAATCTGTGAATCATTCAGTGTGTCCTGATTCAAAGATGCATTTCAGAGCAAGTGATCTGGGGCACAAGTAGTGGGTCTCCAACACCCCATTTCCTGGGAAATCCAGAACCAACATCACTGGATATAGTAGGCATGATGTTGGGGAAAAGGTAGGTGCTGAGATCTTGCCCAGTCTTGTGATGTAAAAGCCATTATCTCTTTGAATCTCTATCAGCCTGGAAGTGCTGAATATCAAAGACTTACTCCAATTTTAAAATTTTCAGGTCAATCTCATCATTTTTTTCTAGAATTATGTATTATCAATGGTTATTTTTCTACTTTTTAATTTAAATCCTGATCTGACCTAGACATATTTTTTTCTGATTTTCTCAGGTGAAAAATTTCACTGCTCATTTTCTCATCGAAATGATTTTACTCACAGGGGCTGCTGACCCACTGGCCTTCATATCCCTCACTATTATGATTTAATACAACATTTATAAAAACTATACTCGTGTATAAGTAATGCATATAATTTTGCAATTATTCATTTCACTCTATGAGTAACTCCTTTAACATACATCCCTAAAATCCTTCATCAAACCAAGTTTCCATCACAGGCGTCTTCAGAGCTTGTAAGAATTCACCACAGTGACACAGGCCAAAACAGATTTGCTTGTTGCAGACACACTTGTAATAACCACTGATGAAATCCTGAAGAATGTTGATGTATTGAAATGTGTTTTGAGAACCACATTTTAGATTTCAAATTTTGTTGAAGATCTTTTCACACTCTGTGTTAACCGTGAAACTGGTGATGTGATGGATGTGGCAGCCTTATAAAAGTTTCTTGGGGCGCCTGGGTGGCGCAGTCGGTTAAGCGTCCGACTTCAGCCAGGTCACGATCTCGCGCTCCGTGAGCTGAATATGAATCAATAGCTATGATTTCCTCCATCCTAGGTTTGGAACTAGCTCAGGTGTTCTACATCCACCTGCCTCTGTGGTCTTGCATCTGAGAGGTTTAGGGGAGTGTGAGCTACTCTGGAGGAAGGCCATCAACATCTTCCACACTGAATGTGGAGTTGACGGTTTCTGCTCTTTCCCCCTCAAGCTTCAGTAGAGAAGTGAGACACCGTCACAACTGCCAAATGTCCCTATAAGATGATAAATGTCCTCCAAGGAGTTCTGTTTGTCTCTTAAGTCTTGGAGCTTAGCAAGGCATAGAGAAAACAATAACGATAAAAGTGGTGTTACAATCTACGTACCTCCTACCATGCTGGTCTGTTCGTGGTTTCTCCAACATGACCAGCGTGGCCCTGTCTTCCTGCCTTTGCGTCTACTTTTATTTGGACATAGAATATTCTTTCTCACGTAACTTTTCATGCCCATTCCTGCTGAAATGCCACATGCTTGAGTAAATCAATATAAAGACTTATTGGACTTATACTCGGTATTGTTAAAACTATGTTGTTGAAACTGACGACCTAATGGTTCTCTTGCTCTTTGCTGAGGCTGTGCAGGGGAAGGGGACCATCTGAGCTGTAGCTGTGTGTCCTCAGCTGGGGTGCAGATGAATCTGAATTTTCTCCAGCACGGATAGGTGGACACTTTCCAGAGCAGCCCCCTGCTGGCTGAGCCCCCTGCTAGCTCTACCCAGTCCTTCCCGAACACACTTGCAGGATGGCTCTGCTCATCAGGCTGAATGTAATGTCCCAGCAGATTTTCTCATTTTGTGACTGAGAGGGTGACAGCATCAGAACAGCAGGCTAGCCATCTAGGGACGCCTCTCCCTCCAACAACAAATACACCTGGGCTTTTCCCTGAAGGAAACATTTTGAGTGTTCTGACCTCCCTGTGCTGAAGTGTCCCCCTCGCCTACCCAGGCCAAGGCATCAGCACTAGATGCCTCTGATGTCAGGGGAGTTTATCGGGGCTCTGGTCAACAACAAAGGAAGGTCTGAATCAGGGGAGAAGTTCAATTCCGAGATCAACAGAAAGCTTCCCATAGAGGTGATCCAGTTGCCTATGTTGGATGCAGTCATTTATTTGTTCATTCAACAAATATTTATGGTGAGACAGCTATGCTGAGGGGAAGAGACACAATGCTCAATGCGCACATTACGCTTGGTTTTAAGAAGCTTGCAGTCCACCGGGGCCATATTTCACAAAAAAGACAAAATAATTTTTCAACGGCAGTTATGGTGCTACCAAAGAGTAAACTCTGCATTGTGGAATTGTTTGACAACGTTCCCGAGAGAGATCGGAGGCTCAAGATGTCCTGTGTGAAGAAATGCACTTGCAAGGAGGTTTGAAAGCTGTGCTCCGTTGGCCTTGTGTTTTGATTATAACTAAAGTGGACTGACATTTTCTTCTTATTGTTTTATCTCTTTAACCTGCCATTTACACCCTGACCCCTACATTGGGTGCCATATGTGGATACTATTCCTGTCCCAGTATTAGCCAAAACTACTTTGAAGTCTATGAGACAGAAACACAATTTTCTAGAAATAACTAAATTAAGGTTTTGTAATAGTAGACAGAAAATATGTATCAGTGAAAAAAAGTAAACATTATATCAATTGGAATCACCAATATGAAGTTGAAACATTGGCAGGACAAGTGATGAAAATTTAAAATATACTGGGAAAAAATATACGGGGAGTTCCAGAGAGAGAAAGATTAAAAAAAATAACAAATGGGGAAATAAGAATAATACAAAATGCTTGATTTGAAAAAAAGAAATTTTTGTCCTCTGATTAAGAAGTCATTCTGATTACAGTGAAACACAAATGAATAACTACGATGCTTCTGATACCCTAGAGAGATTCCTAGACTGCAGTGAGAAGGATAAAATGTCAATGTTTTTCTTATTCTTATTTCGAAGCAAAAATTTATTTTCAAAATAAAGATGATCCAAATATTGTACACATTTCAGGTGCTATAGTGGAAGCTAGAAACGTTTGAAATGTATGCAGCTTTTGTGAGAAAATGAAATGTTTTTCAGCAATATTTTAGTAAGTGGTGCCATCGTCTAGTCTTCTGATGAGAAGCATGAGAATTTTGACATTTTAAGATATGCAAAAGTTCAGAAAGTGGTATGTTCATGTTCTCTATCTGAATCATTTTTTTTTTCCATGAAGCAGTCTATCCAAGCGCATTGAACCACGAGAAAAATGAAGACAGGGCAAGATTGCATGGGAAGGATACAATAATGAGGAAACATTTACAGTGTACGAAATAAAATCTTAATAATGAAAATACAACTGGGAATTGTAATTTCAGTGATGAGTAAAGGTTCCTAAAAATAAAGAATAAATTCCCAGAACTCTAAATTCTCAACTATCAGAAATCCAAAGGTGGCTTATTTGTGACTCTGGAAAAAGAGTTAATACAGACGTTCTCCAGGTTTAATCTCAGGATAAAGAATAAGCAGATGGCAGAAACAGCTCAATGTCAGGGCACAGTTATTATTTTTATACTTTATGAAGGAAATATCAGTTGTATGATTTATCTTATAGAAGCACAGTATTTACTATCAGAGGAGAAAATCATAATTGGATTTCCAATCAGTGTATGGGGAAGGAAAAGAGGGAATGAAAGAGAACCTAAATATGCCAGAAAGAAAGGGAAAGGGAAATTGGAGAAAAATTTAAGGAGAAAGAAGGAACATATACAAAGGAACATATACCAACAAGTTTACTTGTTAAACTAAGTAAACAATAAACAATCAAGTAATATATCTTTATACAATTATACAGATTTTCACTTTGTATTTTAAAAATCCAGCTAAATTAGCAAAAATAATCAGACCTGGGGCGCCTGGGTGGCGCAGTCCGTTAAGCGTCCGACTTCAGCCAGGTCACGATCTCGTGGTCCGTGAGTTCGAGCCCCGCGTCGGGCTCTGGGCTGATGGCTCGGAGCCTGGAGCCTGTTTCCCATTCTGTGTCTCCCTCTCTCTCTGCCCCTCCCCCGTTCATGCTCTGTCTCTCTCTATCCCAAAAATAAAAATAAACGTTGAAAAAAAAAAAAATTAAAAAAAAAAAAAATCAGACCTCTAACCCGTAAAAGGAAGAAGAGAAGAAATAAAAACAACTTGCAACAAGTTGACAAAAAAATGTCAAATAGAAGAAAATATAGTGACGGTATTAATAACAAGTCACATTTCAAGCCAAGTTCTTTGAATGAGAAAAATGGTTATACAACTATAATACATGTTATGTATTAGGTGCATAATACATGCATAAAGGATTATTAATATATAATTATGAGGATTATTAATGCACAATCATTTATGCACTACCCCATCACATACATAAAGACAATTACAAGAAAAGCAAATATGAATTAATGAAGATAAAATTATACATGAAGAATTTAATAGATCCAATAACCAAAAATCAAAACTTATACATATTTAATTTAATAATGATGATATTAATTATATATATGCATATAATTATATATATAGACATAATTTAACAAAAATAAGAATGTATAAAAACTTAATAAACATTTTTTAACACAAAATATGTAACTAAACTAATAATTCATTGATGAATGGAAAATATACCAGACTCAATAAGGACAGATTATTGTACTTGGAGACGGTATAATAGAACATGTTCAAAATGAATCATAGAGATAAATATGAACTTAAAATATAGAGAATATAAGGGGTGTCTGGGTGGCTCAGTCAGTTAAGGGTCCGACTTCGGCTCAGGTCATGATCTCATGGTCCGTGAGTTCGAGCCCCACGTTGGGCTCTGTGCTGACAGCTCAGAGCCTGGAGTCTGCTTCAGATTCTGTGTCTCCCTCTCTCTCTGCCCCTCCCCCACTCATGCTCTGTCTGTCCCTCTCAAAAATAAACATTAAAAATAAAAAAAAATAAAAAAGGAAAATGTACAGAACATAAAAGAAATGTAGGAATGAACAACAAGCCCGGCAAACATGTAGTCAGGTTCTCAGAATGAGAGAAGAAAGTGAATGGAAAACAGGAAGCATTTGAAAACAAAGATACTTAATGTATAAAGTTGTTAAATCACTATGTTGTACACCAGAAACTAATGTAACACTGTATGTCCACTGTATTCAAATTAAAAAAAAAAAAAAGAAAGAAAACAAAGATACCTAAAACGTTTGGAAGTTGTCTTGCAAATGTCAGCCCAGGGGGTCAAGCTCAGGGAACCCCAGCTGAGTGGGTAGAAAGGAAGTCTCATCTAGGCATGTACAACTGAAACACAAGACTCATAACTAAAGAGGTAACTTGAAAGCAGGGAGAAGAAATATGACACATGTCCTTCAACAGCACAGCCATGAGACTGACAGCTGATGTGTGAACACAAGTAATGGAACCCGGAAAAGAACAGCATCACAACTTAAGCATATTGAAGAAAAAGAAACAGACCACTGCCAACCTAGGATTCTATACCCAGTAGATTCTCTTCAAAACGGAAAGTGTGATGGAAATGTGTCAGACAAATCTGCTGGCACACCCACACTGCTGGACACTCTAAAGCAAGGTGTTCGGACTGAATGCAAATGACCCCAGCTCGAAGGGCAGAGGTGGCATGGGTATCACCAGGAAGCACAGGAATCACTGGCCCAACTCGTGTGAAAAGTACATTGATAGGGATGGCCTGGCAGGACTGGAGAAGTAGAGCATGGTATTCTTAAGCTTAGAGACATTGCTTCTCCCTGCAGTGCAATTCCTTAGTTTCTCATTAAAACCAAGGACATTTTGGGGTACCTGGGTGGCTCAGTTGGCTAAGCATCCGACATTTGGTTTTGGCTCAGGTCATGATCACACAGTTCATGGATTCAGGCCCCTCATTGGGTTCCATGCTGGCAGTGCAGAGCCTGCTTGGGATTCTCTCTCTCTCTCTCTCTCTCTCTCAATAAAAAAGTAAACTAAAAAACAAGGACATTTTATAAGTTAACTGTTCTTTAAAAACCTCCAGATAATAAATATGATAAGAATGACAAACGTTAAAAATATTTCAGAAGTGCAAATTAAAGCGTTGATTGGAGACAATTATTATGAATTGTTGATGAAATGCTTAGGTGAACGGATGATGGTAACTTGGTGCTCTGGACTGGAATTCACATGCTGGAGCCCTAGCTCCCAGTGTGGCTGTACCTGGAGCTAGGTCCTTCAAGGTAGTCACTGAGGTCAAGTGAGGTCACAAAGATGGGGCCCTGATCTGATGGGATCATTGTCATTATAAGAAGAGACATCAGCCAGGAGTTTGGTCCTGGACTTCTAATCTCCAGAACTGTGATAAGGTAAATTTCTGACATAGGCCACCCAGTCTGTAGGGTCTGTGGTATTTAGTTATGGCTGTCTGAGCCGACAAGGACACCGGGCATTTGTGTGATGTCCCCTCTCTCAAATGGAAAGTGTACAATGGAGGGATGAGGCTGTCACCACCCTAAATTGGTGGTTAACATGAATAGTATGTGTCTCTTGTTGGGATTCAACATCAAGAATTTAATACCACCACTGTTTTGTCCTATAAAAGCAATAATTAACTCTAAGCGTGTAGATTTAGTTTTCAGTTTATGAAAACATGGGGATGAAAAACAAATTAATTGAGCCCAGAAGGAAGCAGAAACAAATTAAAATAGTGGCTTTTTCTACAGAACATTGGCCTAAGTTTCTTTAACAATCAGTATCCTATACGTATAAAGACTAATGGGAAATAACACTGTAAAACATGTCCTAGATTCTGACAAATTAGATGGAAATAGCGTCTTTAAACTCAATTAGAAAAAGTTAAATATAATCTGGGTTTTAAAAGCTAAAAGACTATCCTTGAAAAAATATACCAAGAATTTCACAAGAGTATGCACTGTGAGCTGTAAGACCCCATTTTGATTTAAATACCAATGTGTGTGTGTGTGTGTGTGTGTGTGTGTGTGTGTGTGCACCTGTGTACAGAGCCCTATATGGAAGAAGGTCTGAAAGGTTAGTGGTGATCTCTGGATAGTGAGGGGATGACTTTATAATATGTTTAACTTTTGCTTGTCTGTACTCTGTAGCTTTCTATGATTCACGTATACAACTGCTGTAATAATAAATGTTTCTTAGAAAATCAACTCCTTTCAAGGAACATATTCTATCACTAGCTGACAATTATGGACCTCCCTCTCAGCATTGTAAAACATCTCACTCTGGGCCGATGACCTTTCCTGATTTGTATTTAAGAACACTGGTGCCACCGGACTGACTTCGCTTGCTATTTTGCCACCAAACATAACAGCCAACCTGCATCTAGGAGTCGCGTTACCTTCCAACCTTGCACGATGGATGAATGATCTCTGTGCCTGTCAAAGGCCAATCCCTCCAGTGGCTCCTTGTTGCCCTTAGAATTAAGTCCGAACCCCTCACCTTGGCTTCCGTATCTTACCAGCTCCCACCTGCCCCTTTCATATCTTTTTGTATAACTGTTGCTCACGAGCGCCTCTAGTCGCATTCCATCTTTTTGCTCTTCCCTTTGTGTTTGCTATGACTCCAACTGGAAAACTCTATCACACACAAGGTCCTTGCAAGGTTGTGTCCTTGTAAGGTCATGTATGACATAGCTCAAATGTCACTATCTCAGGGAGACCTTCTCTAACATCCCAACGTAAGGACCTGCCCCTGGGGTTTTCTCTCACACTACGTTTTCTCCCTTCCTTTCTTAACACCCTCCTTCCTCATTTCCTCCTCCTCTCCCTTCTTTTTCTACTCCTCTTTGTTTTTAACCTCCACAGCAGTTATCGGTATGAGAAATAGTTTATTGTTTATTCCTTTATTGTCTTTTCTCTCCTTTCTAATTTAAGCCCCCATGACTGTTCCGTTCATTGACATGTCTTCCTTGCCAAGAACATTGCCTGCCTAATACCTAGTAGCCACTCACTGAGATTCAGTGAATAAGTGAATGCAGGCTGTCCTGAATCCCATGACCCCAACCTCCTGGTATTCCTGCCTCTGTGTAATTCCCTTCCCTTGAGGATGGCAGAGCCTGGGAATTACCTCTCACTAACAGAATGTGGCAAAGGTAACGAGATATGCATGACTATGTGCACATAATGACATGACAGGGTCACCCAATATTTTGGTGCTTCCTTGCTTGAGTGTGGCTGTCTCTCTCCCTTGCTGTCTGTGAAGGAGGAAGCTGCCACAGGGGAGGCACCTGGCAAGGAACTGGGGTTGGCTGAGAGCACAGGTTGACATCCAGACAACAAACAGCCTGAAGCCCTCAGTCCTACAGCTGCCAAGAGACCAAATTCTACATTAACCTAAGGGAGCTTCGCTGTGGCTTCCTCCCCGGTAGAGCCTTTGATTAGGTCTGAGACTTGGGTTACACCTGGACTGCAGCTTCCTGAGACCCCGGACAGGACACCCAGCTAATCTGTGCCCAGACTTGTGATCCACAGGGACTATAAGCTAAGAAGCGTGCTTCTTTAAGCCACTGCGGGTGTGGCATTAATGTTACACAGCAAGAGGTGACTAACACACTGACTCACTGGAGAAGTTTCGGAGACGTCTGTAGCAGCCTCTGGAGGCCATGTGTGGCTGTTACTGGCTCACTGTGGCACCTGTTTTCTAGTTTAATCCTGTAGACCCTCCAGACAATGGGGGCTTGCTTTACGGAGTGCCAACATAGCCCAGATAGTTTTATAGGAACTTAGTGTGATGGGTATGGATGATGGAAGGGAGATTTTGATGGCTGCCTCCATAATTGCTCTCCAAAAAGACTACATCCTAATTGTTGTGTGAGGAAGGGCATTTCACGTTATGTTCCTCAGACAGGAAAGCCAGCTTTTGAGCTGCTTTATCTATGTTTTTGAAAACAACAACAACAACAACAACAACAACAACAACAGTAACGACAACTCTGGTTATTACAATGTCATTTACTTACTTACTCTTTATCTTTGAAAACGTAAATTAAAAAACACAGATGCAAAGTGCATTTTTAAAACTAAATTCTAAATTCTGTCTTGCAATGTTTCTGACAGAAACAGAATGTACGCTGACCCTGTTTGTGGACTCTGCTATGTTTCCCTGACTCCGAAGGTGACGGGAAGCCCTCTTAGAAGTGCTGTTATCCGTCTCGTCCTTTGAACCAAGGGTCTGCGTTTGGTACGCGTTCTAGCCCGTGTCTCAGAACGTACACGGTGCTTTTGGACCCGGGGTTGTGGCTGACGGGGTGTGTGGAGGTTGCCTGGTGGTGGAATCTCAGGCTTTGCCACCTGATCGTCTCCCAAGTACAAGAGCAAATGGAGTGTGCAGCTGCTACAGCCACTTCTAGTCTAGTCTCCGTTCCGGCACTTTCCAGAAGACGAAAGCAGGGAGAAGGTAAGGGATTAGAACTGCACTGCTCGGCCAATAATAACAACTTAAGCACAGAATCAGATGTGAGAGCATCTTAGAAAGCTTGAAGGAAAACAGCCCCTTCATAGAAATCAAATTGACAGCTACATTTTCTACCTTTGATCTCAAGTAGGTGGTTTAACCTCCTGGTAATAAGAACATTTTTTTTTTTAAGCAAAGGATTTTTTTTTCATCTTCCTATTTTTGCTTAATCACTCCTCATTTCAAGAGTCTTATGTTCAGACACTCTGTCTTATTTATTTTTGTGCACTGCTCAGATCCACTTTGTGATGGATAGATAGAGAAGCAGAGTGAGTGCTTAAAAATATAATGGGTACTCAGAAATGGGAAAAAAAGAAGACAAAAAGGAAGAGAAAAGAATAGGAGGGTGAAGGAAGGGAGAGAGGAAGGGGCAAAAAGAGAAAAATGTTGTCTATTCCATAATTACAAACAATTCTCTGGATTGTTCTTAATACTTATCAAATCGCAACTACTCCTTCTTATTAAATGATATCTTTTAATACATTTAACGACCAGAGAGACTCTTCACAATAAGCATTTCAAAATGTATGAAGAAACGCCAATTTAGTGAAGTGAATGATTACGAAAATAAAAACATAAATATAGGCAAGTGGTAAGCGGTTACTTTTTTCTTTTCGCAAACATTGTAGAGTAGAAGGGCTTTTAAAAATACCCACATTTTGGGGCGCCCGGGTGGCGCAGTCGGTTAAGCGTCCGACTTCAGCCAGGTCACGATCTCGCGGTCCTGAGTTCGAGCCCCGCGTCGGGCTCTGGGCTGATGGCTCGGAGCCTGGAGCCTGTTTCCGATTCTGTGTCTCCCTCTCTCTCAGCCCCTCCCCCATTCATGCTCTGTCTCTCTCTGTCCCAAAAATAAATAAAAACGTTGAAAAAGAAAAAAAAATACCTACGTTAATGTTGATGGACAAAATAAAACTTGTGAATACTCATTTTATCATTATCAGGATTAGGTGCTTATTTTTAGTGATTCTTAAGTCCGTTTAGTGTATTATTATTTAATACTATTATGAATTACTGTTTAGTTACTTTTATCTCATTTTTATTAAATCAGTCTCTCATTTTGGCCCAGGGATTAGGACAATGTAGGATATATTTTGGTTTGCTCCAAAACACACAGAAATCCGTAATAGGGAAGGGTTCTCTGAGACCCGAAAGGCACGGCATTTGAGGATGTGGAAATACTTAGTAAATTTAGACAGGATCTATCAGTAGGCCCGGCAATCAAGATGCCTCCCGCAGAATCAGGCATTTCAGGGTTTGAGAAGCCGGCACCACCATGAAATTGGTTAATAGCACTACCTGATAAGCTGAGTATAAAAACGTCCATGTAATATATAATGGGGTCTTTTTTCCTCTTCCGTTGGTATATATTTGAAAACCTTTAAAAATACTCTAGAAAAAAAAATGGATGTTACATTCTTCACCATTTGCTTTAAAAAGGATTTTCCACTCGTTCGTCTCTAGAAGGTCATCTTTGAGATGTACAAGCCAGCCCTTCATTAGGCCCCCTCTTGCATTCATATTTAACTTTCTTTCATTCGGTGGCCTTTATTAGCTGAGCTCCTGCGGCTTGTAGCACACTTTCAACAGCAACACTGGGAGGATGTAAATGCAGAATAATGTATCAGGACTCAAATTTGCATGGTCAAATGTCAAAAAAATTAGGCCTTCCCCAGAACCATGTCAAGAGAAATAACATAAGTGGGCAAACCCAACAGCAGGCACGCCATTATCATTTAGCACAAGCTGTCATCCCTGCCAGTGCGTAGAAGCTGTGGTCATTAGCTGGAACTCTGCCGGGGGACGTTGCAATTCTTCCTTTCCCTTTTTTTTTTTTTTAAAGATTTTTATTTTTTCCCCATCATCTGACAGTATTTCACAGAACACCGCAATGCGATGTTGCCTCCCTGACAGGGAAGTCAAGAGATGGGGGGGGGCGGGGGGGGGCGCCTCTGGAGCAGGGGAGCGTAGGGGCGAGGGACCCAGGCTCGTCCACTGTCAGCTGGAGGGTGAGGGAGCGGCATTACCTATTGGATAAATACTCATTAAGAGTAATCACTTTATTTCAGCTCTGTAATGACATTAACAAGCTTGGAATACAGGGAATTACATGAGTCAGAACAAATAATTGAATATTCTGCTGCAGAGGGAACAGAGCCCCCGTCTGCCTTCATGTCAGGCCGGTTCTGAAGCTAGCCCATGCAATTAGATAATAAGCTTAAACAGCATTAAATTGGCGCCGCTCCTGCCGCCACGGAGAAAAAGGAAGTATTAATTGTTCAACTCTCACCTGCTTGTAATTTCATGCCACGCGGATACTAGCAAGGCTGTGCGATTTCTATTTAAACGGACGTACACACAGGACTGAAACAAACCAATAAAAATGGGACGTAGAGAGGGTTTGAGGAAGGATGTAGGAAACGGAAAGAGATTGAGAGCAGCTGCCGCTGAGGAGCCAGGGGAAGGCGGGGCTGGGCTCTCCTCTGGGGGAAAAATAAGAGAGGGGGGCAAATTTGGCTAGATTTTTAAATGTGATGATATGAGTACGTGTCCTGGGTGTTTCTCTCTCTCTCTCTCTTTTTTTTTTTTTTTGGGCGGTATTGTAGCAGCAGTTTTCTCTCAAAGCTGCTCTCAAATCTCCTGAATGTGTGCCCTGCAGAGGGATCCCCACAGTCCGGTTGGGTATAATTAGCTCGGCTAAGCAGACAGGTGTGGATGATAAAATAGCTATAGATGCAGATGTGGGTACAAATGCCGATACAGACATGGGGACACACAGGGATACAGATGGAGACACAGGTATCCATACACATACAGGAACAGGTGTAGGCACAGACACAGGTACACATAGGGATGCGGATACGGACGTAGGCGGATTCAAATACAGCTATAGACTTAGGCGTATACACAGGTACAGGTGCAATTAATGTCGGTACGTCATTCATCACAGACAATGTTGTATGCAAGCAAAGCTTTCGAACACAACATATGCTTCTGTGTTGTGGCAGACAGGGGAAGATTCTAGAAAGCTGGTAAAGAGCACGAGTCCCTCTCTTCACTCGTTTAGCTTATTAGCAAGTCAGAGCCCTGCAAGAAGAGACAGCTGCATTTTTGACACCCCATCCCAGTGCCACACAGAGGGATCGTTTGGTGTCCTCGATGGTCGGAAGCGTGAGTCGACCCGATGGGATGCAGCGAATCACACGAGCTGTTGGAGAAAGCCGAGGAGCCACCCCACATCGCGGCGTGCTCTGGTCTCCACGCACAGAGGACGGTGGCTTCTCTCCCCTGGAGCAGCGCCGAAGTCAGAGCAGCCCGAGACCAGTCGCGAGAGCCGGGGTGTTCTGGGGATGGCAATTTGGGAGCCGTCAGTTGAGAGCTGGTTCCGACCATAACTCCAAATCCGTGTGGTTATTCAGACGAGCCAATCAGCACTGCATATTTGATAAGCAAACTCAATAATCATTTATAATCCTGACAGGTTAAGGGTCTCCAAGGCAAACCTTAATGTACACAATGGGTTTGAAAATAAGAGAAAACAAATAAAGAAATCTCTATATTCCTGAGCAAATGTCTTTTCTCTCTCTGGTCCTACAGTCTTCCAATCAGAGATTTGCTTTATCATCCCTGCCCTCTCAGGACACATAAAACCATTTTCAATCTATTTTTCTAAGTAGACCACCATCCAGCTTTCATCTCAGTATATGTCTGTGGTTCATGTGGGTGTTTGAAAGTTATTCTTTAATAAAGACAGGGGGGAGAGGGAAACCAGAGCTAACCTGAGGACACTTTAGAATGTGTCAATAAATTTAAGATTGAGAACTGAACTAGAAATTTGAGTGTTTATCACATCTGTCCTATAAAATAACTTGAAATTGTGAGAAGAAAGATGATCCACTAGCCCAGTCTTTTGGAGGGATTAACCTCTAGCATATTGCATCGATCACAGTGGGTACCTAATTTGTCCTAAAAAAATTTATATATATATATATATACACATATATATGTGTGTATATATATATATATATATACACACATATATACATATGTATATATGTATATATATATATAAGGAAAGAAAGAAGGAAGGAAGGAAGGAAGGATTTTTGTTGCTGCTAATTTGAATTTCATTTCTCTACTTGAAGACTGTCCTTTGCCTAGATATATATATATATATATATATATATGTCTGTGTATATATATATATACAGACATATATATACATATGTACACATATGTACACATATATATACAGACATATATACATATGTGTACATATGTATATATATGTCTGTATATATATACATATATGTATATATATATATATATACATATGTGTACATATGTATATATGTCTGTATATATATATACATATATATATACAGACATATATATATATATATATATCTAGGCAAAGGATAGTGTACATATGTATATATGTATATGTGTATATGTGTACATATGTATATATGTCTGTATATATATATACATATATGTATATATATACATATGTGTACATATGTATATATGTCTGTATATATATACATATATATATATACAGACATATATATACATATGTATATGTCTGTATATATATATACACATATATATATATGTCTGTATATATATATATACGTATATATGTATATACAGACATATATATATATATATATATATATATATATCTAGGCAAAGGACAGTCTTCAAGTAGAGAAATGAAATTAAAATTAGCAGCAGCAAAAATCCTTCCTTCCTTCCTTCCTTCTTTCCTTCCTTCCTTCCTTCCTTCCTTCCTTCCTTCCTTCCTTCCTTATTTTTCCTCTCTCTCCCTCCCTTTTTCCTCATGCTTTCTTTCTCTCTCTCATTATACAATGACTCTAGTTCCAGTCCAGTTACAATGACAGTCAGTTACAGGGGACCTTAGCTTACATACAATGTGTACTAATCATATGAAGAACTGTGTTAATTACCGTATAGTCCAGAGGAATGTGCGTATTTGTTGATTATTTCATAGGAGACATCTTCAAGTACGTCCATTTCGGTTGGGTCTACAAGGTGCATGGGACAAGGATAAAAACAAAATCAAGAGCTACGTTACAGAAAGAATTATCCAGAATGAATCCACAGAACGAAGTTTTTTATTTATTCCACCAATCAATATTGATTGATCACCTTCTATGTACTAGGCACTCTGTGGTTGTCATAAAGCACATCAAACTTCCTCGAGGAATTTTATGCCCTCGGAGGAGCCAGGAATGCACAATGATACACATAACATGGTATTCACTCTAACGTTTCTTTTTCAGAGGAATTCTTTGAAAGGAGCATGCTTGTCAAGATGAAATCAAGAGAGACATGACTTTCGGCAGCAAAGTCCTATGGGAAAGGCAGCAGACGAATGCCATGAGGCAATGGGACGAGAAAAATGGGACAAGAGAGAAGCAAAAGGTCAAGTGTCCCCCAAGTGACCCTTGCCCATGACCATCTCACTTAACATCCGGACTCCAGATGTTCTGTAGATTTATTAAACTCCACGTGTACTGGAGAAGTGGAGGCTGGAGCGTCCTGCCGTTACTTTTTTATCGGCACACAGCAAATAACAGCATTCTGCATAGATGTAGAAACTTGGGAGAGAGAGGGTGTCTCTGCACTGGGGACTTTCAAGAAGGTGGAGAAGGCTTGTCTGATTCTGCAGAGGAATTGCAGAACCCAGCATGGGGTGATCCTCGTTAAAACTTTTTTTAAGCCCTGAGTCTTGGAAAGAGGTCAACTGGGATTGATTGTTTCATGCAGATAGGGTAGGTTGTGCAAAACCACGGAGACATAAGAGAATGTGTCTTCGTTATGGTGAGGAACTGGGATGGTAAGTTTTCCTGAAGATGATGAGAATCCATGATGGGATTAGAGTGAGGCGTGGGGGTGAAGGGCTCACCTTGGTTTTATTATCATACAGCAGAGATCGCAAGTAGAGAGACCGCAGGAAGTGAGGTCTGGGCAATAACACCACGAAGCAAAGTATTCTAATAGCTTTTGGGGATTTGGCTCTATTCACCAAAAGAAAGCTTTTCAAGCAGAGCTGTGCTTTATCTTTTGACACTTGCCCCATCTTTAAAGGGAATGTTGTCAACGTTTTGCCAATACAAACGATAGACCTGCATTATGGTAGACACCGGTAGCGGTGAGAATTCGGTGTGGCTCTCAGTGACAGAAGACACAAAATAATAGTGATTTTGATAAAAAGATAAGTTTAATTCTTTCACATGAGAAAGGGGTTTGGAGGTGGACATCCCAGAGATCCACGATTTGGGGGAAGTAAGGTGCATTCTTCCTCCCCTACGACGTTGTTGGTAAAACCTTTCCACTTCCAGATGACTTCTTGAGCTCTGGCCGTTGCATCTGAAAGGTGAGGAAGGTGTGCTAGGAGCACAGCATTTGATTGCACGCTATTATCCAGAAAAGAGACAAATGGCTACTTCTGACTGTGAGGAAGGTGGGGAAACAGGATTTTGGTTCTGTGCGATCATGTGCCCGGCTAAAAATTGGGGTGTCCCTTGTCAAGGATAGGGGAAGATTGACATGAGAGAAAAACCAGCAACCTGCTTTTCCAACTCATCCTCAGACTGAGGTTTTGTACTGCTCCTTTAGGCTGAGGCATATTTTCCAGCAGATATCAACAAATTGAACAGAAACTAGATATTTTTAATGAAACCAGGAAGCTCTCAGATAAAATGCAAATCCATGTCAATCTTCTCAAAACACTTAATAAGAACAGTATAATGACAGCACAGTTCAGCAAAGCCTCAGAACAGCCTCATGGTCTATTTTGGATGTTCTCTGTGCTGCCTCCTTGGCCAGATATGGAGCCAGCATGGGGTTTGGAAGCCAAGCCCCATGTAGCTGGATCTCATCACAAGTCATGATGTAAACTTTGCTCAAGGAGCAAAGTCATAGCCAACATTTTCAACTGGCACGCTGTGCGTTCTTTAAACATTTATAGTGGGAAGTGAAAAGTAATGCTCTTGACTGAAAATGGGCCAGGGAACGATAGCCATGGTCAGTTCAAGCCTGACAGTGACACATTGGTGTCATGTCAGGGTACCTGGGCTGTGGCTGCTGACTCTGGTCCAATGGACTTATTTCCATTTCTGCGGAATAGAGGTTGCCTCCATTCATATTCAAACATAAGTGTGTTTTCATGACTTGCTAGCTGTGACTTTGGGCAAAAATGGCAAGGTGGGACTTAAATTCTTTGTCTACATATTTGTCCAAACGGTAAATATGTTTGCTGACCTGACCCCAGTGTCTGTGGTCCTTAGTCCCAACCTACCAAGTGTGAAATCCAGGGAGCCTCGTGGGTTGATGGGGGTGTTTTTTTTTTTTTCCATTTTATCTTTTTTTGCATGGATTGAGGGATTATTTTTTCTCTTGAAGTGAGTTATATTAATCTTCTAATATGAACTCTGAGGCAAAACAATTGAAGGTGAGATATAAAAGAGCGCTTTTTCTTAAATAATATGATTGTCTTCATGGAATTCTTCATTTTCATGGAAAATGCAGAAAAATCTGGAGGTAACGGTAAGAATTAATTGGAGAGCTCAGAAAATTGTTGGATATAATATCAATAAAGAAAAAATCAATAATGCTCTTAAATATAAGCAACAACCAGTTGCAAAATGTAATTTTCAAAATCCCACCCAAAATAGCAACAACTATATATAATATATATATATATATATATATTATATATATACACCACTCAAATATGTAAGAGCTTCATTCTAGAGCCTATGAAACTTTATTGAAAGACATAAAAGAAGACAAATCAATAGACATCCCAAAATGATGGAGGGGGCAAGCACATCATTTTTTTTTCTAATTTATATCATACATGTAATTAAATTTACATCAAATGCTTCATATTTTTCTACAAAACTAGATAGTTTCATCCTTACTTTTAGTAATAGCCTAAGAGTGGCCAAGAGAGTTCTGAGGAATCATAAAGGGAGGATCTCACCTTATCAAACAGCAAGAATAATGATAATGCTGTGATATTTAATGTCATGTAGGAACTGAGATGAACAAATGAACCAATCGGACAGGGTAGAAGGTACAGAAACAGAAACACAAACACACACTTGTATGTTCATGTAGGAAAGGAACACATGGCAGATAGGTCCCTGAAAACCAGTGGGATAATTGGCTATCCACATGGAAAATTAAATTAATTGAATTACAGATAGATTAGAGACCTAAATGAGCAAAACAAAACTTCAAGTTGCTTTGGGAGATACAGTGTGTCCTCTGTGTGTGCCTGGGTTATTTTTTTTTTTTTCTATAAAGCATAAAAAAGAGGAAAGTGGGGAAAAATAACCATAACATTCACTGCATTAAAATAAGATGAAGGCTTTCTGTATAACAAATGTTCACTCTGAACTGAGCACTCTGAAAAGTCACAGAAGAGTGGTGGACTAGGGAAAGGGCATTTCAATGATGTAACATATGACAGACAAAAATAAGCTTCTCTCATAGGTAGCATTCCCATAATGCAATGTTTATAAGAACTCAGTGGAAACATTGACAACCTGGAACCGGGAATTTACAGGAAACAAAACCTGAAAGGCCCAGAGGGAATGGACCCCCCCCCCCCCTTATTAGAGTATCATTCAGAAGAATTTCACTGCTCTAAAAATCCCTTGTGAATCACCTATTCGTCCCAACCCACAACCCCAAACCGTGGCCACTTGTGCTGTGCTTAAAATTCAGTTACAGTTTTGCCCTTTCTGGAATTTCATATAGTCCGAATCACATAGTGTAACCTTTTCAGTATGGCTTCTTCCACTTGGCAATATGCACTTAAGGGGCCTACATGTTTTTTTCCTGGCTTGACAGCTCATTTCGTCTTATTGCTGAATAATGTCACATTGTAAGGATGTATCCCAGTTTATTTCTCCATTCACTGATTGAAGGATACCTTGGTGGCTTCCAGGTTTTGGAGATTATGTTGCTACAAAACTTTTGCAGGTGTTG
Source organism: Puma concolor (assembly GCF_028749965.1). Classification (NCBI taxonomy): domain Eukaryota; kingdom Metazoa; phylum Chordata; class Mammalia; order Carnivora; family Felidae; genus Puma; species Puma concolor. The sequence goes on along the minus strand of NC_141667.1, from coordinate 3,526,388 downwards.
TGCATATGGACATTTCTAACTCCACTGGGTAAACACCTAGGAACGCAACTGCTTAAAGACATGGTAGGACTACATTGAGCTTTAGCAGAAACTATGAAACTGTTTCCAAGATGGAAAACCATGTTACATTATTTTATAAACGGTGAATGAGAGTTCTAACCACTCCGCCTCCTTGTGGGCAATTGTTATTGTCAATTTTGTTTTGCCAGTTTCGTTTTGTTTGATTCTAGTCATTTTAATAGGTGTGCAATGGCAGCTCATCATTGGTTTAATTTTCACTTCCTTAATGACATCTGAGGTTGGAGGTCTTTTCATATGCTTGCCTGCCATATGCATGCCTTCTTGGGCAAGATATCTCTTCAGACCTTTTGCACACTTTTAATTGGATTGTTGGTCTTCTTATTGTTGAGTTGAAGAGTTCTTTGTATATTTTGGACAGAATTCTTTATCAAATATGGATTTTGCACATATTTTTCCCCAGCCTGTGTATTCGTTTTTCAACCTCCCAACAGTTAAGTTTCACAGAGCAGAACGTTTCCGTTTTTCCTTTCACAGACCCATGGTTTTGATCCTGTGTCTAAACACCCAGTGTCTCACCAAAGGCCAACTAGATTTTCTCCTATGTCTGCTTCTGGGAGCATTGCAGCTTTTCATTTTACGTTTAAGTCTATGATGCATCTTGAGTTAAATTTTATGAAAACTGCAAGTTCTGTGATGACTCTTTTTTTCTTTTTCTGTTTTGTTTTGTTTTGTTTTGTATGTGGATGTCCAATTTTCTGGCACCATTTTTTGGAAAGACTGTTACTTTTTCTTTTAAGTTTATGTATTTGTTTTGAGAGAGAGAGAGGGAGAGAGAATGAGCAGGGGAGGGGCAGAGAGAGAGGGAGAGAGAGATAATCTCAAGCAGGCTCCATGCTGTCAGCACAGAGCCCCAACGCAAGGCTTGAACTCATGAACCATGAGATCATGATCTGAGCTGAGATCAAGAGTCAGATGCTTAACAGACTGAGCCTCCCAGGCGTCCCAGAAAGACTTGCATTCCCACCAAGAGTGCACAGGGTTCCCTTTTCTCCACACCTTTGCCAACACCTGTTATTTTTTACGTTTTTGATCTTAGTCATTCTGGCAAATGTAAAGCGATATTTCTTTATGGTTTTAAGTTGCATTTCCCTGATGATTACTGATGCTGAGAATCTTTTCATGTTGCTCATCTGAATGTCTTCTTTAGAAAAATATCTATTTGGATCTTCTGCCCATTTTTATTTATTTATTTAATTATGCATTTATGTATTTATGCATTTATTTTTAGTGTTGAGTCCTATAAGTTCTTTATATAGTTTGGATAGTCACTCCTTCTTGGATGCCTTGCTTGCAAATATCTTCTCTCATTCAGTAGGTTGCCTTTTTGTTTTGTTGATAATTTCCTTCACTGTGAAGTTTAGGTCTTTGATTTTCTTTGATTTCATGAATACGATTTTTGTGCTTTTCTAAATGTAAATTCTGTACACATTTTATTAGGATGGATGTGTACATGTTATATTTTTATGTGTACATGTTATATTTAATGTAAATTGTATTGTCATTGGGTTTTAAGTTCCAATTGTTTATTGTTGGTACATAGGAAAGCAATCGAGTTTTGTATGTTAATCTGGTATCTTGCAGCTCTAATGATGATTACTTATTATTACCAGGAGGCTTGTTGTTGTTGCAAATGTTGACTTTCTGGGATTGTCTGCATAAACACAGGCAGAACAAAAAGTTTTATTCCTTTTCAGTCTGTATATCTTTTATTTTCTTTTCCTTATTGAATTAGTTAGGGGTTGTAGTACGATGTTGAGTAGAAATGGTGAGAGGGGACATCTTGCCTTGTTCCTGATCTTAAGAGAAAATCATCTAGTTGCTTCTCATTAAGTATGATGTAAGCTAGGTATTTTTGTTTGTTTGTTTTTGAGTGTTCCTTACCATGTTGAGAAAATTTCCCTCTGTTTATATTTTCCTGAGAGTGTTTATCAAGAATGGGTGTTGTATATTTAATTTTTTGAGGAACCTCCATACTCTTTTCCAGAGTGGCTACACCAGTTTGCATTCCCACCAACAATGCAAGAGGGTTTCCCTTTCGCCACATCCTCGTCAACATCTGTTGTTTCCTGAGTTCTTAATTTTAGCCACTCTGACAGGTGGGAGGTGGTATCTTATTGTGGTTTTGATTTGTGTTTCCCTGGTGATGAGTGGTGTTGAGCATCTTTTCATGCATCTATTAGCCATTTGGATGTCATCTTTGGAAAAGTGTCTATTCGTGTCTTCTGCCCATTTAGTCACTGGATTATTTGGGGGGTTTTTTTGGGTGTTGAGTTTGATAAGTTCTTTATAGATTTTGGATACTAACACTTTATCCAATAAGTCATTTGCAAATATTGTCTCACATTCCATTGGTTGCTTTTCAGTTTTGTTGTTTCCTTCACTGTGCAAACACTGTTTATCTTGATGAGGTCCCAATAGTTCGTTTTTGCTTTTGTTTCTCTTGGCTTCAGAGACATGTCTAGCAAGAAGTTGCTGCAGCTGAGGTCAAAGAGGTTGCTAGCTGTTTTCTCCTGCAATTGTACTACTAGGTATTTATCTAAAAGAGAAAAAAAATGCTGATTCAAAGGCATACATGCATCCCAATGTTCGTATCAGTGTTATCAACAATAGCCAAATTATGAGAAGACACCAAATTTCTATTGACTGATGAATGGATAAAGAAGATGTGGTAAATATACACAATGGAATACTACTTGGCGATCAAAAAGGATGAAATCCTGCCATTTGCGATAACGTAGATGAAACTAGAGTGTATTATGCTAAGTGAAATAAGTCAGTCAGAGAAAAGACAAATATATGATTTTACTTACATGTGGAATTTAAGAAACAAAACAGATGAACATAAGGGAAGGAAGGGAAAAATAAGATAAAAATAGGGAAGCAAACTATAAGGAACTCTTAAATACAGAGAACAAACAGGGTTGCTGGAAGGGAGGTGGGTGGGGGGATGGACTAAATGGGTGATGGACATTAAGGAGGCCACTTGTTGGGATGAGCACTGGGTTTTATATGTAAGTTATAAATAACTTAGTTCTACTTGGGAAGCCAAGACTACATTTTAAGTTAACTAACTTGAATTTAAGTGAATGAATTAAAAATAAAAGAATAGGTGTTGAATTTTGTCAATTGTTTTTTTTATATCAATTTATTCGTCATATATTTTTACTTTCTTACCCTGTTGGTACATTACATTAATTGATTTTCAAATGTTTAATCAGCCTTGCACACTTGAAATAAATCTTTCTTTGTAATAGTGTATAGTTATTTTTATAAATTGTTGGATTTAATTTGCCAATATTTTGTCTCTATTGGAAGCATTGGTCTGTAGTTGTTCTTTTTGTAATTTTTTAGATGGTTTTGGTTTTATAGTAATGGTGGCCTGACATAACGAGTGATAAATTGTCTCCTTTGTTTCTGTTTTTGGACGCAATTTTGGAGAATTTATGTGATTTCCTACTTTAAATTTAATAGAATTTAACGTGAAACATTCAAAGCCTAGTGATTTCTTTCTTTCTTTTTTTTTGGAGTGTTATTAATTATTGATCAATTTCTTTAATAGAGGCCTTTTTCTATTATTAATTTATGTTGTGTGAGTTTTTATGGTTTATGTCTCCTAAGTAATTGGTCCATGTTTGTCGTTATAATTTTTTTCTAATATTCCTTTATTATTATTTTATTACCCAGAAGATCAGTGGTAATGACCCTTCTTTCATTTTGGTATTAACAAATTATTCACCTCTTTTCATCTTTGTTATCCTGGCTAGAATGTCATCAATCTTATCAGTCTTTCCAAAAACAGTTTTGGTTTCATTGACTTACCTTGTTGTTTTCCCATTTATAATTTCATTTATATCTACCTTAATTTTTATTGTTTCTCTCTTCTGCTTGCTTTATTGATTTTTTAAATTGTTTTATTTATGTAAATTACTTTATTTTTTAAATTGTTCTTCCTCAGGCTTATGAAGATGGAAGGTTATGTTACTTATTTTACGCATTTTCCCCTGATATAATCATGGAATGCTATAAATTGTCCTCTAAATACTGCTTTCACTGCATCACACACATTTTGGTAAGTTGCTTTTGCTTTTTCATTTAGATCAAATATTTTTATATGCCTATTGAGGCTTTTTATTTGACCCATGTGTTATTTAGATGTGTGGTTTTGAATCACCAAAACTTGTAATGGTTGTTTTAGAATTTGCAGTATGCATTTACATCTAAGTCTACTTTCATATAACATTTTGGTTCGCAGGTAACTCATAATTCAATACTCAAATTTCTTGCTTCTCAATGTTAGAAGGAAATAACATTGCTGTCATGCGTTACACTCATCCACATGCCATTGTCACCCAGCACATTTTCACTGCTATTACTTTGAAGAGTTATGTATTATATTAACAATAAGAAAAAATAAAATATTATATTTGCCTTAATTTATTCTTTTTCTGATGAACTACCTTTCCTTATGTATATGCGAATTACTGGCTTAAATAACCTCTTTTATCTCTGAAGAACTTGTAACATTTCTTATAAAATAGGTGTTTTGACTCCACAATACCTTTTTTGCTTGCCTGCAAAAAAATGTTTATTTCTACTTCAGTTTTGAATGGTAAATTTGCACAATGCGGATTTCTAGATGGTTGGAATTTTTTCATTTAACACTTTGAACATTTCACTCCACTCTCTTCTCACTTGCGTGATTTCTGAGAAGTCTCATGTAATTTTATTCTTGCCCCACTATAAGTGAGGCATTTCTTTCCTCTGGTTTCATTCAAGATTTTCTCTTTGCCTTTGTTTTTTTTTTTTTTTTTTTTTTTTCCAGTTTGAATATGCCTATTTGCAGGTTTTTGGACATTTATTCTGCTTGGAGTTCTCTGAACTTCCTCGGTCTGCGATTTTGTGCGTGTCATTAATTTTGGATACTTTTTAGATAGTATTAATGTGAGTACTACTTCTGGTACTTCTCTCTTTTTTCTCTGTCCAGTGTTCTCATTAAGCGTGTCATATCCTTTTCAGAATTCCTCCAATGTTCTTGGATATTCTGTCCTATTTGTTTTCATTATTTTTTCTCTTTGCATTTCAGTGTGGGAAGTTTCTATTAACATGTTCAAACTCACTGGCCCTTTTGCTCTGCCTGTCCTGTGAGCTTTACTTCTAAGAATATGTACCTGGGAGGGGCGCCTGGGTGGCGCAGTCGGTTAAGCGTCCGACTTCAGCCAGGTCACGATCTCGCGGTCTGTGAGTTCGAGCCCCGCGTCAGGCTCTGCGCTGATGGCTCAGAGCCTGGAGCCTGTTTCCGATTCTGTGTCTCCCTCTCTCTCTGCCCCTCCCCCGTTCATGCTCTGTCTCTCTCTGTCCCAAAAATAAATAAACGTTAAAAAAAAAAATTTAAAAAGAATATGTACCTGGGATTCTCTTGGGAGAAATAACACCTCACAAATTTATCTTTAGGTTCAGGATCCAAAAGGTCTGGCCCTTGATATGCCTTTACACTGGTGAGGGAGTGTAAGAGCACAGGTGCTTGGCCCAAGAATAGACAAACTCAGAGCATAAGTTGAACTTTACAGCTCCCTGAAGGTTTAGGCTGAAGCCTTAAAAGAAACTATCATTTGGCTCTTCCCATTCTGTCTCTGACCTCCCCACTCTCTTAAGTGTTTTCAGAGAGCAATTCCTTAATGAATCACTTGCACGTGATTCCTTATTTTAGGACCTGCTTCGGGGGAACACAATCTGACATTGGGCCAATGATGTCTCATTATTTTATTAGATATGTGATCCTTTTAAAAAGTTTTTTTTCTTTGTTATATTGTCTAGCTTTTGATTTGTTTTTAGCAGGAAGTAGGGGCCAAATTACCCAGTACACTCTTGGCAAGTAAAAGTCTACATATAGCTTTTCTCAACTTGATGGCATTATCTTCTTCTTCTTCTTTTTTTTTTTTTTTTTTAAGCACACTTTACACCCAGTGTGGGGCTTGAACTCATGGCCCTGAGATGAAGAGTTGCATGCTCTACCAACTGAGCCAGCCAAGCAACCCTGATGGCATCACCTTGAACATTCTGAGCAACACTCCGGGTTTGCTCAGGACTGTTTTGTCCTGGTTTTACCATTGACAATCCCGTGTCCAGAGAAACCACTCAGTTCTGAGCAAACAAGAATATTTGGTGTCCTTAGCCAATATACAAAAAAAAAAAAATAAAAATAAAAATAAAAGAGAGAGAGAGCGGGGCGCCTGGGTGGCGCAGTCGGTTGGGCGTCCGACTTCAGCCAGGTCGCGATCTTGCGGTCCGTGAGTTCGAGCCCCGCGTCGGGCTCTGGGCTGATGGCTCAGAGCCTGGAGCCTGTTTCCGATTCTGTGTCTCCCTCTCTCTCTGCCCCTCCCCCGTTCATGCTCTGTCTCTCTCTGTCCCAAAAATAAATAAACGTTGAAAAAAAAAATTTAAAAAAAAGAGAGAGAGAGAGAAACACACACACATGAACAAAAACAAACAAACAAAATTTCTCTAACTAGGGCAATTGGGAGCAGTGCCTGCTTGGTACAGGCACAGAGCCTTTTTCTCTCCTTTATGTATGTTAGTTCCAACTGTGTTCTTTATTCTGCCTCCCTGTTTGTTGTGAGAATGTGGTCACTACCTCTTTGTCGGTCTTCCCAATGTCTCTGCTAAATAATCTAAATCCCATTCCTACTAATGAAAACTGAAACATTTCTCTTGTACACTAAAATGGATTTTACTTGCGACCAGTTCTATTCAACAAAAACATCTAGACTTAGAACGGACCCAGGATAGATCTGGGATCTCTGTTGTTGTAGTTTGGCACCTTGTGATTACAGCAGTAGGTATCACTGTGGCTCTTTTAGACAATTCATAGTCTTGCCTCTCTCTCCCTTTTTAACCTCATGTTCCTGGGACAACAACTAAGTGGACAGCATGTGCCAGCTGTGTACCTGGATGGTTCTACTCTAGGAAGGGGATGGAGTTACATGACACAGACATAAGTGATACTGGGGGGTCTAATCCCACGCATTAGGGTGAGCCAGGCAAATATCTCTACAATACCTCTCAGACCACTGGTTCTCAAAGCATGGTCTCCAGGCTGCAGTATCATGAGTGTCCCCTGGGCATGTGCTAGAAACAAATTCTTGAGCTCTACTCCAGACCTACTAGATAAGAAAGTGAGGGTTGGGGCCAAACAAGTCCTTCTGATGGTCTCATTGCATCGTCAGCTTGAGAACCCATCTTCCAGAGGATACTTACGACTTCATCACCCTGCCTCTACCACCCTACATTCCGTTTTACCATAGACTAAGAAGAGAAGATTTTTTTTTTCTCAACAATGAAGAACAGAGAACTATGACCCCACCCCCTGTGATAGTGATCACCACCTCAGCCAACAAGTGGCCTTCTATAGAGTAGTACATAAGAACAGCATAGGCCAAGAAACAGAGCCATTCCAGAACTTCCTGAGGCTGACTGCTCCTGGAAATGTCAGCATATGAAACAACCAGTGGATTCTGTGCTCCGTGGCCCTTCTCCATACTTCCTTGTTGTAAAATAGGTTTCTTGATCAGATTCTGTGTTGTGTGGGATTAGGCAATCCATATTTCCCTGGAGAATGGGACTGATTGAGGATCTACTGGCTGGAAAGACAAATCTTTACCTGTAGTAGGTAGCTATTTCTGTGAGGACAAACCTCTGGCCATTGCAGAATGGAAGACGTCCATTGGAGTCTATTTGCCAGACCACATCGTGGCTGGTTGGTCTCCTCAAGGAATAGTGCCATACCGGGGTGTCAGTGTTGGTCTTTGTCCCTCGAATGTTGGACAGTCAGTAGCTAAATCAGCTTTGGTAAGTTCTGTCCCATGCTGGGTCCACGTAACCTCCATCTCTACAATCATGAAGTCTATTCATATGCCTATTTTTTTCAAATTCCATGTTGACTAATGATGATGGCTAGTTAAAGCTGACTGCTGAGTTATTTTGTCTACTTAGGTGTTCAATGTTTCTTCCATGGTAGACACCTTCCCACTGAATACTAGTATGTCATACAAATATCTTCACATATCATGCTTGACCCTGTGTAATACATACATTGATTTGCCTTAATCAGAGCTCTTTGCCTATAATATTCAAATTCTTTTTCTTTCCGGGCCCCAACTGTCAGGCTGTTGGAAGCTGTTCAGAATTAAGTATGCATTCTCATATTGCTCTACTTTCCTCCCACATGAAGTCGCAATTCTACTCATTGGGAAGATTTCCTTTCTCTCCTGTCTACTTTGGACATCCCAGGATGTGATTCTTGTGGCTGACATTTGTTTTCAGCTTGCATTCATATCCTAAGCCATCCCATCATTTAGCTGGTCATATGGGACCACTGTAGAGTTATACAAAGGCACTGGGGTAAGGGTGTTCCTGCCAACAAGGCAGATGGCCATTGGTTCTGGGTTACCTGGTCATGAAACTCACACATGCCTTCTGGTCCTGTTTGCCTTCATTCTGGATGTTGCATTCACATTTTACAACAAATTGTTATGGTACTCATATACATTTGTGATATGGTAGGGGTGACAGAACCCTACCTATAAGGCACAGTCTGGATTCACAGTATCTTTCTTTCCCATAGCCAAGTGGTCCACCTACCAGAGCCCAGTAATATACTAACATCTCTATCAAGAAGCATATCATTTTCTGTTGCAGATGCTATGGCTCCAGAATCTCAGGGTCATATGTTGGGATTCTCCCATCAGGGCTTTCCATAAACATGACCTGCACCTTTCCCCACTGCTAATGCCTCCAACCCATAATGTCTTCTGTGTCATAGAGTCTGAATGTAAGGGCTGCTTGGACCACAGTCTGATCTTCTAAAGGTACCATTTTTGATCTGCCACCACTCAAAGCAATTAACCCTTGGGTTACGTTGACATTCCTGGGTGTGGAAGGCACTGTCTTCAGAATCCACAAAGGTTACCATGCTTGGTGCTTCTTTTTTTGTAATAGGAGTGTCCTAATCACTGTCCAGTCTGTATGATGTCAGCCATGCAATGGACCAGTGTGACGGTCTTTAGGCACGCCCCTGCTCTGAGGCTTGTGAAGCTGGAGATAGGTAAGCAGAGAGGAGCACCGAGTCTGAGTAGCGGCCAGTTTCCCTCCTGACTGTTCTCTTTGCAACATCATCTGTCTGCTCTGAGACTTTGCTTAGAGGCACCATTGGAACAAGAGGTCTTGGAGGTAGGAGAAAAGGGTCCATCCCAGCCCTGGAAGTTCCACCCACTCTGAGCCCTGGGTATTCTTATGTGATTTTGTTGGAGATAGAAAGTTCCTGTTGTGATCCACAGTCTCAGGGATGGGTCAGCTGACCTGTCCCTTAAGACTGTGCTCTATCTGAACACACTGATAATGCGCTGACCCCCGTACACATTCCCGACTCCTTCCCTAGAGGGCGCTGTATGTGCCTTTGTTCCAACCAGTTGTCTCCCCGTTTTCATAACGTGTTCTTATACTCAATGAAATAAAAAATGCTCACAACGGACTGGGTCTTTCATCTGTCTGAACATCAGTTTCTGCATGTCTGGAATGGGAATAATCATACTGGTAAAATAATAAAATGAGTTTGAACACATATTACAACCTGTAAGCTCTAAAATGCTGGCTATCATCAGTAGAAGAGACGAATAGAGAGTTCTCTACTATGAAACACAAGGAACACTACTTTGGTCACCCTGCAAACTAACCTGATTGTTTTCCCTTTATTATCCAAGTTTTGTTGTGTATGTGGAATGGGGGAGCTTAGGAGTATCTGGGTCTGTTCATGAAGCAGCGTCCACATAGGACAGTTGCACCGAGGCAGCTGACAGATGATGGAGTGTGGGAGGTGGTTGGAGCCTCCACTAAAGGGAAGGAGTGAGTGAGCAGAGTTGGCTCCTCAGTCTTGTGAGCCACAAGGCATCTGGTTGGTGAGGACTGACTGGCTGGCATCAGTCACACTGCCTTCCCCAGACCTCCTGTCAAAGCCACCTTGGTGCTGGTGTCACTCAGTGTCCACACCATCCCCCGTCTCGGGATCCCAGGATCAGATCCTTGTTCAAGGTCTTGTCTCATCACTTCCCCTCTGCTGCCTTCCAAGCATCCCTGGCCCTCCTCCATGCCAACCCCTTCCCCACCCAGCTCTGGCCCTGATCTTCTGGGCCTTGTACCCCTTCACCCTATCCTCCTGAGGCTCATCCTTTTGGAGTCTCCAGAGCCACGTCTTAAAGAAGAAAAACAAAACAGTATTGCCTTGTGTGATCTCTTTACATTTCTGCCCAAACAGTCTAGTTTTTCTGGAGACCATAAGAATGCTTCTAGATAAACTGAGGCAAGGTCAGAAATTACAGAAAACTGGAAGATTGCTATTATAAATGCTTAAGATGTCACGAAAATGCCCACATGGTGACGGTGGCCGTAAAAGCAACCCCACGTGCCCAAATCAGGCTTAACCCTGGGTGACTCAGTCCCAGGAGCCTGTTCGGTAGAGCGTGTTCTCAGAGCCAGCCTTGACTTGTCAGAGGCAGTCTGGCCTTGACAACTAACACGCGTGCTGTGTTCCATGGAAAGCTTCTCAGGGATTTCTATCATCTTTGTTTTCTTTATGGTCGTTCTCCTTTTCTCTCTTATTTTCCACTTTAATAGAGACCACAGCCTAGGAGCCCACGGGCTCTATGAACAAACAATCGTATAGGAGAATAAAGGCTCAGAGACATCTGCAAGGCACATGCGATTTCAACTCTTGCGGCCACTTCTGCCTCTGAATAGATTCCGCCTCTGTTAATAGATTTAAAGGGGCCAATTGACTCATATTTTATGTTCATTAGCAGGCCCTGGATCAATGTAGTGAAACTACATTTTCTTTGCTAAAAGACCCTTATTTGACACTTGCTGGCCGCTCGATGACGGACTTCATTAACGTGAGTTCGGTTAGTCGGTCACGTATTCTCATCTTAACCCTCTCCCCCAACTCTCTCTGTATATTAAAGCTATTTGAAATAAAAGGCACCGCGTGCTCCCTTTTCCACGTCCACGAGATACACACAGGCCGTTCCCCTCTCAGAGAAGCCGCATCAGGTCCTGGGTGAGGGCTGGCATTTTCATGTAAGTGGCAAGCTTTATATCAATGTCAGATTAGCCGTGAGGTTGTTTAAACACTGAAATCTTCTGACCAGTTGACAAGACAGGATTTCCAGGAAGAAGGCGACATTTCTGAGGCGTCCGTATCTTGGAGGTTTTGATGTATTAGTTGATCTTTCCCCTGATGGCTGGCGATCCAGACAGTCTTGTTAGTGTTTTAAAAGTAATGTTTTTCAAGTTCTCTTTTCTCTTGCTCTTTCTTTTTTTTTTTTTTATTTTAAAAAAAAATTTTTTTTTTCAACGTTTATTTATTTTTGGGACAGAGAGAGACAGAGCATGAACGGGGGAGGGGCAGAGAGAGAGGGAGACACAGAATCGGAAACAGGCTCCAGGCCCCGAGCCGTCAGCCCAGAGCCTGACGCGGGGCTCGAACTCCCGGACCGCGAGATCGTGACCTGGCTGAAGTCGGACGCTTAACCGACTGCGCCACCCAGGCGCCCCTTTCTTGCTCTTTCTTTCTCACTTTGGAATGATTCTGTGACCAAATTACCTATTCCAGTATTAGCATTCACAGGCTGAGCTAATGGAAGTAGGAGAGCCTGGGAAGATGCCCTCGTTGCAGAGAACTGGCTTTGCATTGTGTGCATGGAGCCCGCCGTACAGCTGGAAAATTCTCTGAGGCCAACCGCACCTCCTTTTCTCACTCATTGTCACTATATGTGTGCTAAAAAGGTGATTCAGGACGTTGCATGGGTTTCCAGTTTATTCTTGAGAAGCTGGGGGCGGTACTCTGTGGAGAGACACAGTGATGAAGGCAGAAAGAGTAACATCCTGGTACTTTTCTGAAAGGCCATAGTGTCTTGATTACTTCCTCCCAAAAGAGGAAGAAGCAGGATTCTCCTCGGGTAGTTTGGATAGCAGGTGTCGTGTGCAGAGCACATATGCACACAGCAAATACACACAGGACGTGTGTCCAATGCCCAGCTCTGGCATCTGACCTCTTCTCCCTTCTGGATCCTAACCCTCATATCCAAGGCCTGACAGGTGTTGTTTCCCTGGTTGACTCATTGTCCCATGTGGTCGTTTTCCCCAGAGTGCAGGAAAGCCCGACGGTGCTAATTCCAACATGAATAATAAAGATAGCGTCAGTAATATGACTGTTTCCCAGGTCGCCCAAATCCTTTCTCCCCTTCACCTCACAGCCCAGGTGCTTTGTGGGTAATGAGAGCCTGCTCTCCACCAGATGGTTCTAAAACTCTTATTCCTCAACCTGAGTTTCCCAAAACAACACCCATCACCCCTGCTGCCCTCATTACTTCCACTTGCAGCTCAAGTCATATTATATGTCATTCCCCAAACATGGCCTACGGGTTCCTATGCCATTGCACCTTCAACTCCTTCCTGTCTGAATCCTCCACGTTGTGCACAACCCAGGTCCAACACCCTCTTCCAGAAGCACCTTAGCTCTTGCCGGAGAGTACACATGCCTTTCCTCGCAAATGTTGTAAATTCAATGTGCATGTGAACCACCTGGGCGGAGAGATGATGCCTTTCCAGGCCTTTACCCTCCTATGAGCCCCCTCCCCTTCCTCCACACGTAGTACGCTGTAAATGGAGGAAAGAGTAAACTAGGATGATTGGTATTCTTAAGAGCTTGAAGGTTAAGAGAATATATCTCGACCGCATGTCCAAATCTGTCCTGTTCTCAAACGTAACCGGACGTCACTGAGGAGTCAGATGCCATTGTTCCATCCGTGGGTTCCTGTCCTGGCTTCAGAGGGTTAATCTGAACGGGAGTGTTCATAGCGAGCGCCTTTGAACAGCTCCGGGATGGAAAGCCGCTGAAAGGCTGCAAGCAGGTGCTGTGAGGCTGACTGTCAGGGCCAGACGGGTGGGGACCACGCTCTACAACCGAAAAAGGCAAAGTTTTAAATAGAACATAGAATGTGCAAGAGGCTAGGTGCACAGCCGAAACACACCAGATGCAATTTGAGTTAAAATTCACATGAAGGTACCAGCATTGAGCGAGTAATCAGTGGAGAAAACCTTTGAGCTCCCCCATACTTTAGCCTGAGTGATTATTCAGGCAAATATTCTGAACCTGCGTTTGAAAGCTGTTCTGAATAAATTGTGTTTTGATAAGTATTTGCCTTGAATACCAAGTTTCCTCCCTGAAGTCAACACAGAGTGAGGACCGCCAAGTGACACGAGAGGAGAAAACTGATTAACCGGGACCGCCATCCCTAAGCCGTTGTCGCTCGTGATGTCTCCCCCACATTTCCGTCAGTGTGGTGTGCAGGGGACAGCCCGCTTAGCTGAGCGGTGGGGGAGTCTCAAAGAATGTCAAATGCAGCTTGTGAAATACTCGGGGACCCGAGAGTCTGATGCATTTAAAGTTGCCATCACAGACTAGATTAAGACTTTAAGAAAATGTTAAAAACACACTTCAGAGTTGGTTTTTGCAGATTCTATGGGGTTTAATTTGTATTGGGGCAATATAGGGTGAGCCAAGGACACGCAACATCGTGACGTTATGTCTCCTGTGTGTTGGTACACTCCAGGGAGCGTGGCGGGGGCTGCGGGGGGGGGGGGGGGCTGCAGCTGGACCCAAGAGGCAGCACACGCCTTGACTCAAGTACGTCTCCGCTGATTCCTTTGGGTGACACGTTGCTGCTCAGCCATAAGCGGATGTCTTTTCTGGGACACCAGAGACGAAATGAGGCCATTGTGAGCTGATGAAATCAGGTTCGAAAACGATTCCTGATCATGGCCCGGTTCTTTAGTTTGCTCCTTCTCATTCCAGTGCCAGACCCCTTTCCTAGATATTTGGGCATCGACAGCTGATGTCTCCCAATTTATTATGGATTTTCAAATCAGGAGTGATATTTGTTTCTCTCGATTGAATTAAGAAGAGAAGACTTTCCCAGTGGGAATTTGTTTAATTGAACAGAGTCCTAACATAATAGTCACAGGATTGATTACCTATAATTGGGGACAATTTGGGTCAATCCTGAGAAGTCTGCAAAGCATCCTTAGCTCCACGAGCCCCCTTGTCTGTGTCACAGCTGGCCAAGTTTAACGTTGAGTGGCAAGTTTTAATTATTAAGCTTGTGGAGGCGCTTGTGAAAAACTCTTGCTAGTCAATTATAACTCAGTTTTACTCAGTTATTGATCATCTGCTAGAGCCTAATGCTCTAACCGAATACACTCTAATACTGAGCATCTATCTATTACACTACTGTTCTCACTGGATGCTCCCAGCTGCGGGCGACCCAAGGACACACCGTGCATGAGGCAGCTGACACGCCCAGCCCCGTGCCATTGGGAACAATGATGTGGAAAACATGCAACAAGGTCAGTGCAGGGGGGCAGGTCATAGTCTGGCTGGTGAAGAAACACCAGGAAGGCATCCTTGGGCCACCTGGGTGGCTCAATCAGTCGAGCGTCTGACTTTGGCTCAGGTCATGATCTCACAGTTCATGAGGTTGAGCCCCACTTGGATCCTCTGTCCTGCTCTCTCTCTGCCCCTCCCCAACCCATGCATTCTCTCTCTCTCTCTCTCCCCAAAATAAATGATGATAATAATAATAATAATAAAAGTAAATCCTTAAAGTTTCAAAGCTCTTTCTTAATTTTCTTTCTTAAATGTCTACTGTAAAAACTTTTTTTTAAATATTTATTCATTTTTGAGAGAGAGACAGAGTGTGAGCAGGGAAGGAGCAGAGAGAGAGGGAGACACAAAATCCAAAGCAGGCTCCAGGCTCTGAGCTGTCAGCACAGAGCCCTATGTGGGGCTCGAACTCACAAACCACGAGATCATGACCTGAACCGAAGTCAGACGCTTAACCGACTGAGCCACCCAGGTGCCTCAAATGTTTACTTTAAAAAAAAATAAGTTTATTTATTTATTTTGAGAGGGAGAGAGAGAGAGAGACAGAGACAGAGGGGGTGAGATTGAGTGGGAGAGGGACAGAGAGAGAGGGAGAGAGAGAGAATCCCAAGCAGGCTCTGCACTTTCAGCATGGAATCCAATGCAGGGCTCGACAAACCTGAGATCATGACCTGAGCTGAAATCCAGAGTTGGATGCTTAACCGACTGAGCCATTCAGGTGCCTCTGTCTACTTTTTAAGATGATGCTGCTTCCAAACTGCCCTTGGAGGTGTCATTGGAGCATGACATTGAAGATTGGCATGGGCAGGGGTCCCCATTGTATTGTTTACATGTGTCCTGCACCCTTTGATGCATAACTTTGGGTTTTGTTTCCTGTGCTCTTTACCACTGGGGCTTGTGTTCAGTTATGCAACGTCACTATTTTCCACTTTGCTGGCCTGTGTGACAGAGGCCAGCTAGACCCTCACTAGCCTCCTGAACCCACATGGGTGCTTTGTTGCTCAGATAGACGCCTTTTCAGTTTAGGGTCACAGGACAGTCACTGTGCCAATGGGATGTGGGTGGTTTGTGCCATCTGGGGCCTGGCCCCTAACCATTTATGAGGTCAGCAGTTGCTTTAGAGATCACCCAGGCAATCTGCTCAAGATGCCCAGGTTCTGAATGAGAAGCGAGGATTTGTTAAGCTCATTCACTAAGTTATTGCCTTTACTGACTCACGTGGAAATTGGCAAGACTTGTATGCCGAGCTATGTGTAGGGGGCGAGGTAGTGATTGGGGGATAGGAGGCTGGGATGCTCTTCTGGGATGGTGTGACATGTGGAGAGCCGTCAGCTTTGCTCTGGGTCGCCTGTGTTGCTGGTTTGTTTGTTCAGGATTCAGCTTGTATAGTTCCCCTATTGCTGGCCCAGAATTCCAAAGAAGAACGGCATCTCCCAGAACTCAGACACTGGGTTAGGAAAAACATACTGAAGATCGTTTCAAAACACCACTGTTTGAAAACATGGCTTCTCTTCCAGCTTTCAGTGGCTTGGCTGAGCTGGGATGGGTGGAGGGATTCTCTTCTCTCTTGAGCCACGTAGTTGAGCGTCTCAACACAGATGTCCCTCATGCTGGGTGACGCAATAAAAAAACAGCCTGGGAGTTGAAATGTATCAGGGTTAAAGGGAGATTTGATTGAGGGGAAAAGTAATCTATGAGCTTTCTAGCACACAAACCCATCTTCCATCAGAGTTCACGGGCAAAAGCAACTGATGTTGTAACCACATTGAAACAGATGAAATGTTTGGGTTTCTCACGCAACACCTAAGTTATTTATTTGGCATAACCCCCTTGTTTTAGACATCTCCAGCTTACAACGTACTGAATTAAGTGCTATTCCCACACCCCCTTTCAAATTTATTGATAAATTCACGTAAGCAGATGTAGGGTCACATTACTGTGCTAGAGCATTGCATGCGGAAGAATGCCTAGCTGGTAATGGCAGCTGTGTTTTCTTTCTTAGGTCAACGTACCTTGCAACCTCTCTTTTTTCCGAAAGCACTGGTTTTAATACTTTTGTTGGCGCTGATGATATTTCACCGTAAATTCTATCTTTAAATAAATTATTGCCTGGAAGTCTGAAAAATAAACCAGATAGAAACCGAGCCGCGCCGAGGAAGCTGTGTGGAGAGGGCTGGAAAGATTACAGTGAGGGCATCCCTGACCTGAGTTCATTCATCACCCGTTGATCATAGGGCCCCAGAGCAGGGCTGGCAGGAGGCAGACTTTCAATCAGAATTTTATTTTAATGACTTCTTGATTTCAAATTAACGTGACTGTTTCCATCCAGCGCTGGGCCTGCTGTACACAGAAGAGGTCACTTCTAGTTCTTATACCGATCATTGTAATCACGAGTGATGTTTTAATCTGTTGGGACCATATCATCTAGCCAAACAGGCTCCTGCTTGCAGAGATGCACTGATGAACTCTCCAGCGTCAGAATTTCTCTATCTTGGACTCATGTATAATTCTCTAAATGCGTCTTGCCATCAAAAGTTAAAGATATTATTCGATCAGTCCGTGTGCTAAAATCGAGCCAACAGCAAGTATTTGCATCTTCTGCGAGGGAGTGCACAGCCTTCACACGCGTCTCAACCCAAACAGGGTAGGTTACATGAGGTAAATGGCGCTGTACGTGGTCCTCACTTGCATATGCATAGTGTCCAATAACGCTCATAATTGTATCAACAAAGCAGTGCAGCCCCTATCAGCCCTTCAGCTTTCCACCATGGTGAGGCATTCACACCACGGCTCCCTGTCAATCTTCTGCTCTGCTTTCCCTAAGTGCGGAGTATCTGTATTCCATATGCAAATTCTCCAGTGAATGATTTTCCTGTTTTGTAAGCTAGGCTGCACCTGTAACATGTGGGATTGAGTTAAAAATGACAAGCAGACAAGCACGGGCACATTATCTTGACAAACTCAGCCTCCGAAAATTACCCTGGGCCTGAATTATTAAAATAACAAGGAATATTTCACTCAGCTGTGCAGAAATGATCCTAATTGTCCACTTTAGCCAAATCCTTTCAGTCTCTGAGATCGGTCAATTTACATTGGTGGCTTGCAAATTCCTCAACTCCCATTAGAGGCAAGCACAGCAGCAGCCCAATGCACCCTCATTTATTTTAATAACCTGCCAAGCAGACATGAAAATGTTAACGTTGGGAGGCTATAACATGACAGGATCCCGACTTGTCACAGCCACATTATAATCTAGTTAAAATACTTTCTTTCTCCCTTTCATGTCTTCTCAGGTAAGTGGGGAACTAATTGTCAAATTACTAATTTTGTTGGCATTAATATCAATACCAAGACAAGAGGAGCATGAACTGTTGAGTGAGAGGTTTTTCTTCTCCACTTTCTGCTGCTGATGGGGAAATTACCCTGGAATCAAGTAAAGAATTAAATTTGTATGATCCGTCAGCTACTTGGCACTAACCCATTCTTGCAAGGGCTGTTTGTTAATACTGTCAGCAGAGCCATTTTACATCCTCTGGCCTGTTTGTGGTTCTCGGTGTGCAGGGCATCATGATAATGAATCAACATTAAGCATTAACTATGTTCTATGTTGTGAACAAGCACTCGATGCAGCGTGCACCTGTATGTGCTCAAGGACTTGCTATTTAAAGTTCTTATACGTAAAGAACTTGCAACCCGGTCGTAGACTTTGTGCTCCTCAATTCTACATTGTTCCTATTGTCCTGGAAAAATGACTCATATCATCTTGTCCCCCTACCCTCAAAAGGGTGACTGGGCGACATGGGGCATGGTGATGCCATTTTGGACACAACACCCAAAACATGATCCGTGAAAGAAATAATGGATTAACTGGACTCAATAAAAAAAAAAAAAATCTGCTCTGGGACAGTCAATGTCAGGAGCATGAAAAACATGCCACAGACTGGGAGAAAATATTGGTGACAGACATCTGATAAAGAACTGTTATCCAAACTGTACAAAGAACTCTTAAAACTCAACAGTAGGAAAATGACCCAATCAAACAATGGGTCAAAGATCTCAACAGACACCTCACCAAAGAAGATATACAGATGGCGAATAAGCATGTGAAAAGATGGTCCATTTCATATGTCATCAGGAAATGCAAATTAAAGCAATGAGATACAATTGCGCATCCATTAGCATGACCCAAACCATACAATCCAGCAATTGCACATCTTGGTATTTACCCAAATGATTCAAAAACTCATGTCCACACAAAATCCTGCACACTGTTATTCACAGCAGTTGTTTTTCATAGATTCCAAAATTTGGAAGCAGCCGAGATGTTCTTCCGTAAGTGAATGGATAAGCCGTGGTCCATCCAGACAATAGAATATTACCCAGCACTAAAAAAAAAAAATGAGCCATCAAGCCATGAAAGACATGGAGGAAACTTGAGTGCATATTACCACGTGAAAGAAGCCAGTCTGCAATGTCTACACATTGTATGATTCCAACTCTATGGTGTCCTGGAAAAAGCAAAACTATGGAGACGGCAAAATGATCAGTGGTTGTGAGGGTGAGGTCATGAGGAAGAGATGATTAGGCAGAATAGAGGATGTTTAGGGCAGTGAAAATACTCTGCATGATACTATATGATCAATATATCTCATTAAACAGTTGTCCAAGCCCATGTAACGCATAACACCAAGAGCAGAGTAATGTAAGCTACGGACTGTGGGTGATAATGATGTGTCAGTGTTGGTTCAACAACTGTAACAAATGTGCCACTCTGGTGGGGATGCTGATAATGGAGGAGGCTGTGCAGGTGCAGGGGAAGGAGATGTATGGAAAATCTCTGTACCTTCCTCTTAATTGTGCTGTCTACCTAAAATTGCTCTAAAAAATAAGAACAAAGTCTTTTAAAACAGGCTCCGTATCTTAACAAAAAAAGGAAACAACAACAAAAAAGAATGTTTGGAAACCCAACGAACCACTCAATGAAATCCAGTTTAACAGACGTTGAGTCCGTAAGCTCTCTCTTTACACTCGTCTTCTATCACTGTCTCACACAAAATCCAGGGTCAGGTCCCACACCCTTCCTGGGAGTCGTGTTTCAAACCTCGGTCATCCTAAACCTGCTGTTCCCTCTGCATGGAAGATCCTCACCTTCTTCTCCGTCTGGACCATCTATCGAGACCCTGCCCAAACCTCTTCTCTTGAAAGCTTTCCTGACGTGCCCTTCTCTCGGCCGCATAGTCATTAGACCAACAGCTGGGCTACATTGCTGGTATGGTACGTATGGTGATTTGATTCCCTCCGTCTATGTGCACACATAAAATCAACGCCGTCAAGATAGGGAGCATGTTTCAGCCATGCCTGCGTCTCAGTAGGAGCATATTAGAGACATTATCGTGTTGCTAAAAACTGTACGAAGTAAAGAACACTATGAACGTGGGCCCAGAAATTCCAAAGTTGTCCCTCTACCACCAAGCCTATCAAAGCACTTCCACTGCTGCGTTAGCAGCAGATGTCTTAAAACGCCCTCAGGGGATGGGCTTCTTTAGACAATCAAAACTCCTTCCTTCCCACCCCAAACCACACAGGTGGGGACCAGATAACCCCAGCCCCTTCACGCTATTTTGGTCACAAAGAGGAGACTCAGGCCCTGCGTCCCCAGCCAGCAGCCAGTCTTAGACTGGGGAGGTGCCCTGTTTACGCCTGGGTTCTCCCCGAAAGCTGAGATGTCTGCTTGTTGATTGTTTGTTGTTGTTGTTCTTGTTGTTGTTAGTATTAGGCTTTATGGGGGAAAAATTCCTTTCTAAAATTCATAGATAGGCAGGGACATTTTCTCAGTCAAGTAAATGAACCAATATTTAATGGCGTTTTTAAAAGCGGTATTTGTCTGTGATCATGCTGGAGAGTCTGTAACCTGGAAATTAAAACACCATAGTTGTGAGTTTTCGAAGAGAATTTAACCTTTCATGTGAGATGGGGCTGGCAAAGTAGAGAAAACTATAGATGTTTTTAGAAAACAGAGAGTGGCCTTGAGAAAAAGGAGAACAGAAATGCATGTCAGAGTCCTTGATGGCCACTCCACGCTCCCAGGTGTAGGAAGTGCGACAGAAAGGAGATGATGGGGCATAACAACCCGTGGTTTCAAGGTCACAGCTGTCCATGGAGACAAGGTTGACTACAGACCGGGGGAGGATTCCAGCTGCTCCCGTCCATGCATTCACACTTCATCCTTTCAAATTATTCGTGCGACTGGAGACGGGATTGAAAAGTGGCTACTTCATCCGGCCTGCTGCGCCTCAGCCCCTGGGTGCACTCAGGGCATGGTCCATCCAACATCTCTTTGGAAGTGAGTCTAAAGACGGTGCCTCCTTTGTGCCAACATTTCCCTCCCAAATGCTCTGCCCAGAGAACGCCACACAGGGGTTACTCCCAGGAGGGTGAAAATTCTCTACCCCTGCTGCTCCCTCCTTTAGCCTGGCAGAGGACTGTGTCCTTTAGCAGAATACAGATGGCCTGAGGAACCCATCTTACTCTCTACACAGGAAGCACAATGTACAAAGTGTTGCCACCAAAGTGTATGCATCGGCTCAGGCTGTCATAACCACGTACCGTGGGCAGGGCAAATGAAACTACAGAAATTTGTCCCATCACAGTTGTGGGGGCTAGAAATGGAGACCACAATGCCAGCACCGTCAAGTTCTGGTGACAACCCTCCTCCTGGCTGACGGTTGGCCACCTGCTTACGGTGTCCTCACATGGCAGAAAGAGAGGAAGCAAGATCTCCGGTGTCTCTTCTTCCGAGGGCGCCAATCCTACCGTGGGGCCCCGCCCTCAAGACCTCATCTAACCTTAATTACCCTCCACAAACTCCACCTTCTAACACCATCACACAGGGGGTTAGGCTCCAACCTATGAATTTTTAGGGGACACAATTCAGTCCATGACTTTAATTAATCAACTAGTTAATTGACTAACTGACTTTAATTCCAACATCAGTGGGTGCCAGGCAGGGATTTCTGACAGCTGATCACGTTTAAAGATAGAGTAAGTGATGAAGCAAGGTTGTGAAATTGCGTCTATGCAATTACTCAGCTTTTTTAAAGCTTACATATGTAGTAAAAGAAGCCTTCTCATTATCAAGTTAGATGTATAAAACTGATTCTTTTCATGTGATGACCTTAAAGAGAAATATTGGGACATTGCTAAGCCCTCCCAACCTCAAATACCAAATTTATTCAGCAAATCTTTCCTGATCTCAGCAAATGCTAAGTGTCTGGAACAAAACACACAAAAATTCCTTCTCCCTCAGTATTTATTTTTAAATTACAAGCAAAGGGACTTTTACGGAATGTCCCAAATTAGATAAAAATACATAAAAATCGGGGATGCATGCTTCCACCCAAGATGGAGTAACTGGATTTAACTTCTTCTAAAACCACAACAACAAATGGACAAAGTATGTAAAGCAACCATTAAAAAAAAATTAACATTTATTTATTGTTGAGAGACAGAGAGGCCGAGCACGAGCCGGGGAGGGGCAGAGAGAGGGAGACACAGAATCCGAAGCAGGCTCTGGGCTCCAAGCTGTCAGCATAGAGCTCGACATAGGCCTTGAACCAATGAACCACGAGATCATGACCTGAGCCTGGACGCTTAAATGACCGAGCCACCCAGGCGCCCCTGTAAAGCGACCGTTTTTTTTAAGACACTGGACAACAGGCAATAAAGAACAGTGATTCCTGAGGACTAGAAGCAAACAAGGCGAGTCCAGTGATTGCCCTAAGAGTTTCCAGACCATGGCTCAGGGAAGGGGAATCCAGAGGAACCTGGTGGGTCCCTGAGTCCAACAGAAGGACCTGAAAATCTAGGAAAATCAAGACAGATAGAATTTATTTTTTTTAATATGAAATTTATTGTCAAATTGTTTTCCATACAACACACAGTGCTCATCCCAACAGGGGCCCTCCTCAGTACCCTTCACCCCCCCACATCTCCCTCCCACCCCCCATCAATCCTCAGTTTGTTCTCAGTTTTTAAGAGTCTTATGTTTTGGCTCCCTCCCTCTCTAACCTTTTTTTTTTCTTTCCCCTCCCCCATGGTTCTTCTGTTAAGTTTCTCAGGATCCACATAGGATGAAAACATATGGTATCTGTCTTTATATTCAGAGTCCTGAGGCGAGAGAGTGTCCAGGAGAACTTTGGATCTGCAAATGGCGTCCTCACATACTCAGAAGGTGCTGATCCCTGCCTGTGGATGAAGAAACTATAAGAGAGAGGAAAAGAACCACGTGAATGGTTTAGAAGGAAACGCGCCAAACACCCGAACAGGGTGAGGAATACTACCTGTTCCCACAGACAGACTGTGAAATCTCATCACCCAAAGGCCATCAAGTAGAGCATCAAAAGGATGCTCCCTTTGTAATGGAGAAAATGCAGATCTACCTCAATACTACTCTGGGCCATTCCAGCAGATCTTGAAAGGGAGACCTGAAAAAAAAAATCCAAGGATTTACAAGAAATTTGCAAAAAGGAAATTTAAAAATATTAGAAGAATGCAAGAATATCCAGTACCTAAAAAAAAAAGGTAAGGTAGACATGTGTGATATCAGTATGCAAAGAAGCAGGACAATACAACCCATTCAATCCATTAAAACTAACCCAGAATTAAGAAAGATATTAGAATTATCAGAAAAGAAATTTAGAAAGTTATTATAGATTTGTGGCTTAAGCCACAAAATGTAAAGAGTTTGGAAGCTGTCATATCAGTTTTTATACCAACAAAACAGGCGAACAAACAAAAATGTGGCTACTTTTCTCGGGCCCATCAGAGAACAAGGGTTTCTGGGCAAGCCGGCACTGTGAAATCTGGACAGGGAGAAGAATCCGAAAGTCAGAGCTGGGATCCACTGACCTGGGGCAGCAGGTGTTAGAGCCATAAACTGGTAGGAAAGCTTACATAGAAAAGTTGACAAATTGATGAGACTGAATGTAAGGGACAGAGGGGACGCCCCCTGCCTGGGTTTTGCCTCCAGGGACTCTTCCGATTCCTTACAGTGAGAATCTTTCTCAGATCATTGGCAGGGGAAAGGAAGGAATAATCCCTGTGCTTTCTGGATGGAAAAAAAGACCTGTTTTCCATGGAAAAAGACTTAATAGAGCTTATCTAACCTGGACAAAGCATATTTCAAAAGAAAACTTAAGGAACTCCATTGGTTTCAAGTGATGTAGATCTTAAATCAAGGAAAAGGACCAGGGACAAAGAGTGTTATTATGTAATGATGAAGGGGCCAGTTTTTCAAACCAAGATAACAACCCTTGTATGTGTAGAGGTAACAACAGACTCAAGACATGTGAGGCAAAAACAGATCATACTGAACAAATAGCAACTTTATTGTCATAGTTGGAGACTTTGATATCTCTCTTTTAGTCATTGATAGATTAAGCAGACCAAAACCAAATCAAGCAAACACAATGACTTCGATGTGGATTCTTATAACACATTTATTCATAACCACCAAACTAGGAGCCAAGATGACTCTATGTAATGGATAAGCAAACTACAAAAGACACATTATCCAGTGATAAAAAGAAATGAGTTATCAAACCATGAAAATACATGGAGGCATCTTAAATGTGTGAGATGAAGAAAGAAACCAGTCTGGGGGTGCCTGGGTGGCTCAGTCTGTTCAACATCCATCCAACTCTTGGTTTTGGTTTAGGTCATGATCTCACTGCTCGTGGGTTCAAGCCCCGGAGTGGGCTCTACACTGACAGTGAGGAACCTGCTTGGGATTCTCTCTCTCTCACTCTCTCTCTCTGTCCCTCTCTTGCTCTCCCTCTCTGTCTCTCTAAACAAACAAACAAACAAACAAACAAACTTAGAAAAAAAGAAACGAATCCGTAAAGGCTATATACTGTGATTCCAATCATATATATTCTGGGAAAGGCAAACATTTCAAGATAGTAGAAAGATGAATTGTCATGAGAAAAAAGAGGGATGAATATTAAATACATGAAATACAGAGGGTATTTTAGGTCATCGAAACTATTCTGTATGACACTATGATAGCACATCCATGATACTACACATTTGTCAAAACTGAGACCTTCAGAACACAAAGAGTGAACCTCAGTATATACAAATTTGTAAGGAATCCTTTGGGTCTAGGAATCCCGGCATAGAATACAGAACGTGACAAAATAATTTGTATGACACATGTACAAAAAAGCTTCATTGAATGGGGTCAGGGAAATAGCACTGAACTAGTTCATTTGAAAAGGAGGGGAACCTGGAAAACCAAAAACAAAAGAAAGTGTACGTAAGCACGACGTGCAGGCTGATAGAATTGTTTCCCATGGTTGAGAGTTAGCAATTCTGACATTGATGGAGATACACTGTAATTGCAGTTAGATAAATGAGTGATGGCTGGAATGCCTCGACTTCCACCGTAGGCGTAGGACCTCACAGCTCGCAAGGGAAACGGCCAGAAAGGGTTAGTGCTACACATTTCAGAATGAACTAAAATACAGCCGATTTTTAAGGGAAGAAGAGAGAAGACACAAACTACCATTACCTGGAATGAGAGCACATCACTCTAGATTTTACAGACGTTAAAAGCATATTTAGATAAAGATCTGTAGATATTTAAAATATCTGTAGCTGATAAATCAATGTGATAAATATCTGTGGAAGATACACGTTTAACATGAACTAATTTATACTGTTAGTTGTCACAACTTAGAGAAAATGGAAAAATTTATTGAAAGACACAGACTATGATACCTACTCCAGATGTAATAGATAACTTCAGTAGCCCTATTAAAACATTAAATTTTACCTTAAAAATCTTTCTATGGAGAAAATCCCAGAGCCACATGGCTTCATTGGTGAACATAAGTCTTCCTTAAACACGTGGTATTTATAATACTAACTTCACTGCAAAGTGTTCCAAAAAATGAAAATGAGGTAACATTTCCCAATTTCTTCTGTGAAGGCAGGATTACTCTGATTATAAAAGTAGAAAAAAACAGTATAAACATGGAAAACCGTGTATTAAAATCTCTCATGAAAATTGATACATAAATCAATGCATTATTTTTTCAATGCATTATTGATAAATCAAATCATCAATATACTAAATGACAATATATCATGACCATGTGGGGTTTCTTGCAGGAATTCAAGGATGCTCCAACATTTAAAATCAATCAATATCATTCACGATATTAAAAAGCTACATTAGAGAAACGATGTCATCTCAACAGGAACAGAAAACTCTTTGACAATATTTAATATTCATTACTGATAAATGCTCCCAGCAACTAGAAAGAGAAGGCAACATCCTGAACTTGAAATGCCAGCCGTAGAAATCCTCCATCATACCTTAATGTCACATCATCACTGAAGCTAACATCACACTTAATGTTGGGAAAATTAATGCTCTCTCTCTATAATCAGAAATAAGGAAATGATGCCTGTTCTCATCACTTCTATTCAAAGTACACTGAGAGTTTTAGCTAGTGCAATACTAATAAGAAAAGAATAAATTAAAAAAAAGCATCTCA
Source organism: Puma concolor (assembly GCF_028749965.1). Taxonomy (NCBI): domain Eukaryota; kingdom Metazoa; phylum Chordata; class Mammalia; order Carnivora; family Felidae; genus Puma; species Puma concolor. The sequence continues at coordinate 3,500,255 of NC_141667.1, read as the reverse complement.
ATTGCAAAAACAAAAGTAAATCATCTTTATTCTCAGATATCAGGATTGTCACTGTAGAAATCTGATGGAATCTACAAAACAACAACAACAACAACAACAACTGATAAGTGTTTTAGCAAGGTGATTGCATACAAGGACACCATGCCAAAAGCAATTGTATTTTGACCTTCTAGTTCCAAGCCATCAGAAATTAAAAAAATAAAAATAAAAATAGGATTTATGGCATTGTAAAAGCATGAAATGCTTTGCGATAAAATTTACAGAAGATTTGCAAGTCTTGCATACTGCGGACAATATTGAGATAGATCAAGGAAGGCCTAACATGATGAAAGATACACCTTGCTCATGGAACTGGGAGCGCTATGATATTTTAATATTGCTCAAATGTCATGGGTCGTATTCAAATGTCAATTCTCCCCAGAAGAATATATAGATTCAGTGTGATGCCAATCGACAATACAGCACACTATTTTGTGCCAACTGACAAAGGAGTTCTGAAGTTTATATACAAACCAGCCACAGCAATGTTCAAAAGGGAAAGAGGGTTGGGGAACACATGCTACCTAATGCCAACAGCTACTATAGAATCACATTAATTGAGATAATGTTGTGTGAGTGTAATCATAGGCTGGTCGGTCAAGGGAACAGAATACAGAATTTAGACATAAGACTACACAGACGTGGGCACAAATTTTCAGGAAAGGCGTACGGGGAATTCTTGGAGAAAGATAGTCTTACGACAAACGTTGTCAAAGCTATTGGATAGTGTTCCGGCCCGAGCTATGTCCCCCTGCAAATTCTTACGCTAAAGTCCTAACTGTAGGATCTCAGAATGTGACTGCATTTGGAGTGAGGGACTTCAGGTAGGTAATTAAGGTAAAGTGAGGTCAGGTGGGTGGGCTCCAAGTCCATGACCAGTGTGATAAGAAGAGGAGATCGGGACACAGACAACACAGACCAAGGGGGGACCACGTGAGGACCCAGTGAGGAGACAGCTGTTTGCACACCAAGGAGAGAGGACCTGGAAAAAACAAAACCTGCCCACATCTTGATCGGGGACCTCCAGCCTCCAGAACTGTGAAAACGTAAATTTCTGTTGTTTAAGCCACTCAGCCTGTTATGTCGCTATGGTAGCATTAGCAAAAGAATACAGACATTAACAGGCGGAAAAAAAAAATAACAATGAAAACCAACCAAACTCTCAACCACCTCATGTAAGACACAAAACTTAATTTTAAATGGATCACAGATTCACATGCAAAATGTAAAACTATAATGTGTCCAGTGGAAAACAGGGGAAAAATCTTTGTGACCTTGAGTTAAGACTTTTCTTAAAAGACGTGCTACCAAACGCACTATATCTTAAAGCCTTCGTACAGGATGATATTCTTTTTTAAATTAAAAATTTTTAGTGTTTATTAGAGACAGACAGAGTGTGGCGGGGGGAGGGGCAGAGAGGGAGGGAGACACAGAATCCGAAGCAGGCTCCAGGCTCCGAGCTGTCAGCACAGAGCCTGACAAGGGGCTCGAACGCACGAACAGTGACCTGAGCCGAAGTCGGACGCTTAACCGACTGAGCCACCCAGACGCCCCAGGATGATATTCTTATCCTATAGCAAAGTATTCTGAATTTAGAGCTAACAGTCTGGGCAAAGAAATCAATTTTGTTTAAAAGGATAGAGTTGAAAACGAAATCCCAAATGGATAGGCATTTTGCTTGTAGGCTAATGTCGAACAAGGAATTTTCGAATAGGATTTGTTACTTGTTATTCGTTGAAAGTAATTTTGCGCTTTGCAATTATTACAATAACTTACAGTTAGTAAATTATTCAAACCATTGACACCTTTAAAAAAAACATTTTCAAAGGGAGCAAGTGACAGGAGCCCCGGAGGAGGCAAAGATATTCTATAATCCCAAATTCTACTGAAGAGATTCCAAGAGAATCTAAGATCGTTCTGAAGGTTTATTCCTTCTGGAGAATTCTAACATCCAATCGTAATGCTAAATGCGTACAGACTTATTCAAGACGTGATATTTCAAAATGGGCGATTATTTCAGTAAATGATCTAGTGTCAAATGGTGCTCTGCTGTCCTGTGTCTCGTATGCATTTTTAGCACACACGTGGCATATGTGTGTCTGTACTATAACGTACTGTATATACACATTATATGGCGATAAGTAAGCAAGGACAGAGTGCTGAAGAACGTGGGAGTTTAGATATTTACACTCTAAGTAAATAGGAGTAATTTTCATTCATCCCAACACGCAGGAAGAGACAATTGCTGCAAACACTTACATTTGAGTCACAATCAGTTGACAGTTTGTTCTGAATGAAAATAAACATCTCTCCAAACAGCTTGGCTGTCGGTGACAGATAACGAAATGAGGAAGCATCAAAGTGCTGAATAGATTTTAAAAATTGGATATGGCGAAATAAATGGATCTTAATCTCTCTATAACCGGGGTCGTAAATGCTGCTTTAATTCAGCTTGCCTTGGAGCCCCTCCCTTCTGTTAACATCACCTGTCAGTAGTGATGCCATGTAAATGAGCAAGGCCCAGCTTTTCTCTTGCATCCTTGCTAACCCTCCCCTATTCTTCTAATCAGGCTACACAGAAGCCAATACCTATTTTCATCAGGCAGATAGGATCTCTTAAGGAATTAAAGAGGTTTTCCACTTAGTTCTGCGGTGGGCAAGGACACGGCTGTGATCTGGGGTTTTAGGGATTTCTCATTATGCATTGGCACTGGCCGGATCGAAGAACTGAGTTCTGGCTAGTGGATTTTTAATCCTCTCGTGGTTAGGGTTAGAACTTCCAGTGATTTAAGATCTTTGATTACTCAGCACTTGGCTTTTGATTGAGTGAACTTCTGAAGACAGCACCGGACTGTGATTTGAAGTTAGCAGTTTTAAAGTAACTACTGGAAAAAATAGATAGGAAAAGCCCTGTGATTAAGCGGACACTATCCCTTTTTAATTGACATTCTGAAGTTATCTGGCGCTTAACTCCTCGTGTGCCAAAGAAAAAGAAAAAGAAACTGAGTGGGTGAATTCCATGTTTTCCCCTAAAGGGGGAATTTCGATGAAATTCGTAGGGCTCTCGGTAGTATTGATACGGAGACAGTCCCAGCTACGGCCAGGGCAGTGATTGATGTAGGGAGGGTTTAATGTGGAAAAGATGAGGCAGATTTTCACCGAGGGGCACCAAGTCCCTCTTTTGATGACTTCAGCCTTCAGAGATAAAGCGACCCAGGCCACCACAACACTGTCTAGAGAGAGAATACATACAGTTTTAGTGCAAAATATATCATGAATAGACATGTTTTGTACTGACTAATATAATCAGACAAAATAAAGTTGAAGGTCTTTCCCTATGTAACTTGAAGATGTCGTGAGTTCTGGCCTCTTTGGCTCAGTCCTAGAGGGAAGTTACTCGTAAAGTCTGATTCCCCTCAGACTTCGGCAGGAAGGACAACCTTGAGGAACGGAATCAGTGAAACTAACAGCCCTCCGCTCCTGGGCACAGATTGTGGAAGAGGGTCCCGGGAGTGCTAGCTGGTCTCAGAAAGAGTCTGTGGTTCTTGTCACACCCTGGGACACTCCTCCCCACCCCCGACCCCCACTCCTCTCCCGGCTCTTTCCTGGTCTGGCATTGTACAACAGGTGCACCTGAGTATGATGCATGAAGACACCCCCCCCCCGCCCCCGCAGCTCCCCTGCTGTGGATCACCCATCCTGAGAAGGTGAGAAGGGAAAGGGGGACTAGGCAGCATGAGACAGTTTTATCCTTTCACTTTTGGGCACCACCTTAGCAACAAAATTCTTTTTCTTTTCTTCTTTTCTTCTTTCTTTCTTTCTTTCTTTCTTTCTTTCTTTCTTTCTTTCTTTCTCTTTCCCTTTTGGAAAAACCTAGGGTGAATAGCATACAGTTTTTTAAAAGTTCTCTAGTGAACCAGGAGAGTGGAGACAATATGCCTTTCAATTCTCGATGTCAGCCCATAACAACTATCCGACGAGAAAGAAGATGGGGGGGTGAATGCAGCCTTGGTGAGTGATGGGTAAGGAGGATGAAGATACGGAGGAGAGTGGTTGGGAATAAAATGGAGAAACTGAACATTAATATTCTCTAAGTGGTTCATTTTGCTTCCATTGGGTATAAATTCTCTGCACCCCCAACAGATACATTGTTTGCACACAGAATAAATGTCAGTGTGTGCAACACAGCACTTGGTGTTTCACTTCCGAAGTGATCCTCAAGAAACATATAGAATGAAGGAAGTTCCATTGTCAGAAACGGTAGGTCCGCTCGTGTGGGACAACCCTTCCGCACAGAGTCATAAACTCGAGGGAAAAAGATAAAAAAACAATTGTCTGATGTCACTGGACAGTGATCGCCGTCAGGAAGAAAATGGAATGGAGTGACAGTTGAAAGAAGCAAGTGATTGTGAGTGAGATTTCCACCTTTAAAAAAAATTAACTTTTCACCCAAGGATTCCCGCCCACACACTCATTAGTGCCATCTTATGGGAAAACTGGAAATTGGATAGAAAAATGACAATAATACTGGTCTAAAAAATCAGATGACAGATTTCAGGGCCACCATGCCCAGAGGAAAATGAAGAATCATGTGCCTGAGTAGAAAGAACTGCAGAGGGTGTGGTCTAGTTAAGTTTACAAGAGAGATAAACCTGTGCAGGGGAGGCAGAGTTATGAATTTGCTTTCTGCTAAGTAAACTGTCTGCTGATGTGGAAGACTAATGCTCTCTAGAGGAATGTAACAGAATCCACAGTCCCTACAACATAACTTTACAATGTCTATGGTGAAATCAAAACTTAATAGCCATGCAAAGTAAAAATACACAGACAAACATCATCAATGCATAAATAACTCCAAGATGACTCAGATGTTGGGATCAGCAGACAATTTTATGGGAGTTGTTATAACTATTCTCAAAGATGTGAAGGAAAATAAGGTACAAAGACTAGAGTCATAAAATGTCAACAGAAAAATAGAAACTATAAGATATGACCAAGTAAAACCACATGAACTGAATAATAGAGTATTTGAAATAAAAAAAAAAATCAGTAGATGAATCCTTCAGAAGAATAAATATACCAGAAGAAAAGAGTAAAACTGAAGTTTGGTAAGGATAAATTATCCAATCTGAAGAGCACAGAATAAACAAATTAAAAAAATTAATAAAGCTCAGGTGTTCTTGGGGTCAATGTCAAGAGGTCTAATGCACATGCAGCAGGAATCCCAGAGAAGAAGAAAGACAGAATGCAGAAAAAAGTATATATGAATACATAATGGCCAAACATTTTCTTTATGAAAAAGTGTAGCAAGCCTTATTTTATTTTTTAATGTTTATTTTATTTACGAGAGAGAGAAAGAGAGAAAGAGAATGAGAATGAGCAGGGGATGGAGGGAGAGAGAGGGAGAAAGGAAAGAGAGACAGAGAGAGAGAATGAGCAGGGGAGAGGCAGAGAGGGAGGGAGAGAGAGAGAATCCCAAGCACACTCTGCACTGTCAGTGCATAGCCCAACTCTGGGCTCAAACTCACAAACCATGAGATCATGACCTGAGCCAAAATTAAGAGTCAGATGCTTAACTGAGCCACCCAGGCGTCCCAAGCATAGTAAGCCTTTAAAATGAGAAGTCCCCAAGTTCGGGGGAGTTGCTTTAGAACCAGAAATCAAGGGCATGTTATTAGCATGCCAGGAACCTATTGTCTTGCTTGACCCCTGTTTCTGGGCCCTATCCTAGCTGAGCTGGGATCTGTAAGCCTCTAGGACAGGGGCAGGTCTCTCCTGTGCTCCGGTGACTTGAGCTGGCCCCTCAGTATATATACTATATGTGTGTGGATGTGTGTGTGTATGTGCATGAGTGTGTATGAGATTGAGGTTCTGGAGCTGGGAATGCCCACGAAGGCAGGTAAAGCTATGAGAATATAAATTTGGAAAAGTCATTTGGTAACTAGGGCCCTGATCATGGGGGAGCTTGAGTCCGGCCAATAGGTTTTTTTTTTTTTTTTTTTTCAACGTTTATTTATTTTGGGGACAGAGAGAGACAGAGCATGAACGGGGGAGGGGCAGAGAGAGAGGGAGACACAGAATCGGAAACAGGCTCCAGGCTCTGAGCCATCAGCCCAGAGCCTGACGTGGGGCTCGAACTCACGGACCGCGAGATCGTGACCTGGCTGAAGTCGGACGCTTAACCGACTGCGCCACCCAGGCGCCCCCGGCCAATAGGTTTTAATGTTATCCTAATGGCAATGCGGAATAGCGACATACTTTATAAAGATACTACCAATTTAACATGGATTTTCAGCAAGAGCATTTCTGGTAGTGTTTTGGAAGGGGAATTAAAGTGTGGCCAATCTCTAGGCTCATCATCAGTAGAGGAGCTTTGAATCTTCAGACACATGGATCAATGAGAATGAAAAAAAAATGAGATGGATTTCCAGTGCGTTTGGGGTTAAAATGAACTACAAAACCAGATTTCTGTGGGGAGTGCCAAAAGCAAAGGCATCGAGAAGTCACAGATGTCAGGTGGAGTAGAAGTTTATTCAGTTGACGGTCGGGAGAGGGTGAGGGGCAATGTTGGGGACAGTGTGATCTTCAGGAGTCTGGGAGACACGTAAAAGGAAGCTGGCAACAGGGAGGTGGAAGGTGGGTCTGGGGCTCGGCTGAGGTCCCAGAGGTCTGCGTTCGAGGGGAAGACACTGATTTCATTTGAGTAGAAGTCACTGGTGACTTCACAAGAATAGACGTGATCACTCAAACAGAGCCTGTTGCCAGAAGGAATCACTGAAGGTACAAGTTTCAAGACAGGCACTTGAAGGAATTCCAAGGGCATCTCCAGGAAAAATGGAATAATAGAAATCCCACAGTATGGTGAGGGAGAGACGGGAGGACACTCAGGAAAGATTAGAGGCCCCGGTGCAGAGGTAATGTGATGTCGGCCCAAGGTCGAGTGCAGGAGTCTGTGGACTCAGCGTCTGGACGGTCATTGGCAATCAGGGGACTCTGGTGTTGCATCAAAGTCACAAACTCCTTTGAAAGAATATTACCTTAACAAAATAGTGGTGGTAGGAACTGGCCGAGAGGGGGCTTTCAAAGGCGTGAGGGGTGTGGGCAGCTACCCTGAGAGTGACTTCAGAGTCCTGTGTTTCAACGGTTCTTTGCATAGCTTCATGTGTGTGTTGCTGGATAGGGGACCTTGGTGTGCAGATTCCAGGGTCCCTCGTAGAGCGTGTCTTCTGAGGAATGTCGCCCGGTGTGGTGGTCAACCCACAAGGTGGCCCCAGGAATCCTCTCCTCCCGGTGCTCCCAGCCCCCTGCAGCCCACCCACAGCCAATAGGACTGACCTCTGTATTCATGGTAAACTGAACACACGGAGGAGGGAAGCTTACGTGTCATACCGGACATGGCGGCTTTGGACTTGCTGTCTCGAATCCATTACCTTGAGGAAAGTCAGCCGCAGTGCCGTGAGGGCACGCGAGGGGGCTCCCGCCCACAGTCAGTAGCAGGTTGCCAGCCTGGTGGGGGAGCAGCGTCGCGAGTGGATCCTCAACCCCATTGCGACTACAGATGACAGAGCACATGCCAGCATCAGGACCGCAGCCTCATGATGGACCTGAGCCAGAGCCACCGACGTCTTGATGGGCAGGACTGTTTTCAGTTCTTGTGTGTTGGAGTAACCTCTTACACAACAATAAGTAACTAAAACACCCAGTCCTTCTGTCATCACCCCATTATTCCGTGTCATTTCAGGCTTGCGGAACCCTTGATTACAGCTCCTACCCGATACATTACTTTAACTTTCCCCAGATCACCTGGGTGCGGGGACAGGAGTCTCAGGTAGAGAGAACCATAGAGTTAGAGAAAGGTCAGATTTGTGTTTTCATGCTTGTCACGGGTCCCTCTGCTTTCTCTATGGATTTCCAGCTCCACCATGATCATTGTGCTCAGTGATTTAGATGTCCTCTAGTGAGGATTTCAGGCCTGAGCCACGTGGTTCTTCCAGACTCTGGTTTTCAAGTGATGGAAACTGCATGCAGAGAAAGGCTGAACGGCTTCCTTGGACCATAACCTGGCCTAAAAGTGGCCAAACTCACTTTGTCTTGATCTCCATGTTTACGACTAAAATTGCAATTTTCGTTATGTTTTTAAAGTCATATGTAACTACAGTTCCTTCTAAAAATATCATTACGATGTCGTGCCTTGAAGTTCACCGTAGTGTTGGGTGTAGCTTCCGGTCGCAATATGCCACGTGGTAAAAATAGTGTTATTGTTTCTACCAGTGTGTCAAGCCGGTGCTTTGATGGGGGGGATTGACTGATGTGTGTCACTGATCTTCTGGGCTTTCTCTGCTTCGGCAGGTGGATTCTACGCCCTTCTCCAGACCCATAGAATGCCCATCGCTTTTCCGGCTTCCACAGACACTCTTCTGCTGTTAATCCTCTAATGGCTTCCTTTTTGCTATTCGCTTTGATTACTTTCTGGACACCAATCTTCTATCCCAAACGTAGCCTCATTTCTCTCTTCTCCAAACATTATTTTGTGGGCTCTTGTTCTCACACATACTTTGGTACCGGCTTCTCTTGCCTGCAGACAAATATCCTGGTCTATAGCAGTGCAGTGTTTCCATAGCTGCTTGTAGCACCGGTGATGAAAAATAAAATAAAAATCAAAAAAGCAGGACGCACACCATCAAGGAGGTGAATATTTATCACACATCTTCTTTAACTCCTGGGCAGTTTCTTGTTGGATGTGCGGAGAGGAAAATATATAACCAACGCCAAACCTATGACGCAAGTTGCAATTTTGACTTCAACTATCTTATAACCTTAATCTCTGCGTGCTGCGATGGGGCTGTGGAGTTTAATAGCTATTTTCCCTTTGCTTTGCATTGTATTTGTGACAAATGACAAAATTTACTCGCTCAGAAGGTTGGGTTTTTTTTTTTTTTTTTTGAAACTGTAACCAAAATGTAAGTGAAGCCAGGCCAGCCATGATGGAATAGTGACTATAAGCTTCCCTTAGTTTATCTGGAGACTGTAATAAAGGCATCAATGATCCTAGATATGTGCCCTCTTTTATAGCTTTGTAAAAAATATTCTCCAGGAAGATGTCATTGCTGTTGAACTTTTCTTTGGATTCTCTGCGTGAAATATTGAACCCCTGTCTTCCTCATCATCACAGGTTTCAAGGGCTCAATGCTCCTCAAGACACAAGCAAGGACGAAAGATCGATAATTCTTTCTGCCCTCCGTGCTACTTGGTATCCCAGCACGTTTCACCCAAGTCGTGCAAACAGCTACACTACACCAAAGAAGTGCCCATTTACCTGCAAAAATCTCAACTGGGTGGCAAGCTGGGAGGGGATACATTCTACCCCATGTGCTGGTCCCCACAGTGGCCGTGAGTCATCTCCAAACCGCGACCCATTCATTCCATGTGGGGCGTTATTAGAAGAACCCCATTTCCCAGTGTTTTCTGCTTCGATTCATGTGATTTGATTCAATCACTGAGCACATGTCTTCTTGTGCCTTTGAGATTTACTGGCGTGTTTTTTCTCTAATTGTTTAGTCCAGCGATGTCCAGGGCCAGTTTAGGAAGGAACCGGAAACTCTTCGACCCAAAGCTGGATACCCTTCATCCAGGCTGACCTGGGATATGCTGGAGTGTGGTGGATTCCTAGGCAGGTTACCAGGAGAGGAGGTGGCTGGAATCACCTTGGGGAGAGGTTATGATCAATGGGAATGAAAAAGGAAAGACTTCATCACTTCAGCTCTGTGAGGCTCTAGATTGTGCTTAAAGCGTCAATGGCCAGTGATGGAAACATCCTTGTGGTGGAAGAGGGGACAGAAGTCTCCCAACTCTTCTTAACTAGAGTTCCCCCCTGCACTCGTGGGGATTTGGAAGATGGTGGACCACAGAACGGGATCAAATGAGCCCCTCTTATTTTCACACCCTCCAGGATATTAACGATGTTTGTACTGCTTTGGTGATGTTCACTTATGCTTTGCTCAGTTGATTTGGTTACAGAGAAAGCATTTCAGAATCACATATTAGGCCTGCTATAAATACCTTCATCAGTAGACACCTGCTTCTGAGCCCTCATTGTTAGCTGATTAAGAAGTAACTTTCTAAGTGCATCTGCACTTTTATTTAAAAAGGATACTGAACCGTGGGATTTTTTTTTTGGTGCCCTGTATTTTTCCCCACAATAAATGAAGACTCAATATCTCTGTCCCAGAAAAAAAAAAAATCACTAATTGGATCACCTTTGATTTACTTGCTTGTACTCTCCATTCTTTGTGTACTGAACACATTTTTGCAAAGGCTGCTCTATTCTTAGGGACAAATTGATTCACAAATAGAATTTGGTGGAAAAATGCAATGGGAGAGAATGAGCCAGAGGGAAATCAGAGTAGGAGATAAGAGAATCAGCAAATTATAAGAGAGTCAAAAATAACTCTGGTATAGATACACCTTAATTAAGGGAATCGATGTCTCCTTGGTAGGTATTCTACAGTACTTTGTGATTTGCATTATAAAAACAAAGATGCATTTGGTAAAAAGGGGTCTCTGTAATATGTAACGAGGGGCTTCATTAGGAATTTTTCGTGGAAATGTTAAACCCTTTCTTTGGCCAATATATTTTCCTCTCCACCTTACCGCCATTTTGTTCACTACCACTTGCCCATACTGCCAAAATCAATCTGTAACTTCCCTCACTCTCTTCCAGAGTTGTCCTCCACCAACTCCCCACCCATTTCTCTCCCCACCTCATTATCAGAGTAATTTCCTTCATAAAAGATTGAATTACGCCATTGCCCTGGGTTTTAAAAACTACGTAAATTTAAATATTAACATCAGTAAGAATTCTGTGATTGAGGATGAAGTCCATAATCTCCTTTATAGCCTGGTAATTTCCCTGGAGAAAAGTGATGTAGCTTTTCTTCCCTTGCAGCCCCATGCCCAGAAAATAGGTATTTACTGAGTGACTCACACCGCCCTAGTCCCTTCACCACCTGGGTCGAATCTATTCCAAGTGCCCTGCCTTCTGTCTCCCTTACAGCTGCATTCAGTCAGTCATCCGTCCCTCCTGGAGCACCTTGCTAGGTAACAGAAGTCCAGCTGAAATTGATAAGTTGTCTGACCTCCAGGAGGTGCCAGTGGAGGGGCTCACCTAGACTGTCCTGGAGAATCGCCAGAGACGAGGCACTGGCCTCAGTGCAGAGAACGGAGAAGGTGGCGTGTGCGAGATAGGAGTGGACCCCAGGGCCAGGACACGTGGGCATCGAAGACGGGCTTGGGAGCTAGGGATGAAGATAGGGAAAGGCAAGGTCAGGTCATGAAAGAGCGTATTGAGGATGCTTCGGGGGGCAGGGAGAAGGCATAATGTTCTCCTGGATGATTCTACTAAATGCAGCAAATTGTCTCAGGCGAGATTGCAAATGGTTGAAGGTTGCGAGGACCATCGCGGGTTCTGGCAGCTTCCAGAAGCTGACTTTTCAGAGAGCCCAGTGACTATGATTCCCAGAGGCAGCTGCTTGACTCAGACAACCTGTTGGCCCCATTTCCAGGAGAGATGTTGCTTCAGGGATGTTACATCAGCCTCTCCCTGAACGAAGCCCACACATCAAAGGTAAGCCCCTCCATCCACTCCCCTTCATGCCAGCTCCGTCCAACTCAAGCCCCCTCCACCTCCAAGCCCACCTCCCCCCCCCAGTCCACTTCCTTCCCAGTCTACCCCCACCATGTCCCACAGCCAATGCAGAAAGAGGAGGAGAGCACATATAATGCATGTATGGGAAACACAAGTCACATTCAGGTCTAAAAAGATATGTGCATATGCCATCTTGGGAAAAGGCCAAGGGATTACGGTTTTTAGAAGTCGGTGATGAAGCTTTGAGATCAATGCGAATTCTGCAGGCATACAATGCCAGGGTCAGACGAAACTAGTGATTTATTGCGATCACCTAGAGAGGTTACAAGTTCACCTTAGCTTTTATAATTGTTGTGAATAGAAATAATTTATCAGTCACATATAGGGTGACTAATGGGAATCATTTACCTTCTGGATGAATTGAGATCTGGCTGTAGAGTGACGCCCGGGTATCACAGGCTGACGGGGTATTCTTCCGGCATCATTTTCTCATACCAAATGATCGCTGTCCCCCCCCGAATATTGTGGGGAGCCTCAAACAGTGCGAGCTAACGAGTATGTGCTAAGCAGCAGCTCTGACATCCTACTTTGTGGTGTGCCTTTTGCAAAAGTCCTTTTCTCCCTGCAAGCTTTGCTTTGTTCATAAGCATTTTATGTAACAGGCAAACAAAAGCACTCATTGCAAAGCAAATGAATTAATAAACTCAATAGGTTTCTTATGTTGAGTTTAATCTGATTAGTGATTAAAACCTTCCAGAAATTAATCCTGAGATTCGCTGGATTATAAAAATGTTTAGTGGGGTAAAAGGGTGGATATCCATCTACCCAATCTTATGCAGTACATGACCCAAAAATGCCAGATTTAAGGGAATGATCCATTCGACTTTTGATGAGACATTAATGAGGCAATGTCTGGTTTTATTAAATATTATACATTATTCATAAACCATCCATTCTGGAAACTAAAATATAGACATTTTCATATTATAAGCATCAATACTACATGAGATTAGCCTGGGGGTCACCCAGAGGGACCTCAGGGACCAACACACTTCCCAGAACAATTTGTGAACAGTTGCTGTAAATGACACCCATTGGTGGATTTGGGATAGTCTCTCTTTCGGGGAAAATATCCATTTTTAAAAGTTTATTTTTACAATATTTCTTTGTTCCTCTGGCCTATAAAATAGACTTTTTCCTATCATGAATATGTCAAATAAAAATGGTGATTTTAAGTTATCCAAAATAAACATGATTTTACTCAGAACCTTATCGTGATGAGCTGTGCAAAATTACTTTGACATAAGAATAAACCTTATTCCTTAAACTCCCAATGAAAGTAAAATGCATTTCAGATAGGACTTTATTTCTCGTATACATTGAGAATGCCACACCCAAAATATAGTCACGACCCCATGAATGGAAAGACCATATAACACGACTCTAAAATATCGTAGGCATACTCTGAATGACAAAGACAGATTTAAGTGCTGTTATTCCTTGATTAATTAAAACAAGTCATTTAGATGATTTTTATAACAGCCTATAAGGGAAAAGTAATATTTAAAAGACTATAACTACTTGAAGTTGAGCTACTCACTTAAGATATTTTTTTTGTACATAGTTTTCACATACGTTTTAAATGGAAAAAGAACTATTTTAAGGGGCACGTGGCTGGCTCAGCTGGTTAAGCGTCCACCTTCAGCACGGGTCACGATCTCACGGTTCATGGGTTTGAGTCCTGGGTCAGGCTCTGTGCTGACAGCTCAGAGCCTGGAGCCTGCTTCGGATTCTGTGTCTCCCTCTCTCTTTGCCCCTCCCCTGCTCTCTCTCTTTCTCTCTCTCTCTCTCAAGAATAAATAAAACATTAAACAATAAAAAAAGAACTACCTTACTCTTCTAATTCATGGTTACTATGTGATCTTAACTGCTCTTGCTGTTATGAATTTAGCCATATCCCCAAATTCATATGTTGACGTCCTGACTAACAAGCACCCCAGAATGTGACCTTAATGGAGAGGGGGGTCTTTACAAAGGTGATCAAGTTGCAACGAGGTCATTAGGGTGGGTCCTAATCCAATATGACTGGTGTCCTTATGGAAAGGGGAGATTTGCAGACAGACTTGCACACGAGGAGAATGGCCTTATGAACATGAAGGCAGAGATGGGGCAACGCATCAGTAGGCCAAGAAATGCCAGGGGTTGCCAGCAGCCCCTGGAAACCAGGGGAGAGGCAGGCATCGGATCCTCCCTCGCAGCCTCAGAAGGGACCAGTCTTGTGGAGACTTCTGGCCTCCAAAACTGGAGAAACCATAACCTTCTGTCACTCAAGCCACCCAGTCTGTGGCATTTTGCTGCCGAAGCCGAGCAAACTAACAAGTTCGCTGTCGGCATCTTCTGACAAACGTCCATTCTCGCGTCACAGAGCTCCCATACCGCTCATCTTTTGGGGTCTTTCCGTGTTTTTCAGGAAAACAAAAACCAAAAAACAAGTAGGTGCTGAATTACACGCCAGTGAGACCTTTCCCTCCCTCCACCCCCAAGTCTTCGGGAGAACCGTGGTTTGCAGCACCTGGTGAGTTTATTTTTACCACAACAGAAGATGTTTGATAAAAGCGACACAGATTCGTTGATGTCAATAGCTGTTCTCTGCTTACTTACTCCAGGCCCATCCGTCCCAAGACGAACCCTCAAAGGCAGCCAGCCCCTCAGGAGAGAGCTCCGACCGCGTGGAGTGCCGGCTGTCACAGCACCACATCTGCCCTGAGACCCTTCCCCTTCCCTTGACTGACTCCTCCTCTCTCCACAAGGACCATTGCTACTTGTGCTTCCAGGAGCCCTGTTTCCACATTCCGTCCTGCAGGACAAACACGGGCCTGGAGCCAGTGTCTGGGTTCCCATTTCGGGTGCCCCCCGGAAGGAGTGATGGCCCAGGCAAGGAACGGCCCTTTCTTCTGCCCCAGGTCTACCTGCGAAAGAGGCAGCTTTACCACGCTGTGCTGAGAACCACCGGGGAGGCATCTTGACCAATTCCTGACAAAGGGACAGTGCTTACTTGTATAATGTTTCTATTCTGCAACCGTGCCACCACGTGCATACCTCTGCTTGAGAACCCACCGCACCACAGTTCCGTCTTCCCTTTACTTGCCTACCGTGTCCACTGTGCACATCTTTGTGCATACACAGAGTGCATTGGCTCTACCTAACTACTGAGTGTTCCTCACAAACATTTCAGAACGCGTGATCTTTATGTATTAATCCTTGCCAATTAAATTCAGCATCTTTCTTCCCTTTATGGAGAAGAGAAAACCAGACCACAAGAGGTTAAGAATGACCCAAGTATCACGAAGTTTGTAACGATTCACCAATATCTGCACACTTTTAATTTGCAGACACATTAAGGAAATAACTCGGCCAAGGAAGGTCTCTGGTTGTGCGGTCAAGGCAGGCGACCAGGATGATGAGGCGCCAGTGACGGTGAGGGCCTCATGTGCTCACCCTGGAAAATCCCCTGTTACGTGTCAGGGGGTCACAACAACCCCGTATGACAGGACAAGTAGACCCTGTTCTGCCAGTTAACCCATGGGTTACGCAAAGGGTCGGGTAGGGCACGGAAATGTCAGTGAGACTCATGGGCTGGATGGAGGGTCAGTCGGTCAGTCAGTGCACCAGCACAGCATTCGGAGGATTAAATGCTAAAATACTCTCATGCCCTTTGGTAATTAGCCACTGCAGGAGGTCCCTAGATACTCCCTCAATCCCTTCTATACTGCCCTCCCCTAATCTCTAGAGCTGCCCCCGCTCCAGCATCTCGAGGGGTAATACCTGACCCAGCACTGAGCTGTAGTACCTGTAATAATGCCCCAAGGCCCTCCTCCCTCCACATGGCACTTTCACACTGTCCAAGCCTGTGCAGAACCCATCTGAATGGTTATGGCCATTCCCTACTTACAGGTCATTCACTGTCTTCAACATCGAACCTGGGAAACCATGTTTTTTAAAATTAAAACTATAAATGTCCACTTATTTTCCAATCTTTTGAAAAGGGAAGAAATCATTTCTTTGAATATGATCTGTTGTGTTGAATTTCCAAGACCCTCTTGAAATGTATGCTTAAGGCTTAATGTATGATCTGTGTATGTGTTTTTTAATAAAGAAGTGAGACCTCGCAGACACTTTGTAATTTGAATATGGAATCTTTCCAGTTCGTTTAATTTGCCTTCTTCTTTCTTTCTTTCTTTCTTTCTTTCTTTCTTTCTTTCTTTCTTTCCCTTTTTGAGAGAGAAAGAGCATGAGCGGGTGCGGGGGGGGGGGGTTGTGAGAGAGAAGGAGAGAGAATATTTTGTTTAATTTTTGTTTTTTTAGTTTATTTTTGGAGAGAGACAGACAGAGCAGGGGAGGGGTAGAGAACCCCAAGCAGGCTTCGCACGATCAGCACAGAGCCTGATGCAGGGCTCGAACTCAGGAACCATGAGATCATGACCAGAGCCAATCAAGAGTCAGACGCTTAACCAGCTGAGCCAGCCAGGTGCCCCTCATTTACCTTCTAAGTGTGAGTTCCTTGAATCCTTCCTGCTGTAGGATTTTTGAAGGTTACATGCTTTAATCAAATTTTCCATTTGTGTGGTCATCAGTCAGATGGTTTAAAATGGGAATGAAGAATGGGGGTTAATTTGGACAGTTTGTTAAGTCAAAAGGGATTAAGAGAGGAGAACCCGGCTGGTTCAGTCAGTAAAGCACGTGACTCTCGATCTCAGCGTCATGGGTTCAAGCCCCAAACTGGGCGTGGAGCCTACTTTAAAAATTGGTTAAGAGAGCTATTTTACTGCAGTATGCCCCTCATTTTGAAATTAAATAAAACAATCCAGAGAGGTTAAGTAGAATACACTCAAAGGTAAATAGGGGGTAAAAAGCAAAAACCTGCCCCGGCAGCCACGAGCCCACCCAGCATTCAGATCTGTGTTTCCAATTTCCATCCTCCACTGAAAGGATCCAGGGCTTCTTGGAGAAATGCCTGGTTCCAGAGCTGGAGCAGCATATCTACCAGACGAGCCTGGAGCATCACATAGTGCCAGAAATTAGGAGGGTGTTCAAAAAGCAACAGCAGAAAGCAGCTATGATAAGACTATGTCAAAGGGACACAGGAGCCAACTTCCAGCTCCCCATGCCTAGCCTGGAACAATTCACCAACAACATAAAGAATGTGGTATTGGGTTACAATGCAAAGTATAAGTGAAATATTCATGAGTTTACACCGATATAATTAAATGACTGAATAAGTAAATACTGGAGTGTTCTGTATGTTTTTTTTTTTTTTTTTTCCTGTTGAACTTATTGAATTCTTGAATTGTTACTTTAAAGAACTTACGATCCAGGGGAGGATTTAAATTTTGAAGCATTTAATGGATGAAGCAAGGCAGAATATATCTCATGACATTGGACACGACAATCTGTTAGAGGTGCCCAGCAAAGCTAGGATTGACACTAACTGCAGGTGTCAGGGAGGCAGGCGTTCAGCAAGGTCGGAAGGACTTAGGTGAGCAATCAAGAGCGGGTGAGATATGACAGGTAACGTCCCATTGGAAGTATGAAGGGACGCCGAGGGGTAGGTGAGGAGGGGCCAGGTTAGCAGGAAGCCAGGTATGTGCCATACGTTTACGTATCTACACAGCTGAGGGTGCTAAGTTGTATGTTTACACCTTAGTATAATAAATACCAGATGAGTAGCTTCCTGTTTTAGCTTGTTTTTGGAGGAAAAAGTGCAGGCGCATGAGCATCTCTGACCCAGAGGACATGGCGGGAGCTCAGGTCAACAGCCAGGAACATCTTTCCTTGCATAAACAGAAGAGGGCACAGATCTGTTCACTGGCGCCCAAAGGGGTTGGTCTAATTGGCAAATCACCCTTTTATTAAATCAGCAGGAATAAAAAGAATGGAAAGAAATCATTTAGTGGCTTATTCAGCATCATTATGGCTAAAATGGCCTTGAGTCCATATTCCCTGGATGTGTTCACAATTTTAATTAGTCGCGATAGGTTTTAAGCATTAAAGACAACAGTCTTGCCCCTTTGATTTGTGATTAACACTTGGAAAGTAAAACGAAGCTCTGTTTACCTTATTGTTGGGCGATCTATGGTGAGTTGAGGATGGGGACATGTGAGAGAAACTGTGTTTTATTGACGTGCCAGGCGAGACTCACAGAAGAGCGTTGTGCAAATGCTTAGGAACAACCAATACGGGGTCACCACCACATTCCCCACCTTGTAGGTTGGGAGTGCTAATCTACTCCCTTGGTATCCCTAAGATTCCTCTGTATCAGGAAGGGTGATTGGGAATACAGACGTCGCATCGAAATGTCTCTCGTCCTATTGCTTCAACCTAGTTGACTTATCTGATGCCGATCAGTGTGGTTGGGTGAACTCTGCCATACTGGGGGGACCAGGTCCTTGGGTTCAGTAGATCCACACAAGGAAAGTATCACCGAAATTACTGGACAGAACGAAGACGTTCGCTTGGGTCTCCTCCCTCTCTGCCCCGAGTGGCATGGCTTTGTCCAACCAGCTGTACAAAGGCAAGTATACACGCTGGGCTGTATGGCAACAAATTTCCGCTTTGCTGTTTGAGTCATCGCCCATAGTTAAGGCCATAACTCTCCGTTTCTTTCCTTTAATTCTCTGAAGGGAAAGATGCAGGATGAAAATTCAGAAGGCTGTAGCTCTAAAATTCATCGGCACGAACAAATATTTGACATTCCCAAGAAAGAGAGCGGATCCTAGAGATTATGCCGTTAAGCTACAGCTGGGGTGTTATTTGTCTGCAATTTTAAATCCTGGCTGTTAAAATTAATTACATTCAAGGGGAGTTTATCAGAATAAAAGTCTCAGACGTGATATTTTTAGTCTCTGGAATTAAAGTGGCACCGATGAGCCAATAGATCATACTGAAAACAGCCAGCCTTGCCGTTTTGAGTTCTTTAAACAGACTTATTCTGATTGTAACAAAAACACCCATAAATCTATGCACATATATATTGATCTTGGCTTCCTCTTAAAAATGACTCTGTCCTAGTAAGTTGGCATATTTCATAAACAAACCAACAAATTATTGATCTATCATATACTCTAAAAGTCCTATGAAGAATCTAGGTGGCTTTTAAGTTCATACTGCACCTAAGGGAACGAGAAACTCTGAAATGAAAAATAGATATTTAAAGAGAAGCAGGAAAGATATATAGCTGTCTCTTTCTGCTTCCTTGTGACCTCCTATTGTGATTCAATCTGTGTGTACCACATCCCACACTGTATCTACTGATACGGCATTTAGGACATTAATGCTGTGCCTTCGAAGAGGCTTCAGTAATTAAGTTACTGCCTCTAATAATTGCTTTCTGAAAAAGCCTGTCTAGATATTTCTCGGCCTAAACGAAAGATGTGTAAGTTAATATATTTGTAAGGTATGTTCCAGTAAAGCCTCTCAGTGAAAACGGGTAAAAAAGAATTGTTTCTACTAACTTAGTCCAAAAAGGATATCACCGTGTAATCTTTTGTTAACAAAATTAAAATGGTGACTGACACATTAATCGTGGTGCTGAGTGAAAGAAGTGTGCCTATACGCCTTTTCATCAGATGTGTTTTTCGTCAGAGTCCAGCAGGCTCAGGCCGACTCCTCCAGAGGCTCGGGACGCTAAGACAACATTGATTATAGATTATGAGGATTGCAATTCATATGCAGAACAACACTCGGTCTTAGCTAAAAACCGGGGTAATTGGGTAAAGTGTAGGGGTATTTCAAAATCATAGATATGCGGGTTTTTTTTTTTTTTTTTTTTTTTAAGACTAAATCCTGTCTTGTGTCTTTTGGAAAGGGGAGGCAGGAAAAGTAAACAAGAGGCAGACGACGAGTAGACCTTAATGTGTGTTACAGCGTGGTAAGTGATGGGGAGGAAATGACTACCTCCAGCCGGGTCCAGGTACCAGGGAGAGCCTGAGCAGGGGCGGGCAGGTCATAACACCATTTCGTGTACTCAGGGTAGAGGCGTTTGGCGGGGAGACCTTCGAGCAAAGCCCTTAGGCAGTGCGGAGAGTGGGGGTGGAGGGTTTCAGGGAGAGCCCTGGGGCAGGAGCATGTGAGGTCCGATCAAAGTCATCAGGGGCCAGTGTGGGTGCTGACTCCACGCAGGAAAGGAGCAAGAGACAGGGGAGAGTGCTGGGCTGCCCTGGGGGCATTTTGGAGGCGCCCCGAGGGCCAGTGCAAGGACTTCAACACCCGCCAAGTGAAATGCAGCCCGCGATCTGGCCGCTGAGGGTCAAGCACAGAAGCAGGAAGGCTACTTGGGAGCTGCCGCAGACGCCCAGGTGCAGGCGGTCACAGCCCACACCTGGGTCACACGTGGGTAAGAGCTCCGGGAGGTGACAGGGAGTCCGATGCTGACGATAATGGGTGGTTGAGTCAAAGAGGCTCCCTCAGCGACTGGTTGTGGGGTGCGAGGAACAGAGGCGTTGGGATGGCTTCAAGCCTTCTGGCCAGAGAACTGCCCTCTGCCGAAAGAAGGGCCATGAAACAGGTCTGGGCATGGGGAGGGCGGTGGGGGCTCGAGAGCTCAGTTTGGGTCCTGCCTGTTTTGAAAAGTCTGGCGGACATCCAGGCCAGCGTGACGAGCAGGCCCCGGGCCTTCTGGGGCTCAGGGGGAGATTTCAGGGCACAGCAGGTGGGTGTCCTTCGCGTTTGGCACGTTGGAAGCCAACGGAGAGGACGAGGTCACCATGGAAAGAAGTGCAGCCGTGTGAAGGCATTGCAAACGCTCTTTGAAACCTTAAATTTCACCACATTCACCCAGAATCAGTGATATTTGTATGTAATCAGGAATCTACCAAGCAATACGGTTTTATTCGGGACGGTGATTGCTGTTTTTCACGAGTGTAAACAGAAAAGGACAGATACCCAGTCATAGTGCTCCCGCTTCCACATGGCAAACGTTAACACAACTCCTGGGAACTCAAACATGAGAGAAGTTGGGTTGTCTTAGGCCGGCATATATTTGCTGTGATGAGCCAATCACATCCCAGGGTATTCCGTGCAAATAGACACAGATCGCAAGAATTAACTTCATTAGATAAAATTAAGTCATTTTGTGACTTATAATAGCGTTGTAATAGACAGGAGCAGTTTCTCGGGGCACCAGGGTGGCTCAGTTGGTTAAATGTCCAACTTCAGCTCAGAGATCTGTGATCTCACAGATTTGTGGGTTCAAGTTCCACGTCGCGCTCTGTGCTGACAGGTCCGAGCCTGGAGTCTCCTTCGGATTCTGTGTCTTGTCTCCCTCTTTCTCTGCCCCTCCCCTGCTCATGCTCTGTCTCTCTCTCTCTCTCTCTCTCTCTCTCTCTCAAAACTGAATAAATATTAAAAAAAATTTTTTTAAAAAGGAACAGTTTCTCACAGCAGAAGATGAGACTTTATTTTCTAGTGTGGCTGTTTCCTCAGCAGTATGTCTGTGAGCAAAACACTGAAGTGTGCCTTTACTTTCCAACTTCTTTGGCTATGAAATGGGATCATAATATTTACATCGATGAAATTGTAGTAGAAACCACATTTTTCTTTCACAGTTCCATTATCGGTTTATCTTTGATAAAGGCTTAGAAATTTATAAGCTTTTTTTTTCATATTAACAAAATATAGGATATCTTTGTTACTTTTTTCAGTATTGATATGTATTATTACAAAGGCTCAAGGTAGGTTATAGAGAACTTGATAATTGAGATTGTTTTTGCAGATTACTCTGTGTTCATTTTTGTAAATTCTCTGCGTCTGCTTTCAAAACAACCTTGTTCTCAGGGGCACCTGGGTGGCTCCGTTGGTTGAATATCTGACTTCAGCTCAGGTCATGATCTCGCGGTCCGTGAGTTCGAGCCTCGTGTCGGGCTGTGTGCTGACAGCTCAGGGCCTGGAGCCTGCTTTGGATTCTGTGTCCCCCTCTCTCTCTCTCTGCCTCTCCCCCATTCATTCTCTGTCTCTGTCTCTCTCTCTCTCTCAAAAATGAATAAACATTAAAAACTGTTTAAAAATAAGCTTGTTCTCTAAATATTGAGTACAGAACATTCTATATTCCATTATGACATAAATGTTAAGTATGATACTCAGAATTTCTGTATCTACTGTGTTCTCAGTTTATTTCGTGTATCAATTTCTGGGAAAGTTATGTTGAAATGTACACTATGAGTTTGAACTTGTCCATTTCTTGTAACTTTTTTAGTCTTCTGCTTTCTGTTATTTCCATTAGATGCATACAGACTCAGGAAAGCTATACTTGGAAGCGGACAAATCTTTTATGACAAGGTAATGACGTCCATCTGCCAGGATGGGTCTGTGCTTACACGTCTCTTTGGTCTAGCACAGAGCCACCAACTTCCGTTTGGTCCCTACTCGCTGGATTGAGATCAGGGCTCTGGGAGGGATTGCGTTTTAATTTTTTCTGGTTTTTATTGGGAAGTCCCCGTGTTTTAACAGCAAATGCCACCCGCTGACCGTATTGCTGTCACGAATTGTCTTAGGTTGGCTCCTCAGTAGCAGACCTTGGAGGGGAAGGAGGCCGAGCAAGGGTGGGAATGAGCCTGACGGAACGTCAGCTTAGCTCAGTCCTTTCAGGGGCATCTGAGAGCAAAGCACCAGGGCTCAGAGCTGTGTGACCAGGAGCCCAGAGCTGGATCACTTTATATTCACACACCTAGTCCTCGTTGGTGAAGGGCTGTCCTTCAGGGACAGGAGGGTGGGGGCGAGGTAACCCACAGACCAGGTAACCCCCTGGTCTTTACAGAGGGGCGGCTCAGAGAGGGACACCCAGGGCTGTGAGCTTTAGGGCTGGACATCACAAAAGGATCCGTGAGGCTGTGGGCAGAGACCCCACGTTTTCACTCACACTGATCTGTTCTACTGTCTTATGTGTCCTCTTTTTCCTGTCGTTTTATTTTTCCCCTGCTTTTTCACATCTGTTGGATCTAGCTATCATCTGTCTATCACCTATCTATCTATCTATCTATCTATCTATCTATCTATCTATCCATCTATGCATCTATCCATCTATCAATCTATCAACCTATCATCTATCAATCTATCATGCATCTATCATCTATCTATTATCTATCTATCTATCTATCTATCTATCTATCTATCTATCCATCTATGCATCTATCCATCTATCAATCTATCAACCTATCATCTATCAATCTATCATGCATCTATCATCTATCTATTATCTATCTATCTATCTATCTATCTATCTATCTATCTATCTATCATCTGTCTAGCCATCCACTTATTTTTTCCAAACACAAGTTTGAAACTATAAATTACCTATAATTTAAGTAATCTTAATTGATTAACATACTCATGTGACTGTGTCTAAAGTTAATCGATATAATAAATAAATACAGTAAATCTTCCCCTAACTGGTAATAGGTAAAAGGCACATAGGAAGATGTCATTCTGAACACCCTCTTGTTTTCCATGTCATAATTGTTTAGTATTTTAGTTGCAGCTTTTAAAAAAATATTGAGAAATACCTTCATGTTATTATTGTGGCTTCTTTTCCCCCAAGATGATGTTTCCCTGGATTTATTAGGGGAAAAGAGTCTTTGTTCACATTTGATTATCTTCCTTTCTCATATTCTTATTCTTCTATCTTTATTTGGTTTCCTCAAAATTCATCCTTTAGAAATTCCTACAGAAAAAAAAAAAATTATGACCTGGATGCTTTCTTTGTTGAAACACATCTCTATTTTGCTCAGATTCACGGGCTGCATGATCTTATACTGAGAGATGTTTTACATCATCTCTTTCGCACCACCGTCGGGGGGCCTGCTGCCCCCAGTAATGACTGCCACGTCCAGTATGTGCTCAATGTGGCACAGTTTACGTATTCTACATTGCAAACTTAATATATTTAGCTTTTCTCTCGGTACGCTAATTCCAATACCTCCAATCTGTTGGCTTATTTTAATAACTCCTTAAAACTCCCTGAAATGAAGTCATTGTGTTTGAGGTCCCCTGCCACACGGTGGGGACCGCCGTGAAGGGAAGAGTCACCTCGGCCCCGGGGCCCACCGGGTTCACAAGCCTTGGGATATCCACAGGGTGGATGTTTCCTGTTCTGTCCGAAGAGAACATTTCCCCCTCTTGCTCACTCCCACGGGAGCTGTGCCTGAGCTCACCCACAGCGGTAAATGATTGTGAGCTCCGAGAGCGGGTTCTGTGATGCTGATTTAGAGAATTTTTAAAAACCACTCTCGCTGGCTACTGAAAATCAGTAAGAACAAACTTTCAGGGCACAGCCTATGGGAAAAGATACACACTCTTCGAGTTACTGGTTTGAGATGAAATCTGGGATAGTTGAACAGGAAAATAAAACAATTAAACGGCATAAATAAATACACAAAATAAGACACAGAGAAACAAACACACATAGTAAGCTTGGGCATGTTGGTGAAGTGGCTGGTAAAAAGCAGTAGTCCCCCTCCCACCCCTCAGGTTAAATATAATTAAAATACATATTTCAAACATCTTGAGAGTGATTGTGGGTGGCCACCCCGAGATACAGCCATAGGTATAAATCGTAGCAATCTTGCAAAGATGGGTGTGGGTCTCTCTTATGTATTAGCATCTAGTATAAATTCTTTTCTTGCCTTTTTACAAACAGAGCTCAACTATCTAAACTCCGGAAACTGCTAGGTGTCTTTCCGATAGGATCCTATAAATATTTACTCTTACGAGATCTTTGTTTCAAGGCTTACTCGGAGTAAAATTCTCAGACAAGACATATCAGCGATCCGAATTATTTCAGTCTGCTCCAAAAGTGATTTATTAGGATTATTAACTTACATGCTTATTTGCTCCTATTAGCACTGAAAGTATGATCACAGGGGTATGGTGTTGGTTTTTATTCAATTTCATTGAGAGAGAAAAACAAGACAAAGCCCTGACCTTTCCTGTCGTCAAGCCTACCGACTTGTTAAATAATAATGTATTTAAGCTTTCTGGAATTTTTCTCCATGGCAACTACAAATACAAGTTTCCTATGTGATTATTTTGCATGAGAAATATGTAGATTTCAAATACAGATATTCTGTTATTCAGTACATGCACATTTTTTGTTACATTTGGAGAAATATGATAGCAATTTGGCAACCATTTAAGCTTCATTCAGTGTTTGAATGTTTGAATAAAAGCTCGCAGTCTTGTGCTGTGGCCGTGACTGTGGGTGCTCAAACTACCTGGGAGCACCTCACATCACTGTGAGCACGTGCGTGTCTCCCACGCTCACCTGGTCATGATCAGCTCCCTTTACTTAGAAACCTCGCTACGAGCCGGTCACCAGAAAGGGAGCCCACATTTATTGAGTCATGTCAGGTACGGTGGGTTTGGAGACCTAGAAAACTGAAGGAAGGTGGGTCCTTTCAGTAATCTAAACTCGAACCCTGACCATTGGAGGAAACACAAGGCAAATCAACAGGGAGTGATCAGTGAACGGGTTGGTGCATTTGCAAAATGAAAGATTGTCTTTCTGAGTAGAAGCACTGAACAATAGAATTCACTTATCTCCCTTTTATTAGCATTGAATGAAATAGTCAAGAGCCTCTGCAGAATTCTGGCGTTTCCTGCCACTACAAACGCTGAGAATCCTGAACATCTGACATTATGTGGCAACTGCACACTTGATACATTGAAGGTCATCGTTTGTGGAAAGCACCGCAGAGAATGGCTACAAACCCCAGCAAAAATTTCCCTTACAGTTGTTATTGTGAAAGGTCAGTGCCAAGACTCACATGTATCTTTATTTTAAATTTGTTTCTGCCGGTTTCATAAGCGTGGGACAGTATTTCAAACTTGTTTGCGGTTTTCATTTTTGATTGCTGATGAGGGTTTGCATTTTTTTTTTTTAAATGTTGCTATTTATTCCGGGCATTTCCTTCTGCATACACTTAGGTCCCTCACTTCTGGGCACTTGCCCAGGGGAATTTTTATCTTTCCTCTTCTAATTGGTTATTTTTTTTTTTTTTCAGTACTATTTGTGCTGTTGCTTTCCTTTTTGTACTTGGATTTTTAAAATCAGTTAATTTATTTTTATTGTAGTGTAATTGACATGCGATATCACATTAGTTTCAGGCATACAGTCTCCTGTTTCCACAGTTGTATGCATTTCTAAATGCTCACCATGGTGATGTGTCTTTTAACCCCCCCCCCCCGCACTCGCCCCTAGTGGTCAAAGTCCAGAGAAAAATAAGATGTCTGGGACGTTGGGGGAGTTCCGATGATGTCTTCTAAGGCCAGCGGTGTTTGGAATTGCCAAGCTTGTTATTCTCTTCCTAGACCAGGCTAGTGTTGAATTTGCTGGACATCACTCTCTTTGGTAAGTTCTCCTAAGTAATAAACACCTCACCCAGCCCTGTGGATCGGCTGTGAATGCTTTCAGTCACTGTAATTTATGTTCCCTGATTTCATTCTACGCATTTTCCTCTGTAACACGTTGCAAGGTCTCGCTATATCAGCTTAGGTTTCAAAGCCAAAAAAGAAGGTTTAATCTTGCAATCTGTGTGTCTTATTCTCTAAGGAAAAAGTTTCTCACAGCAAGGAAGAATGAGACTCTTTAAGATCTCTCTTTACTTCTGGACCAGGGCAGATTAATTGAGTATAATGTTGAGTTAGAGGGAGAAATATTAAGCCTGAAACAATCTCAGAAACCCCTCAAGACTGACCTAAATGTGTAATTTTTGTTTTCCCTGCTGAGCGCAGCCTTAAAAGAAACTCATTTTTTTCTGTGATGAATATCATCCATCTGCTTCCTTCTAGCCTCTGTACTGTGAGTCAGGTACCTAGAAACACACATTCTCTCCTTTCTGTTCTTTAACACATTTTTATCACCAGTATTTGTACCCGTTTTCTTTATATTTTTAAATAGGTTCTTTATGTTTTTTTTTTTTTTTCTTCTTCTTCAGTATTTACTGCTTCTTTGCAGGGCTCAGGGGTAGGACTGATGTCTGACGGTGCAGAGGGAAAAGACTGCTTGTGTCTTCCGTCCTGAGAGTGGATTTTAAACTAAAAAGAATCAAGGGAGGAGACACTGCGTCAGCGGGAAGGAAGGACCACAATGACCTTCCTCTGTTACTGTCTGCCTGTTTTTTGGCACGTGGCGGGGGGGATGGGCTGTCCGGGAAAGCCCCGCCCACAGGGAGAACGTTGGGCTAGGTTCTCAAACAGTTGGTCTACCGCAGTGCTTGAAACCGTAGTTACTTAGTGCCTCGGATTTATTAAACAGCCGTCCCAAGCTTCGCTGTAGACGGGACGGCGCATATGAATTAGAAGATCATTTTTCACTGGATCCTGCCTCACAGTATCTGGCATTCGCAATGCTTCGCGTGAAGGTTTTCACTAATTGAACATTCGCTCTAAATTCCTCTGGGCCAGATACCTTTTTTCAACAATATGTAAAGAGGACCTTTGCCCTTTGCTCTCTGTGGAAATAACAAAACCCATTCCTGAACAGAACTGAGACCAGATTTTGCAATAAGCCATGATAAACTTATTGTATATGCATGTGTTTAGAAACTGTGGGAAAATACAGAATGTTTCTCTTTTCAACTCACTTGAACGGTATTATTTTGAGTCCTTAAGTGAAAGAATGTAACTATAAAAATCAGGTCTCCCTTTTTCACGACAAAATGTCATGCAGTCTTCCTGAATAAAAGAATTATATATGTATACATATGTGTGTGTATATATATGTGTGTGTGTGTGTGTGTGTGTGTGCAAAAAAAAAAAAAAAAAAAACCCAACAACCCCAAAAGGAAATTTACTTCTGCATAAAGTTATATCCAAACAAATAAGCCTAATTCTGATGTTTGGATTAAATAAGAAATTAACATTTTGGAGATGCCTTAGAAAAAATCTCATGGCATTCTCTTTGTTATCCAATCAGGTTCACATTTTCTTTTTGAGGATCAAAAATAGGTACATTCCTAAAGTCATATTTTATGAAATTATAAACATTCTAAGTTTCTTGGCCAGAAAGGGTCAGACTAATTCAAGAAACACGTGAATCTTCTAAGCCTCTGGAGTTAAGTTACGTCATCTCACTTGCTTTGTCCATGGCTCCATTTACCGTCCACCTTTGGTGATGTTGGCCTTGCATGCAGATTCACATTTTAATCAAACACAGATCTTCCCCAGGAAGACAAATTTAGAGAATAATTCTCCACAGTTTCAAAGAGGCTAAGGATCTCCACCCCCGGCAAAATGATCATATCTTTCCTGTCTCAAGCAGCATTGCGCTGAGCCCTGAAGAGTTCACCCCGTTTTCTGCTGCCACACTTCTCCTAAATCGTCAGCGAGGCCACCGCTTACGCGTGATTTGACTGTAGAGCCTTTGGGTCCAAGTGTTTGCCTTGTTCCTACGTCCAGAAATACTTCAAGAATCTCAGTGTGTGAACGGGCTCTTGCCTGTTCCGTTGTTTATGAAATCGGTTTTACCCTGTTCTTATTGCTTAGAATTTCAGTCAGTCCAATACCCAAAAACACTCTCTGGGATGCTTATTCTCTCAGTGTCTTCAAAAAGTGGTAGTTTGAAGTCCCAGCTTTGATGAAGCTAACTAAAAATTTGTTTTAAATGTTTAATTTTGTGAGAGAGAGACATCATGAGCAGGGGAGAGGCAGAGAGAGAAGGAGACACAGACTCTGAAGCAGGCTCCAGGCTCTGAGCTGTCAGCACAGAGCCCCACATGGGGCTTGAACCCATGAACTGCGAGATCATGACCTGAGCCGAAGTCGGATGCCTAACCGACTGAACGACCCAGGCGCCCCGGAAGAGGTTTCATATACTGAAGGTATAATGCTGAAAAAGGAAATGCGTGTTTTGAATAACTTCATGGAGCGTATATTCTTATAAGGGAAGAAAGAATGGAAAACCAAAACTTAACATGATTTCAGGTGGTGAAAAACCCAACGAAGAAGAATTTAGTGGAGTAAAAAGATAGAAGCGAAAGGGGCTAGGGCTGGCCGGTTTGGGTACCTCCATCTCCCTTCTCCTCTCTCAGACAGAAAACGGGGCAATTCTCCCACAACATATGCCTACGCAAACAATTCTCTAACTGTGTGTGGCCTGTTTCGTTTGGCTGTGGAAGGAAGATCCTTAAACATGCCTCATAAAATAATTTGGAATTGGAGACAATTTGGATTTTGATAGCAAATCAGTCATTTCAACCTGACTGTGCTCCTCACAAAACTCTATAAGCCATTCAGTAGCCGTGTGGGGTGTTGGCAAAACATCGCCACACCGAGACTCTGATTTTCCAATACCCATTGCAAAGGAAAACGATGATAATGTGAAATGATACACCGACGTTATTGCATGTTCTTTGGTGCCTTGGACATGTTCTTACCTCAAGTAATGAGCAAAATCATGACGACAACAAATGAAAGGACAAGATGATCGGTGTGTGTTCCGTGGCTGATGAGGCTGGACTAATTGGTGGTTCTCATTCTGGCTCATTCTTCTGGTTCATATGCCTTTCTGCTTTTTGTTCAGGGAAGGAGTTGATAGTGTCTGTCCTCTACGGGGAACCGTGAGCTTGTTCCAGAGGGACTTATCCACGTGGCTGGCACTTAGTCCTCTGTTTGGTCAATCCGTGTCATACAGAGTCCATTTTGGGGGTTATAGAGCATCTTTGACCCCACTGGGAACAAATCCTTCCTGCCAACCACATTTCTATCATTCTTATGGTGGGTTTATGTCTGCCATTTCAGAAATCTCTACAATTGCAAATGTCAGAGTTGTGTTTCTTTTACCAGCTAAACTGCTCGAACAATGTTTTTAGCAATAGATCCCTCAGGATTTGTGGCCCTATAAGTATACAATTATATAGTAAAGACCGGCATTACACTCGGCAATGTAAGTATAATGAAAGTAAAACATAAAATATGAAAAATAAATAGAATATGACCCTGTTTTTACAAAATGGACAAAGACACAAAAAGATATAAGTGTTGCACAGGTGTGTAAGTGTCACACGGGTGTGTGAGTGTTGCACAGGTGTATAAGTGTTGCTCAAGTGTGTGTTTGCATGCGTCACTTGAACATGGAAGACAGAAAGGAAGAAAGTGATTAGCTGGCAGGTTATATGCCTCTGGCTTCTCCCGCCACACCATAGTTTTGTAGAGGGACCATGAAAATGGTGCTTCCTGGGATTTTTCAGTCAGAATTACATCCGTATTAATGGCCTTTGAGACTTTGTTCAGGAAAGAAGGTAAACTGGGGAGAAAGCTGAGCAGTAAGACTTCAGTTAAAAGAAAATAAAAGACTAAAGCGGAATAATGAATCTGCCTCAAATGGTCGCCAAAGCAGCGACATCACAGCTGTTTATTGCGCTCACGGATTCGCAGATTGGGAATTGAGACACGGCAGGCCTGCTGTGTCATTTCTGCTCCATGGTGACTGGAGTTCCAGCTGGACATGTGAGGGCTGGAAGCTTGGAGCATCTAACTTTCATCTGTTCACACGCCTGGAAGTTCATGTTGGCTTCTGGCTATTGACTGGAGACTCACTTTTTACTTTTTCTGCATGTGGATGTGTTCCAAAGGCAGAGGAGATGGAGGTGGGGGAGGGGGAGGGAGAGAGAGAGAGAGAGAGAGAGAGAGAGAGGGAGGGAGAGAGAGAAAGAGAGAGAACTATCTGGAACTCATATTGCCCTATGACTTAAACCTGGAAGTCAAGTTGTTTTCCTTCTAAAACATTATATAAATATAAATATATTTAAAGTTCACTTATTTATCTTGGGGGAGAGAGAGAGAGAGAGAGAGAGAGAATGATTGAGATAGGTGGGGAGAAGCAGAGAGAGAGGGAGACAGAGAGAATCCCAAGCAGGCTCCATGCTGTCAGCACAGAGCCTGACACGGGACTCGATCTCACAATGTGTGAGATCATGACTTGAGCTGAAATCAAGAGCTGATGCTCAGCTGACTGAGCCACCCAGGCACCCCCACATTCTATTAATTGAAGCAACCACAAACACCTGCCAAATAAAAAAAAGAATAAAAGAGTAAGATAGAAGCCACTCTTATTGAGATCAGCAAGAATCTGGAAGGGCATATAGATCAGCTATGTTGCTGTGGTCACTTGAGGGAAAAATACATCCTATGACACACAAACATACCAGGTTGTTAACCTGATTTTCCTTAGATGGGGATAAAGAACATTAGTTTTTACTTTATACTTATTTGTATTGTCTCATGTGTACAAGCATATATTATTTATTAAATTAAAAAATTCAAAAGAAGAATTTTGTAAGAAAAAAAGAACACAACTGGAAATATCAAGAACTACAATATGTGTAGAACATTGGCCCAACAAATGACAAAGCACAAAACCAAGAGGAAACCAAGCTAGCCGAAAAGGATGCATGGGGCACCGAGGAAACGGAAGAAACGGAAGAGTCTGAAAGAGGTTGACATTCCCTGATGGAATTGACATTCCCTGATGGTGTGGGGCAGAGTGGAATCTTCACCAGGGAACATAGAGACATACACTTTAGGGAGTAGATTGCGGAAGACGATGGCGAAGGAGAGGTTTCAGGTTGGTCTGGAGGGATGCAGATCCATGAATGAGAGACTCGTTTCTATGTGGATGGTATTCAAATACAGTTAAAAACATAAAGTCACACACACTGGTTTCTCCATTTGAAGACAGAGTTACCCTGAAGATGAAAAGTCCTTGTCAAATACCCGAACAGAGGGCGATTCTAAAAAGCCAAATATATATGAATATGTTGCAGTGGTAGTTTATGTCGTAATTTCAAAGATAACAAGAAGTTGTCTCAGAAGTATATGTTGAGTTACTAGAGACCGGACAGAAAATCTATTCTATGATGGGCAGGAAAGATATCAAATAGGCTGTTCAATTCATGAGTTACATATTGTGGAATCAGAGAGATGGGGCGGGTGGGGAAAGCCAGATTGTAAAAGGATTTGTGTTATTTCAACCCTAAAAAGAAGGGGATCCCCAAATTCTACAGGCAAAGTAAAAATAAGTGTGAGAGAAATGGAAATGCGGTCCTCTCTGAATAAAGCACTCTTCTAAAAAATTGAGCTCATTAAATGCTCAGCTGTAGTTAAATGGATGGCAGGAGTCTTTTGCGGGCCACTCGGGAATGTGGGACACTATTCACTTTTTTCTAGTCCTAACACTGGCCTATCGCACCCTAGGAAACCAGGAAGAGGAGTGCAAATTAAAGCCAAAACCAGCTACACGAAAGAAATAATAAAGATGAGAACGGAACTCAATTAAATTGCAAAAAGAAAAACAATAGAGACAATCAATGAAGCAAAAGCCTGGGTCTTTGATAACTCTCTAGGCAGATTGATTAGGGGAACAAGAAAAAAGCCATCAACTACCAGCATCCGGAATAAAGAAAAGTCATCATAGTACAGGCACCGAGAAGATTGCAAGGAAATAGTACAGCAACTTTATGCCTAAGAATTAGGCCAGCTTAGATTAAATAAACAAATTATCTTAAAGAAATAAATTATCATTCTCATTAAAAAGAAAGAAATAGTCACAAATATTTTAAAGAAATTGAATTTGCAATTTAAAAACCTTCAACAAGAGAATTCTAGGGCCTGACAGCTTCATTGGAAAATTCTACAATTTTTAAAAAAAATTTTTTTTTCAACGTTTATTTATTTTTTTGGGGACAGAGAGAGACAGAGCACGAACGGGGGAGGGGCAGAGAGAGAGGGAGACACAGAATCGGAAACAGGCTCCAGGCTCTGAGCCATCAAGCCCAGAGCCTGATGCGGGGCTCGAACTCACGGACCGTGAGATCGTGACCTGGCTGAAGTCGGACGCTTAACCGACTGTGCCACCCAGGCACCCCGGAAAATTCTACAATTTAATGAAAATACAATATCAAAGCTAACACAAACTCTCTCTCTCTCTCTCTCTCTCTCTCTCTCTCTCTCTCACACACACACACACACACACACAAAATAGAAGAGGAACAGAAATTTCTTAAATGATTTATGGGGAGAATATCCTAATATGTAAACAGACAAAGACACTGCAGAAAAAGAAAGAAAGAAAGAAAGAAAGAAAGAAAGAAAGAAAGAAAACTACAAACCAATATCTCTCATGAACAGAGGTGCAAAAATCTTCAACAAAATACTGACAAATCAAAGCCAGCAATATGTAAAAAGGATAATACAACAATACACACGGCTTGCTTTTCCATAAGAATGCAAAGTCTATCCAACATTTCAAAAATCAGTCACTGTAGTTTACCATAGTTATTCAAACAATATAAACATCTTGATACATGCAAAAAACCAAACTGACCAAATTAAAGTCTTTACATGCTAACGTCTCTTAGAAAATCGGGAATATAAAGAAATTTCCTCAAGCTGATAAAAAGCATTTATATAAAAGCTACAATTAAAATTTTATTTAAAGTAAAAAGCCAAGTGTTTTCCCTTAAGATTGGACAAAACAATGGTGTCTAATCTCACTCTCTTGTTCAGTGTCCTAATTAAAGGTCCAAGCCAGCATAGTGAGGTAAAGGAGAAAAAGTCACAAATTTTGTAAAATATGTAATTAACCTGCATCTATCCACAGGTGATATTATCATCTATGCGGACAATGCCAAAGAATATAAAAACACTAATGAAATTAATAATTGGGTTTAGTAAGGTCAAAGAACGAAGATCAGTATACCAAAAACCTCCATTTGAAATTTAGATTTAAAAGTGACATTTACATCATTCACAAAAAATCCTGAATATGTAGATAGAAGTCTAACAAATGATGTGCAAAATCTTTAGCTTGAAAGTGCAAATAGAGGGTTGAAATAAATCAAAGAAGCTATAAATGGACAGACACGTTATAGTCATATATTGAGTAACTTGGTAGGATTTCCATTCTCATCAGATTGATATATAGGTTCAATAAAAATTCCGGGAAACTTATTTTTGCTGAAATTAACAGGCTGATTCTAAAATTTATATGGGAATGTGGAAGTTTAGAAAAGCCAAACAATTTTGAAAAAGAAATATGAAATTGGATGACCGTACAACTTGGTTTTCAAGCTCTACGATAAAGCGGCAATAACTTACACAGTGTGATATTGGCAAAAAGATAGATTACAGATCAGCTGATGAATCTATAAATAATTATGCTGAGTGAAAGAATACAGTCCCCCCAGACTATATATCATATGGACTCACTAACATAAAAATTTTAGGAAGCGCAAACCAATCTACAATGACATAAAGAAGATCAATGTTCTTAGGTGGTGTTGAAGGAAGGTGAAAATTTGGGGGTTAATATTCTTGGTTGTGATTACAGTTTCATTGTTGTATTCCCATGCCACAGCTCATTAAACCACGCCCTTTATGTGCAATTTATTATGTATCAAATATGCTGAAAAATACTGTAGACTGAGGAGGTGCAGAAAAAATTGTGACACTTAGGTGTATGTGATTGGACTAGTAATAATTTTGGTTTTCAACTGGCGTATCTATTTTTCTTCCCAAAGCAGAGCCTAGGAGAAGAGGTTGTGTGCCGGGGCACGTGGGGCACCAGGAACCCAAGAAGTAGAGGGCCAAGGGAAGTTAAATCAAGGGTGTGTTAGGGAGCCAACCAGCACTGTGGGCACAGGAGGAGCTCGGCTCCAACGTGAACCAAGAACCAGTGAAATGCAGACGCTGGGAGCTCCACCTTTGTCCACTGGCTCCCATCCCCTTTTGGTCCAGGGAGGCTCCATAAGGTACCAACTCCCTTGATCTTCCAGGTTGCGCATGGGTTAGAATGGCTGAGTGAGTTGGTGGAGTCCCCAGGAGGGACGGCTGAGATGCACCGATGGAAAGGACGAATGAGTGTGAGTAGCTGGCTGTTGTAGGAACAGGTGCAGTGAAAATTTGGACAGAGAGCACACAATGAGGTCACACAGAGTCTTCCTTGGCCCATGGCTCATGCCTCTGTTTGAATTTAATTAAGCAATCAGTTGATTTAATAACATCATGAGCCCACCGCTCAACTCCGTCACTAGAACATCACCAATAATATAGCAGCTCTGAAGCTGCTCCCCATCCACCCTCCTCCAACCCTCAACTAGTCAGGTCAACCTCTGTCCGATCAGTGTGTTCATCATTCCCTTACTTTATTTTTTTTATTTTTTTTTTATTTTTTTTATTTATTTATTTTTTTTTTAATTTTTTTTTTTTCAACGTTTATTTATTTTTGGGACAGAGAGAGACAGAGCATGAACGGGGGAGGGGCAGAGAGAGAGGGAGACACAGAATCGGAAACAGGCTCCAGGCTCTGAGCCATCAGCCCAGAGCCCGACGCGGGGCTCGAACTCACGGACCGCGAGATCGTGACCTGGCTGAAGTCGGACGCTTAACCGACTGCGCCACCCAGGCGCCCCGATCATTCCCTTACTTTAAAACAAGATTGATCACCTATCACTCTATGCCTCAATGTTTTTGGATTTAATACAAATATATATATCAGAGATTATGCCATGGGACTTGTTTTTCGAAATTACATTCCTAAGATCCCTGCATATTTCTTCATGTAATTGTAGTTCATTCACCTACACTGTTATTTCATTTTCCATTATAAGAACATGCTCTTATCCATTCTTCTTAACTGGGCATTTAAGTTGTTCTTGGTTGTTGCTGCCATATATCACTCCCCTAAACGTCTTTGTCCATGTTTCCTGGTCCTCATGTAAAAAGTTCCTCTAGAAACAACAAGTGATATCATGCTGTGATAGGGAGTGTAAATATACAAGGCCGTCCCAAATGATTTTCTTGATGACTCTGACTTCAGCCAACATCACATGGAATAGAAAACCATCCAGTTGAGCTCAGTCACCTCAGAGAAAAATCCTAGTGATTGTAGTGATTAAGTCACTAACTTTGTTACGCAGCATCGGACAACCCAAATGCAAATAATTTTATTGCTGGGACTCTTTTGTAAAGCGAATGATGGAATCACCTCAACTATACATTTTCTGAAACGTACATAACATCTATTAATTACATGAAAAACAGGAAAAATTCTATCTACAAAAAATCTTTATGAGTTGTGATTAATAAAGTACTAAGAGGCAAAATTTTATCCATACATAGATGTCTTATCAAAACTTGTATTTGTTGTTGTATCTGAGGCAAACCTAAAGTTTTTGTTAGTTTCATAGTTGAACAAGAAACGATTCAGTGAAATGTACTAAAAATTTCTTTTTTTTTTTTTTTTAATTTTTTTTTTTCAACGTTTATTTATTTTTGGGACAGAGAGAGACAGAGCATGAACGGGGGAGGGGCAGAGAGAGAGGGAGACACAGAATCGGAAACAGGCTCCAGGCTCTGAGCCATCAGCCCAGAGCCTGACGCGGGGCTCGAACTCACGGAGCGCGAGATCGTGACCTGGCTGAAGTCGGACGCTTAACCGACTGCGCCACCCAGGCGCCCCAATGTACTAAAAATTTCTATTGAAGAAGACAAACTCAAAGGAGGGAGATAAATTTGGTGATGCCAGCTTCAGGAAAAAGGGAAGTAAAATATAAATAATAATAGGTTTGCAATATTGATCTAAAATGCTAATAAAGTCAACAGATTAAAACATGTGTATAAAAATAGAAGGAAGGAAGGCGTTCTGACCATGCAGACACAGAATCAGCCAGGAGATGCCTCACTGTGACCCACGCGTTCACATGTGACAATCTCAACAGAGCTCGAGATTTGATCACATCCCATATTCCTTCGTGATTAAAACAAGCCAACAAACAAATGAAAATCACTTAGGAAACTGGAAGCGGAAATTACTTAAAATTATAAATCACCTCTCTTTATGCAAAGAACCGACATCTTACTTAAGAATTCAGTTAATTTCCATTAAAGCAAAAAAATAGAAAGAATGTGGAACATCCTGTTTATCATTGATCACTTTTCTAATTTTTTAGAAAATTTAGAGAACCATATACAATAAGAAAAGCAACTAAAGCACACCTTTCCATAAAGATGAAAATAGCATGTCGGTCCATGCAGGTGCTATGAGATTCTGAAAAACTGCTAAAAAAAAAAAAAAAAAAGCATAATATAAAATGATGTAAAATTCGATCAGGGGATCTATTATGCAAAATGATTTGACAAAATTGAGCATTGTTTAATACTGCAGATTATAATTTATGCAAATATAATGGTGTCCGTAATCATATTTACAATAGCCACAAAAGTAGAAAATACCCATGAAGATATTTAACAAAAAATACATAAGATCCACACGAGGAAAATTTTAAATCTTATCTAAAGGCTAATTATGGCTTAAATAGAAAGACATGACATGCTTTAAAATATTAAAATTATGCCTCAAATGTTATACAGATTTGTAAACAAGTACAATTTTTAAATTTTTAATGTTTATTTCCCATCAAAACCTTTTTTATTGAGGTCCATTAAAATGTGACTGTACAAGTTATCTGTAAAATAAACTGTCAGGAAACAACATTTTAAAAATAACAATCAACTATGTTGTATGCCTGAAACTAATGCGACACTGTGTGTCAACTATACTCAAATAAAAAAAAAATTATAAAATAAATACAATTAAGAGCTCTTGGCAGTATGGTAGCTATCAGACAGTGTATAAATGATACAAGAAATGAGAGTGGATTGGACCGAAGAAAACAGTGGAACAAAAAAAATATATTTTCTTAACAACTTAATACTATTAAATTGGTTTTTGTGTTTGTTTATGATTTTCTAACAATGAGCATTGAAAAAAAAAACCAGGTTAACTACTTAGAAAAAAATAATTTTAGATAATTTATTTTTTATAGTATTCAAAAATAAATTCCAGCTAAACTATATATTTCATACAACTATTAATGAACCACAAAGACCAGATGAATGAGCATACACAGTTACCAGGGTCAGGAGGAATTTGCTAATCCAAAAACCCCAACAGGAAGATGTGAAAACATTTTGATAGATCTGTTTATGCAAATTTTAATTTCTGGACCTCAAAAAATCCCCACCATCATCCAAAAAGAAAGTATCGCTATTTGCACAAAACAATAAATCAGTGATTAAGAAAATCAGTATTTAACAAAACATGATGCAATCTAAAAAGTAAGATACAAAGAGCCTATTGTTGAAGACTTTAATAAGTCCTGACTCCTGGGGTCTGAGACCCCCTGATACACACTTGCATGCATGCATACACACACACACACACACACACACACACACACACACACACACGTGCACACCCACTGCTCCCATGAAGATTTCTCTTGCTCTTGAGAATACTGATTCCCAGTGGAAAGACCCTGAGAATCCCCACTCCCTTCAGATCCCATCTGTGCCTGCCCAGGAAATGCGTGAATTGTCCCCCCTCCCAGTCTTTTTGTTTGGAAATTGTGTCTATTTGCTTTTGATGGTCGTATGTTAAGGTAGGAAAGATTGAAATAAGAATGTTTTCTGGAGCCATCACCATAAGCTTATCCTATTTACTATGAGGAAATACAATATGGGCAATATGGAGATTGAGGTTTCTATCTATCATCTATCTATGTACATATGTATGTATCATCTATCTAAGTATGTATGTGTCTATCTACCTGTCTATGTATGTATGTATGCACATATGTATCTATCATCTGTCTATTTACGTATGTATCTATCATGTATCATATCTGCCCATGTATGTATGTATGTATGTATCCAATCAATCTTTCCATATATCATCTATCTAGAGACTGAAGGAAATACTCCAAAATTGGAATTATGGTTTGTTTGGATAAGCTCAGTAACAATCACAGATTGTATTTATCATATTTTTACACTTTTCAGTATTTTTGTCTCCTAAAAAAATTACAGTGAACAAATACTGCTATCATCATGAGGATAGGAATGAATTAATGGTTTGTCTTAATGCTCTTTATTCTAGGACCCTGTGGTTACCTGTAATCCCTTTTGCGAACAACAGTGCCAAACCTCTAAGTGCCAGGGCTTTGAGAACGGTCAGCCAGAGACCAGAAGTCCATGGCGTTCTGAAAGATTTTAGGAAAATATCATTTGTACGGTGATGTAAACAGAAGGACCACTATAAATCTGGAACTAAATTTTATAACCCAAAATATTTTGTCTTTGATTTCATCAGAGGGTCGTCTCCAAAATTTATAAAGATTATGTTTACTTTGTATAATTGTAAAATACTCATGCAAAGCGAGTACAAAAATATTGGTATTTGTTCCAGAGAGTTTAGTGAAGGGGAGAGACCCCTGGACGGGAGCCTCGGCCTCATGACAGCTGCATAAACCGTCTGGGTGTAACATCAGCTGCTCTGAGCCGCTGCGGTCTTAGCCCGGGAACAGGGAAAAAAGCAAGGTTGAGGGTTTCCCGAACTATTTCAAGATGGGGCGCACACAGGTTATGCCGAAGTTAGACTCTTTTGCCAGCGCAGCTATGGGAGGCGGCTGAATCAAAGAACACATTTTCTTTTCTTCAATTTGAGCCCTACTCCAGATTGTTTCCCTTCCCTACTGCTAAGGCAGGGAAAGGAAACTGTACAGTTAAAATGTAACTTGAAAGAATTTATGTGGTTCACTGGGTAATAATTGCAACATTTTCCACGGCCTATTAAAGAGCAATTTCTTTGGTTTTATTAGGTGTTTCAGAATATTTTGAAGGGTTTTTTTTCCTGGTGTATCTTTTCTTTTTTAATTTTCCTTTGAGTGGCATGATATCCCTCTATTTCAATGGAGAAAGTGGAACTAACACGATAAAATGAAAATTTCCAACGCGGTTCCCCTACCGCTCACTTTACTGGCTGTAATTGAAGAGAAGCTAACCCTCCAATATTCTTGTGATTTACTATTTCCCTGAAACATACTGCTTAACATTTAACTTTTATTGATGCATAGAATTCAAAAGCACTGGTCAGCTCATCACCGCTCAGGGGCTTAATTAAAACACACCTTCTGAAAGCGGAGGGGAATCTGATCACGATACGTACAGAAACACAGAGAACATTCCATTTTCTTCCCTCACCTGCTGTCCCCACTGTAAATCTGCTTGGCTTTTGGCCAAAGACTTTCAGACCCATCACGTCTTTTAAACGAATCATTTTCCCCTCCTCTGTGAGCTGCGTGGACTTCACAGTCCCCATTAGGGGATGAAAGCGGTTGGTTGGGGGGTGAACCTGGTGGCGATGGGGGGCGGGGGCGGAGTCTTCAGACAGCCGCGCAGCCCTCGGCTTCCCAGGACCCGCCGGTGGGTGGCGCTATAGGACAACATTTGCACCATTGAGGGGCAGGGGGGCGGCTGCCTGTGCGACTCAAATCTTCCCTAACAATTGCAACCGATAAAAATCAGCTTTTCCTCTTAATTACTGCTAAGTGAATACCTTCTGATCTAGCAGTCAGATGGTAAGGCTGATTATTGAGCAAGCGACTAACGCTCCTGGAGAGCCCCAGATTCCCCGAGCGCGAGCGCGGCACAGAATCTTTTCAGGGGCACATGAGATCCCTCTTAGGGGGCAATACTGGGGCACAAATACCCAGGATTTGCGAGGCGTGGACACTGCAGCTCAGGGTGCTTCAGCAGCCGCCTCAGGAACAGTCCGCTGTAACCCTCCACTGGGTCGTGACCTGGGGGCAGGGGGGTGAAAACCTAGGGATACCCAATTCATCTGAGTGGCTGCCCTCACTGCCCCAGGGAATGCGCCTCCTGGGGCCTCACCAATTCCTGAGGCAGGGAGGAGGGAGCCCGCGTTCAGGGGGGAGAAAGTGCCAGGGGCTGCGGTGCTGTCCTGGGCACAATCAGCTGGGCTGCAAGGGGGCCGGGGGAGGGGGTGGGGGGGGTGGGGAGATAGGATCCTGCAGGGCTGGCCCACCCTCACTCAGCGAAGGGATGCCAAGGTGCTTTCCCGATTAGAAACATGCAGAAAACATACAGGTGATCTGATGTTTGAAAGACACTCAAATGACTGAAAAAAAAAAATAATAATCCCCCCTACGGAAGTTTTTTCTGTCCTTTTTGGGTATTTCTGAAGTAAACG
Source organism: Puma concolor (assembly GCF_028749965.1). Classification (NCBI taxonomy): domain Eukaryota; kingdom Metazoa; phylum Chordata; class Mammalia; order Carnivora; family Felidae; genus Puma; species Puma concolor. The sequence goes on along the minus strand of NC_141667.1, from coordinate 3,459,477 downwards.
TGTTTTGTAATCACACGTCCAAGCTGAGAAACGCTGTCCAAGGTTCCTTTTGGAGAATGAAAGCACCGAAGTGTTACCAGCCTCTTTCCCTTTGTTAACCACACACACACACACACACACACACACACACACACACACACACACGACTGTAAATAGCGCGCACATTACTCCGAGACCTGCCCACACAAAATGTGCAGGTGCCCTACGTCTGGACCATCCTCTCATCAGGGGTAAACCGTCAACACTGTTCCCAGGGCCCTGGAAACACTCTTCGGTGGTGGGCATCACCGCGTCAGCAGAAAAGAAAGATCACAGTCAAGTCACAGCTACGGATACAGTAGCCTCCTGCAGACTTGCACGCTGGAGAGAATTAAAAGAAAAATCTTTGTTCTATATATATGATCCGGAAGCTGAAATGGACGGTAAGCTCATTGCTATGATGGTCTTAATAGGATGTTTCTAGAAATGAGCTTTGTTGAGGTATATTTAACATAAAGTGGTGCGTATTTAAGGAGTTCAAGTTTGTAAGCCTTGGTGTGTAAATCCTCACCCAGGAAACCATCACCCCTGTCACCCCCACGTCGCCTCATAACCCGCCCCTACTCCCTGTCTCTTCCTTGGCCAACCACCGGTCTACTTTCCAACACTGGAAATGAGTTTGTGTTTTACCGAAATTTACAAAATCTGAATCCCACCAAAGGTACTTTATTTTTCTGACTCCTTCCGCTCAGATCAGTTCTCTTGACAACCACCCGTGTGGTCACATCTGTAAATAGTTTGTTATTGTTATTGCTGAGGAGAATTCTGTTGTGTGGCTGTGCCTGAGCTTGTTTACAAACTCGCCTCTTGTGAACCTTTGAGTTGTAGCTGTTGGCTGGAACCAATAAGGCCATTACAAACATACATGGTGGGGTGGGGGTGGTTATGGACGTTCGCCTTCATTCCCACAGGGTAAACATCTCGGAATGGGAGGATCCGACAGGAGAGCAGGTGTTACTTCTGAAGAAACCTAAGCTACCGTCCAAAGTCATTGTAACATTGCACGTTTCTACCGGCAGTCTGTGAATGTTTGACCTCTTCCAAATCCTCACTGACATTCTAAGTTTATAAGGTTAATCTTCCGTTTTTTCTTTTCTTCTCTTTTCTTTTCTTTTCTTTTCTTTTCTTTTCTTTTCTTTTCTTTTCTTCTCTTTTCTTTTCTTTTCCTTTTTTTCCCTCCCTCCCTTCTTTCTTTCTTTCTTTCTTTCTTTCTTTCTTTCTTTCTTTCTTTCTTTCTTTCTTAATACATTAAGCATTCTACCAGGGCTGAGGTGGTGTCTCACTGTGGCTTCCTTTTGCATTTCCCTAATGACAAATGATGTTGCCTATGTTTTAATGAGCTTATTTGCCAACTGTATGTTTTCTTTGGTGAGGTGTTTGCTCATTTCATAAACTGGGCTTTTTGTTTTCTTTTTATTGCATTGCTGGGCTTCTCTTCTTGGTAAAAATTCTTATTGACATAGTATTTGCAGCATTTTATTTCACTCAGCCTGTCATTGAGTTGTCATTATCTTTAACAGCATCTTTGGAAAACCAGAAGTGTTTAATCTTTATGAAGTACAATTTGCTGGGTTTTTTAAAAATTTTATTTTAGGGACTAGGCTTTTGGTGTCATGTCTAAAACATCCTTATCTGCATGGAAGTCATAAGATTTTATGTGTATTATTACAAACAATGCCGCAATGAGGATTCTTCTACGTGGGCCTTGTGAGCATATTTCTCTATCCATAATCCACGTATTCGATCACTTTCTCCAGACTTACTGAGATGGAAGCGATGTCTAATATTGCATAAGTTGACGACGTATGACCTGTTGATTTGATACATCTATATACTTCAGTTAGCTAACACCTCCGTCACATCACATAATTACCATTTCCTTTCTGTGGTGAGAACATCTAAGATCTAGTCCACCAGCAGCTTGGAGCTATCTAGTACCGTATTATTGTCTATAGTCCTGAGGCTGTCCGTTACGTCCCCGGAATGCATTTGTCCTATCACAAGAAGCTTGTATTCTTTGACCAACATCTCCCCATTCCCTCCCCCTCGCAGCCCCTGGCACCCACCTCTCTACCCCATTTCTGTGAGGTTGGCCTGTTTGGAGTCCACATGGGACACCACGCAGTGTTTGTCTTTCTCTGTGTGACGTAGACTCTGAATTTAGAATAGAGCCGCACACCTAAGCGTGAGCTTCTTCACACTTACGAGGTATTGCCCAGGTGTCTTCAAAAGTGGCTGGGCCTACACGGACTCCCACTGGCCATGTGGATTCCCCATAACCCCATCCCCCATATGCCCTCATCGGGCTCCTTAATTTTTGCCAATGCCGTCTCATTGTAGTTCCAATTTTCAGTTCCGTTTTAAGACGGAGTTGAGCTTGGGTCTACGTTTACTGAAGACTCAAGTCTATTCTTTTGTGAATGTCCTGCTCTTGTCTGCAGGAAGGGACCGTAGCAATCCTGGAGTCTGGTGTGGCCCGGGCTGTTATGGTGGAGGCGATCATTCACCTCTTTTTGGGAAACATGTATGAACACAATGCAATTGTTTGTTTGTTTGTTTATTTATTTATTTATTTATTTTTAATTTTTTTTAATGTTTATTTATTTTTGACAGAGAGAGACAGAGCATGAGCGCGGGAGGGACAGAGAGAGAGGGAGACACAGGATTCGAAGCAGGCTCCAGGCTCCGAGCTGTCAGCACAGAGCCGGATGCGGGGCTCAAACTCACAGACTGTGAGATCATGACCTGAGCCAAAGTTGGACGCTCAACCAACTGAGCCACCCAGGAGCCCCTGTTTCTTTCTTTTTTTGTTTTTGTTTTTCCAGTTGCTTAAACCCATGGGCCAGTAGACGTATGACCAAGGTTCCCATAGCATTTGGGGAGAAGCTGATGAGCAGGACACTGTAAAATTCTCCGTGAGAACAGTGAGTCAAGCTTCAGAAACCAGCCAAATCATCCTAAGGTTCCAGTTACATTATCAGTGGTTTTGTGTCCCTTGAGGACTAGGCTTCCTTGGCTACAGGTACCCTGTCTTTGCTTCTGCCTGGCTCCAAAGGGATGTTTCTGGTCCTTTCCTAATGAGACATCACACCCTCTGTTTCTGATGTATGTATATTTACATCAGTCATTGGTCAATCAAACCATACCTCTTCCTATTTCTCTAGTGTTTCAATTTTTAGATTTTCTTAATAACTTGTTGGGATTTTAATATATTCTGGAAGCTATTCTCTTGGCTTGCTTGTTGTGCCATTTCTTCTTTGTTCGTTTAAATAATTGTTCCAAGTCTCTGGTTCACTTCTAATGTTACTAGCTCTCAGATCTAGCATAGGCTAGCCGTATGCTACGGCGCAATACCGTCATTGCAAAATTTATGACGACAATATTATCTACCTAATAGATATTTTGAGGATTAGGTGGGTTAATATATACACAATGATGAGAACAAGGGCAGACACATAATAAGCACTATATAAATGTTTGTTATCATTATTATTAATGGAGTCTTTTGTAACAAAGACATTTTGATGTTAATGTAGTAAAAATGAACAATGACTTGGGGGGATGGTGTTGGTCTTTAAGATCTACTTACGAAGCACCACCTACACTGATGTTGGAGAGATATTTTTTGTATTGTCTTCTGAAAGTTTTGTACTTTTGCATTTTAATTATGTCTTTAATCCCTCTGGGGCTTATTTACTATTTGATGGGCTCTCAGGATGAATATATATGTTTTTACCTATAGAAAGTTGGTATTTTTATTTTTATTTTTTAAGTTTTAACCTTTTTTATTGAGAGTGTGCATGGGGGAGGGGCAGAGAGAAAGAGAGCTAGAGGGAGAATCTGAAGCAGTCTCCAGGCCCAGCAGCACAGAGCCCGGCATGGGGCTCGATCTCATGACCATGAGATCATGACCCGAGCCACAATCAAGAATCAGCCACCTAACTGACGGAGCCACCCAGGTGCCCCCTAAAATTGTTATTAAAGAAAAAGTTTCTGCTTTTCTCACTCATTTTTTTTATTTAAAAATTTTTTTTTCAACGTTTATTTATTTTTGGGACAGAGAGAGACAGAGCATGAACGGGGGAGGGGCAGAGAGAGAGGGAGACACAGAATCGGAAACAGGCTCCAGGCTCTGAGCCATCAGCCCAGAGCCCGACGCGGGGCTCGAACTCCCGGACCGTGAGATCGTGACCTGGCTGAAGTCGGACGCTCAACCGACTGAGCCACCCAGGCGCCCCATCATTTTTATTTCATCGTTCGCGCAAGATGTTCACATATGCATGGACTGTTGAGCATAGCCATTTTGTCAGGCGCTCTATTTCCGTATCCACCCACGCACAGGATGTGTATCTCTGGAAGAACGACGGTCTTACCCTTTAATTCTGACTGGACGAGAATGCTTCCTCACTTCTCTTGGCGGACTTTGTTGCTTTGTTTTTCCACAGGACTGTAATGACCCACTTGTCATTAATTTCCATGTAATTTTATTGAGTTGCATAAAGTGTAGAAATTAAAAATCTATTGCATTTGTAGACTAATTAGGGAAGAATTAACAGCTTTTCTTTTTATACACGAGCATGGCGGGGTTCTCATTTTATTTGGGCCTTCTTTTATTAACATGCTTTGGTGGCCGTTTTCCTAGGTGACTCAATAGTTTTTATTTCTACTGTAAATGAGACCTTGCTTTTTTAAAATCGCATTTCACCATCATAATTAATGGACAGAAATCCTACTAATATTTATAATATAACATATATTAAAATATTATAAGTATCCCATATACCGTAATGTGTACGTATGTGCACTCGTATATGTGTGTGTTATATGTGCATAGACTTACGTATAGACAGCTGTGTTCCTTTCTTTATATTTCCCATAAATGATTTGCCGACTTTCTGCTTGGCTACGACCTCCAGCTCAAAGCAGACCAGGACCGGTCCCTGCATTTGTCCTGACATCAAAGGGAATGCTTTTGACGTTTTGTCATGAAGTATGGGGTTGTGCTATAGTTTTAAAGAGAAATATTTTATAATTGAAGGAAAATCCTCTCTATTCCAAATTTGAGTCACCATACAATTCTTTATGAGGATGAGAGTTGGTTGAAATTTATGAAATACTTTTTCTGAATCAATGGAGACATTATATTTTCTTAATCTTCATTCAGTAAACTCTACTAATTCCTGTCAGTGGATATAGTATAATTTAGTAACAACGATTTTTGCACATTGAGGGATTTTCTTTGCTACTATTTCATTTCGTGCCCTTTCATCTATTCTGACAATTGAGTTGCTCTAGAATTTTTCTTCTCAATATTTCCCCAATATACTCTAGGCTCTATTACGCTTATGAATGAGGTGTAGAGCCTTGCTTTGTATTTTGTTCTCTGATAAAATATATAACAAGGAGGTAATATATTTGGTATTTGGTAATCCCATTTGTAAAACAGTCTGCATCTCCTTTCTGTTGGGGGAAGGAAGAGAATAGAAATCTACTAACGATTTGATTTATTAATGGTTTTGGGTCTATTCAGGTATTCTGGGTTTTCTTGACATAATTTTCATATTAGGTAGTTTTACAGGAATTGTATATTTATCTAAGTTTTCAAATTGTCAGCATAAAATATTTTGTGATGCCATAATTTTTACATGTTGTTGGTATTATTTGCTATGTCACCAGTTTCAGATCTAATATTCCTTTATTTTTGCCCTTCCTATTTTCTTGATATTTAGGCAGAGATTATTTATTTAACTTCTTTTAAAAATCAGGTTTGAGTTTTATTGATTCTTTGATTTTTCTGCTTCAATATTTATTATTTATTTATGTCTTAATATATGAGTTGGGTTTATTATTTTTTTTTCCAGATGACATAGTTGCTTTCCGACTATAATTCTAACTATAGATCCTTGACAGACAAGCTCTCTTTTTTGTTTGGCTGACGTTAGGCCTTCCCTTGTTTGTGGAAACCTACTGTTCCACGAAGTTATGTCTGGCATGGATTTCATTTGATCTACTCTGTGACAGATTTTGTGTTTATCTTCCATTATCAGTTCTGCAAAAATCCTTCTCCATTACTTTTTTTTTTTTAAACAACTGGGTTTCTTTTTTTTTAAATATTTTTTTAATGTTTATTTATTTTTGAGAGAGAGAGAGAGAGAGAGAGCGCGTGCAGGAGCAGGGGAGGGACAAAGAGAGAGGGAGACACAGAATCTGAAGCAGGCTCCAGGCTCTGGCTGTCAGCACAGAGCCCGATGTGGGGCTCGAACTCACAAACTGTGAGTTCATGACCTGAGCCCAAGTCAGACGCTTAACCAACTGAACCACGCAGGTGCCCCTCCATTACTTTTTTTTTTTTTTTTAATATTTATTTATTTGAGAGAGAGAGAGAGAGAGAGAGAGAGAGAGAGAGAACATGAGCTGGGGACAGGCAGAGAGTGAGGGGGATAGATCTCCATTACCTTTTTAATGTTGCCTTTTTCTGTTCTGTTTCCTTCATTTTAGATCTGAGTTGCACCTTTTCATGTGATTCTCCCTTATTTTCCTGCTGCCTCATTCCTATTGTTCACTGTAATCTCTTCACCCTGTGTTGGTGATTTCCTGAATCCTGTCTTCCCCTTTACTAATTTTCTCTTCCTTAATCAAAATATTGGTTATTGATTCACCTACTGTGTTTTCCATTATCCAACATTACATTATTTTCACTGTTTTAACATATTTTTATTCTTATGATATTTTGTTTCTTTTATTTGATTCGTTAAATTTTTAATTATTTAAAGCCTCTCCCTGAATATTCTGTTCTTTCAAATGCTTGTGATTCTAAGTTGGGAAATGTGTGTGTATGTGTGTGTATGTGTGTAGGTCCAAGGACAGGCCAGAAAGGAATAATGAATTATAATAAGGTACCAGGTAGGAATATGAAATGAATAGGAAAACTCTATAACCATAGCTCCGTATAAGTATTTAAATTAAATTTATAAATCTTACTATTCTGTTTATCAACCGAGCAAGTTTTTGTCATTTTAAAATTAATACTTAATTGAAGAATATGTTATTAAACTGATAAAAACCCAGTTTAAAACCATCAAGGCTGTTGAATTACTTATTTGGGTAAGTTATTTTTAATTTTCTCAATCTTTCTTTTGAACTTATTATATTAGATTATATCTTCGAGTGGTCACATTCCTCCCAGGGCAAACACATACAATCCTAAGAATGAAATAGTCCTAACCAGTAAGATCTTGTAAATCTTTTTTTTTAATTTTTTTTTTTTTTTGGGGGGGAGAGAGAGAGAGAGAGAGAGAGCTAGTGGGAGAGGGGCAGAGAGAGAGGGAGCCGGAGGATCCAGAGTGGGCTCTGTGCCAACAGCAGACAGCTCGATGCGGGGCTCGAACTCAGGGGAGATCATGACCTGAGCCAAAGTCAGACACTTCATCGACTGAGCCACCCAGGTGCCCCAAGATCTTGTAAATCTTAAAAATTAAACTCAGGAACCGGTACATCAAGTTCTCAAAAAATATTTCAATGCTCTCTAAAAGCAGACTACAAATATATTACTATCTTCATAAAAATTGTGTGCTGCAAGCTCTTCACCAGGACTCTCCAAAAGAAACCCAGAATGAGGCAAGACCACAGGTCATTTGGGCTCTACCACCCTGACTTGGGCGGCAGGGACCCGGGTTTTCTCGGCATCCCCAGCCTCCACTGCTCTGAGCTGGTCCTCTTGAGGGGTGGGGGGCCCTGCTCGGTCAGGACCCCGTGCGATGACATGGCAAGTCCCAGAATGCATGTCTGCGACACGCTGAAGCAAGACAAACGTCCCAGGAAGTCTGTCCGCGACCGGCTGGGGAGGGAGCTCCCTGTGTTCCTCCTCGTCCACCCTGTTTAATTGAAACAACAGCTGACAGACGAACCATAATTTTTCAGACTTTGGTAGACGCTTCGTGGACCTTTCCTTGAAAAACAAATCAAGCGAGCCTGGCACTTCAAGAAAAGCAACTGACAGTATTTGTGGTGAAGGATAAAATTGGAGTTTTTAGGCATGAGCTTGACAGCTTTTCAATACTTAAAGACTTTTCTGATGAGATTGGCCATGTTAGTAATAAAGACAAATTTTTTGATATTTTAAAATGAACCGTATCAAGATTCAGAAGATCTGCCGACTTCAGTGAACCACTGCTTTCCAAGTGACCAATCGGGGATGTGACGGCGTCACAAATGGGCAAAGAATTCAGTCTTCCAAGGTGCGCCGTGGACCAGTGGACTTCAATGTAAAAGAACATAAAGAATCGATGTGTTCATCTCGATCCCACATTGCAAGAAACTACCGCTTGCTTCGTTTTAGTAGTATCACAGAAAAATATCCGCTATTACGCAGAAAGGTTATTAAAATATTTATTTTTTCCTCCCACTGTTTTTTCCGGGAGGCCACAGTTTCCTTCCGACAGTCACAACAAAACAACGCATCACAAGGGATTACATGAAGAAGCAGATATCAGGATCCAGCCGTCTCATAGGAAGCTTGCCTCCTCAATAGATTGAGAGTTGGAAGCAAAGCAAGTGTCCCACCGCCTTTCTGAAAAAATAATTGGATTGTGATAAAAAAAATAGAGTATGTACATAACCATGCATTGGGATGATTCAATGAATTAAGAGATAAATAGCATTAGATGTATCCGTTTTTATTTCCAATGTAGTAAATATAAACATATACAACTCACCCAAATTAGTCTTTTGTTGTCCATGATTTTTAAAAGCATAGGATTCTGGAACTAAAACATTTGAGATCTGCAGTCTGAATGCAAAATCTGATATCCGTTGCTGCCTCGAAGACTTTCGACTCATCTCTGTTGTTTTGCAGGTGACCTATTTTTTTCTGGACCTTCTGGCATTTCCTCTCTCGCCCCGAGGTTCTAGGATGCTGTGACAGTCCACCTTGGTTTGTTTGGCTCTGTACGTCCTCCGTTCTGACCACTCTTGATAAAGCTTCTTTTGGTTTTTGAGACTTGCTTTCCGCCACTGCTTTGTAGTTTCTTTCCAAATGCCCTCTTCATTTGATTTTAGACCGTTGGTCCCACTTTTATAATGTTCTTACCTGTTTTCCATGTTCTATGTCATTGTCGTTCACTTCCGCTTTTTGGCAGATTTCCCTGATGTTTTCTTTAATGCTCTGTATTTTAAATTTTGCCTTTTATATCTTTAACTTAAATGGATGATTTCCTTTCCTCAGACTGGCACTTTCTGTTTCATGAATGCAATTTCTTTCTTATCATTATTAGACATTAATTCTATTTTGTTCTCAAGTGACCTTGGTTTTTTTCTTTAACATTGCTCTGGTTTCCTCCTGGTTCAGTTTTTGCCTCATTTTGGTTTCTCTCATGGGCAAGGCTTCCCTTAGGTACCTGGTGATGTTTTGCTGTCTATGGACTCATTGTAGGGTTAAGACCCCTTCCTTCATAAAAGTCAATTACACTACAGGAAGGGAATACAAACGTGTAAGTCCCATAAGAACACAAGAAATTGGTCACTGCTGGACATGAACCAGTGACTTGTCTGTGAACGTTGCTCAGAAGGGCGTGTTGGCAGTAAGAAGTGCATGGGGGCTCAGAAGAAAGAGAGGACATTCTGAAGTCTTCAGACTATTTGAATGCCCCCCCGGTCCACCCATTAATTGACCTCCTGCTTCTCTTCCAGGTCCCATGGGCTTATTCCAGAGATCGACTGAACAGTTGGGCTCCAGGCTCATCAGTGATAAACCCAGTGGATGGTGAGGATAACGTATGGGGGAGAAAAGGGGAACTAAGCCAAAATCTACCTGTCCACCATACTCTTAAAATGTAGGTATATCCCTTCCCAGGCAGGGGTGTGGAGAATGCCCCTTAGAAAAATACACACCAATGAGTAAATAAATAGGTAAATAATCCTGGGGAAGTCCCTCCACATGTCTTTGTATTTCTATGCATATCAGTGCTTTTATTAACTGCTTTCCCCGCCTTGCCTCCCACTTTATCTCACGCTCCTTAAATGCTGACCACATATTTCGACGGGAAACTGTGCAAAACAAGGATGGAAAACATTTGGAGATGGAAACTGAGAACGTAGGACATGTGTCTCCCTTTTGGAAAGGGTGTGAGCATGTCTTCAATTGTACATATAATAGCCAGTGTTCTTAATGTTTTATTTTAGACATTAGATAGGGGTAAACTGGGTGTATGGATGCTTACTTGACAAAATGGCAAATTATACGTGATCGTCCGTTTTCAACTGAGCAAGGTCCCTGCCCCTTCCAAGGGCTCTACTGCAGGGCAGGGCCAGTGGGAAACATGGCCATGAGGTTTGCAAGGGGGTGGAGAAGGATACGCCTGGTCTCTGCTGGCGGAGGCGGCCGGACGAGTGGACTGACCCATGCTCCCAGCGGCTCTCCAGAGCGTCTCCGGCATCGGCGTCACTGATGCGGTGACAGAGCTCGCCAGAGACGGTTTCAAACCATGAGTCTCCATCATTCTCCTGAGGACCATCATTCTCAGTCTTTGGTGTTTCAGGCTGAGATCCCAAGCACTGAGTTGGATTTCCTGGGCTCGATTTGCCAGGTCGCCCAAGGGTTGTGTCAACCCCGAATTGCTATGTTGAACAATGTCAAGAGGAAGGGACTTTTATTTCCCTGCGCCCTAGCCCACGGGACCCCAACTCTTCTTGTCCGCATGCGCCATGATCATGCTGCTTCCAGTGTTAGCGCTCAGGCTTAGTCGACACTGAGCGCTCGTCTCCACAGTGTTTCCTGGACCTTGGTCTTCTGCCTCCAGCGAACTCCGTGGGCCTTCTTGACTCGTGATCGGTGGTGTGCGTTTCCCGTGTCATACACCCATAGGCCAGGCCCTGGCAGGGGTCAGCAGTAGGGAGGGCATCTGAGAGACAGAGACATTACTTTCGTTAAGTAGGATTCCACACATTCTAAGCGTGGGTTCCATGGCACACGTGGTTCCGGTCGCCAAATGGAATAGCTAAGGAAGCAGAGACTGTGGGGCCCACGACTTATCAGCAGCTCGCCTGGTTAGCACTTGTTGGTTTTGCTTTGTACGCTTCAGACATTTAGAGTCAGTCGCCACTGTGCCCTGGTCCCTTAATCATATTTAACGTTGCTAGACTGGCTGTGATTCTCATGACATAACGAGATAGAATCTTGTCGGAAAAAAGCAAATTGCCATCTCTTTGGATATGATTCCAGTCATTCAGTCTCTTTCTAGAGCTCACGGTTTTAACGTTTGTGCTTTTGTTTTATCTATCTCCAGAAACTTACACACGCACACGGCTGTACATGTATGCACACATGAATGTGTTTGCTGAACCCGTTGGAACAAGTTCAAAAAAGTTCAGAACGTGGGGAGTCTGGGTGGCTTAGTTGGTTGAATATCTGACTCTTGCCTTCAGCTCAGGTCACGATCCCAGGGTTGTGGGATTGGGCCCTGAGTCAGGTTTCACGCTCAGCAAGGAGCCTGCTTAAGATTCTCTCTCTCTCTCTGTCCCACCCCCAGCTCACACTCGCTCTCTCTCTCTGAAAAAAAAAATTTGGAATGTAATGACACTTCACTACTGAGAACTTCAGCCTGCTTCACCCAAGCACAGATATGCTGCATAGCAAAAATGGTGAATAGTCCCAACTAAGACAATTAGCAATAAGTCACTCCTAACGTCCAGTATCTACCTGCTATCCCAATGTCGTTAAAATTTCCCCACTTTCCACTTGTTCCAGTAGTGATGAGGTTTTGTGTGTTTGTTTTTGTTTGCTTTGTTTTAAACTAGGATTGCATGGTTGTTATCTCTCTTTGTAATCCAAAGAGCGCTCGATATTTGATTTTTCCTTAGTGACTTTAGAGATGGGACCTTGCAATTGTCCTTGCACTGTGCACTGGTCAGTGTTCTGGACCCAGCCAACCAATCCCAGCTTTTTACCCTCAGCTTGAGTATACTTGTGGAAAAACACCCCTTGGACCTTCCCAGTAATTTCACCTGGGTCAGATGTCTTGATTTAATATACCACATTTTGGGTTTGTGTGGTTATTTCTTTCTGTCTGTTCTTGTTTTTCTAACCTTCTATATCATGCAAACTAGAGTTTGGGTCTAGACTTTGAGCTCTTTTTTTTTTTAATTTTAATGTGTATTTATTTTTGAGAGAGAGATACAGACAGAGCACAAGCATGAGAGGGGCAGAAAGGGAGACACAGAATCCAAAGCAGGCTCCAGGCTCTGAGCTGTCGGCACGGAGCCCGATGTGAGGCTCGATCCCACGAACCTGGAGATCATGACCCGAGCTGAAGTCGGATGCTTAACTGACTGAGCCACCCAGGTGCCTTGATTTTGATCCAGTTCTGGTTAAACCAGCATTGGCAAGCATGGCTTAATGGTATTTATGTAAGGCCAAATTATAGCCTTTCTATTACAGAACAAAGATAGTTACAAGGTTCAGCATTTTGGTTCTCATTGTTTAAAGCAATATGTTATTAAATGAAGAAACATTTGTTCTATTTCTTAACTCTGAAGAAAATATTCTTACTGCCTACTTGATATGGAATAACAGAGATAATACAATTCATAACAATATATAAAAATTGTGGCTATGTTATACATACACACACACACACACACACACACACACATATGGTTCATATAGTGACCAATGATTTATGAGAAATAATACAATTCATAACAATATATAAAAATTGTGGCTATGTTATACACACACACATATATATATGGTTCATATAGTGACCAATGATTTATGAGAAATAATACAATTCATAACAATATATAAAAATTGTGGCTATGTTATACACACACACATACACACACACACATATATATATACATATATACATATATATATGGCTCATATAGTGACCAATGGTTTATGAGAAATACATAATTTTCAGCTACAATTTTCTAAAGGCTTTTCATGAGGGGACAAAATAAACATTTATTTAGCAGGTGAATCCTCTCTTTCAATGTGATAAAATGGAAATTAATGATAGATTTTGTCTTTGTGTCCTCCCATGCAGACTTCATATAGTTTTTTTTTTTTAAACAAATTAAGAAGTGAATCTCTTTACATTCAAAAGCTTAATATCATTTCATTAGTGAACATATGTTACAGGGATTTTGGTAAAGATATGCTTGCCCAGTCATGCTAATCAATGTCAAAGCGAAAACGATGCTGTCTATATTGGCTGGGACATGGCATGTGCCTTCAGGTTTAATTCCGAGTTTAACTGAGCATTGGAGCCAATATGCACGGTCTTAATACCGAGACAGACAAAGATGGGTTTGTGCTGAAACTTTTCTCTTCCTGGTCATGGAGCCACCTGCCGTGGCACGCTAAGAAGGTCATAGAGTATAATCTGCACCTCCTGGGAAGCCCTATGGAATCCTGGGATCCAACACCCCCCCAGATGTAGATGAAGAACTGTGGGCCAACAGAGGTCAAGGTCAAGGGCTGTAATAGCACAGCCAGAGCAGAGTCAGTATGAAGCCCAGGGCTGAGAGTGGATGGGCTCCAGGTACATCTCCCAAGTTCGCTGCCTGCACCACCCTGCCCCCACCATGCCCGACTTCCAGAGGTGCCCAGATGCCAGGAGCTCTCTCTGCCTCTATGCACCTACATCTGTTGTTCTGGCCTGAAAGCCTGTCTCGCTCCTGACCCCACTTGCAACTTACCTGGCGGTAGAGGCAAACCCCCGGCCTTGCTGCGTGTCTCTCTGATCCACTCCCTGGGGGAGCTGGGAGCCCCCACCCTCCTCCTGTCTTGTCTATGGCACCTGCTGCTTAAACAGGGCCCTGCTGGCATGCCAGGAGAGAAGCAGCCTTTGGGATGGGCACCGTTCAGACATGTCCCCTTCCCTCAGGGGGAGGAGGCCCCAAACTCTGTGGTCGGCATGGAGCCCCTCCCACGCACGCCAGAAAGCACCACGGCTGTGATTCTTTTGTCATTAATCCCTTCCATCACACGCCCTCCTCGTGGGCTGTTTTCTGTGCCAGAGGCCTCATTTCCTCCCCAGCCCTCCTTCTGGTCGTTAATAGCCGCTAGCTGTGTGCTAGTTGAATAAACGCGCAAATGAACAAATCATCAGGTTTGAGCTCTGATTCTCTGACTTCAAAACGTCCCGAGGAGGAAGACTCAGCTTTGCCTCTACCAGCCTAGTCCCCTCCAGAGAACGCACGGCCTCGTGTTTTTATGGCTCTGGTTACTGAAATTAAGTATTAGCACACGTTACTACATCATCAAGTATATTAGCATGTTTACCCAATTTCCCTGTTATCCCTCCTCGTTTTCCGAGCCCGGGTCGAAATGAGCGCGTTAAGAGCAGGGCCTTCTCCGAAGGACAGAGGCCAAGAGCCAGAAACTGGATCTTCTGAGCCCGAGAAACTGGAACTTCAGGGCATTTTGGTTCCATTCTCATTTATTGCAGCCTTTTCCTCACACTTCGCTCACGACCTCCTTTTGATATTCTTAATTAATTCTGCAATCGCCAAAATCAACCACACTTTTATTTTCTTCCTAGCTAGTGCTTTTTAGTATAAACTGGCACAAACGGATAATGTCAGAAAATATTGAAAAATAAAAAGAAACGGACTCTGTGTTTTTGTTTTCTTTTCCTAATTCATCCTTATCTTTTACTTTGCTCCCCTTCTTGACTCTGTTGTCAATTCCTCACATCTTCATTTTTCTCTTTCTTTCTTTCTTTCTTTCTTCTTTTCTTTCTTTTAGGTGCACTCTATTTAGCCAAACTAATCACAGTCGGACCGAACTGTGTTAACATATGATTCAGGTTCTAGAATGTGGCAGGCTCTCAGGTCGTTGACGGGCACGTTCCATCATGGCCCCAGTGGTTTGCTTTGCGACCCGGATCATGCCAATGGTCAAGATTGTGTCCTGGGACACGTCGCCTCCAAGAGGGTTGCACTATGGTGAAGTTGATCGAAAAGGCACCGTCTCGATCCCAGGGAGGGGCAGAAAAGAGGAGTGGTAAGGCTGCAGCCGCTGCTTTGAAGTTTACCTAATGCTCCCTGCCCAGCTCTGCACCGGAGACTAAAGATGGTGGCCAGGCTGAGTCGTGCGCCCACTGCCTGTGCGAATACTGGGGGCCAGACCGACGGGCAGTGTCTCTGGTGGTCAGCGTGAAAAACCAACAGGGAGCATGGGGGAATGAGCAATGTGGCACAGAGGCCTCTACGCAGGAACCGTGAATAGTTGCTGGTTTTGGCTTCTGAGGGAGAGGTCACTCTTGGGGGCAGCAAGGGTGGCATTTATTTAGTAACTGTGCCTTAGCATGTAGGCAGCTTCAGTGCCTGTATTTTTGTGCTGCTGTTGTTGACAAGAACCACAACCTGGTTTTCTTGTTCTCTGAACGTCAAACGCTTCTTTCACACCCCAGAAAGAGAATGACATCGTTCGCAGATTCTTGTCCAATTCTTTCAATCACTTTTAAATAACCTATGGCGCTTCCTTTCACAAATCCGTAAGTGCCGATACAGGGTAGTCGTAGTAATTATCGGTGTAAGGAACGGATCACGGGATTGCATTTTCTGAGCTGTTACCCTTACGAGGCAGTTGTCATGACTCATTGCTGTTTCTTCACCAGATTCCTTAGACCATTCAGGGAGGCAGTGGTGGCCAGGCCGTCTCTTTCCCTCCCCTCCCCGCCCCTGCCTTGTTATCTACGCATGCACTTGTGAGCGCCCCATCTGACCGCCTCTTCCCTTCCCTACTCATCATGACATCTGCTAGAAACCTCAAAGAAAGAGATTTTGTCTTATACAACTGGCACTCGTTCATCTTATACCTCTGACACTGAGCACAAACTTTGCATGTAACTTTGGACTGGGTACCTTATTTTACCTAATTATTATCCCTCCCAAAACTCCAAGGTAAGTCTCAGCTCTCTTTCTAATGGTCCCACTGTTTCTGTGTTAGGCAAGACAGAGTTTTCCAACCTCAGCACTAGTGATATTTTGGTCTAGGTTAAGGAGTATTTTTGGTTTCTACACATTAAATCCTAGTAGCATCCCCTTCCCCGAGTGTGACAATCAGATATATCTCCAGACTTTGCCAAATGTCCCCTAAGGGGCAGAATCGTCCCAACAGACAACCGCTGATACTAAATGTCTAAAAACTTTATACAGATCAGAGGTGCCCGGGTGGCTCAGTCAGTTCAGCCTCCAACCCTTGATTTTGGCTCCGGTCATGATCTCAAGGTTCCGTGGCATTGAGCTCTGCGTTGGGCTCTGGGCTGACAGCACAAAGCCTACTTGGGATTCTCTCTTCCTCTTTCTCTGCCCCTTCCCCTCTCTCTATCTCTCTCCAAATAAAATAAACACGTATAAAAAAATAAAAAATAAAGAACAACTTTATACATATCTGAAAACTGGGGCATGGTGAGGTTAACTATCTAGGTCCCCAGTGTCATCCAAGTAGTATGGACTTTCACAGTGTTACCCATGTGGCTTCACATTGGTCTCAAATCCAGACCATCGATGACTAAATGTTTACTAGTGTCTCCACTAATTACTTGAAAGACAAATCTAAAATAAGATAAAATGTCCCTTTCATTTATGAAATAAATATTTTTTAAAAAATTATTTATTTATTTATTATTTTTTTAACATTTATTCATTTTTTGAGAGACAGAGAGCACAAGTGGGGGAGGGGACAGAGAGAGGGAGACACAGATCTGAAGCAGGCTCCAGGCTCTGTGCTGATGCAAGGCTCAAACCCATGAACTGGGAGATCATGACCTGAGCCAAAGTCAGATGCTTAACCTACTGAGCCCCCCAGGAACCCCAATAAATCTTAAGACTTAGGGCAAAAATTACCTTTCATTTAATTTCCCATTGTCATTTGCATTGAGATGGGATCTCTTGCAATCCTTAGAGAAGTTTTTGAGAACACTTAGTGATTATGAAGCAGTGATTTCGAGTCATGTGTTGACAGAGGGACAGCAAGAGCTTCCTTGGATGTACGTGATGACAAATGACATCCTCCCCGCAGAGGCTGTGTGTGTGGTGGCATGGTCTTGAGTCTGGGAGCCGAGGCAAGGCTGGGGGTTATGGGATCGGAAGCGTGAATGGGGAAGTGAGGCCGAAGGAGATGAGAAGACCCATGAGGTCAGGGACCACAGCTGTCATTTTGGTGCCCACGTGATCTTTCTGGCCAAAGTAGAAAGAACGTGATAAAAGTGATTGATAAATGAATGAACTTCAGGGAATTTGGCACAATCAACTCAAAGTCCAAAATGGATTCACTTCTGAGATTAAATGGTAACAACTCCATGTCAGATTCTCAAGTAGGCTTTGCCAAATGTCCCCTAGGGACATTTGTGTATAAACACGAAGAGAATATAGTTGCTGATGTAAATAATTGGTTTCATAGCTCCAAATGTGTGGTCCAGACTTGTTTCTACACAAATTTAAGAGTGATATGAATTTTTTTTTTTGATTTTGCAAGCTTGTATGCAGGCACTGTGCATAACTGTGCTAGTTGGGGGAATACTTCTAGACTCTGGACTTGAAGCTCAAGGGGAAGGAAGAAGTGGACGTTAGTCACTCAGGGAGGAAGCACTTCCTTCTGAAATAATGTGATGTTTCCATGGTTTCCATGAAAGGAGCGGACGAGTTAATTAATTTGTCTTTTCTTTTAACCTGCTTGGTTCCACCACTCAAACCAGCTTGTGTCCCAACGGACCCTCTGTCTCTGACACGGGCCGTGCCTAACCCATCACCTTCACGACCTTCGCAGACAGTGACCTTTGTTTCAAGGGCACAGCGCAGGCGAGGTGCAGGAGGAAGGTGTCCCTGAGGCCTGAATAGCGTTGGCCAGGAAAGGAGGTGGTCAAGGAAACCACCGCGCTGTGCCCACAGCTGAGGACTGGCCCCAGGCTCAGAGGCACTGCGATCCTGAACGTCTGGATGAGACAGTGCTGTTAACTCACCTTGTCAAGAAGGTATGGAACCTTGAGGCGCCTGCGTGGCTCAGGTGGTTGAGCGTCTGACTTCGGCTCAGGTCATGATCTTGTGGTCCGTGGGTTCAAGCCCCGCGTCGGGCTCTGTGCTGACAGCTCAGAACCTGTAGCCTGTTTCGGATTCTGTGTCTCCCTCTCTCTTTCTGCCCCTCCCCCCGCTCAGGCTCTGTCTCTCGCTGTCAAAAATAAATAAACATAAAAAGAAAAATTTTAAAAAGAAGTTATGGAACCTGGCCAAGGGAGCCACTGTTTTGAGGGAAATGGAGGGGTGTTGCTTCTGTAAAATCCCAGAGATTCGGGAACCCTGCCTGCAAGCAAGCTGGGTTGTCTTTGTAGGGAGGCGGCCGGCTCTGCCTGGTGATGAGAGCCTGGGGCTCCGGCCCCTCAGACGCAAGTGCGGTGAGCTCTCTTGACCTCTGCGGTGACAATAATAGGATCCCCCTCCTAGGTTTGTGATGAGACCTGGTTATGCCAATATATGCGAGGAATTTAGACCAGGCCTCAGCACAGAGTGAGCACTCCCGAGTCACCCGGACAAATGTATTATATACAGAAAGAATCTCTTTACAGATGAGATCCCTCGTATGGGTTTAAATTAGACATGGTCTTCTCACCATCGGGGCTCTTTCTCATACCCTTGCATTTAGGAATGGTGCTGTGGCCACCTCGGTCAGCTGGCAGGAGCCTGGGACAGTCACTCAGACGCCGCTGTCATTGGGTATATCCAACCTCCCACCAGACGTCAGGTCCTGTTGGTTTTGTCTTCCATGAGCCCCTCCAATCCATCCACTGTGACCCACTGCATAACCACCCCCGCCCCTGCCACGCCGTGCTGGGGCCACCTATAAATGGGCCACTGCAGGGTCTCTGACCACCCTCCCATCCCTCCTCCAGCCAGTCTCCATGATCCAGCTGGAGCCATCCTTGCAAAATGCAGATACGGACACAAACACCCCTTTCCCATGCCTATGCCTACTTTTTAGCCCTTCAGGGGTGTCCCATTGCTCCGAGACGAGAGGCAGGTGCCTCTATAGCCAGGCTCTGGTGGGTTCCCTTGTCTGCCCCAGGGTCCTCTTTCCACTGTGTTCCCCGCCCCCCTCGCCCCCCCTGCTACTGCACATCCCTGCATTCTGCAAGAATGCTACTTTGCAGCGACCTGGGCACAGGCTGTTCCTCCGAACGCCTGCTTAGTGGCCCATAGAGATTATTTTTTAAATTTGTTTTAATGTTTATTTATTTTTGCCAGGCGGGGGGAGAGAGAGAGGGAGAGAGAGAGAGAGAGAGAGAGAGAGAGGCAGAGCATGAGCGGGGGAGGGGCAGAGAGAGAGGGAGACACAGAATCTGAAGCAGGCTCCAGGCTCTGAACTGACAGCTCAGAGCCCGATTCGGGGCTCGAACTCACCAACCGTGAGATCATGACCTGAGCCAAAAGCAAGAGTCAGACGCTTAACCGACTGAGCACCCCAGGTGCCCCCACCCGTATAGATTATTTAAACAGTAGCTTCAGAGCCACTTGACCGGGAACACCTTGTCCAGTGCCTTGGACAGCTCCCGTCTCCCCGCTGCATGGTTTCCAGCACTGGCCTCCCGGGGCCACACTCATTACACTGCAAATTTCCATTTATTGGTGTGACTTTTGTTCCTTCTGCCCATGACCGCAGGCGCTGAGGCCGTCCCCCCAGCTGGCCCGAAGATGGCACAGAGCAGGGATGCAGGTCCAGTGAATGCATATAGAGATGGGGGGGGGGTCAGGGCACCCAGAGTTAAGGCGCGTCAGAGGCTTCTGTCCCCGCTCTTTGCTAGGCTTCCGGGGTCAGTTACAATTCATTCCACTTCCGGAAAGAAAAAAAAAAAAAAAAAAAAAGAACAGAAAAGAAAGCTAACGATTCCACAGTCAGGAGCTTTAATTTTAAGTAGCCCACTAAACTGTGTTAATTGCTTATGAAATTGGGACAAGTTGTGCACGTGTCCCTCTGAAGAATAAATGCTATCACAGAAGAGATAAATATCCATTACTAAGAGATGATGATTTGCTCTATTTCCTCAGTCAAGCAATATTTATCAGGCACATTGATTTAACTAGAGGCTATTGGCAGATACAAATGGTTGATGACAAGAACCAAAAAACCACCTTCCATTGCCACAAGAGCTTTTCATTTTAATGTAATGCTTTTTGGAATTACTGACGCTCCAGCTACGCCTCAAAGACGAATGAACGGCTCCTGCCAGGTTCAATACATCACACTCCGGAGTTTGCTTAGCCTGCGTGCTATGGTCATTGCTTCCCAGAGTTTAAAAACACCTGGAGCATTTACTGGAAGTTTCAGGGGGAAGACAACAACAACAACAATACCAACAGCTAAAGCTGAAAGAGAAATTGAACACAATTAACATGGTTTAAGTTTTTAAAAATTTTTAAATGTTAATTTATTTTTGAGAGAGAGAGAGAGAGTGAGAACACAAGACGGGGAGGGGCAGAGGGGGAGGGACAGAGAGAGAATCCCAAGCAGGCTCTGAGCTGTCAGCACGAAGCCAGACGTGGGGATTGAACCCACGAACCCCGAGATCATGACCCGGGCCGAAGACGGACACTCAACCGAGCCACCCGGGAGCCCCAAATCAGCCCTCATTTTAAAGGTTGCAGATATAAGAATGGTCACTTCCCCCTTAAGAGAAAAGCAGCATAGCATTGTTGGGAAGCCTCCCATAGAGGCCTCCACTGCAAGCTCCTGTGTGTGCCGAGAGACTGAAACCAGCAGAGAATGTTCTGTTCCCTTCAGCCTGATTAACAGGCATCTTGAAAGCTCTAATGAGAAAATGGCTAGAATAGGGCAAGAAATCAGATCACAGGATAAGGCTGACACGTAAGGCTCTTTTTTATTCCCTCTAAAATGGAAGTGATAGAATTTGCACTGCATAAAGTCATTCATCCCAGGAATCGGAGGCACAGCTGTCTCTGGGGCTGGGGGCAGGGTAAAAGGACATCAAATGTGCGTATTGGGATTTGGAAGGTGAACCGTATCGCACGAGATCCCGGGTGAGTCACACACTGTCTTCACCCCGGCTTTCCTTTTTCACCATCGACGATGATGTCTCAGTGCCTGCTTCTGGTCCACGTGCTTGTGACTCTTCAGGAGAAAAACACAACAATGTTAAGTAGCAGACAAGGCTAATTGAGCAACTTGGGTCACTCTCAAGGTGTCCCATAGAGCACATGGTGTCCAGTTCAGCCACAGAGACTTTCCTGAAGTTCTCAGAGGAGCCTGGGAGCCCAAAGA
The DNA here is from genome assembly GCF_028749965.1 of Puma concolor. Classification (NCBI taxonomy): domain Eukaryota; kingdom Metazoa; phylum Chordata; class Mammalia; order Carnivora; family Felidae; genus Puma; species Puma concolor. The sequence continues at coordinate 3,438,158 of NC_141667.1, read as the reverse complement.
GCAGGTGAGGCTCTTGGTATCACGGGTGTGCCCAGGAAGGGGGAGCCTGGACTCTCAGTTTGCAAAGTCTGGTTCCCTCGTACATTCTGGGCCATCGTGTTAAAAATCTACGGTGGTGCCTGTCCACCAACCTTGTGGGAGTTAATCATGAGCCTCAACACGGTGAGAAACGTACCCTCGAGGCTTGGATTCTCCAACGCACACCAGCAACAGGATTGCGCTCTCTCTGCCCTGGGGAGACGCCTTCCTAAGGAATGGAAGAAGTTCAGTGTTGCGTGGTTCACGACCTGGGCTCAGACAGACGGGTGACCTGGCGTTACGATTTACTGGTCGTGTGAATACAAGGAAGAGCTTATGCCCTGGGAGTTTCTCCCCACTCTCTAGAAGATGAAACCTATAGCCATATCTATTCCGTAGCGTATTTCAGAGCGTTGAGTGTGATCACCTATGAAAACTACTTAGCCTCAGACCTGGTACACAAGAGGATCTCAGGAAGCATCACCGGGGGAAGCCTACTGCTGTCATTATCATCACTGTTATACTAAAACACCAGCATCATAATGTTTCCATTGGCAACTCAGGGAGAAGCAGAGAGATGGCTCTCTCTAACACAAGACAAGGTCAAGCTTGGGAAATAATAATTCACACCTGCTCTTTGACCTAAAATAACACAAGACAACAGTTCTCACGGTGCGTTTAACCTTCCCGAAGGCCAAGGCGGCAATATTCTTAACTGCCATTGCTTAATGCCTGTGGGTAAATGGTCCCAGAGGGTTGACTTTGCATCCTGAGTAAAGCGTGGGGGGTGGAATTTATACTGCACGCTCTTCAAGGGGACTGCAATACTCTCTCATTCTACCTCATGGCTTTCTCTAAGGATATTGGTTAGAATTCCGTAATACTTGGTAGCTGAAGATACCAACATATACGGCCTTAAATAAATCATTAAGCGGCCAAGCATGGCCTATTGAAGGGAAAACACCTAAGAAAACTCACCTTGCAGAAGTAAATGACTTTCCTAAATATCAATGATAAGGCAATGTTTATTTTTTACATTTTAATGTTTTCGAATGTCGTTCATTTATTTTGAGAGAGAGGAGGAGGCTGGGAGGGACGGAGAGAGGGAGACGATCTCAAGAAGGCTCCACGCCGTCAGCACAGAGCCGGACGTGGGGCTCGATCTCACGATTCGTGACATCTGAGCCGAGATCAAGAGTCGGGCGCACCACCTGAGCCACCCAGGTGCCTCGATGAGGCAACTTTTAGCCTCTTTAAACATAAATGTGCTACATTTCATACTGAAATGGCTCTTTCCTGCTTTGCCCAAAGTCCCCATACTTTCTGTTTGTCATGTGGGTTTATGTTTTCATCAGTGAAATGGATCACTCTGCTCTGGCCTCAGCAGGATTGGGCCCGCCTGCTTCCCGAGCTGTAGTACAACTCACACAACCTTTCCCTCCGTATCAGACTTTGGGTTTCTGTGTCTCCTTGCAAACGTTATTTTCTCTCGTGTCTTAGCGACTATCTCCCGAAAGATGACTTCACATCACCTGGAAGTGTGCAGTCAAATCCGGATTTCTGTTAATCCATTTCTGTTTCTTTTTATTTGTTGCTAAAATGCAAGCATGAATTATTTTCTCTGTTGCCTCGAAAGGAGGCAATACTCGTCTGTATTCTTTCTTAGGGTAGATTCTATGGAGAGATGTGTTTGAAGTAATCTCAAACCTATAAATAAAAACAAGGTGTTTCATTCACACAGTGCCTGAGATTCTTTCTCTGGACAGGTAACAAGAGATCTCTAGAAGTAAGGCCCCCTGAGATCTTCCATAACAGCAGCAGCCATGGCATTTGGGGACCAGACACCCCCCTCCAAGGAGCACTTGCAGTCTGAGGGCAAAGATACCTTCTTTGTGCCCTATGCTGCTGGGCAGCTGAAGCTCCCGGCTTCAGATAAACAAGTTTTTGAGGGATCACGCATGTCTCATTTGAACCTTTTTTCACATTGGCTCATTTTTTTTCAACTTACAATCATTGTAAATGTCTTATAGGCTTGTGCAAGGGTAAGAGAATTTCGGAACCCTGAAAAAACCTTGTGCAAGGGTAAAAGAATTTCGGAACACGTGTGCTCGAACACGTGTCCGAGCACACACACGAGTCCTCGGAAGTTTGTTTCACACACTCTGAGAAACAATGAGTCCAGTGGCCCTAAACCTCCCTTTCTCATTTTCCCTTTCCATCCTTCTTCTTCTGCTGCTGCTTCTTCTGCTGCTGCTGCCTCTGCTTCTTTTGGTTGTTCAACCTCGATGGTCATCCTTCTGCCATAAAGGATCCAGGATGATTGGGAGGTCAAGTCATGCAACCAAACAAACGACTAACTAAAGGCACATCAGAGCCTGTCAAGTCGGGGAACGATATTAAACATAGCCCTGTATTCATCTTTGGTAGCGACAGCTCATTCGCAGGAGGCATTCACGAAGTCACGTACGGCACTACTGAATATTTTGTTCACCAGGACACAATCCTCCATTGCGGGCGGCCCAAAGACCGCTTCCCTTGGATGTGTTCAGAAGTGCTGTCATGATCCTTACTCGTTTTTGTTAATCCTCCCAGGGTGTAATTAGCACCATGTTTCCAAAGATCAAGCTATTACAATTTCCCCCATCTGCTCCTTGATGCTTAAAACCCCTTTGCAGAGCACAAAGCTTTTCATTCAATACGCAGAGATACTGCTTAAAACGAAAATATCCTTGGAAGAGGCAATACAATGACTTAAAAGTATTACCGAGGCATAATTTACTAACACCACATCTCTCTGGCGTTCAGGTTTTGTGTTGGAAGATGAGAAAAGATGCCCCTGAGGATTCAATTTGAGGATGAAATGAGTTAATACGTATAAAGGGCTTAGTACAGTGCCTGGCGCACAGCATCGGCTAAGGAGAGGGGTTGCTATTGTCTCCATTTTAAAAAGGAAGAAGTGGCTTGTGCGGGCTAATGGCGGTGGTTCAAACCGAAGCTGCCTCTATGCCGTAACGAGCTGTGACAAACGACACCTCCAGTGGCGGCCGCCTAATTTAGTTCTTTGTGCTCAGCTACATGAGGAGCTGGCAGGTGCATTGTCTCAGTCACTTTTCTTGGCCTCCTTATGCCCCGGACAGCGAGGGGCACTGGCCACGTGAGGCATCCGGTGTTCGGATCCCCCAGCCGACAGCCTCCTGGAGGCTAATCACACCTGATGGCTGGGCCCGCACCACCAGGAGGTGCCATGGCACCGGACAGGCTTTGGGGAGCCGCCCGGCCGTCCTACATGGTGTGAAACCATTCTTGCTGTTGTGGCCTCTCTGCTTGTGAAGACCCAAGAGAGTGGATCATCATGACGATGTATCCCAGCGCGAAAAACTGGTCGAGATCCCGCCCGCCTTACAGAGATGGGTCAGAGTCCCCAACCACACTGGTGTGTGGCCACTGGAGGGCCACGGGGCTTTCTTTTTCAGTTGCTTACATTCCTGAGGGGCACATAACAGGGACAGCCACCCTGGGTCCTGTGCCACCCTGTGGGTCAGTTTTTAAAGTGGTTCCATTCATTCAGGAAATGGCCTCCCCAAATGCACTCGGCACATTATCCATCCAAGCAGAGCAGATTGATGTGTAAACACACACACACACACACACACACACACACAACTTAGAAATTAAATCTCCCTTGAAATATAAGGCCACATAATTGAGTTTCTGTATATGTTGTTTGGAGACAGTAACAAAGAAATGTAAAACAGGATCCCTGAAGCTGGAACAGCTTGTAAAATCTGGTTAAGCCATGTTGAAAAATACTTGAATGCCCCCATTAGAAAACACAGACTATTTATTACTTCTTTTTCTTTAGCCCTACGAGGCATAAGCTCCCTTCTTTTTTTTTTTATATTCCTTTCTCCCCCTTTCAAAGTGCACTCATTGAACTCTTGGCAATTAGTGTAATTGAAATTTATTGACAATGTGGCCGATGTGGAAGCCCATTGTCCCTGAGCGAGTGCGGCTGTGAGCTGCTTCGTAGCAGAGTCAGGCAGCCCGGCCTTGCTCAATCACATCAATGGGCCACCGGCTGCCAAGGGTTCCTTTGGGGGTATGAATGTTACTTAGTGATAAGAGCCTTTCGAAACAGGATCCCCGGACCCCATCTCTTGTGGGAGATGGAAATGAAATATGTATTTGGCTGCTGTGGAAAATTAATGTAATTGGCTCCCACATAAAGCTTTGACAAGTTGACCTGTTTGAAATCCAAGGAGGGCTTCGAGCCCCGTATCATATTATCTTCAACTAACCCAAGCACGCTTAGTGCCCCCCACCCCAAACACACTGGAGGTGAAATGAAATGGAATTCGGGTACCGGTGTCGAACAACACTTCTGTTGAACACAGTTATTATTTTTGCATGTGTAGCTTCAAGATGAAGGGGTTAGGATGATTGGATTTTCGCGTGCATGTGTCTGTGTTGATAGCTCTCGGTGTGGGTTTTCTTTTCATTGGCGAGGCAAGGGTGGAAATGTTTGGAAATGTACATGGGCACATCTATCTTCAGACCAGTGCTGTCTCCAACATGCAGTATGAGTTTAAAATGTAGATGTGTAACTTGATTAGATTTAATTGGACTCATTTAGAAGGCAGTGCAGATTTCCAGGTTTCTCTTCTGAGAGGACAGGTACGTTTTATTTTAATGCATAGGGATTTCGGCATGTAAAGCTAACAGGAGAGATATATTGAAATCTCTACCCATGGAAATGGGCATATGACGTTTTCCCTCAGGGGAATTTCTTAGGAGGAGATTACTATGGTGAATTAATTTTAGCTGCTGTCCTGTCGGCTTCCTAATTTCAGATAATGTGCTCTTTTGATTTATTTAATAGGACCCTAAAATGCAACACCCCAGAGTTTAAGAGAATACAATGATAAATTGGAGAGCATGTGAGAAAGCATGTGTATATGTTTCTTCCTTTGAGAAAATCTTCATGCTCTTGTTAAATCCTGAATTATTTGCATGCGTTAATGTACACAGACCCTTCCCTCACTACCATTTTAGAGGTAACCTCGAAACAATAACTTAGCACGTTTTATTGATTCCACATTTAAAAATGGATTGGGTAAGCACCTTATTATTTTCTCTCATTTCAGCGGTAGAATTTGTTTCTCTGAGGAAGGTTTATTGCAGCTCGCAGAGAGCCGAAGTCAGTCTTTCTCAATGACTTTTAACACTTGAACACACTATAGGCGAGGAGGGTTCTACACTAAGGGGTCAAGCATTAGGGTTTCGCCTCGAAATTCTTGGATGACACGAGAAAAAGGACAGAGGAGGCAGGTGGCTAGAGGGACTGCATTCTGCCTAGGTGCACTGATGTGACAGGTGACTGCTGAAGGGCGTGCCAGGGTGGACGCGAGGCTGGAATGTGTGGTCTTTCCGGTCGCCGGCTGGGAGCCACAGGAAGTGGTGAGACACAGCAGGAAGTGGTGACGATCCAGCAGACAAGGAGCTTGGCTCTGTAGCGAGATTATAAGGCTAGCAAGTGGAGGTAAGACTCCGACACCTGTTTTAGTCTTTGTTTTCCTGTAGATTTGTTATTACAGTGTCGCTTTGTTAAGAATTATGAGTTCAGCGTGAACGTGGGTAGACCTGGTAAGGAACACTTTTCTACCTGTCCTGCCCATGGCAATGAGAGCCCTGGGCAGTAGGGACCTTGGACGCAGGGAGGACGAAATGCATACAGAAGCATCCTCCACACCAGCATCGTTGCCATGAGCCGCAACCGCTCTCAGCTTGAGCCACGACGAGAAAGCCGAGTTTATCTCAAGGAAGTCAGGCTTCACATACATGTAGCTGTTGTCCTACTTGAAACGGGATATTTTGGTCAGGGTTCCGCACAGAAACAGAACCAATAGAATGTATGTATACAAATAAAATTTTTCATTGACTGACTTACTGATTTGTTGATTATAAGGAATTGGTTCACACAGTTATAGAGGCTGAGAAGTCTAGACTTAGGAGTGCCGATGGGATAGTTTCAGTCCAAAGTCCGACTTGGGCTCAGGTCATGATCTCGTGGTCCTGAGTTCGAGCCCGACGTCGGGCTCGGTGCTGACAGCTCAGAGCCCGGAGCCTGGTTCAGATTGTGTGTGTGTCTCTCTCTGCCCCTCCTCTGTTCTCGCTCTCTCTCTCTTAAAGAATAAATAAACATTAAAATAATTTTAAAAAAAGAATGAGCTAAAGATTGAAAAATCATAGAACATTCTGTAAGGCATTGCTTAAAACAGTTTGCTAATCCCGGAACAAGCATTTTTATTAAATACTTTGTATACAACATGTGGAAAAAGTCACCAAGTTACCTGAAAATTGCATTCCAAAGGTTACATGAAAGGTTTGGATCATTGTCAGATCGTGCCTGAGTTCCCTGTGCCACACGGTTGGGGGAACAGAGACACCAAGGACTTCAGAGACCCCAACAGACCTTGTGGGCTGTGAGACCACGGCTCGGAGATGTCATGTGTGAGTAGCTGGAGGACAGAGCCCAGCAGATGTGGACGTGGCCCATAAGCGGTCTGGGACACTTGGAGAATCTTCCTTTTGCAGAACTGTTTAACTTCTACAAGACATAAAGGGGACATGGCCTTGCTGAAGTGTATTTCAAAGCAACACTTTCCTCCTGAAGGAGAGTGCTAGGCCCTGCCTCATGCATAGTTGCTTCTCTCGGAAGCCGGGCGAGATGCTCCTAACCTCTTTGCTTCGATCCCCAAAGCAGTTCACCGGACTCGCCTCCTTTGGGTGGAGAAACTGGCAAGCACTTCGAAAAGCCGGCTAAGTTCTCCATACCTGGGGCTCCCTGTAGCGCCCCCAGAACTGAGTTTGGGGGGGCGTCCGTGAGCAGCAGGTCAGGCCAGGCGGTTATATGTCAGGGGCCCGGGAAGTGAAGAGTCAACCAGGGAAGGAAGCCCTGACAGAAAGAGGGGGGTCCGCACAGGGTGGGAAATGTGTTCTACAGAACATGACTATTCTGTTTACTGCTCTGTCCAATAACACAGTAATTGCCATACCGGCCGACTTGTCCTGTGTCACCGAGGCTTGACGGCTGATTGACATCCAGAAAAGAGCAAAATCTCACTGAACTTGCCTTCATTTAAGACATGCAGGCTACGATTTCAGTCTAGAGAAGCCTCCACACAGGCAAACAGGAGCCCACGGCAGGTGGCGGCCACAGGGAGGGGAGGGGGCACTCTGATTCCCAGAGTGGCTACGTTACAATATTCAAATGTCCAGTGTTCAGAAAAAGAAAAAAAAAAAAAAAAGCCAAAAACGAAAACTAGAGAGAGAGACACACAAAGACACAAGACAGTGTGACAGGAACAAAACCAAATTAACAGAAACTGTCCGTGAGGAAGCCGTACCAGACTTGAAATCACCTGACCTTAACGTGCTCACAGAGCTAAAATGAGACCCTGGACAAAGGACTAAGCTAGCCCGAGGAGCTTCATGGTTTCCCATTGGCACAGACACATGGCAGTCACCTGCAAGCCTGATTTCTACTTCCTGGGGCTCCAACTCCGAGATGTTCCTGGACTTGCCAGAAAAGTATGAATCCAGCCATGATGTCAGCATGCACATTCATGCTCTTACAGCCCAGACTTTTCAAGGAGTAGGACCACAGTGAGTCATGCTAATCTCTGTGTCATACTTGGTGCACAAGACAGTCTGCCATAAAGAAAAACAAAATTGGAACCAAGTTGAAAACCAACCCATCTGAGATAATTCCTGTGTTCCTCAGTGTAAGCCAAGAGAGAAGAAGGGATGAAACCATCTAAGATGAATCGTTCAGCCAGGAATTCAGGGAAATTCCATCACCTTGAAACATTCCCAAAAGTAATGAAAAAGGATAAAGTTTCTAATATTTTAAAAGCCATTAAAATATCCAGTCGTTTGATAGGTATTAAGTGCCAGCTTGGGTCAGCCATGGTGCCAAGGGACAGAGTGGATAGATGAATGAACACAGCCTCAACCTGGGAAGTGTTTCTCAGTCCTCCCATAGATGAACAAAGCTAACAGGCGCCATATTGATTTCATAAGGTTATCGCTAAAAGGGTTTCAAAACGGAGTCTTATTTTCTTATTTCCCAATTTCTCAGGTATAGAGACTTTGCGTGTCCCTTTGGGGTAGAGACTCAGAAATTGCCACCTTTGTATAACAGTGATATAAATAACAATCATAGGATTTAAGAAACAGAAATAATAATAATTATAAATCGAGTATCTACCCTGAGACAGCTGCTCGGTTTTGTACTTGGCAAAGGTCATCTCTTTTTGATTTCCTCATCTTACAAACTGAGGGGGAGGTGCATTTAGAGATGATGAAACAGGCTCAAAATGATTGTCGCTGGCCCATGGCCATGAAGCTGGTAAGTAGTGAAGGGTGTCTCTCCATACAAACTCCAGACAGGTCGTACTGACTCAAGGGCCCTCTGGGCCATCTCTCCATTTCCCTCCTCACAGGCCATAAAATCGTCTTCCAGCAACAAAGCAGTTTGCACAAGATCAAATGAAACTAACTTGTCGTCTCTGGTGGGTGAAACCCATGCACCATGTTCATGAATATTTGGCCTGCACTTTCCCCCAATAAGAGAAAGAGACGCCCACTGAACGGATACTTCAAAATATATCTTAAAATATTGGCTTGATATTATTAGAAAGTAGACATGTGTCCCCAAGAAACAAACTGATATATACCCAGTATCTTATGTCATGTTAGGGTTGTTATAGAGAGGAGCTGCAAACACAGGTGCTCATTTTGGGAGACAAAGCATCAATAAAACTACATGAAGAAACTTTAGAGCTTGAGTTACACATGTGACGCCCACCTCATATTCTTGAGAACATCTCTACGAGCACCAGGCAGACAAAGTCAGGCAACTTGGGTAAGATATATTTTCAAGTTAAAAGTGTCTCCTTTTTGGGGGCGCCTGGGTGGTTCAGTTGGTTGAGCAATCGTCTCTTGATTTCATCTCAGGTCATGATCTCATGGTTCATGGGATCAAGCCCGGAGTTGAGTCTTGAGCTGGCAGCGCAGATCCTGCTTGGGATCTCTCTCTCTCTCTCTCTCTCTGCGCCTCTGTCCCTCCCCGCCCTCTTGAAATAAATAAATAAATACACATTTACAAAAATAAGTGTCTCCTTTATCTCTGTGTAGCCATAAGGAGACATGTAAGATACATGTGTATCTCTCAGCACAAACACCGTGTCTGGCCCAGAGAGCTGCGGAACACGCGTTCGTTTGAAGAAAAGCAGACACGTCACCCGTCATACTGTCCTTTCTCATTCCCATTCTTTCACTGTTTTGCTACAGCCCCGGTGAGAGTCACGGGGTGGAGGTAAACAAAGGAGCATTCATGTTCCAGAGCTTCCCAATTTCCAGGCAATGCACCCAAATCTCCCAGGCCTATCTCCACCATCTCCACCAGCGAATCACCTGCTAACATTGCCCCTAAACTGCTGTGTTCTATTGACACAAAACGAAGCATGAATATGCCGATAAATACTAAGTCGTCACATTTCATCATTTAGAACGTTGTGTCTGGTGTTTTACACACATGTTTCCAGAGGCCCTTTTGCTCCACATTGCCCAGGCAGCACGACAATTTATCCCAAAGTGTTTGGGAACACAGACACAACTTACCGCTGCTAGACTGCAGACTCCCCTAGGGAAGACACTGCACCTCACCCGTATTCAGTATCGCGTCCGGTTTCTTGGCTTTTAGCAGAAAATAAGTATGTGAGTTTTTTTAAATTTTTTTCGATGTTTATATATTTTTTGAGAGACAGAACATGAGCTGGGGAGGGGACAGAGAGAGAGGGAGTCACAGAGTCTGAAGCAGGCTTCAGGCTCTGAGCTGTCGGCACAGAGCCCGATGTGGGGCTCAAAGTCACGAACCGTGAGACTGTGACCTGAGCCGAAGTCGGACACTTAACCAACTGAGCCACCCAGGCCCCCCGAAAATAAGTATGTGTTGAAAGAAAAGTGCTTTTATTATATATTGGTGCATAATAAATCACATAAAAAAGCAAGTAATATGGGCAAGTAATAGTAAAGCATGGAATATATAATATATCTGACATATATTGTATATATTAAAGTTTGTTTTTATTTATTTTGAGAGAGAGATAGAAGGTAAGTGCGGAGGGCCGGTGAAAGAGGGAGAGAGAGAATCCCAAGCAGGCTCGGCACTGTTAGCATGGAGCCTGATGTGGGGCTTGAACTCACAAACTGTGAGATCTTGACCGGAGCTGAAACCAAGAGCAAGACGCTTAACTGACTGAGCCATTCAGGTGCCCCACTGCTGGATATATATATTATCTCTGAGTTTCTGTGAGTCAAGAATGTGGATGCAGCTTATCTGGGTCAGGTTTCTCTTGTGGTTGCAGTAAGGGTGTCTAAAAGGACTGCGGTCTCATCTGAAATCTCGCCTGGGGAAGGATCCACCTCCACTCCCACTCCTGTGCAAATGACAGGATTTGGTTCCTTGCAGCCTGTTGGACTGACACCTCCTTCCCTTGCTGGCTTTTGTCCAGAGCCGCGCTCACTTCCCTGTCTGATGAGCCTTTCTAGAGCATCTAACTAGGTAGCTTCATCAGAGCGAACAAGCGAGAGAGGCAATAGCCTAGACGGAAACCACCCTCTCTGGAACATAACCCCCGAATCCACACTGGGTTCTGGCTGCCAGAAGTGAGTCACCAGGTCCAGCCTGCGCTCAGGGGCAGGGCCTTGGGCAAGGGTGTGAATGCCAGGAGGCAGGATCACTGTAGTCATTTTAGAAACTGCCGGCCGCACTTGTGCGTGCTCAATTCTCACTTGGCCATTTGTGATTTGTTTTATTTTGCATTCGTCTTTTGCATTATGCAAACCTGCATCCGTTTTTATCCTAGGGGAACGCAGATCAAAGATGGGCCTGTTGATAACTCAAACAGTGCATCGTGTCGTTGATGAGCCCCTTCTACCTTAATCACGGTGACACTTTTCTTGATGTGTGAAGCTTCGCTTCACATAGCCCTCATCTGATATTTAACACATCCCCTTTCTTTTTGCGAGTGCCTAGGAGGATATGCTTCCAAACACATTTTCCTCATCTTGCCTCACATTCTGCTAAATTTTAACTGGGTCAGCAATTTCCTTCGACTGGGCCACTAGGTTACTTCAGGTGAGTTGTGTTGTTTAATAAGACCAGGCATTACTGTTAAATATACAGACCCTGTAAGATCTTTGCGCAAAAGTACCCCCTTCCCATTGAAAATCTCGTAAAAAGTCATCATTTTTTGAAACTGTCAATGGGATCTTATTTTAAGGTAGCTTGGCCCAGTGGATACGAGCGCAGTTTCCAGAGAACTGTACCGCCTTGTGTAAATTCCTTGATCACTCTGTGCCTCCATATTCTCGTTTATAAAAGAAGAATGATAATGATAGCTTCCTCATTAAGGATGTTGTTGGTATTAGATGACTTAATATTTGGAGAACACTTAGAACAATGGCTGTCTTTTAGTAAGTACTTTGTAAGTGTCTGTTAAATAAAATAAATGGCTTCAGAGAAGGATTTAACATTTTCTTGGCAGATGTGCTTGGCGTGCTTAATATTATTTCAGTCATTCTTATGAATCTTAACTAATTCTGGTATCCCCAGGAGTAACCATTTAGAATAAATAATTTGTCCTTCCTTTGTATCTGAACCAACACTAGTCTCTGGCCCCCTCGGGGAAAAGGCCGGTATCTGACTTCACCCCTTCATGTTCCAGGTTTCCTACTACGCCTGGCACGTGGAAGGCATTCAATAAACAGATGTTTAATTAATTTCACATTGTTTGGGGGTGACAATTTGCAAGGAAAAAGGAAAGGAGAGATTGTCCTTTAAATGGAGTGCGTTTTGGCCACGTTTGCCTGCAGTTTAGAAAAGCGAGGTATCTTCTTTTCCACTATATCACTCAGCCAATTAATCAACACTTGAATGAATCCCAAGACAGACCCTTCGTTTTGTCTACTTATTAACTTTCATTATGTGCAATAGCTAAAGTGTAATTGTGAACAGGATGGATTATGCCGTAAACTTTTTTCCTATTACACCATTCCTTCACAAATCCCCTTATTAAAGTGTACCAAGGGTGATATATTATGTTAAGAAGGTTTAAAACATAAGGTGACAATGACCTTCCCTTTAATTAACTATGATGGAAACAAAGGTGGGCCCGATGATGATAGAGCGCGGCGGAAAACCATAAATCACCCTCCACACGGGAAGACAGGACACAGCTACAAAAATAACCTTGCGCTTCCCAGGTGAAGCGAGTGTTCCAGTGCGCTGCTTGCACTATTATTTATTTACACATAACTCTGTGGTGTCACGGGCGCAAGAGGGGGCTCAGGAAACCCGAAAATGGAAGCCTGGCCGCCGCCTGCCGAGATCAGATTTCTGAAGCGCTGAGGCTATCCTGTTCAAAAATGTCGACATTACCAAGCATCAGATACTTGGTACTGGTTTCATTATTATGGTCGAGGCACACGTTACATATAGCCAAATACACAGATCTTCGGGGTTCGGGTCAACGAGCTTTGACAATTGCACACGGTGGAGTAATCGTCGTCAGCATAGGACGTACGACGGCTGCGTCACCCAGAACGTTCCCTGGTGCCCTTTCCAGTCAACTCTCCCTTCCGGTATCACTATCCTGAATTTTACTAGCATACCTTAATCTCGCCCATTCTTTGATTTCACGAAGATTGAATCACACCGTGTGCGATTAGAGTTTTTTCTTCATTTAGGCACCATCTACTCTAATTTCTACATGTGTCTCTTCTTCTCCTCCCTCCCTTCCTTTTCTTCCTTCTCCTCCTGTTCTCCTTGTTCTTCGCTGGATACAGTGTGGCCTGGGACTGGAGCCTGGCCTCCCTTCCTTCTCCAGGGCTCTGCTTTTGCTCACAGCACCGGGAAGGCCCGCCTGCCTTTAGGAACAGTGGTTCTGGCCAGGTGTGTGTTTGGATCCTGGGCACTTTACCAGAGGAAACTATCCACGGTAACTTGATCGGACGTCATGCTTCGCTGCCACCTCCCTCACCCTCCGTCCCCCAGATCAGCTCCACATTTCCCTCTGCGTGTGAAGCGACAGGAGTTTCATCTCGGCCACGTAGGTGTGTCTAGTCTCAGACTAACGGGGTCATTTCTTCCCTTCTGCAAAAAAAAATTTTTTTTGATGTTTGTTTGCTTTTGAGAGACAGAGAGAGGGACAAAGAGAAACAGAGCACAAGTGGGGTGAGGGGCAGAGAGAGAGGGAGACACAGAAGCTGAAGCAGGCTCCAGGCTCTATGCTGACAGCTCAGCCCACACGGGGCTGGAACCCAGGAACCGTGAGATCACGACCTGAGCTGAAGTCCGATGCTTAATCAACTGAGCGACCCAGGAGCCCCTGTGTTTATTCATTTTTGAGACAGAGAGACAGAGTGTGAGTGGGCAAGGAGCAGAGAGAGAGGGAGACACAAAATCCGAAGCAGGCTCCAGGCTCCGAGCTGTCAGCCCAGAGCCTGACTCGAGGCTCGGACTCAGGAACTATGAGATCATGACCTGAGCCGAAGTCAGATGCTTAACCACCTGAGCCACCCAGGTGCCCCAGATTTGCTGCCTTCATATGTAGGGAACGAGTCCTTTGATAATGTGTCTAGATTATGCATAAGAAAATCTGGTGACTTTATCCCAGATATGGTCTCATGGGCCTCGCTTCACGAAGGTGATTCAGGAGAGAAGCGAGACCCGAGTTCTAGAGGATACTGTGCCTGCTGTGAGTGCCATTTCCAGCCACTGCCAGCCACGTGGCCAGATGAGCTGTCCTCAGCGTGTCCACAGACTAACCCCAACTGCTACCGGCCCGCCAGGAGACGGGGACGGTCTTTGAGAAACAACAGGGAAGTTGTGAGCACGGAGGTTTTTGCAATAAGTACTTTGTATTGCGCGGTGCCCATAGACTTTTATACCAACTCATCCATTAACACTGAGCCAGCCGGGAAATGTTTCTGGAACCTTTGCACGTGTAAGGAAGTGCCCATTGTTAGCAACAGCTGTGGGTTGCACCTGCAGGGGTCCGCTCACGATGGGCATCGTGTGGAGAGGCTCCTGGTGCAGAAGCTCGTGGACCAAACTTACACTAGCAACATGTGCCCTTCAAGGGTGGGGGAAATCTCCGTACGTGTGCGAAGACTCTGGCTTAACGGACTGCTGCTTTCTTCAAATGTGCTCGGTTTCGAGGTTTTTTTCAATGACAAAGGTGCACAGGCAAAAGTCCTCTCCACTAAACTAGAAGTTTGTGTGCCCGTAACACAGCGAGACAACCCCCTGTCAGTTCCCATTTGTCCGAGGGCATCTGAGCCACAGAGTTTCACAGAGGTCTTCCTTCTTCCTTCTCTCCTTCTCTCCTTTGGTAGAAGGTAGAGAAGGGGGTTGCAGGCAGAGACGTCTCTCAGTCACCCACTTTCTCCTTCAGAGCCCTGCTGGTCACAGACCTGCAGGAGAAGCCAGGGAGCGTCCATATATTCAAGTCAACACCCACGTGTCACTGCTAGTCCCCCCACCGGACCTGGGCCCCGGGGACACCTCCGCATGCAAGGGACGTCTCTGCCACACCAGCACTGCCTTTTCCACAGCTTCTGCCCTTGTTCCTCATACTGTCACTCAGAATTCTGTTTCTCACCGACATTAACTCCTGTGTAATATAAGAGGAAAAAAATAAGAGAAGAGGGGACATGAGCTTGTTGACGTCTGTAACCGGAAGTGACACCTCCAGATCATCTGGTGTAGAGATGAGGATCCAAGAACACCATGTAGGGCAGTGGCTGTGGGAACGCAGAGGAGAATTTGTGAGAAGTGATCCTGGAAAAAGTCACCACAGAAGTTAAGCGGATGGTTTGGGCCGGTAGCATTACTTGAGCAAACGGCTGGGTGTGCCCTTGTAGACGGGCTTGGTAGACGGGCTCCTTGGGTGGGTGCGGGTGGAGATCATGGGGGCCATTTAAGCTCGGTCTGGTTTGTTCTGTTTTATTTACTTCATTTTGGGAGGTATTGTGTTACGTTGTTTTATTCCGGTCTTTCAAAACTAAGCGGAACCACTTTGGTATAATCTGTGGTTCCAGAAGAGAAGAGCTTCAGAGGTCATATTAGTCAAAAAAGAGTACAGTACCTACTATGGGCTGCGTATTTACATTCTCCTAAAATTCATACGTTGACGCTCTAGGCTCCACTGTGATGGTTTTGAAGGGAGGTCTTTGGAGGTGATTAGGTTTAGATTAGGTGACCAAGGCGGGGCCCCTATGACTAGTTCCTTGAAAAGAGGAAAGAGAGAGGGAGGTGTCTTTCCAGGAGCACTCACCAAGGAAAGGCCATGTCAGCACACAGAGAGGAGGCAGCATCTACAAGCCAAAAGTGCCCAAACTGTCGGCACCTCGGTGTTCCTAGTCTCCAGAACTCTGAGAGATACATTTCTGTTGTTCAGGCTCCCTAGTTCATAGCATTTTGCTCTAGCTGCCCAAGCTGACAGCGTACGTTCAAAGCCTGGAAGCACCAGCATATCGTGTCTTTCGCCTCTCAGTGAGTGGGATTTATCTGGTGTGAATCCTAGAAATCAAATAATTAGTGACTTCTAAGAGCCATTCCTCGTCAGCTCTTGGTTCATGGATGTTTCCCATACATACTGCTCTGGCAATTGGCCGGATGAGAATTTCTGGGTGGCATGTTGCGGGGGGGGAGCTATTATTCAACATTCTCCCTGCATTTGCCAGAGTTTGGGTACAGAGATCCCTTATATGTGAAGGAAAAAAAAAAAAGAAGAAGAAGGATTTCAGCCACAAAGACTATTGTCATCACGAGCACAAACAATGCATTGTCTCCGTCTTGCAAAGCCAGCGACAATTTATGCTGAGTGAGTGGTAAAAAATAATGCTGATTTAATTATATTTCCTATCAATGTACGTGCCAAGGATGGGGTGCTAATAAATTCCTATTTTTTACAAGGCTGTGTCTTTGTTAGTACCTAAATAATTCGTTTTTTCTTTTAATTTGGTAAATGACTGTATCACATTGAGTATGCATCTGTGCATGTATACAGTGAGGAGGAAACAAGAGAGACATATTATTCGAGGGAGCATTTTGTTTTAATTTAAGGCAATAGCTGTGTGTCCTGTAGGCAGAAGCCAATGCCCGCTAAGGCACATGAGGATGTTAGACTGTAAATAGTTTTAGACATAAATATAAATATATATATATATATATATATATATATATATATATATATATATATTCAAGGCCATGGCTGCTTGTACAGGGAAATACAGCCACACCTCTGGGGTGCATTTCCTGCTAGCGTCTACACCTCTGTCTCTTCTGGTGTCAGTGGTAGATCTCGCCAGCCCTCTTCTCTGTTGTGGGCACCCTAGGCAAATGGGCCTGTCTCCATGTGCTCTGCTCCCTGCCCGTGACCTTAGGAAGTCTTCAGTGATCTTAAATACATGGATGGATGGATGAGTGGATGAGTGAATGCCACCTCTGGACCAGGAAGATGGCTCTGAGTGAAAGCTAAGCCCTACTGAGGCAAATTAGTAGTTTGCTGTATCGCAGGCCGAGGATTTCAGGTGAGAAGTGTGGTTTTAACTAGTCATGATCACATTTAATCGTTTTTCTAAGGCCGCAGGATGGGAATATCTAAATTAGGTCGCATGTAATTAATTAGCGTACGTATATATTTTTATTTTGGGGTAATCATGACAAGGAAAGGTAAATAAATTTATTGGCGTGCTTGAGACGTACGTGTGTGGGGGCGCGTATTCCGGAGGTTTAACAAACAAAATGAAAGGTCTTTTGTAAACCTGCGTGTCGACACGCACGCGAAGCTCTTATGCTGTTTCTCAGCCCTTCTGTTTGCTCCTTAAAACTAGCATTTTCCATGCCAGCACCCCAGGCCACCGGGGGTGGAGGGACACATTTGATCACCCGGGTGTAGGTGTATTCATGAGAGATAAATATTGGGAATTCAAGAAAGCATGCAAAACATTAAGGTCTCAAGCCACACCACCATGAAGTGACCCTGTTTCTTCCTGGCCTCCACGGGCAAATCTTCCCACAGCTTCCCACAAACTGGAAGGAGCTGGTGTGGCGGGGAACGTGGGAAAGTCAAAGCGACTTGGCAGGATTTGGCGGGGAGGTTGAACGTATTGCTGTTTGAATATTTTCCCCTGCTTTTGCTAATAAGGCATGACAAATGGAGTCACCTTTAATACTTCTCTCACTAATAATGTCATAAAAAATACCCTCCCTTTCATTGTGACCTCCGGCCAGTCATCAGTGGGCTAATGAAGAGAAGCTTGCGACAGGTCTCACCTGGGCAGCGCTGATGGGGGCTTCCCCCGGGTTCTGCCCGGTCCGTACTGGCACAGCCTTTCTGGAACTCCCTGTCAGATCAAGGCAGCGTGCAGAGGTCTGCACAGCCCAGCCCCCGCATCCGCACAGTGCCGCGGTCATGAGCACGTCCCCCGTGGAGGGGGCAGAGGGGGCTGTTGGTCCACTCCAGATGGCTGTTTCAGCAAAGGGGCCTTTTCTAACGTGTACACCTATGGTCAGTATTCCAAATTACCACCACTCACTACGTTTTTCTCTTTCCCTGGGCATCGTTCATAAATTCGTGCCAGAAGTTTGGCACGAGTGGAAGTGAGCAGCTCCCCAGTTAATATTTTGGAACGGGGCTGAGAAATACAGTGACTGTCTTTACAATGAAAAGACAGAAGGGAAAAAAAAAAAAAAAAAAACAGAAAACAGAAAACAGCATCAACCGAGGAGAAACAATCTGGCCAAATCACTAATAGTGCCATTGTTTAGATGTATGAGTCCCTCATTCAGTAAAAGCTTGGATTTCTGAACTGTATCCAGTAATGTCAGACGTGGAGATAATTCATATAATAGTTTAGGAGCTGCCTGATGTAAAATATAAAATCTTCCTTCAGATCGCTACCTCAGATTCTTGAAGACAATAGACTATTCCAGCAGCTAATTTCAGTAGATATGTAATGCTAATGATTAACCTTTTCTTTATTAACACCTATTGAAATAATGAAACGTCGAATGCACTTTTTACGCTTCAGAAGCAACAGTGACACCCTAACATACACTTGAGGGTTCGTGCGTGCTCCCTCGCAATCGTCCCAGGCAGCGGCTTCAGCGGGGCACGCGATGGTCCAACCAGACAGCCACCCTCCCCATCAGCCCTGCGTTCTCTCACCTTGTGGGGGGTGAACCAGAGGATCCCCATTCCAGGTGAGTAGTTGGTTAATGATTTGCATTAAGAAAGCACAAGAATGTGGAGCAAACCGAAATAGCAACAAAAATTCTCAGGGACCCTTGGTCCCCTGAATGTGATTATCTCCACGTAGCAAAGAAGAAGATATTGAAAGCTAAACTTAAACCCCAGACCAAACAATCTTAACTTGGTCTGTCACGGGTACAGTCTTGCATTGCAAAGCTCGTTCTGTAAGATTTTCCCAGCATGCTCCTGATGAACAGTTCTGGGCCCTTTCTGAGGTGCATGAATTATTTTAGGTCACTAGGATTCCCATTGGGTACGCTGTGGTAGTTATAAAATTCACTACCAGGAAGTAAGCATTAAGTCTGGTCTTTAAAAAAAGATTGATGGTAATAATTATAGTGTTAAGATACTTGAAAGTGGAAAACAATTACTTTATGAGACAAAGAGGAAATTTTAAAACCACACGGCCGATTCTTAGACTTTCGTAGTTTTTCAAATACTATTTGAAAATTAGAGGAATTAATCTGAAAAATTGGAATAAGCGTCAACTCAGAGGAATCGCTTCTCCTATGAATCCTTTTTCCGCCTGCAATTAACAGGCAGTTAATATGCAATTTTAAGCCACTTTTAAATTTAGGGGGGAAAAAAAAAGAGAAAGGCACAGTTTTGCCGTGTCCTGAATTATTCAGTTAACGCACATTTGGGTTATGTTATGATACGTCACAGTGATGGCTGAGTAGGAGTCCAAGTATAATGTGAAATAAGAGATTATAAGAGATATATTAGGAACTGTTTTTTTTTCTAAACCTAAGTTAAAGACAAAAAGTAGAGTATATATAGATACTAAAGTCATTCTAGTTTTCATTAGAAATGTGCTTATTCACCCTTCATTCAGAGGAAGCTAACCTGTGAAGCTCATTTCTTTCATCTAGGGAGAAGGAGGAGAGTCACCCGTATGTTACAGGGGAACCGCTGCCTTCGTAGGGTTCAATTAGCTCAGTCTGAATGCACTCCTGGCTCCTGGAACCACTCTTCATTTATCAAAGGCTGGAGCTGAAGCAGCGAATGTTTAATGATAAAGGTTATTTCTTCATACGAGTTGAGTCCATTTCAGCCACGTTGAAGATCAGAAATAAATATAGGACTGCCTTTAGGTCTGTAGGGACTGTGTTAATTGCGCGGGCTGGAGACTGAAATAAACATAATCAGACGTAATGACATGGTGATAAACGTGCTGAATCATATTCTCACATTAGCAGTTAATATTCCACTTTGGGATTAAATTGAAACAATGGAGAGCCTGTGTGCTTTCTGTCCCCCCAGCCCCCGGCCCCCGCCGTGATGAACCACCAGGAGACTACTTGGCACAGTGGTGGGTGGACGCGGGGACAGTGGGAGTGAGACTGCGCAGCGGGCTTCACGCGAGGATGTCCCCGAAAAGCCGTCTCAAAGGCACTGCAGCGAATGCGTTTCCGCTAGATAGAAACGGCAGCATTTCTTTTTCTCAATTTAGAGAAAGCGTGCATAACGGGAATGCTGTGAAGGATGGCTTCACTTAATAGTGTCTTTCATTTTTAATTGCCAGATGTATTTCCCGGTGAGAAAGCCAAGAGCATAATTTACCTTGCTTACATAAAATTGTCGGTTCCCGATGCCCAAGAATGGAGTGCACTGCAGAGAAATAAAGGAGTTAATACTTCATTATCTTTATTAACTTGACAGAGAGTGAGCTTCCTAAGACTGTATTCGGGGATTGACTAAATTACACAGCAGATTCTATCATTTCCTCCGGAGGACACAAGAGAAAATCTTGACAATGGAGACTATGGCAGAAATGGCTCTAATATCAGAAATGACACGTTTCCCCCGCTCTTTATATGGAGAGGTGAGGGGATTGGGGAGAAAGAGCTGGGGTTGTTCTCTCAGCGGCGAAGACAGAGGAGAGCCCCAAGTACCGTGTGTGTGTGCGTGTGCGCGTGCTTGTGCACTGCAGACATGAATAGGCTTACGTGTGTACAGTTTCTTCCCGTAAAAACTCAGAAATTTATGTGTAATATCGAATTCACCTGCCTTGCAGGCAGCACCGGGGGAGGGTTTTATGGTGCAGTTTCTCCTTATTCTGATTTATTCCCTTGAAAATGGAAGTGTGATAAAAGGCTAATCAGAAATGGATTGCTTTGTACACAACGAGATAATGAATTCCTATTACAAGGATGCATAATCATAAGAGGTGGTAAACCGCCTCGCTCTTCTGGCACCTTCTCCGAGTCCAAGGTGCTCTGCCGTGCCTAACAGATTTTGTGTGCAAGTGTTTGTGCGCGTATGAGCCATCAACGAGATCTTTACTTTTAAAGTAAGTCTTTGGCTTTTCTTTCCTCCCGCGGCAGGTGGAAACTGTGCTGCAAAGTGCATGGGCTGAAATAAATCTGATGTGTGGGAAGACATTATAATGAGACACTAATGAGGGCCCTGAGTCCAAAGAAAGAATGTCACCTGGAAATTGTGATCAGGGAGAGCGAGCTAATGAGAAATCACTGCAGAACACAGACCTGATGGTCCCCTCTGTGCCAGCCGTCCCTTCTGCCTGTCCTTGCTCCTTCCCACAGGGCTGCTTCAGGGAAGGGAGGCAGACGTGCCCGGCAGAATGCTGGGTCCTCCAGGGCGAAGCCCGCCCTGGGCGGCAGCACCCTGACCTGGGCTGGAAGGAGGAGCCCCAGAGCCGGACCGGAGGCAAGTGGGGAGCCCTCCTCTTCCCTGGATGCGGTGCAGGCGTTCACAAAATGAGCGCCTCAAACCTCTGCGGATCTCTGCTTGCACGCTAGCTAGCATCCTTCTTCTCTCTTCTTTGAAACTCCCGCAGACTTTGGAGCTTTCAAACTCACGCCACGCACTCGCTTTTGGGGTGGAGTCGAATGCCACGGTGGCTGTAAAATATCGATCAGGACCGAACGTTTTCCTTCACCTTAACTTCTTTGACTAGACCGTTTGCCTCGGTGTTTAATCTCTGCTGTTGGAAACGGAGCCCTTCTCGAAGCAACTCTTGAGACCGGGGCACTTCATTCCCTCTCAAACCGTTTTTCTTCATTGCAAGCTCTACTGCTCATTTGAAAGTAATCACCTCTTTACTGAAAGGATTACACGGCGTCGGTTGGGAACTTAAAAGATCGCACCATTGACTGGAGAAGGGAACAGGAAATCCCACGCACATGCAGGAAATACATTTATTCTCTCGTCTCTTCTTTCACTGTTCCCTTCAAGTGTCCCCAACATCACACTGTGTCAATGAACATATGCTTCTGGTGGTTAAAACAAGATTGTGTTTTGTGACATTGGCTAGCCTGGCTAGTGCTAGCATGTGAGTCGTCCTGAGTGGCCGCCCCCCCCTTCCAGGGAGCACAAAACAGGGCGGGCTTGCTTCCCCGCATTCAATGCGCCCCTCTCACGGCTGTTCCCCAGTTGAGAACACTCAGGTCCCCTTCCATTGTCCTCCTGACAAATGGTGAGTGTCCTCCATTTGCCGTGTCTGACCTTGACTAATTATGTACAATTGGTGCAGCTGCCCCTGGCTTTACCAAGCGCTGTAACCCCAGAACATGCGAGCAACTTCTCGCGCTAACACAGGACTTCAATTTGAGAACTTCATCACCCCAGACAATGCCTGCCCTTTGTGCGGACGCTCCGTTCGGCCCGCCCTCTGCTACCATATGTTGACAAATAATTTATATTCATCCTGTGCTTTGTCCCTAACTTTTTTAACCGACTGTTTTAAAACACGTTGGAAAAGTTTTCTGAAAGTAATCTACCAAAATAAGTCTGCTAAGATGTGAAAGAAAGAAAGAAAGAAAGAAAGAAAGAAAGAAAGAAAGAGGGGAAAAAAAAGCCCAGTAGAGAAAACACACAAAACACACTTGACGTTATTTATATTTGCTTTTCCGGTCACATTTATGATTCACTGTGAATATTTGCATGGATGGTTTTTAAATGGGTATTTTTCACAGTGGTCCAGATGATCAGAAATGAAGTGGCCACCGGAACTTATGCCATGTGCAGGTTTTCCAAAAACAGAGTCGGGATGACATACACGTATCTATTTCGTGATTTAAAAGCAAATGCAAAACATATTTTTTTCATAGGCTAAAATCAAATAAATCCTTTAATTCTGAAAGTATAAAAGGGCCACTTGGCTGACTATTTTATTATAGTTTACGCTTGCCTTTACCTTTATGTTTCAAGATTTTCTCCACATTAAGCATGTTATGGTTGTCTCTTTGTAAACAAGACATTCTTTTTTTTTTAATATTTTTTTTAATGTTTGTTTTTTTCAGAGAGGGAGAGAGAGAAAGAGATAGAGTGAGCAGAGGAGAGGCAGAGAGGGAGGGAGACACAGAATCCGAAACAGGCTCCAGGTTCTGAGCTGTCAGCACAGAGCCCGACGCGGGGCTCGAACTCACGATCGCGACCTGAGCCAAAGTCCAACGCCCAACCGATTGAGCCACTCGGGAGGCACCCGGAAACGAGACATTCTTAGGGAAAACAGAAGTTAAAAAAATTTTCTTGCGAAAGGAAACTGGTTTAAAAAATATGAAATTCAAACAATTAACGATTGCAATATCAAATATCACGGAATCCAAAAAGTATATGGTGGATCTAATCTAACATGTTGCCAAAAGGGTGAAGCTTCATGTAGCATAAAACCACGGGTTGTACAACTTCTTCTTGCGGGGCTGAGAGGTATCCTCTCTTGTGATCCTAATCAAGATGCCATTTCTAGACCACTTTCTGTTTTGAAGGTCTAACTTAACACCCCTGTGGAAAGCACATATGGTTACGTCTGTATTTGCATATTTATATATGCAGGTGGAGCTGTAGGTATTTGTGATAGAAAATGTATATTCGCTGTAGCCCTGGCTGCCATACGTGCCAAACACAGGGCAGAAGCAATTTTCATCCTTCTGCTTTGCCCTGGAAGAACACAGAAGGGAAAATGTAAAAGGAAATACGAACCCCAAACCGTAAAGCCATTTTTAAAGGGGAAATCTTCTTGAAGACATGACATCCTCCATTTCCAAACAGCACGGAAATCCGATAAGCCTGACATTCTGGAAATGGATGGGAACCAGACTTTTCGTTTCTTGCATTTTGATGTATTCTGGATGGAACCTGGTTTCGGACACCGTCGGACCGTGAGGTGAAACGAACTCCTTTGCAGTGTATCTGTGTCTGATGCAGGGGGAAAGACAGTGGCCACTGTCAAAAAATAAGAAGAAAGAACGCTCGGAGGAAAACCAACCTAACTTCGCTAAAACAATAAAGTGGCTTTAATACTTGTATCAGAAAATCGCACGGACTTTGAACAATAATTGCAAATTGGATGTGCTAAAAATGCTGTCAGAGCTTTTAGAAACTACCAAGTCAGGGAAATATGAAAATACATTTCTTCCCAGCCAGGTGTCACGGGGGGCGGGGGGGGGGGGGTCCTTCACCCGTGCTGGTCGGGCGGCACTTTCTCACACGTGCTTGATCGTCCCCAAGCCTTTATCTGGGCTCTGGTGTTCTGTTTTGTTCTGTTTTTCAGACAGGAAAAGCATTTTCCTTGTTGCTAACCAGAATTGCAATGCACCATTTCATATGAAATTGGTGCAATTATCCGGTAGCTTTTATACACCTTCTGGAGAGATTTTGTTTAATTTTGTTGAATATTGAGCTTTAATTTTGTTGAATGTTGATGGAGACATCACGTGCATGGGTTTCGTTGCTGCCAGCATTCCTGTAGAAAGAATACCGTGGTACTCTCTCTCTCCTCAGAGCAATGTTTGATTAAAAAAACCATGCCTGTTCTGTTGTCATCGAAGAAGTGGAAAAATGCGAGTTTCCACCTAGTGACATGCTACGTGCGCTGTGTCTCCCCCACAATTTAAGGAGCAGCAGTAATTTTGCAAACCTCTGAAACAGCCCAGATGTCTCCTGAGAAAGGGACTGTTGTGTCTCCTTCTAAAGGGCAACGAGGGGGAGATCGTTGAAGCACTGTCACAATAACACGTGCTAATATTTTAGCTCCCCTAAAGAGAATCCTGGAAAAAGTCACGGAAGTTCTCTCTAGAATCAGTCACCCTCGGTGGGGAATTACTAGGGAAAAGTAGTTGCATCAGTAGGTCGTGTGCAACATTTTCAGGGCTCGTTTTTCTTCAGTCTTACTGTGGAATTACTTATTTCAGTGTAATATGAGGAGGCCCCATTTCAAGTAAACTCTGGCAGTCACACCTGCTCTGCCTCCTTCCGGGGGCCGCGTGAAACTGTAACTAAACATTTATGGGAGTCTCAGTTTACTCAGCTCTTCTACAAATACCCTGAAACAACCTGAAGGAGAAAGACCAGAGAACGCGCCTGGCTCGTGTGTCCAAACGCCTTTCTGATATTTGCCCACAACTTGAAGCTTTTGGAAAACTTGAAATAATAACCATATCCAGTCAGACATTTAAAAATGGAGTCAGGGGCGCCTGGGTGGCGCAGTCGGTTAAGCGTCCGACTTCAGCCAGGTCACGATCTCGCGGTCCGTGAGTTCGAGCCCCGCGTCAGGCTCTGGGCTGATGGCTCAGAGCCTGGAGCCTGTTTCCGATTCTGTGTCTCCCTCTCTCTCTGCCCCTCCCCCGTTCATGCTCTGTCTCTCTCTGTCCCAAAAATAAATAAACGTTGAAAAAAAAAATTAAAAAAAAAATAAATAAAAATGGAGCCAATTTTCCCAAGCAATGCATAATCTGAAGTGTTTACCTGTACGCTGATAGAAACACGTCACATATAAAATAATGTGTTTTACACAGAATACTTATCTTCCATGGTTCTTGTTTGGCATTTTCCACAAGGAACAGAATGGAGAAGAACCCAGAAAAAGAAATGAGACCTGCCTGGTGGGTCCAGCTGGGCGGGGGAAGGGAGGTTCCCAGCACGGACAGACTGAGGGGGTCGGGCACCAAGAATCATTTAACAAGAGATTTTAAAAGATTAATTTAAAAGACTAATCTAGTGTAAGGCAAATTCAATAGGCTGAAAGACACGCTAAGTCCATTTTCAGTTGAAATGAAAGAAAAAATAATTGCTGACTTGTCCAGTTGAATGATGTTGCAAGTATGATTCGTTTTTAAAATGTACAGCTTTCTCAGACTGGAGATGATATTATCAGAGGCTGTTTAGTTAAGCACCGCTCGGAACTGCTAGCAGGTTCCAGAACACCTCTGGGGGCTGGCCTGGGAAGATGGACACTGTCCGCAGAAGAAGCCCACTCTGTGTCCTCTTTCCCTAGGGCTGGGGGTCATGTCTTCCCAAGCGTGTCCCTGAGACACCCTGATTTCTGCCAGAACAGACGTCTCCCTGCCTCATACCCCCAGACACCCCACATGAACTTGCTTCCCGGCTTCTAAGCTTTGTTACACCTTCCTCTCTTGACTTGTCTGTTTCATGCGTCTAACATCCTGGAGCTCAGCTCACGTTTATCTTCCCCTAGATGGTGGCCTGGTGTTCGGCACCATACCAACAATAGGCGTCTCCAGATGAACTAAGTACAGATGGGTGTGTTTGTACTTCTACATACGGGTTCGAGCACTGGTTAATTATTATACTATAGCAAGAACACTAGTCAAAGATATAATCTAAATATTTCTTTCTTGGGGCGCCTGGGTGGCGCAGTCGGTTAAGCGTCCGGCTTCAGCCAGGTCACGATCTCGCGGTCTGTGAGTTCGAGCCCCGCGTCAGGCTCTGGGCTGATGGCTAAGAGCCTGGAGCCTGTTTCCGATTCTGTGTCTCCCTCTCTCTGCCCCTCCCCTGTTCATGCTCTGTCTCTCTCTGTCCCAAAAATAAATAAACGTTGAAAAAAAAAATAATAAAATAAATAAATATTTCTTTCTTTCTTTCTTTCTTTCTTTCTTTCTTCTTTCTTTCTTTCTTTCTTTCTTTCTTTCTTTCTTTCTTTCTTTCCTTCTTTCTTTTAAAAGTTTACTTATTTATTTTGAAAGAGACAGAGACAACGCTAGTACGGTTTGGGCAGAGAGAGAGGGAGAGAGAACCCCAAGCAAGCTCTGCACTGTCAGCACGGAGCCCAATGTGGGGCTCAAACTCATGAACCGTGAGATGCTCCAGTAGTTCCAGGCTGGGGTGCCTGGGTAGCTCAGTGGGTGAAGCATCCAATTCTTGGTTTGGTTCAGGTCATGATCTAATAGTTTCTTGAGATGAAGCCTTGGGTTGGGCTCTGTGCTGACAGTGTGGAGCCTGCTTGGGATTCTGTCTCCCTCTCTCTCTGCCCCTTCCCTGCTCTCACTCACTCTCTCTCTCTCTCTTTCTCTCTCTCTGTCTCTCAAAATAAATAAATACATACATTTGAAAAAATAAATAAAGTGCAAATCATCAAGTTGACCTCTAGTAGGGAGAAAGAATCCTTTTGGATGTTACCTTAAATTTTTGCTTTAATGCACTTACATTTGGAGTTCTAGAATTCAATTCAGTGATATGTTTTTCATAGAAAAAAAACTACAACCACCGTCGGCATCATGCTCTAGTTTTCAGAATACTGCCTGGGAAACAAATTCTAAAATAAGCCATAAGCGACAGCCAGGCTTGGTCGGTTCATCTGTAAAATGGAAACCATGGTCACTTTGGGGATTGTTTTGAATATCAGAAATCCGATAACTTCTCAGGATAGTACATGGCACAAGGGAGGTGGTTTAACACAAAACAACATAAAATGAAGCAAAAACAAACAAAAAAGATTCGGAAAAAATAAAACCGCCAAATTGTTAGAGAGTAAATCTCTCTCTGGAAGCCATGTGAATCTGGACGCTGAGGAGTACAGAGAATTGCCACCAAGCTGTGCCGTCTGGGGCTCTGTGCACCACCCCCAGAGTCCTGAAGCCCAAATGCTCTGGAAAGTTGACAGCTTGGCTAACAGTGGTTCATACAGACTCCCCTCCCCCCGCTCCCCACCTCCCCTCCCCAGACCTCTGTAGCACCTGCCTCCCAAATTCTAGCCTCCCCACTTGACTCCATTATTTGGGAACCAGGATCGCCCTTAAGCCAGAAAAAATAGACGCCAGATAAACCCTGCCCATCGCTCAAGGCAGGGACAGCCCTGTGCCATCTCTGGAGGACACACGTCCTTATCCCTCAGGGAAAAACACTCTGCTCCAGCACCCTGCCCACAGACCTGGACACTTGCACTCCTTAAACCACGGAGAACCCAAGATCCCTTCCTACCCCAGACACTTGCTTCCGCTGCGTTATTGAAGCTGCTACTTTCGTGTGGGTTCGGGCACAGGCAGTCACAGGTGGGACCACTGAAGATGTTTTCCATTCAGTTTAATCCTTTCCCATAATTGAAATGGTGAACAAGAAGGTGCTAGACCATACAGCCGGGTAGGAAGTAACGGGGACACACGAGCTCCGAATCTTTCTTCTAGGTGATGTCTCAGTCCTCATGCGGAGCGTGCAATGAAGGAACAAATCCATCAATCAACCCCAGATCTTTATGGCACAAGTATCCCTATTTATTTCTGTTGAAACAGTCACTATGTTTTTTTCCAAGCTGAATGCAAGTGGTTAAATTTCTTCCCAGACAATATTGCCATGAAACAGATTAGGAGGAATGGAGCCCAACAGTGGAGCTCTAGGTAGAAATGTCCCATTTAACAATGCTGCAGACTTTCTTAACTGCCCCTTTCTCTGCCTCATTTCCAGGCTTCTAGAGCCTGGGCTGTCCCACCGTGGCCTGTGGCAGCCCCACCCGAGGTGGAGATGTCGCTTCTTGGGGTCCAGGGGTGCCCTCGTTTTCTGGTATTGCTGCAAAGAGTCCAGAAATGTTTAAACAGCATGTTCTCAGGCACTGAGGGACATCAAGGTGGGGAATACACAACCCTCTTGATGGAATCACTTCGTGCAGCCACTCCAGTTGTGTGTGTGTGTGTGTGTGTGTGTGTGTGTGTGTCTATCTATCTATCTATCTATCTACAGCATGTGACCCTCTGCTGGAAATGCAACTTACTCTATCAGACATCTGAGCCGAGTACAACTTCCCAGGTCTCAGAATTCTCCCAATTCGAGGTTAGTCCGGGTCAAAGTCATCTATGCACATGCGTCTCTGCAGTGTCTGGTAATTTTGGAGCCAAAGATCTTTTAGTGGGAAAGGGATTTGATTTGGGGCATTCCTGTCTAGGACATGTCCAGGACCCGGAGGCCAGGACAGTGGAGGTCCCAGGGCTGTGTAAGATGTCCTGAAAAGCAGGGTATGGCAGCAGAGAACAAGCACTGCTGAGGCCGCCATCCCCCACTAGCCCTCCCCCGGGGCCCCAATGGTGTTGCACACCCTTCGCATTTGGTGTAGCGAAGGCCCTCCAGCCTTGTGTCCTCGGCCAGAGCAGAGCATGTCCCAGAGCAGCGAAGGCAGTGTTTGCCCTTAAGTGTGTAGCCATCGGCCAACCTGCAGGGGTGAGAGGAACCTGCCGATCGCCACGCCGTAAACATTCCCACCATGATGACTTCCATCCACGAAGTTGACATCACTGAGCATGGACGGAGCCAGGATGCTGGGTACCCGCGCCCCCCCCCCCCATTACGTAGTATTTCTGTCATCCGGGTGCAATCGGCCTGAGGAACCTGGAGACCACAAACCATAGAAAAATATACTAAAATAATTAGGCAGCGATATGCATTATTTATTACTTATGTCTTTATTATCAGTTATTTACTTGTAAGTTTGTACAGTTTAGTTTCTAACAATGGGTGTTTTTACCTCACGGGTGCAGGCTGGCCCCAGTTCACCACTGGAAACAAGCTACCCTGACGTTTTCCGTCACTCGTAATATTTTAATAAGAACCGTTCTCAAGTTTAGCAAGGAATCGACAGCCATGAGCTTTCTACAATAGATTTGTCGGTTCCCCTTTCCTCCAAATACAGCGTCCCCTATAGGCCTTGGTCTGCTAGGTTGGCTTAGCCATTACCCTGTACCATTCTAGATGGTTACTCATGGACTGTCTTTGCCGCTTCTGGCTTTCCTCCACTGGGACCTGTGAGTGTCGCCAGGGCAGAGAGTTTTATGTGGGTTCATTGAAGCTTCCCTGGTGCCCCTGGCACATAGGGGGCCCTTAGTAAGTACTTGCCAGAAGGACAAGAACTTCTCCAGGTACAAGCACTTGGGCTTTCTACACTAGCGGTAATAAGATAGGGAGAAATACAAATGGGGTCCCTGGTTAAACGTCCATCTCTTGATTTTGGCTCAGGTCACTATCTCACAGTTCATGTGTTCAAGCCCCACACTGGGCTCTGTGCTGACAGCTCAGAGCCTGTTTTGGATTCTCTCTCTCTCTCTTTATCTTTCTCTGTCCCTCCCCCACCCTCTGTCTCGCTCAAAATCAAGAGATAAACATTAAGAAAAAGAAATACAGGGGCGCCTGGGTGGCGCAGTCGGTTAAGCGTCCGACTTCAACCAGGTCACGATCTCACGGTCCGTGAGTTTGAGCCCCGCGTCGGGCTCTGGGCTGATGGCTCAGAGCCTGGAGCCTGTTTCCGATTCTGTGTCTCCCTCTCTCTCTGCCCCTCGCCCGTTCATGCTCTGTCTCTCTCTGTCCCAAAAATAAATAAACGTTGAAAAAAAAAAAAAAAAAAAATTAAAAAAAAAAAAAAAAAAAAAAAAAAGAAAAAGAAATACAATTAACAACTATGTCCCAAGTGGTACAAGAAGCAAAAGGTCACATATAGACCGAGCGGGGGAGGTCAGTTATGGCCTTGCCCTTTCCGAACACATTTGTTGGCCCTCTTGTGACCTTCCCATGGAACAAAGATCAAATCGCGCTCCTCAGTGTGACATGAGGGCTTGTTTCCACACCTGTCTACACCCTGGATCCGGCCGGCGGCAGTGTCCTCTGCTTCCTCCACAGAAGTCTCGTTTTCGGGTTCTGTGCACACTGCTGGACAAGGAGTGGCCCCACAGTGACGGAGGCACAGCAGGACGGGGACTTGGAGCCCTGGTCGGGTCAGCGTCAGGAGAGCCCAGTCGACCGTTCAGATGCCCCAGTGCCCTTACCCCGGGCGGGTGTGGTTGGTCGGCCCACCTGCCCACTCAGGGGCCGCTCGCAGGGGAGAAGCCCGTGTTCCCTGGAGAGGCCGATCCGGATTTCACCAGCAAAGCTCAGCCAGGAATTAGGGAGGTGGCGTTTGAGGGGGAAAGACGGTGATTTTCAACCCAGCAACTGTTCCACTGCAAATTAGGGAGCCTCACAGGGCACCTGGCTGGCTCAGTCCGTAGGGCATGTGACCCTTGATCTCAAGGTCGTAAGTTCAAGCCCCACGTTGGGTGTAGAAATTACTTAGAAAAAAGTCCTTGAAAAAATAAACGAGGGCGTCTCGCTAAAAGGGTGCCCAGTGCTTCCCACGTCTCGATGCCAATCTAACCGCCTGGAAGGCAACGTTCTCACTCTTTATTTTCTGGTTCTTTTTGTCTTACGCTTCCTTTTCTGCCCCTTTCACCGGCATAAGCAGGGGCATCGGGTGAGAGATGCTGCGAAGGAGGAGCTGGGGAGAAAGAACCCTGAGCTCCATGAAGCAACCATTACTCCCCGTTGTTGTCTAAGATTTTGATAGAACACGCCTCTCAAAAATTTTGCTTTGACAGAAAAATCCTTTGCATGCAAGGAAGCATCGTGTAACTTTGGAAAGTGGAATCCCATTACTGCCGAGTGACCCTTCCTGGACGGTGGCCCGGATCAGCCGGCTGTGCCAGCGGGCACATCGGGGCACGTTTGCAAATGCAAGCCGTGCCATGGAGAGGTGTGGCCGCACCATAGCTAGAAAATTAATCTTGGTTCCTAGAAAGCTTAGGAGCAGAAAAAGACACACAAGGGTTAATGCAATTTCCATCCCAGCGAGTTTTGCTTGCCATTATTTTCTTTTTCTTTTTTCCCTTTTAACTGATTCGTAGCATAAAATCTTCCTGGACACCTAATTATCAAGCCAGTTCACAGTCACAGCTGCCTGCTTGCAGAACCCATTAGATGCAGCAGTTGAAGCCTCCGTAATTCCCCAAACTTCCCGGGTGTGAATATTAAGAAAAGATTTTTACATGTCATATGCAATTCCGAGGTGGAGTGAATGGCCTCCAAGATGACGAGCACTGAATGCTTGTCCATCACTCCATTCACTGGTTACAGGTGGTCTCATTTTCTACATTCAGATATCGGCTGGCTATGACAGCAGGCACTTAATTTGCATGTTCGACAGACAACAAACGGCCCCGTGCATGTCAAAATAGGTGGTGATGCGTGACAGTTTCTACACAATACTGTCTCCTCTCTGTGTGACCTTTGACCTCGCGGCATGTCTTTTTTCCGCCATCAGAAAGAAACCATATATATACATATACATGTACACACACACACACACACACACACACACACACATATATATATATACACACACATGTATATGTATATATATGCACTTCTCTGCTTTGGAATATATTTGCTACCAAATTGATTATTTTCCTTTCTTCTTCCTCTTCCTCCGCCTCCTCTGCTTCCCCCCCCCACCTTTTAAAGGATGCCAGGCATCTGGATTTTCATCGTAACTGCTACAAAACTCTGCCAGGGGAACCTCATAAAATTTAAAAATAGAGAGGCTGTGCAGACAGGAAGCTGTCTTGTCGAAACCCATTGTAGTTAAATTGCTTGGAACTTTTTAATAAATGTAACCTTTAAGAAGGAACTCTAATCAGGTTAATTTTTATTTAAGACGATCATAAAATTAGGATCTCAAGGCTTTTCTTTAACTTGTGTTAATTAGATTCCTGTCCTTGGAACACTTTTAATATTAATATTTCACCATGGTTTTAAAATTACTTCCCTTAATTGCAGGTTTGGCTGGCCGGTATTAAACAGAACACCCAGTTATTCTCATTTTCTGTAATCGGCATGAGGAGCCCAAGCCCCTCCCTTGCTCTCCACGGAAACCTGCTAATGAGAACACAGCTCACAATTGTGCTTAAAAGGTTAAAAGAGTGTGAACCTGAAAATGCCCTGGAGTAGTGCTGACATCACCAAGTCCTGGGACCTGCGCTTTTTGGGGGATCCTTGGCAATTGATGTCGCGCTGAGATTTCAGCTGGAGTGCCTCTGCTGTGCGGAGGGACCTCGGGGCCTGACCCGAGCTCAGGGGCCCCACACACCCCTTGTCTCACCAGAGAGGAGCATAATCCATTCCCCAATCCTATTTTAGTGCTGGGTCTTGTTTTAATTAAGAATTAAAGCATGACAGCAGATAATCGCGCCCCCCGGGTGTTCTAAGATTTGAGCTGCAGCTGTGAACCCAGCACCCCGGGGGCGCTTACCCCATGATCACCCCACCTCCGGGGTCGCCCTACGAAGGGCCCAAGGAGAGCACGCAGGGCACCGTGGCTGGCTGCATCCTGTGCTCGGTCTGTGGGCCAGGGTGCAGAGGGTGGCCTGCCTTCCATGGGATGAGCTCACACAGGCACATGCACCGCGTCCTACACTCTCAGAGCAGGAGACAGAAGTGCTGGGGATCATAGTCCTCCTCAGTGGGGTCAGGACCTCTGTGCTACAGAGGGAGGCACTGACGAGAATGGCGGGCTTGCCAGCATCCGAGGGCACGGCGTGCAGGCATGCTCCCCTGCCCGATCTAGATGCCCAGGTCTTCTCTGGGGACCGTCCTCAGTTTTGGGGCCGCTGGTCAGGGAGGGTGCGGGCCAAGTTCAAACGAAAGTGAAAAAAAACACACCATTTCCAAGGAGACGATGCGCCTTTCCCCTGTCAGGTAGGCGGATTTTGTTTTTGCCTGGTGATGTCTATGCAGCGGGTGATTTCAAAGCAAGTCAAGCACAGGTGTGGGTCACAGAGCCCGGCTTCGAGGCTGCCCTGGTTCTACGGCAGCTCCCTTCCCGGGGTTGCAGTGTGAAATTGCACAGAGCACTTATAAGCCCAGCATTGAATTTCGAAACCTGCAGGCTGTGCTGTGGTCCTAAGCATTTGAACGTGGCATGTTTCTGGGATGGGTTTGGCCCTCGGGGGGAGATGTGAGAATGCCTTAGCCAGTATGTGGGTGCACATCAATGTCAATCTATGTGTGCCCTCCCCATTTAGGCTGTGAGACAACCTGGGGAAAGGCCAGGACAGCCACCTACTTCTTGTTAGTGTAGATAGTGGGACAGAGCTCTGGATGTGGCCCTGGACAGCCCCTGGTCAAGCCCCAGCTCTTTCTAGCTGTGTGACATTCGTCAAATGTCTTCAACCCTCTGTGCCCTGGTTTCCTTGCCTATAAAAGAGGGAACAATAATAGTGGGTATTTACTTCATGGGCTGATGGTAGAATTAAATGATTAAATATTTGGAAAGTGTAGTGGGTTGAATGCTGTCCCCTCAAATTTGTGTCCACTGAGAATCGCACAATGTGATCTTATTTACAAATGGGGTCTTTGCAGAGGTAGTTAGTTAAGGATGTCAAGATGACAATCTACTCACCGGAAATCCAATGACCGGTGTCGGATGAGAGACGTAGGAGAAGGTGATGTGAAGGTGGAGACAGAAATAGGACTGATGTACCTACAAGCCAAGGCACACAGGGGTGGCAGGCAGTCCCCACAGGAGAGGAGAGCCCCGGGGTGGATTCTCCTTCAGAGCTCTCAGAAGAAACCAGCCCCGACCACACTTGAATTTGGACTTCTGGCCTCTTGAGCTGTGTGAGAATATATTTCTGTTATTTTAAGCCACCCTGCATGTGAAAATTTGCGATAACAGCCATAGGAAATGCTTCTAGAAAGTATCTAGAATTATCAAATGGCACATAAGTACAATGTAACTGTTTTTTTTTACATAAGAATTAGTAGAAAACATTTTTAAAAAACAGACACCTGCACGACCCTGAGAAACTCTTCAATCTGGAGATTAACATGTAATAAATTATTTAGATGGTCACTGGCACCTATAAGGTGCCTAAAATTACAGACATTGTTTCCCGTATGGACTTCAACAGCAGTTCTGTGACTGAGATGAATCGATACAGTGATAATTATAAAACAGCACGAAGACGCCGGCAGATGCAGGGGACGCTTACAAGCGAGATGAACTCCGGACCCATTTCCAGAAGGAGGTGATCGCCAAGGAGAATCTTAGCAGGTGATTAGGAATAATTTAAGGCAAAGTAGGCCACGGGGCCAGCAGGGGCAGGCTCTCTGCCTTCAAGGAACACATATGTCCACCAGACCCTGAGAAAGAAAATGACACTCATAGTGCTGAAGTCCCCAGGAAAGCATTTCAAACCACATCACTGCTTCCGTATTCAGAGTTGACACAATCCCAAATGTAGCTTTGGTTATTCCTATGCATTTCGTTTTAGATGTATCAGATATAACCTTTATCTTGAAACCAAATATATGTATATATATAAATACACACACACACACACACACACACACACATATAATTTATTTCAGTTTATGTAAAGGATGTCATAAACATCCTTCTTGTGAGATTCTTCTGCTTGTTGGTTTTCCTGCTGCATTAGAGTGCGGAACTGTACCTGGATTTATTGATTGAATCTCCTGTTGAAGTCATTTGGCTTGGTTGAAAATTGTTTGCGCAAACCTTCCCACTAGGAAGGCGCACGCACACCTCTCCATGCGAACACACACCACAGAGCGAGTACGTGTGGGCGGGGCTTCTAGGGCACAGCTTGTGCACGTGTCCAGCTCTCTGAGCATTCGGTGATGGCTCTCCCGAGCTGGGTCTGTTTCCTCTCCCGCTGGGATTTGTTGGTGTTCGTTTTCGTCTCGCTCCTCACCACCGTGGATGTTTTCAAAATTGTAGGTGTTGCCTGTCTGATGGACAGGAACAAGAATCTCCCGGTGCTTTTGATTTGTGTTCCTTGATTGCTTCCTGTTTACATCTTTTATTTTATTTATTTGTTTATTTATTTTTAATTCTTTTTCATGTTTATTCATTTTTGAGAGACAGACCAGAGCGTGAGCGGCGGAGGGGCAGAGAGAGAGGGAGACAGAAGCCAGAGCAGACTCCAGGCTCCGAGCTGTCAACACAGAGCCCGGCAAGAGGCTCGAACTCGCTGACCGCGAGGTCATGACCTGAGCTAAGTGGGACACTCAACCGACTAAGCCACCCAGGCGCCCCAGTTTACATCTTTTATCATATTTCTATTCTGCCATTTATCTTGTTCTTGCTGATTTGCAGTTTTCCCTGCATTCTGAATACCTACCCTTTGTTGTTTTTTTACACTGGAAACATTTCTCAGTTTCTCGATTGTCTTTTTCCTATTTTGTGACCTTGGCTGAACAAAACCTTAAAAATTAAATAATGAAATAGAAATGACTCGTCTTTTTCTTCATTGTTTACTTCTTCTTCCGTTTTATTCTTAAAATGTATATAACATCATTAAAAAAAAAAAAATTAAGACTAGCCATGACAGTTTATTTGTGGTAGTCTCTTTTCCACTGGGACTATCGGTTGCTTCTTTCAACTGTCAGTTTTCCATGTATGTGTGGACTTCGGTCTAGGTTTTCTGTTTTATCTCATTTTATCTTTATGGCGAGACCACCACCTTTGTGATGAGTCTTCATAACAAGTACACGCAAAACAACTCTCCTTACCGTGTTCTTTAACATGTCTGCGACATTTGCTGGGCTTTATTCTTTAAGCATCAACTGGTCACGGTACCCGAGTGGCTCAGTTTGTTAAGCATCCAACTTCGGCTCAGGTCAGGGTCTGTGCTGACACCTCAGAGCCTGGAGCCTGCTTTGGATTCTGTGTGTCTCTCTCTGTCCTTCCTCCACTCACTCTCTCTGTCTCTCTCTCTCTCAAAGTAAATAAATAAACATTAAAAAAATTAGTCAGTTTTAATGGCGACAGATTATTGAATTTTATTTGGAATTATGGGAAATATATAATTTAGCATTAATTGACATTTATAGGTTACATTTTCTATCAATTCATTTCAGTCCCCATCACTGCCTTTCAATCAAGCATTGATCGCCATTTGTCTCCTTCAATTCTTGTACCACCACGTGCTAGGTGTATTTTTAGGTAATTTGTAGGTGGCTTCAACTTTGTTTTTTTTGTAAGTATTGCTTATTATTAGATTTTCTGGGTACTGATGATTAATAAGACAGTTCTTCATTTTTGTGTATTTATCTTATATCCAGCACTTTGGCCTAAATCTCATAGTAGCCATAATAAATTGTCTATATACGCTTGAAATTTTATACATAGACCTAATATTGTCTCTACGAGAAGATTTTCATTTTCCATTTTCCTTCCCAATGGATTTTATGATTTATGATTTTGTTTCTTTTTTTTATTATTTTGTTTTTGTCCCATCTTATGGACAAACAACATGTAGTGTTGAATTCAGGCATTAAAAGAGAGCATTACTGGCCCATGACCGCCTTTAAAGAGAATACTTTCAATATTATACCATTAAGTGTAGCTGTTATAGGTTTTGGGTAGATATTCCATATTAGGTTGAGACACATTTCTATTTCTAGTTTGCAATTAAGGTGTTGAAATGTATCTAAGTTTTATCTGCACCATTTGGAAAGAACATATGACTAAGAGCTTAATTTTCGGGGCGCCTGGGTGGCGCAGTCGGTCAAGCGTCCGACTTCAGCCAGGTCACGATCTCACGGTCCGTGAGTTCGAGCCCCGCGTCGGGCTCTGGGCTGATGGCTCAGAGCCTGGAGCCTGTTTCCGATTCTGTGTCTCCCTCTCTCTCTGTCCCTCCCCCGTTCATGCTCTGTCTCTGTCTGTCCCATAAATAAATAAAAACGTTGAAAAAAAAATAAAAAAAAAAAGAAGAAAAAAAAAGAGCTTAATTTTCTAACACGTGAATAAAAACATAGATCCACATAGAATTTATTATGTAATCTGTTGGATAAGAAATCCAACTTTATTCTATTTTTTTTTTTTTAATATGCTCCTCTTTGGCCCTAATGTGAAATGTTAAGCAGTGACCCATTAATGTCCCTTTCCCCGTTTTGAATGCCACCTTTCTGAAATAGTGAAACCACACACACATTGGTCTGTGTACTTGTAGCCTATATTTTTGTTTTGTTTTTTATAAAATTGTGTGTCTTTTCTTAGACCAGTACCAACATTTTTTAACTTTTTTAGCTTTGTAATACCTTTTAATATCTGACAGGCCAGTTCCTGCATTTTTTCAAATGATATTTTTGGTTACTCTTGTTTATTTTTATACTCTTATTTTATTTTTTAATATATTTTACCAGAATCAAAACATAAAAACAAATTGTGGTTGACATTTTTTAATGAAATTTATTGTCAAACTGGTTGCCACACAACACCCAGTGCTCATCCCAACAGGTGCCCTCCTCCATGCCCATCACCCACCCAACCCTCCCTCCCACCCCCCATCAACCCTCAGTTTGTTCTCAGTTTTTATGAGTCTCTTATGGTTTGGCTCCCTCCCTCTCTAACTTTTTTTTCCTTCCCCTCCCCCATGGGTTTCTGTTAAGTTTCTCAGGATCCACATAAGAGTGAAAACATATGGTATCTGTCTTTCTCTGCCTGACTTATTTCACTTAGCATATCACTCTCAGTTTCCACCCACGTTGCTACAAAAGGCCATATTTCATTCTTTCTCATTGCCAAGTAGCATTCCATTGTATATATAAACCACTTCTTTATCCATTCATCAGTTGATGGATATTTAGGCTCTTTCCATAATTTGGCTATTGTTGAAAGTGATACTATAAACATTGGGGCACAAGTGCCCCTATGCATGAGCACTCCTGTGTCCCTTGGGTAAATTCCTAGCAGTGCTATTGCTGGGTCATAGGGTAGATCGATTTGTAATTTTTGGAGGAACTTCCACACTGTTTTCCAGAGCAGCTGCACTGGTTTGCATTGTGGTTGACATTTTTATTGGAACCATAATAAAATAGGGTTTTGCCACTTATTTAATAAAAATATTATGGGCATATTTATACAATTTCTTTTGTAGACATGTGTTTTCATTTGTCTCCAGTAAACCACCAGAGTGGAATTGCTTCATCGTAGGGTGGACCTGTGTTTAGCTTTAGAAGACACGTCCAGACCATTTTCAAAAATGTTTTTGCCACTTTATAGTCTCACCAGCAAGGTGTAAAGATTCCAGCAGCTCTACATCCTCACGACATTTGTTGTCATTTTAAAAATTTTAGCCATTCTACCGGTTGGGAGTTGTGTCTCCACAGTCTGGACACAGTCCCTTGTCAGATCAGCAGGCCAAAAATGAGTAACAATTCAGATGTCCATAACCAGGACAGTTGTGCTCTAATCATGCAATAGCAAATATACATATTACATATAATTTAGTATGTGGGTATTATATCGAGCAAAATCAATCAGCCACAATAGGAATACATATTGCATGGTCCCACATTGCATGGGACATGCAAACATATTGCCCGGTCCCATATTGCATATTGCATGGTCCCATATTACATGGTCCCATATTGCATGGTCCCATACATGTACATATTGCATATTGCATGGTCCCATATTGCATATTGCATGGTCCCTTGGACATATTGCATGGTCCCATATTGCATGGTTGGGTTTGTGTGTAGGTAAGTGATTATCCAAACGGATGAGAAAAAATGATATAAACGTGTCTTTCTTAAGTCAAAGAGATTCATTGATCATCTCTCTGGAGCTGGGACAGTGAATCATTGCAGCAAGGACCCATCTAGTGTTCCTTATCTTCTCTTGCAACCATTCATGGGGACACGGAGCCGTGACTGCAGGGGTGTGTCGGGCTGGGATCCAGGGACTCTAGCCCTGAATCTGTGTGACAAAGAAAGGTGCTCTAGAGGTGCCTGGGTGGCTGAGTCGGTTAAGTGTCCGACTTTGGCTCAGATCATGATTTAATGGCTCGTGGGTTCAAGCCCCGCATCAGGCTCTTTGCTGACAGCTCGGAGCCTGGATCCTGCTTCAGATTCTGTGTCTCCCCCTCTGTCTGCTCCTCCCCTGCTCATGCTCTGTCTCTCTGTCTCAAAAATAAATAAAAACATTTAAAAATTAAAAAAAAAAAAAAAAAAAAAGAAAGAGAGGGAGAGAGATTCCCAAGCAGGTCCTGTGCTGTCAGCTCTGATGCCGGGCTTGAACTCATGAAACATGAGATCATGACCTAAGCCGAAACAAGAGCCAGTGGCTTAACCAACTGAGCCTCCCAGGTGCCCCAACCATGTATATATTTGCTAATGTAATATAACACAAGAGCTCCCATTCATGTCACTTTTCACCAGTCCCTGCACACCTGTTTCTTCAGATGGTGCTCATCTGCAGCTTTGCTAGTCTGGTGGCTGAGCTCCCTTGCAAAGTACTGGTATGTTGAAATCTAATGCCCAAGGTGATGTCTCAGAGGATGGGGACTTTGGCAGGTGATTATGTTAGGAGGGTGGAGGCATCAGGAATGGGATTTAGGGCCCTGGGAGGAGCAGCCCCAGAGACCACCAGCACCCCCTCTGCCCCTGTGAGAGCACAAGGAGATGTCTGTCTAGGAACCAGGAAGCAGGTTCTCCTCAGACCCTGAATCTTCTGACACCTTGATCCTGGATGACCCAGCCTCTAGTACTGTGAGAACTACGGGTCTGTGGTTTATAAGCCACATAGTGTATGGTGCTTTATTCCAGCCTGAATGGAGCAGGGCACAGAGCAACCGTCTTCCCATGCCCTGTTTCTGTCTATGTAACGCTGGGACCCTTCTGCCCTGTTCCAACCGCCCCAGTTGAACATCCCAAGAGCCCGGTGACCACCACGAGAAACAAAGATGGAAATGTATGCCCAGAGAACCTGCTTCTCCTCTCTGGTGATGAGGTAAGGGCAGCTTGGAGGTGATATAGATCAGAGAAGTTGGGGAACTTGGAGGGTGGAAAAGACCAGAGGTGGGAGGGAAGAGGGTCTCCCATCACAAGGACAAGGTGGGTGATGAGGAAGGCGTGGAAGGTTGAGACTTCACGCAAGAACAACCCTTGACCACCCTGGGATGCAGAGAGGTGTTTTGGGAACAACAGCATGAAAGGAGATCCAGCCAGGCCGGGATGGAACCAAGTAGGGGCAGAAGGGGGGCAGGGGGCTGAAAGGTAATCATCGCTGAGCAGCTAAATAGCTCTCAACATGTTATATTAATGTATGTTCCCTTCCAGGGTATGTAATTTCCTATCTCTTCATTTCTCTTGTGAGTGTTTGCAATTGTTACGTATTTATAATTTTTTGCTAATCTAAAGGATATGTCAGTATGTCACGGTGCTTTGTGCATTTTGTTGATAACTAGGAAGGTTGGGCTACTTTTCTTGTCCATTGGTTATTTGTGTTTATTGTCTCTGAATTTCTTATTCATATACTTTATCTTTCTTCTAGATGGTGAGATAAATATTTATCAGGTTACGAATTTACATTTGATTTCTGGCTTGCTAGTGGTTTGTATCATAAATGGATGATGGGTTTTATTAAATGTGTTTTATGCAGCTTGAAGATGATCAAAAGTAATTTTTCCTTAAACTGTTAGTTTAGTATATTACATGAATAGATTTTCGGATGCTTAACTGTGTTTGAATTCCTTAGATATAGCTGACTTTGCTTGCATTTTAATTAACTTTGCATCTAAATTTATAAGTAAGATTAGTTTATGATAATGTTTTCTTATATTTTTATGTGTGGTTTTAAATCAAGTTATAGCTGCCTTAAAATAAAAGTTGGGTAGCTCTCATTTTATCCCTAGATTGTGAACATTAAAAACAAAGAAATAGCAATTATTAGTCGCCTTGGATGGATTAAACATTTTTGACTGTAAAATTAACTGAGCCTAATATCTTCCTGTGGGAGGTAGTTGTGGGGGGGGGGCAAGAAGGAGGGAAAAATTGTTACTGAGTCAATTTCTTTAAGGGTTGTGGTAGACTGAATAACGGTCCCCAAGATATCCCCATCTTCGTCCCCAGAACCTGGGAATCTTAATCACCTAGTACGGCAAACGGGACATTTACACGTGTGGTGTCATGACAGATCTCGAGATGGGATGATTGCCCCGGATCATGAGGTGACCCTGTACATTGTCACACGTGTCCTAATAAGAAGGAGGCCCAGAGAGGTCTGAAGGTAGATATGAGGGGAGCAGGAGACCGATGTGACACAGGGATGGTCATCGGCCTAGAGATGCGGGTAGCCTTTGGAAGCTCAAAGCCAAGGAAGCATTTCTCCTCCAGAGCCCCCAGGAGGCCCAGTGACACTGCAGCCTTCTGGTCTCCAAAAGGTGAGAGAGTGAAACTACATTGTCGCAAGCCGCTAGCTTGTGACGACTCACCTGTTTCACGCGGCCCTGGGAGCCAAGGAGCAGTGCAGACCAGCTCCTCCAGGGCTCCATCTAATGGACAGTGTTGTAAAGACTGCTGTGTTCTTTGTTTTTTTGCTTTTAAGGTTTTTCTTTTTTTTTAAAAAAAAAATTGTTTTTAATGTTTATTTATTTTGAGAGAGACAGAGACAGAATGCGAGTGGGTTAGGGGCAGAGAGAGAGGGAGACACGGAATCCGAAGCGGGCTCCAGGCTCCGAGCCATCAGCACAGAGCCTGACGCGGGGCTCGAACTCACGAGCCGTGAGATCATGACCTGAGCCGAAGTCGGATGCTCAACCGACTGGCCACTCAGGCGCCCCTAAGGTTTTTCATTTAAAAAATTTTATGTTTATTTATTTTTGAGAAAGAGAAAGAGCGCAAGTGGGAGAGGGGCAGAGAGAGAGGGAGACACAGAATCCGAAGCAGCCTCCGGGCTCCGAGCTGGCAGCACAGAGCCTGACGTGGGGCTCGGGCTCAAGAACCGCGAGATCATGACCTGAGCTGAAG
The DNA here is from genome assembly GCF_028749965.1 of Puma concolor. NCBI lineage: Eukaryota > Metazoa > Chordata > Mammalia > Carnivora > Felidae > Puma > Puma concolor. Next base: position 3,395,925 of record NC_141667.1, on the reverse strand, counting down.
ACAGACGCTTAATCGACTGAGCCACCCAGGTGCCCCATGACTGCTGTGTTCTGAGTGCTAGTGTTTCCTGCTCAGTATAGCAGTTCAGAATATAATGTTTCATGCAAGTTTTGCAATAAATAAATAAATAGGGAAATAATATTTTAATAACATCCAAATTCTAAATTAATCAATGTTTTGTAAATAGCAGCCCAGGGTTATAAGGGAATAAATTACTCACTATTGATTCCACTGTTTTCTAGGAGTGCTATTCATTTAACTTCATCTTGAATCCACGAAAACCAAGGACCAGGTCCTCGTTTGCTCTTCTGTCTCTCACGCTCCATTAATTCTTTCGTGTATTAATTATCTACTTCCCTAACGCTGTGATTGGTAGCATTTCAAATCGTCATTGAAGCAAACTATTTTAAGGGGACTTCTCCGAATATAAAAATAATACGTGCACAATTAAAAACCATAAAACGCACCTTGGGATTCACAGAAAGGTCTGAAGAAGGAATGAAACAGGGACCGTGACCCCCCAGGTGTAAGCTTAGTGGCAAACCCTGTATATTCACGTGCAGTCTGGTCTCTCAATAAAGTTCAATAAAGATAGTTACAAGGGTAGATGCACGTTAGATGTATATTTAAATCTTGCTACTCTGTTGACTTGCGGCATGCATTCAGAATGTCTCCACCAAATAGGAAAAACACTTCCTTCCAAAAGAGGCTCTGTTCTGGAATCCACTAGGTTATTCCTGAATTATTGCACTGCGATTGTACATTTGAAATAATTCGTTTACCGTAGTTATTTTTCACTTGCTATATTTCCATATGTCTGTTCTTCACCGGTTACCTCTCTCCCTTTGGTTTACAACCTCATCAACCATTCTACTTCCAGACTTTAGGATAGTTTTGTACTTCCACAGAGGTATTATTTTTAATAATGTCCTAATTCTACATTTGGCAACATCTTCTAAATGGCGCACCAAATTTTAACAGCGACGAATCATTGATTGTGAATTTCATTGTCGTAGATGAGTGCTGGACGTTTAGATCCATCACGATAAAACTCTACACAGTAAGTTTACGACCTTCCGCATAAACGTGTTCTAGAGTGATCTGCCCCGCGATGATTAAAACCAATGCATGAAATACACAGCGAACCAAGACGAAGTTCTGAATCGATTCAAATTCCTCTTTCTGTACTGGTTGTGCTGCAGCATTTGTGAAAGTCACCCTCGCTCGTAGGGCTGCGTGCAGGGCTGTCCAGGACTCAGGTCCCTCGCCCACATTCGGCCACTGTGAACGAAGAAAGGAGAGGTGAACGTGGCATTGCCTGTGTGGAGGCTGCGTGAGGGTCGGAAGGCTGGAGCCACACGTGCAGGGGTGAAGCAGAGACGTGAGTCCACCTTTATCTGAGGAGGCTTCACGTTTGGTGTTTGACATCCTTTCACACTAACCTCCATATCATCCTCGACTGTCGCAGCCTGTGTGACCTTCCCAAGATTGGTGGGGATTTGTTCTTACCTAGAGACCTCACTCATGAAGGGCCACCCTTGTCCCAGCCACCCAGCCCAAAGTGACGACACATCTGTCTTCCTCGCGTGCTCCAGGCATTGGAAGCAAACATCTCCGTGGGCGAGGAGTGAGGGACACAGAGAAGACGTTGAGTGTGGGGTGAAGGAACAGAGACTGGAGCCTGGTGTGTGGGAATGAGGGTGGCAGGTACCTTTTCTCAGAAAGAGAATGAGCTTTATGGGCACTGCCCCCCCCCCCAGATAAAATGCAACACACACACACGCACACACACATGCACACACTCACACTAGAGCTACTTTGGATTTTAGGGGATGTGGCTTCTCTCCAAAGGCTAGGTTCAAGATGCTCACAGGAGCTAAAAGTCCTTCAAGTGCTAGAATTGCATTACTGATCTAGCTTACCCAATCTGAACGAGAGACAAAAAAGATGGAAAAAAAAATAGAATAGTGCTGCAGGGGACAGGTGGAGTGCAACAAAGGATGTGGTACTTGTGTCATCAGAGCCCTGGAAGACGAGGAGCCAGAGGGCAGGAAAAACTCTCAAAAAAATAAAGGCTCAAAACTTGCCACACTTAGAAAGAGACAAGAGATACAAACTTACAAGATTAAGAAGTACCTGACCCGCAAATAAAATGAGCCTTAAAAAAATCACGCAAAACTCATCGAAATTAGACGCACGAAAACGACAATGAGCACGAGTTACTTGTTGGCCATGGTTAAGGAGGAAAGTGGTTCCGGCTCCAGAAGGGACAAGACGAGGGTCATCATGGTGCCCAAAAGGCTTTGTATGTGGGCTGTCAATGTCAATGTTCTGGTTCTGACATTCACTATAGTTTCACAAGATGTTACCATTGGGAGAAACTGGGTAAGGTGCACGTAGTCTCTCTCTGTATTATTTCCTACAACTGCACGTGACTATACATTCATCTAAAAATAAAGTACTGGGGCGCCTGGGTGGCGCAGTCGGTTAAGCGGCCGACTTCGGCCAGGTCACGATCTTGCGGTCCGTGAGTTCGAGCCCCGCGTCGGGCTCTGGGCTGATGGCTCAGAGCCTGGAGCCTGTTTCCGATTCTGTGTCTCCCTCTCTCTCTGCCCCTCCCCCGTTCATGCTCTGTCTCTCTCTGTCCCAAAAATAAATAAAAAACGTTGAAAAAAAAAATTTAAAAATAAAGTACTTAAAATGATAGATGTCGGGGTGCCTGGGTGGCTCAGTTAGTTGAGCGTTTGACTCTTGATTTTGGCTCACGTCATCCTCTCATGGTTCTGGAGCTCGATCCCCACATCAGGCTCTGCACTGACAGTGGAGAGCCGGCTTGAGATTCTCTCTCTCCCTCTCTCTCTGTCCCTCCCCCCTTTCTCAAAATAAATGAATAAATTTAAAAAGAGAAAGAATCTGTCACAAAAGTAAAATAAAATAAGATAATAAATGTCAGTGGACATTTTCAAATGCAGCAGATTAAATAACTTCTTAAAGAGTAAACTTTGAAGTTTACTTAGCTTTTACTCTTTAAAATGTTTACTCTAAAGTTTAAAGTAAACTATTTATTTTTAAACTATATTTTTAAATGTTTATTTATTTATTTTTGAAAGAGAGAGCACAAGGAGGGGAGGGACAGAGAGAAAGAGAGGGAGATACAGAATCCAAAGCAGGCTCCAGGTTCTGAGCTGTCAGATCAGAGCCTGACACAGGGCTCGAACCCAGGGACTATGAGATCACGACTTGAGCCAAAGTCAGACACTTAACCCACTGAGCCACCCTGGTGCCCCTAAAGTAAACTCTTTAAATATTTTTCTCTATTAAAATCAATTTTGCTGTTTGGCTTTTTTTCTTTCATTCGGTGTTGTGTTAAGAACAAAGTTTATAGAAGATTGGAATAAAACAGAATTTTGCAGGTGAGATCAATTTACCTCAAAACCTCTCTCTACATTAACTTCAGACACACACGAAATCTTTTGTGGCCACTTATATTTTGCATTTGTTTTTCTTGTATTGATTTTCTGTGCCTTGCACAAATACCTAATAAATCAATCAGCACTTAAAATAAATCCATATCATTGGAAATTAGGAGTAAAAGGGCAGTAGAGAATACTTCCATAGAATATATTTGCATTTGCTCAGAAATAGCCCTACTCAAATTATTTTAGGTTCACGGAGAAAATATCTGGGGACATCACAGTTTAAAACTAGCTAATATTCAATGTTGTCACCTAAAATTTCTTATTCACTTATGCATCCTTTGGGTCTGCACTGTGATTAGGAATTAGGCAGAGACGCTGAAACATGATATAATTTGATCAATACCCCTAGAAGGTGAGCTTTTGAGCCAGGAGTTGAAAGAACGGTGTCTTAGTTATCACAGAACCGTGGGGGGTAGGAGGATGAATTGTGTATTTGAAGATCACACAACTGTTCTACTTATGCTGAGATTTACTGAAGCCCATTTGTGGCAGAATAAAGAAAAGTACTTAAAGTCTAATTTGATTATTTTCATTTGCTGTACAAGTGGTCCACTAAAACTTAAAATCTGATTACTGTCTGTCTTAATCATGGTTCTTCAAGTCCTGTCCCCTACAGCTTTCAAGAATGGTCACGGGGATGTTTTTGGTGGCTCTAAGGTTATAAATTTGAGTCCACGATATTTGTTTCACACAATTAAAATATCAATGTTGTCATTAAATATTTTTCTTTATTCAAAAACTATGAACCATATCTAATCAGCACGTACAACATTATTTTTCCAAAATACATTCTACCATTTATGTATTACATCTTTAAATTGATATCTTGCTGCTCCGAATATTACCGTAAGAGATGGCATTTCAGAAAAAGCTATGTGGTTTAATTTCTTTAAGGCTTCATCTATCTTTCTCTTTTTTTATGTTTATTTATTTTTGAGAGAGAGAGAGAGACAGAGCGTGAGCGGGGAAAGGGGAGAGAGAGAGGGAGACACAGAATCCGAAGCCGGCCCCAGGCTCCAAGCCGTCCGCACGGAGCCCGATACGGGGCTCGAACTCACGAACCGCGAGATCATGGCCTGAGCCGAAGTCAGTTGCTTAACCAACCGAGCCCCCCCAGGTGCCCCTCATCTCTCTTTCTCTTGAGAACTTGATTGTGAGGGAGTCCTGCTGTTGTTTGGGGATTCCCATCAGCGGTTGGCCTGGGCTGGGATTACTTAACAGGCTAAGTTGGCTGTGCTGTGTTGGTGTCCCTGTTATCACTTACTTGAATTTTTGTGTTTACTTTCTCTCGTGGCACAATTTCTTGAAAGGTGGATGTGCTGAGGGTCCTCTCTTGCACCTCTTCCCTGCTGCGTTGTCTCATTTCAAAATACTGGCGTTGTCCTTTTTCCAATTAACCATACAGTCACTATCGTGACAAAACGCAGCTCAGATACTCAGTTTGCCTTTGAAATACGTTTTACTTCTTTGATTCCCTTCTCAGTCTTAAAGCTTTTCTGAGACCTAGACGTCTGCCCCCATCACGGCAGCCTCCTGATGACCATGCAAGATCCCGGGGCTGATATCACACGCGCCGACTCTCCAAGTCTTTGCTTTCTGTTGGAAACATCAAATCCAAATGCTTGAGTTTTTCAGGAGCAGAGACCTCCAACTGGGGTTTGATAACTGTGGGACGTCATTAGTTATCTCAGGAAATATGACAAGACTCTTGAAAATTTGTGACAAGTCCATTATGATTCACTCTGACTCTTCGTTAAAAGATTGTAATAAAATCTCTGACTCTAGTGGGGGCGTTTGGCTGCCGACAGCTCTTCACTGGTCTCCTTTCCCCACTTGCCTCACTTTCGGCCGAGACCATAAAGAAGACTCAGATGCTGCTTTCTTTTGTATGAGTGGGCAGTTCAAACGATACAAGCCAATCGAAGCCCCAGGCAGGAGCCCTCGGTCTGGCCCCACACTCTAGCCACAAGTGAGGCCGCACCTGTTCCCCTGCCCGGCTTCCTCCGGCCATTTTTGGACCAGCTTGGGAGCCTGTTCTGCACAGTCTCTCCCAGAAAGCCCCAGGGTGTAAGTAATAAAACTATATCCTCTTGGTGTATGTATGGAATCATCTGACCCGATATCTGAGACACATTTGGTGACAAGGATGTCTACCAAGTTTTTATGAAGTGACTACAGCACACATAAATTGATAATAACTTATTTAAGATTCTTTTTTTCAAGTTTATTTCTTTATTTTGGGAGAGAGAGAGAGAGAGAGAGAGAGAGAACAAGCAGGGGAGAGATAGAGAGAGGGGAAGGATCCCAAGGAGGCTCCATGCCATCAACACAGAGCCCAACACGGGGCTGGAACTCAGGAAACAGGAGATCATGACCTGAGAAAGATCCAAAGTCAGAGGCTTAGCTGAGTGAGCCCCCCAGGCAGCCCATAATATTCTTAGAAAGATGTCATAAAGACATCACAAAATCGTATAAATTGCCATGTGAACTTTCAAATGACTATTCGAAATAATCCACTGTTGCTGTCTTACCATTATTAAAGAGTCAAGCCTCTGTTTGGTGCATTCATATTTGCATCCCTCCTAGACCGGCATCCTGTTTGTAAATATTACACTCCCCGTCATTCGTTATTCTCCTAACAGGCTTCGCTAAACCCACTGGTGACACATCGGTCCCCAGCGGTCCTGTGGTTTGTACTGCTGTTATTTCGGTGCTGGCCCCGCCATCGCCATCTTCCTTGCTGCCCTTGAATACACCCAGACTACACCTCCTACCACATCCCTGTTCTTTGACTTCTACCTAGTAGAAAGTGTTGAGCCTATAGGTCACGCTAAGGGCCATTTACTACTCCCCAAGTCCAACTTCTGTGAGCAAGAGGCAACCCCTGAGCATCATTAGACATGCAAATTCTGGGGGTGCCTGGCTAGCCCAGTTCATAGAGCGTGTGGCTCTTGATCTCGGGGTTGTCAGTTCGAGCACCATGTTGGGTGTAGAGACTACTTCAAAGTAAAATCTTTTAAAAAAAAAGCTCAGAAGGACAAGTTCTAGGTTTCCTCGCCCTTACTCTGTATTTCCATAGAATTTCCACAGCCAGTTCCTTTTGTAACTATCAGCTCCACACTTGGTCTTTACTGATTGAATATAAGGTTGCCAAATAAACGGTGGAGTGAATAAATAATATCCATTTCCAAATGCCTCTCCTTAACACTCCTTTCCAGAGACACATGAAGAAATGTGTGGTGCAATAATCTGATGGAGGTGACGAAGTTTATTTAGGAGGGAGATTTCCTGACAGTCAACCTGGACGTTTCAACACAGCGCTCACTAGAGAATTGTGTACCTAATTGTTACAAAACAAGGATAAACTCTAAGGAAAATGGTCACAGTTACAGTTTCAACAGTGACTTCATGGTGGCAGATCTCAGAGCACGAAATCGTAGCCTGCATAAAAGTTTCCCAGATGCATCAAGCATGTGTGGGTCCCAGAAATGTTAGCCTATCTCGCTGGTTATCATAAGAAAAAAACAAAACAAAACAGAAAAGCTTCAGTTTCTTTTTTAATGCATTGCTTCGTTTCAAAATATAAAATAGGGAAATTAAGTAACTGCTGTGTAATTCTAAAATGTCAAGTATACCCTGGACATAATATATTAGGTTTCTCTTGGTAACTGTAATTTTGAAAAGTGTACTGAATATCTTAAAAGTAAATGTCACCGCACAGTAGATAAATTTCAGAACTGTGGCTCTTTCTAATTTAACTGGAAGGAGAAAGGCCCAGAATTGACCTCTGCTTCCTATGAATGTTTTTCTTAATGACCTACTTAAAGATATTGCTAAAAACCGGCCAATGTACTTTATTGTAGAGGAAGGAAGGCAAATCCCTAGGAAGACATCATAAAATATGTGGCACATTTCAGGAAGCTAATGGAAAATGGCCACTGGCTAAGCCCTTGAGCTCAGGCCGAAGACGGATAACATAGATCCTCATTTAAATCAGAAATGCTGTTGTTGGGGCCGGACTTATTTATCCCAGGTTGTAAGTTAATATTTACAAATGTATTAATTTTGTTGTTCCATGGCATAACTAGTGAGCTTGGAAAATGTGATTGCTGTATAAATGTTTAACTAATAACCATGACCTTGAATGGAGCAAAATACTCCTTCGCTGCATATTCAGGAGCAGGCATTGGTTCCATCCTTGGGGTGACCTCAAGACTATTCATTCCATCTCAGAGGGAAGAGGTTCAAGTGTATTCCGCAGCTGTTTGTCCTGAATCGGGAGCTCAATGTTGCCCATAACTGGCTAGGAGTTTCCTAGAGTTACCATAACAAAGTACCACAGATGAGTTTTAACAGCAGAAATGTTTTCTATGGTTCTGAAGGCCAGACATTGGCCCTGGCAAGGTTGGTCTTTTCTGAGGGCTTCCTCCTCAACTTGTACATGGCTGTCTTCTCTCTGGCCTGCCACCTTACCCTTCCTGGTGAGCATCCGAGTGTCTGTGTTTAAATTTTCCTTTCTTTCTTTCTTTCTTTCTTTCTTTCTTTCTTTCTTTCTTTCTTTCTTCTTTCTTTCTTTCTTTCTTTCTTTCTTTCTTTCTTCTTTTTCTTTTTTTCTTCCTTTCTTTCTTTTCTTCCTTTCTTCTTTTTATTTCTTCCTTTCTTTCTTGTCTTTCTTTCTTTCTTTCTTTCTTCCTTTCTTCCTTTTCTTTCTTTCTTCCTTTTCTTTATTTGTTTCCTTTTTTTTCCTTTCTTTCTCTTCCTCCCTTCTGCTCTTTCTTTCTTTCTTTCTTTCTTTTCTTTTTCTTTCTCTCCTTCTTTCTTCTTTTTCCTTTCTTTCTCTTCCTCCCTTTCTTTCTTTCTTTCTTTCTTTCTTTCTTTCTTTCTTTCTCTCTTTCTCTTTTTCTTTCTTTTCCCTCCAGCTCCATGCCCAGCACAGAGCCCAATACAGGGCTTGAACTCACGACCTTGAGATCAAGACCTCAGCTGAGATTCAACAGGGAGATGCTTAACCAACTGAGCCACTCAGGCACCCTTCATTCCCCTTTCTATAAGGATCTCAGTGATACTGGCCTAATGAGTATCTGGTCCATCCTAATGACCTCATCTTAAACTGATTATCCCTGAAAAGACCTTCTCTCAAAATAAAGCCCCATTCATAAGTACTGGCATAAAGACTTCAACATATGAATTTGGGGAGGACACAATTCAACCTGTACCAGTCACCATACAATAAACACAATTCTCCGTTCTCGGAGGAGAGGTGGGCATAACTACCTGTACAAAGCCAAATGATGGTTTCCCACCCTTAGCCACTGTGATGGTAGGACCGGAAGGTGGCCCTATTTGGTGGACTTCCTAGCTCACAGGGACCCCACCTGCCTATAAATGGCTTTCTTTGGAAAGGATTCATTTCCAGTGACATGTCTAAAAACAGCCCTATGCTGTAGTCCCAGCTCACTGAGTAAGGGGTGAACATCCACTTCAAAGTAGTCAGATTCTGCCTAGGATTTTTGCTTATTTATTTGTTTGTTTATTTATTTATTTATTTCTTATTTTTAGAGAGAGACAGACAGATGCAAGCAGGGGAAGAACAGAGAGAGAGAGGGAGGCACAGAATCCAAAGCAGGCTCCAGGCTCTGAGCTGTCAACACAGAGCCCAATGTGGAGCTCGAACTCATGGGCTGCAAGATCATGACCTGAGCCGAAGTCTGATGCTTCACCGACTGAGCCACCCAGGCACCCCTAGGATTTTTGCTTTTCAACTAAGAACAAAAACAGACTGGCTGTTGTTGGAACCAAATGGTATTAAAGGCTGTGTTATATCCAGAAGTTTCCTAGTATTCTTAAAATTGCTTATCACCTACCCCATATCCTGATGGTTCAACCTTCTTTGTATTCCATAATTATGACAGATCCTTTTTAATAGATCTTTTTGTTGTTTTCTCAGCTGATCAGAATTAATTTCTGTTATTTCCATCAAAATATCATCTGCCTGCATAGCATCCAATTTCCTAGTCACACGGGATTTTTAAAGAAAAATCGCATTTCCTAGGATAATTAAGAAAGTAATCCAGGTAAATTCTGACACAACAATATTTTCTCCTTCCTCACTCCCCTCGTTGCATGGGGTGTGGAGCACTACTCTAGGGCTTTACTAGGTGAGTGATAGAGGATGGAGACCCAATGGGATGATGATACATTCTAAGGCAAAGACTAGGCCAAAAGATCATAATGAAGCTACCAAAGATGGTAAGAGAAGAAAACACAGGACTTGCAGGATGGAATGAGCTAGTGAGTTGCATAGGAAGATTTCTATTTTTTCATTTACTGAATGTACATGGACCTTTATTTTCCTAGTCAAACTTTGCAAGTGCTACATATCCTATGAGGCATTGCGTGCGTGTAGAAAGACTCTGATAACTAAACATCAGCATGGATTTGGTATCATGGACGTAGAACTTGTAAAGGGATTGCGTGTTGGGCATCTGAGATGCCTTCCAGTTACATTTCTGATTGTTGTCAGCTCCAGGTTAGTCCAGAAAACCACGCATGGTATAACTTGCATGGATTTTGCTGAACAGAGGAGGAGAGGGGGCATATATCATCACATACCCCATTGACCTTCAGTGTTTCTGCACACATGACCCCCAAAGAAATGTAAAATCTACTCACATTGCCTCAAGTAGACATCTAAAATATTTTATACATTTCAATGATTACTGCTTATTATAAATGGAAGTACTTAAAAGTAAACTGGAAGACCATACTTAAAAGTATCCAAAAGAGTACAAATACCTCATTGATTTAATATTCATTTTAATAATATATGTAAGTAGTCTTTAGCATTCCGATGAATGATAGTTTGGGTTTTCTTCCTTGATCAAATCCACATACTTTTCCCCAGTGTTTATATAATAAACGTAATAACGAATATAATAAACGTTTATAATAGAAACGAGTATAATAAACGAAAAAAAAACGTATTTTATAATTGAAACCTCTCAAGATCACCCTATCAAACTTATCTAAGTATGTATGCAAATTCAAATGTTTATTTTTACATTGTCTGTGACGGTAAGGCTCTAAGAAGTGAACCATTATGAATGATCTTAGTGCGCAATTGTTAAAAAGGCCAAAATACGTTTTATGCTTTTACAAATTTCAAGAATCAAAAAATAAAATTGTATTAGAAATGCAGGTCTTAATAAGGTAATTATCGATCTTTTCTGTGCATTTAATGGAGACAGACAGGGGCGCCTGGGTGGCGCAGTCGGTTAAGCGTCCGACTTCAGCCAGGTCACGATCTCGCGGTCCGGGAGTTCGAGCCCCGCGTCGGGCTCTGGGCTGATGGCTCAGAGCCTGGAGCCTGTTTCCGATTCTGTGTCTCCCTCTCTCTCTGCCCCTCCCCCGTTCATGCTCTGTCTCTCTCTGTCGCAAAAATAAATAAACGTTGAAAAAAAAAAAATAATGGAGACAGACATTTATGCACTGCCCTATGTAATCGGAATGATAGTTTTCATGGTATTTTATTTTGTGTGAGCCAGCAGTAGAACACAGTAAACATGTTTAGGATGAATTGGGTATTGCCTCCAGCTGAAAAGAATATTTTATGATATAACTTCATACAATATATTTTCATGGCTAAGAGAATAACACACATCAAATCTTAAAAAAAATCACATAAAGTTTTGCCCATAAATTTAACCCAAGTGATGTTTATAATTTTTTAAGTTTATTTATTTATTATTGAGAGAGAGAGAGAGAGAGAGAGAACACAAGCAGGAGAGGGGCAGAGAGCGAGGGAGACACAGAATCTGAAGCAGGCTCCAAGCTCTGAGCTGTCAGCACAGAGCCCCATGTGGGGCTCAAACCCACGAACTATGAGACCATGACCTGAACTGAAGTCAGACACTTAACTGACTGAGCCATCCAGGCACATCCTAGTTCAAGTGATCTTTAAAACTCTGACACTCCTAGGGACACCTGAGTGGCTCAGGCAATTGAGCAACCAACTTCAGCTCAGGTCATGATCTCGTGGCTCGTGAGTTTGAGCCCCTCATCAAGCTTACTACTGTCAGTGCAGAGCCCGCTTCGGATCTTCTGTCTCCCTTTCTCTCCAAGATAAATCTTAAAACAAAACAAAACAAACAAAACAAAAAACAAAAAACAACCTGACATTCCTAGAAAAATTTCCAGCACATTTTTTTTTTTTTTTTTTTTTTTTTTTTTTTTTTTTTTTTTTTTGCTTTGCTCTCATGGGAGTCTCTCTTAAGAACTGTGCTTCTTCAGCCATAGTTTGGAGATGGGGATAACGAATCACAAAACCACAGCTGCCATTCACTCCACCCCTCCACTGCCCATAATCTGTGATCAGACCATCCTAGTGAGGCACCACATTAGCCGAAGCACACCGTGGTTCACTGTCTTCTTTAACTTGTAAAGGAAATTCAAAAACTGTTCAATTGCTGTATGGAGGTGCCGTGATAGAAGGAAGATACTGAAAACTTGGGTTTTTTTCCACCTGACTGGGGGAGGGGGCAATACCGAACCTTGAGATTTGGGATGGGGCAGAGAAATGCTTTTCTTTTGTAAAGCAAGCAAAGGCTACTGAGAGTGCTGGCCTCTGTTGCCACAAATCAGTGCTGTGAATGAGTGCGTAAGAAAGAAAATATTTGGAAAGCTTGTTCTGAAAGGATGCGCGCCCTCACGGTGCTGAGAAAATGCTTCGTATGCCTCCAGATGGAGAATTTGAGGATAATGCCCCGAACGAACACACAAATGTCAGGAAAATGTTTACCTTGTCATTATTGCCTTTTCCCCATTGGTCCTTTAGGCCATACCGCGACAATACTCCATCAGCAGTTGTCAAAGTAATCGGTGAATCAGTGTGCAAAAGGAGTAAATGAGTGAAGGAAACAGGTTCAGGTGGGGATCCTACAAGAAGGACTAGTGGGAGTCTACACAGTCTGGAGTTCCTACCAACTGAGACTCCCCGAGATCACACTGCATAACCTAAGTTTCCTCAGAAAGACAGGGCCCCCGCTGGAGTCCCGGGAAACACAGCTGCCATCATTGATCATCATTGATCGTGGCATGATAGAGGGGACATTTGCTGAACTCATCTCACAGTTGGGAGAGTTATGAACAGTCAGAGTTAATTGACTGCAGATCGGTTTTATACATGAAGTCAAAATTTTAAATGCAGACAGAGAAACATTAATTAAAAAATATCTTGGGGCGCCTGGGTGGCTCAGTCGGTTAAGCGTCCGACTTCGGCCCAGGTCACGATCTCGCAGTTCGTGAGTTCAAGCCCCGCGTCAGGCTCTGTGCTGACGGCTCAGAGCCTGGAGCCTGTTTCACATTCTGTGTCTTCCTCTCTCTCTGACCCTCCCCCGTTCATGTTCTGTCTCTCTCTGTCTCAAAAATAAATAAACGTTAAAAAAATTTTAAAAAATACCTCAATCTCGGGGTGCTACTCAAGAGTGTGCTACCCTTGATCTCGGGGTTGTAAGTTCGAGCCCCTCACTGAGCATAGAGACTATTTAAAAAAATAAAATCTTGAGAAAGAAACCCCAATCTTTATTGTCTCTTTTTTTTGGAAAATCTTTGCCACTTGTGCTGTTTCTAACAACAGCTTATTAAGTGTCTTTGTTGGAAACAAATCCCATGCTCTGTTAAGGGCAAGTTTTGAAGGAATCCATGGCCATCATCATATTCAGAATATCAGGAATATTTTATATCAAGTTTATTTTTTGGCCAAAATTTTAAAAATGTACGCCAAAGCTTTCCCCCACAATTTTTGTACAAGACTTGATATTAAAATGGCAGCTAGATCATGTTGAATTCAATCAATGGCTAGTCACCTTGAAAATCCTAAACTTTGAATACTGTGAAATGTGAACGATATTCTTCTAGAGAAATGTCATCTTTCAGACGTGCGTGCAAATATAAACATTGAACCTGTTGTAACAGTAGGGGGAAAAAAGGTGTATGTTTAATCTGTACGGTTTAGTTAGGGACAACTCAGGCCGGGAATTTTATTTTGTGATAGCTACAAAGTTACTATTCTTTTTAGTTCATAAAATAATTTGAATATTATTCAATGGGAAAAGAGGTCTCTTTTCAATTTTTATACGTTTCGGCCTTCTGAAAAGTTCCTTATTACGAGATGGCGCTTTCTTATATGATGTATCCTGCCTGGTAAGGTGTCTTTTGAGTATTCCTCCTTCTTTTTGAGGTTCCAGTTTGGAATCAAGGTCACAGAAGTGAGAGCATTGAATGGTTCTAGTTTCCCTGAATGGGCTCCCCTGTCCCTCCTCCTTAATGCCCTCTTTTCCAATGATCACGACTAAGTCATGAGGCCTCAGTTGAGATAACACCTCCTCTGAGAAGCCTTCCCTTGACCCTTGGCGGGGGCAGGGGGGAGACATGCTCCTCAAAGTCACCCTGTCCGTCTCCTAACCCAGCCTGGTGTTCCAGCATCCTGCTCACAGTCCCTACCTGCCACCAGACGGCCACCAGGTGCTGGTAAAGGAAGCGTTGCACCTGTTCCACTCTCTCCGCACCCAGCAGCAGGGCAAAGACATGCACAAAGCAGGCTCCCAATCAATATTTGAATAATAAACACACTCCCCTCTTTGTATTACTCTCTCCTTACGCTAGCACACAATTGTTGCTCACCAGGTGTTCCTGAGTTTAATCGTGCACAAAAATGCTGGCGATAGCCTGTCACTCCTGGGAGGACGGAGTGGGCGTAGTTTTCTCTATTCCTCTCACAAAGTACAATGAAAAGCCCTGGATTATTATATGTAAAAGAAACATTAAGAAAACTCTGAAGGGTGAGGAGCAAATAAGCAGATATTTCACAGAAGAGAATATCCGGGTGACAAGCGGGCACATGAAAAGAGGCTCAACATCATTAGCTGTTAAGTAAATGCGAATCGAACCCATGGTGATATCGCCTCGTGAGTGTCAGAATAAACCCAAACTATTGGCAACACCATGTACAGAGGAGTATATCACTCTCACATTTAGTCATTCATACGTTTTTGGTGGGAAAGCAAAACAGCACAGCCACTTGGGAAAATGGTTTGGCAGTTTCTTTAAAAACAACGACAATGAACGACTATGACAAAAACTACGCATGACATCACCATATGACCCAGCAACCGCACTCTTGAGCGCTTATCCCACAACAAACAAAAACACGGTCACCGAAAAATCTGTACTAAATTTTAACTAATAGGCAAGGACTGGTCATAGTTCAAAGGCCCTTCACCAGGTGAATGGTGAATATACCTATACTCGGCATAGAACACTGCCCGGCATAGAAAGAGTGAACTAGGACGCCTGGGTGCCTTAGTTGGTTAACCATCTGACTCTTGATTTCAGCTCAGGTCCTGATCTTGCGGTTCAAGCCCCGAGTTGGCCTCTGCACTGGCAGCATGGAGCCTCAAGCCCAGCATGAGGGACCCTTGTCCAGTGGAAATATTCCGCCTCTCGGCTTCGTCCACGTCAGCATCCCGGTTGTGACACTGAGCTACGGTTTGGTCAGGCGTTATCTTTGGGTGACCCGATGAAAGGTACGTGGGATCTCTCCGCGTTGGTTCTCACAACTACATGTGGCATTCCAATGACCACAAGATGAAATAATTTAATTTTTAACGAGTGATGGCCGATGTTATTGCTACACACAAGTTAGCCAGATAGTCTCCGGCTTTAGTTTTTCACTGAATTGCTGTTGACAATCAAAGCATGTTTTTAAATTCCATTTACCTTCCTGCGTTTTTATGAGTCCCTTATTAGGACTTGTATTCTTGGTAAAATTAAGTTCATAAAACTACCTGGATATGTCCAACTCTGGCAATTTTCCTCATGGGCTGCAATACCTCAGGCAATTTCTATAATAAGCAGGGAATAATTATATATTTTGAAGCGTGTACATATCTAGGTGGATGAAACTAATGGATATTGACTATGCTTGTTTGGGCCGCCCGCATCGATCGCGGCATGCACCCTCCTACCTATGTGGCTACTAATATGCTTGTCTCTGTATTTCAGTTGTCGGAGCCCCTCCATGCCCTACCAGGAAGAAGTTGCATGTCTCACTTTGAAGCACGAGGCCCTACCCTTCAATGTGAATTATCTAAGTGCCCTGTGGTTCACCCAGATCAAAGTGGAGGGTGGTGAGAGGTGGTTTTGCCCACATGCTGTTTTTTCAGCCCACCACTGTCCCCACGCTGCTGTAGGAGCTGGTCCTGCAGGGACCAGTGGATGGGCTCCATGCTGCCCTGCCTTCCTGTGGGTGAAGGTCCCCGAACTTCTACAGTGCATGTGTTACGTGCTCAATACAGGCTCCCCTAGGCTCACTGCTCACCCCAGGGCTGAGTCTTGGGGTATCTAGGCCCCGTCTCCACCCCTCCCCGCCCAGCCATTTGCTGTCTTGGGATCTTGGTTTAACTAGTCTTGACATCCCGTTTCCACAAGATTTATTTATTTCATGGACTACACCTCTACCCTGCCCATGACTCACTCTAACACACAGCTTTCCTGATGTATCACAAAAACCTTACTGAATGAGAATCTTGTGCAATGACTGTTGGTGCCTAGAATCCTTATGCAAACTGGTGAATTTTCTCCAGTGCCTGACACGGAAGGACAAGTACCTTAGGAAGGAGACCTGTTGATGTGCCATCAAATATCCAATGGAAGAAGGAGAGTACAGCCAGAGCTGGACATAGACAGGTAATTCAGCACACTTCTTGTTGCCAAGCACATTTGTCCTAATGTGGAATCCATAGAGTCTCAGGGAGATAAATTGAGCTTAAAAATAGTCCTTGATCACCCTACTATACTTCTGCTCCTCCAGGATCTCATTTAAGATTTTTTGCAAAACTCAAAGAGACCAGTTAAGAGTGATGGAAGGATCCCCATTCAAAGGCATTAATTACTGTTTGAAAAGGCAGTAGTGAGACCATTTCCCAAAATGGTGGAGAAGTGCAGGGGGCTTGCTCTGCAACAAATAACCATTTAACTGGAGGAAATTGTAAAAAGAAATAAATCAATGAAGGTCTTAAGAAATTGTTCTAAATGCATAGAGTGAATGGAAAACAATTCATTTAGAAAATCTATTAAATCTCAGTAAGAATAGCAAGAATCTGTGGCATGTAAGCAGCAATCTGCTCCCTGCCCACCCCCACTCCTCCCTGTTCCCAACTTTTATCCTGTGCAAATGACCTTGGGAACTACCCTGCAGGAGGGTGTGTCCAAGGTGGGGCTTCTTCTCCACCAACTACCAGTCCCGGAGCACAATTTCACCTCAGCAGGAAGAGGTATTACAGCATCTCATCTGTCCCAGATCTGTGCTCCAGAAAACAGTCAAGGCTGAGAGTTCTGGGGTCTCTTCCTCCAAATAGTCCCATTTACAGGGCAGAAACTCTGTCCCGCGCATGGCTGGTTGTGTTACTGGGCTCCAATCGTGCCTGCCCCAGCTTGCTGGTAGAATGGAAGTTCTACACCAGGAGAGACAATGGAGAGGACTAGGGCGTCCCCACCCACCCAGCACCCTCCTCATGGAGCAGGGTGACACTCCAAGAAACGTGGTCCTGCTCCAGCTTCGGTGCGAGGCTGCTGAGATTTTGCTGGTGGGAAAGGCAGCCATGATGAGTATAAACTCCTCAGTTTTGCTTGAAGGGAGTGAGCGTGTAAACAATAGTAGGGAGAGCTCCATGCATGAGGACATCTCTGAAAACAATGGACCATCTTGGAGTAAAGCAATTAAGAGGAGGCTGGTAGCATCCTGACACAAGTCCATCCTTTCAAACAACCGAGTTCAGGTTTCATTGATTTTTCTCTATTGCTTTTGTAACCTGTATTTCATATATTTCCACTGTAACCTTTATTATTTCCTTCCTTCTGCTTGCTTTGGGTTTAGTTTGTTCTATTTATTTATTTTTTTTAGTGTTTTAAGGTGGAAGGTTAGGTTATTGATTTGAGACATTTCTTCTTTTCTAATATGTGCATTTGCGCTATAAATTCCCTTTATCTCCTTGCTAATGCATTCACGCCTGTGACCTTCTCAGAAATTCATCCTTCAGTGTTGACAGAATCTCTGCAGATTTTGTCAGTGCACAAACTTTGCCTCGTGGAGGCATTGACTTGGCCTTCCTGGAGATGAAAGCTAGACTTGTATCATTCTCTACTGTGCCCTCAGTATGACATGAAGGCAATTAGTGTATTTTACAGATGGATGTGTGATGGGACCCCCAGTCCTATCCCATTGTGTGGAAAGCTGTATTTAATCAGGAATAAGGGGGGGAGGGGTATAGGTGCTGCTATTCCATCAGAACAAACAGAGGATGTATGAATTTCTTGTAATCATGCACACCCTCCAGTTCAATACAAGGAGTTCCCTTCAGATTTTTCAAAAGTTTTAGAACTTTTCTGAGTACAAAACAGTGTTTTTTATGATAATACAAATGTATAACTACCTGCACATTCAGTATGAACATAATAAATATGCACGTACTGTGAGACCAAGAACCTCTCAAGAAACTGGGAAAGGAATGTGGACTTAGTTTTAAAATTTGTTAAAGGGCAGGTAACAAATTGATGAGCAGATTTGCTCACAGCATTAAATGACAAATGTGCTTCCTCTTTAGTGAGATATACAGAAATTCATGTTCTCAAGATCTGTATGAAAAGACAAGATCTCAATTCAAAAATTCTTTGAGAAGAACAAAAACAAAAACACAACATATCAAAATTTATGGAATACACTAGAGCAGAGCCTAGAGGGATACTTCTAGGGATAAATGCCATTATTAAAACAAACAAACAAACAAACATATCAAATAAATAATCTAAACTTCTACCTTAAGAAAGTAATCAAAGAAGAGAAAAGTAAATCTAAAGCAAGAAGAAATAAGGGAATAATAAAGATTCCAGCAGAAATAAATGAAATAGAAATTCAAAAACAATTAGAGAAAATCATTGAAAGCAAAAGTTGGTTCTTGAAAAAAAGATCAAGAGAGTGGACAAACATTATCTAGACTGACAGAGAAAAAACTGAGCAGACTCAAATTACAAAACTCAGGAATGGAAGAAGAGACATCACTACTGACCTTATAGAAATCAAAATGTTTGGAGTGGAATACTATAAAGTACATCAATACATTAGATAACATTGACAAAATGGTTTAGAAATGAGATGAAGGGAAGCCCATGGAATAAGGCTGTGTTATCCCTCTAGTTCTGAGAAATGCTTTCCCCAACGAATGCACATTGCCCAAGAAGTGCAGGTGCCACAACAGTGTGGAACCCTCACCTGAGTCTGAGGGAAGCTGTGATCCCAAAGTGCAGATTCTCTGACTATTATTAGTTGCTAAGCTATAATCACCTCAGTTCCCTTAACACGATTATTGTTTATTTTTAGCAAACAAACAACCAAAAAAAATACTAAAATTAATTGAATCCACAAATATACTAAAAATATGCTTTCATGTATTCAAACCACATGTAAACATTGCTGATACGTTACCTTTTGTTTCACTTTTAATCTGTATTTTTTCTTTTTCTCTAGTACTATAAGCGACAGACGTCTGTTAAGTAATAAAGTCCGACTATACACCGATTGACTTATTCCAATTTTTATTATGTAAATGTGCAGGTTAAAAAAAATACTTGTCGATTATAAGGAAGAAAGTAGATGAGCTGCCCAGGGCAGTGCGTTTCCCCAGGTCCGTTTGAATTCACATCTACCACAAAATGACAGGTTTTCCTTTGATTCATCTTCGTCTTTTTTTCCCCTTTTCATTTTTAAACTGTACTTGTTACGTAAGTATTCTGACATTGTGACAGCATTTGTGGAAAACAATATCTAGACATACATATGTATGTAAATTTTAGACAAACTGATTTACATATATGAAAGTATTTTAAACAGAGAGGAGGGTTTTGAAGTCATGTATCCAAGTACTTGTTCACTCAGAGGCCTCATTTACTAGAAAGTGAAGGGAAATAGCTGTGGTCACGGAAGAGGCAGAGCAGAAGGGCACCTTCTAAGAGTCTGGAGACAGAGGTTCTAGTGACCACTCTGTGCTGATGGTTTCACGCTGCCCTCAGTTCTGGGACATTCACTGCCCTGGGGACCCTGTCAACTCCAAACTCCCATGGTCACCATTCCAACTGAAAACCAATTGGCCCTTTTTAAGTTTAAAGTAATATTAACAGAACTTGCTTACCAGTGTTTGAAAACCCTAGTGTTTTTAAAAATTACTACCTACGCACGGGCTGCCTGGTTAGGCTCAGGTCATGATCTCGCGGTTCGTGAGTTTGAGCCCCGCATTGGTCTCTGTGCTGACAGCTCGGAGCCTGGCACCTGCTTCAGATTCTGTGTCTCCCTCTCTCTCTGCCCCTCCCCCACTCATGCTTTGTCTCTTTCTCTCTCTCTCTCAAAATAAATAAATATTAAAAAATTAAAAAAAATTAAAATTACTACTTAATCTGACGTGTCTTTTTACTTTGAAGAATTCCAATGCATGCAACCTATAAATGTATTACTCTGTACAGTTTTTATTTCAAGTCTAGTTAGTTAACATTCAGTGTAATATTAGTTTCAGGTGTACGATTTAGTGATTCAACTTTTCCATACACTTCCCAGTGCTCCTCACAACAAGGGCGCTCCTTAATACTCCATCACCTATTTAACCCAATTTCAATTATATTTATAATTGAAAACACACTAGAATCAGAATAATTAGAAGACGTAACAATTCATAGTAACTTCAGGTAGATAGAGATGATTGCCTGTTCTCCCTTTTAAGTATTAACAAGACATGTTTGCATATTAAATCTAAAAATAAAGTTTTAGGATATTGACACCAGTGAACTCTAGTGTTAATTAACTTAATGGTGTGCTTTTGAAAAGCCTAAATAAATCGAAAATTGTAATGATTTCTACCCAAGTTTCATTACATCTCCAAGGATGCAATAAAGAAGCTCAAAATTTGAAGCTGGATGGATGGAAGTTTGGATTTGTGATCTGCCCATTACTAGCTACTAGATGTTAGGTAAGTTGCTAGACTCTTCTGAACTACAATACTTAATTTCTTAAGTGGGGAGTACCAAATCATTTCATAGCATATTTGGGGGTAAGATAGATAGAGAATTAGAGAAACATAGATTCAGGGAGACAGGCATGCACACAGGTGAAATTCCTAAAAAGTAACTGCTATTATCATTCGCAGGACTCATTTGTTAAAAGTATGAACTTTAGATGCATTTCAACAGGACAGATCAGAGATTTTAAGATGAAGTTAGGGAGGAGGCAATAGGGGCAACATATGGAAGAAGTAAGCATCAACAGCATAAGTTTTTCATCCATTCTTGTTGTGTAATTCTCGTAATTCAGGGAATAGTTGCTTGGAAATACAGTTTACAGTAGAAACGAAATCCAAGTAACCCATCCCAACACCCAACAGAGAGCTTTGTACAACTGGTGTATGATGTTGAAATAAGGTGTTCCGTGTGTTTAAGGAAAAACACTTTCTTAATGTCTGTTTTGCAGACCAGATGATATCATTGTGTAAATAGAGAATCTCTTTTCAAAAAGGGGAGGGAAGAAAAACATTACCGGGTGAGTTTCTGACTTGTTTAGCTGGGTCCAAGGGCGCTCAGCTGAGAGAAGGTGATCGGAGCATAGCGTGTGTGGCATGGTGCCACCTCAGACTTGTGCTTCCTCCCACACAAGTCCACTTCTGAATCTCTCCATGTCCTTGATGTAATGACTAAATTGTTACTGATGCAGATGGAGCGCCATCACGATCTCGAAATCCCTCAGTGGTGACCATATGGTTCCCCTCACCTTTTAATATTTAATGATGGTCCTTGGGCACTTTCCAGTTATTAAAAAAAAGCAACAAAGTATGAGCAAAGACTGCTTTCACGTCAATTAAAAAAAGAACATGCCAAAGAAAATCCATCCTACGATATTTAAACTCCATTACAATGAGAACTTTTGCTTGAATTTAATGAAAACATTTGCAAAATATTTTGGTCAAAGACACATTACCCTAGGGTAGGTGCTTTTCTCTTTGGAAATATAAGTGATCTCAAAGGTCCTTTCTAGCTCTTAATTATGTGAACCTATTACAGGCTTCTAACACAAAGTCATGACCACATAGCGATATTGGGGAAAAGGCTGATAATTTTGCCACCTTCCTCCCTTCCTCCCACCCAAAATGGCGAGCTGTGCTTTCTCCACTAAGGCTATCATACGGATGAGATGTGGTCAGTACCAAGATTGCTGCCAAATACAACTACCCTGGAGTTCTCAGTGTCGCTGCCTCTTTCAACTTTATTAAAGGAACCAATTTTTAACATCAAGAACTCGTTTAAATGCTTCTGGAGGCCGAGTCCTGAGTTTGTGGGCACATCATCAAGAGCCATGCACTCTGTCCTGGAGAGGTGTGTAGTTGGCTTACATAAACTAGATAGATGCATCCTGGAGGCCTGAGTGGCAAACCATCTTGTGGAAGCATTTAGCTTATCTTTGGAAGCATAGAATTCATTCGATGTGGTTAGCATTTCACAGTCATTTAGTCAAGCTGTTACATCGGCAGGTTATTTTTTAAAATTCTTATCTTTTTTCTTCCATCCAGCAATTTCTGCCTTCATCAATCAGTCATTTGTTCTATCACTCAATAGACATGTGTGACAATGTATTATTCCTGGAGTTAGTGGAGGCATTGGAGACTTCAAACTAAATCACGTAATTCTTGTGCCAAGGTGGTACACATCTAGCAGGATCACATTTAGGTGACAGTACATTCATAAGATAATATGCATGTTATGGTGGTAGAATCTCATGGAGAGGGCTCTGAAAGTTCAACAGCACAGGAGGGGAAGTAGAGATTGATCAGGGAAGTTGAGGACACACGTGCTAACAGCTTGGGCTAAGTCTCCCCAAAAGGAGGAGGAGTTGAGAAGGTTGGGAGCGGTCTGGGAGAGCAGTCCAGGTGGACAGAGACCTGCATGATCTTGACAGGGAATGGGTGGGGGGTTTGGAAGTGCTAACACTTCTGGCTTGGCAAACATGTACGGTGCAGAGATGGGGAAAACAGACGACCAAAGTCACACTTAAAATAGAATATCCCAGGACTTTGTAATATGTTGTACACTTTTTTGAGATTACTTTTTTTTTTTTGCATGTGAATGTTTCTTTGTGAAAAGATAGAATGATTGAACAGAAGATGAAATTATTAACAGAGAGCATAAGACCTTCGAAGTGACAAGAGCATTCAGAACACAGCTGGAGATATTAATTTTGGAGGAGAAGGTGAAGTAACCCTTATTCAGAGGAAGGAAGCAAAAAGACCAAGGGGGAAGTTAATCAACGGAGCAGATGGGCTTTGAGGGCCTTTTCTCTGGATACCTTCTACTTTCTCTGACACCTGGATTGGAGTTGGGGCAGCTCGAATGCATTAGTCCTTCTCCAGACCAAACATAGATGAAAGCATCATCTAGGAACACTGAGTGGTCATGGGAGAGAAAGAGGAAATAGTCCATGTTCTGGTTATGGCTATGGTGTGAACTCCTCCTTCAGTGTTCTGCTGCCATGAGGAGATACAGAGAGTCTATTCTCAATAGCAACAATATTGCTCCCCAAAGGGACAACAGTAATTTGTTAGGGGAAGAGAAGGTAGGTGAAAAAAATCTTACTTTTTTTGCATGAAATACAGATATACATAAACTCACAAACACATAAGTATATTTGCGCTATTAAGTTTATATGAGGTTGGATGATGGGGAAAATTGTCAAAAAGCCTCCCTAAGGGGAGCAATAGGAAATAAAAAGAGTGAAAAAAGACATTGCCCCAGAGGAAATTGCTGGAAACCTACAGGGTGGTCTCATTTTTCTGGCTAAAAACAAGAGAGGAAGGAACTATGATGCCATGAAGTGGTAAGCCATGGGTTCTGGGCCGGGTAGAGTTGGAAGCTAAACCAGGAGAGAACTCAAAAATGAGGCAGAGAAAGAAAGGAGAGAAGACTAAACAGGTCAACAAAGGTCACAACACATGTTGGTGGTCGGGGTGCTTGGAAACCCTGGAATTACAAGGATAGAACCAATGTTGGAATCGCTACAGAATGGGATTGTTGAGTTGAAGAAAGGTTTGAGAGTGTGGTTGTGGAAAAAGCAACAGCCATCGGCAAGGGGATCATTGGTGGGCTCTCAGACCACGTGTGCTCACATTACTGACCTCCAGGGGCTGAGACCTGAGGCTGTCTGTACAATGTGGTCGAACTGTGTGTTTCAGGAAACTATTTCCAGGAAGACAAGCTTTCCATCAACAAATAACGTCACTGCGTATTTCAGAAAATTTTTACAAACCCGTTTTTCAGGGTAAATAATTTGCCCCTCAAGCCAAACAACTCTCATTTCATGGTAACAAATTGTTCCATTCACTCAGACAAAAACTCGCTTATCAAACAGTAGTATATTTAGCAAGACTCACCTTAAAGCCCTCATCTTGTCTGCCAGTGCTGACTTATGTTGTCATGAAGTTCGTCCAGATCGTCCCGATCATGCCTCTGCACTGAGAAATCCAGCCTCCATCACCTAAGCCCACAAATGAAAACCCAGTAATCCTCTCTGCTGACCTTTGTTTTCTAGGAAATTATTAAGACTCTGTCAAGGGAAACTCCTTTATCGTACTAACAATGATAAACTCAGTTTTGCCTCATTCACAGGTTTTTTTTTTTTTTTGGTGGTCTTTTAAAGACTTGAGAATCAAGGCAAACATACAATGTCATCCATGGGAAGGGTTGGAACCTGAAAACAAACGATCATTTCAAAAAGTTAACCAACATCAATTCGTAGTTGAATGAATGCATATTGCAAAATAGTTCAATGACATGTCACAAGATGGGGGAAGTTATATATGTAAGAAATTTCATTAGAAATGAGACTAGAAGTGCCTGGGGGGCTCAGTCAGTTGAACGTCTGACTCTTGATTTTGGCTCAGGTCATGATTTCACAGTTCTTGGAATCAAGCCCTGTGTCACCCTCTGTGCTAACGGCACAAAGTCTGCTTGGAATTTTCTCTCTTTCCCTCTCTCAAAATAAATAAATGAACATTAAAAAAAAAGAAATGAAACCGCATTTTGGGGGGAAATGCAGTAATGAAAAAAATGGGATAGATCGTAAAGGGTCCAGTTAGGGATAGAAATGTTGTGCATACAATGAAAGAAACAATAGTGATTTATCCAGGACAGAATGGGGGGAAATGAGGTCACGTGGAACGAGGCCAGGCTTTCTTCCAGATGACTCCTTCCTTAATTCCACAAAACAGAGAAATTTATGACACAGTGAGGTGTTTGGAAACATTTCTTTATTA
This sequence comes from Puma concolor, assembly GCF_028749965.1. NCBI lineage: Eukaryota > Metazoa > Chordata > Mammalia > Carnivora > Felidae > Puma > Puma concolor. The sequence goes on along the minus strand of NC_141667.1, from coordinate 3,371,051 downwards.
CAAATAACTAAAAGTATTCGTCTCATTCTGGAATCAAAACAGGTATGGGGTGATGAGAAGAATGAGAACAGAAACAGAATCAACGAGCAAGGCCCAGGAACTCAAAGATTTTCTAGGAAAAACTCAGCTTTCACCTGAGGCAGGAGTTGGTGTCTGTGTGCCCAACCGAGTAGAGAAGGAAGACGTTCATCCAGGAATGTCAACATAATACTTGAATACACCAGTGGTAAGTAGAACGTTCTTAAGGGGTGCGATTGTGTGTGGCTGTGTGTGCGTGGTTGTGGCTGGGCATGTGTGGTTGTGGCTGTGTGGTTGTGTGTGTTTCATTATGCATATACACACAAGCAGGACAGATGGCTCAAGCCCATCCCCAACTTATATTAGTACAATGTTAACTCAGCCACAGTCCCCACTATGGCCTTAACGGCAGAATGGGATTTGGAACAGCTGCTTGAACAACTACGTACCTGGTTGTATTAGTTAGTTTGGGCTCAGATACAAAATACCACAGACTCAGCAGCTTAGAAAACAGAAATGTATTTCTTACAGTTCTGGAGGCTGGAAGTCCAAGATCAAGGTGTCACCAGGTATGATTTCTCTTGAGGCCTTTCTCCTTGGCTTGTAGACAGTTACCTGCTCACTGTGTCCTCATGTGGCCCTTCTGTTCTCTGTGTGCACACATCCCTGGTGTCTCTGTATCTTCTTTCAAGGACGCCAGACCAATTCTATTGCTTGAGGGCCCCATCGTTATGACCTTATTTAACCCAGTGAGTCCCTCCTTAAAGACCCTATTGCCAAAGAGGGTGACGCTGGAAGTTAGGACTTCAACACAGGAATTCCAGGGGATACACTTTGGTCCGTAACACCCAGCTTGGCACCAAAGAGTTTAAGACAGAAACTAATCATCGCCTGTAGCTCTACATTCTTGCCTTTAATTTAATTTAATTTATTTTATTTTTTTAAGTTCATTTATTTATTTTGAAAGCGAGAGCAAGTGGGGTAGGGGCAGAGAGAGAGAGGGGAGAGACAGAGAATCCCAAGCAGGCTCTTCACTGTCAGTGCAGAGTCAGATGCGGGGTTCGATCCAACGAACTGTGAAATCACAATGGGCTGAAGTCAAGAATCAGAGGCTTAACCAGCTGAGCCACCAGGTCCCCCTGCATCCTTGCCTTTTAAAAAAACAGTTGTTCTGCCCACCCACATCTACAACAATCCAAGTCCACGACAGCAGTTTCCTGTTCTGGCCCCTTCTTGTTTAAGAGTGGCTCATCTTGGGGCCCCTGGGTGGCTCAGTCGGTTGAGCGTCCGACTTTGGCTCAGGTCATGATCTCATGGTTTATGGGTTTGAGCCTTGCGTCGGGCTCTGTGCTGACAGTGTGGAGCCTGGAGCCTGCTTTGGATTCTGTGTCTCCCTCTCTCTCTGCCCCTCCCCTGCTCTCACCCTGTCTCTCCCTGTCTCGCCCTGTCTCTCAAAAATTAATAAACGTTAAAAAAAAACTGGTTCATCTTTTGCACGTAATGATGCTTTCACATAGGGAAACCCTTGTCTCCCGTGTCTGTGGCCACATAACCAGACACTTCCGTAGTGTAGTGAGCCATCATTTGATAAACCAAAGGCCTAGCATTGCAGGCCACAGACACACCTGTTAGCTGAGCCAAGGAACAGGACAGCTATGATATGGATGTACCCATGGCCAAGTGTAGTGCCTCATGTGGCAGGATGAGGCCAGTGCAAGTATGGTCCACCAGGCTTGCAGGGCACAGCCCAATAGGACACTCTCTAAGGGCCCAGTATCTCTTCTGGCCCAAGATCCCTTCACTCACTCCAAGAGTTTTCTTGCCCCTGGGGGTCCTATTTCCTTTCCATCTCTCAGTGTTCTTGGTCCATGCACTAAGGAGTGGTATGAGGAAGTCAGTTGATATGACCACTGTTGAGTTTTCAAGCTCGATCCAGTTGAAGAAGATAAAAGAATCAGGCAGAAGATACTAATGCGTCAGCTTCATGAGTGATTGAGTCACTAGAGAACAGGGTTTGGGTGTGTGGCAGAAATCTTCCCATTGTCATCAAGTCCCAGAACTAGACAGAAATATCAAGCCAGTGGCGGGAGCTCTGCTCACAGCTCAGGGCAGTTACTCCCAAGCTTACTCCCTGTGGCCAAGGACAGAAGGGAGAGAGTGTGTGCCCTGATCTATAAGGAAGTTTAAGGGGAGGGAGCTCGACCCAGAGCCCATCTTCCTCCCAAGCTCATCTCTGGGTTAAGTCACTCCAGGTCCCCCTGGGAAGAGGTCTAGGAAAGGCCAGTAGAATTGGAATTTCCGATGACGGTTCACCTGAACACACAAAGCCTGGAAAGAGTTCCTTCCCTACTCGAAGAGGGACACCTGTTTACAAAGTGCCCCTCCCCAAGCACTTTGGAATTCCCATGAGTATGCACCACCATTTATGACTATCTTATGGGATCCTGCAGCCTGCAGCCTGGAGAGTTTCCTTGTAATAGAAGTCTCTCCCTTCACCATCCAAAACGGTGGGGCTCAACGTCTACCACACCTCATCCTGATGGGGCTGAAACACTCCTGCTGTTGAGAGATCTGTGCCATCCCGTGCAGCCCAGCCACACGCATCTGCGGGGCAGGGGCATGTGCATGTGGTTCCTTGGATTATGGTCCCATGACATCATCTTGTGTGAGCTCCTACGTGTTCACCTGTATTGACAAAGGTCTTTACCATTGAGAATCATGCATGAGCCTCCCCAGGAACACACGCATCTCCAAAACATCTCCTCAGGTTCACTTTCACTGCTAACGCTGTGCCTAGTCAGGATTCTCTAGAAAAACAGTATCAGTAGGATGTCTGTCTATCTATCTTCTGTCTATCTATCTATATCTATCTATCTATCTATCTATCTATCTATCTATCTATCTATCTGTCTGTCTGTCTATCTATCTATCTATCTATCTATCATCTATCTAACATCTATGGAGAGGGATAGAGAACAATAGATTTAACTGAAGAGAAGCCATAATGTGTGGGTAGACCAGAAGGTTGAAGACTCAAGGAAGAGTAAATCCTGCAGTTTAAGTCTGAAGGTCATCTTTAGGCAGAATTCCTTCTTCCTTAGGGGACCTTAATCTCTGATTATTAAGGTCTCATCTGTTGGATTAGGCCCACCCACATTGTGGAGGCCAATCTGCTTTACTCAAAGTCTACTGATTTTAATGTTTATCTCATCTGAAAAAAAAAAAATACAACAACAAAACACTTTCACTGCATACCATGGCCCAGCCAAGTGGACGTAAAGTCAGCCACCACCTGAGAGATGAGATTAGGGTGGGCACTCACAGAGAGGCTCTACAGATCAAAGCTTGCACGCCATTGGGATTTCCTCAATTTTATGAGTGATTTTGAAATAGACAATCTTTAATGTCCCTTATTGTTTCAGTATTCTGTTTCTGGGACACACTGTTCCTGACTGATGTAGGAAATTTATTGGAAAAACCTCTTATGTCCTGTGTTATTCTCACGCAGTGTATGTGAGGGTGAGCTGATGGTCTCCGCTCTGGGTTCTCCTGCTGCATGAGAACTTGGTGTTGCTCAGCAGCTGGGCTACTGATGGCGAGATGCCCCTCCTCCCGTGCCTGCATTTTCTCCTTGTGCATGGAGGCTGTGCTGAGGCTCTGCCTCATAAGGTGGCAGGGAGACAACACAAGCCATCTGACTGGAGGTTGCCGCCTGTCCTCCTGCTGCCTGGGGACGGAGCTCAGACCAGAAATGTTGACTTCGTCCTCCCATCCTCAGCCGACTGCTGTTCCTTGGACACTCTGCCTGCTTCTCCAGCAAGAGGAATTTCCCTGGATTTTGACACGTCCTCTTTCATCCCTAGAACAGCTCAGAACCAGGTCACCAGCACTCTTGGCCGTTAACCTGCTCATCAAGTTCACTTTCAATTATAGGAGTTTCTTGACAGTTGGAAAGCTAACTACCAAACGAGAAAGTAGCCTTGGAATTAATGGGAAGTAAGAAGCTGTATTAGTTTGGGAAAGTGTGATGATTTATGAATGCAGAGCTGTGCAAAGGACATTAGCTGTAAGTTCGTCTTTAAAACACACACACACACACACACACACACACACACACACACAACCCCGATAACATTGCCTATTACCCAGATACGATGATCTCCTTTTAATCACTAGCAAGTTCCCAGGTGTTGAACTGGATCCAACTTTGATTTCTCTTCCCTCAAGGTAGAATCAGGGCCCCACAGAGGGGAGATGACAGAGATGCCCTCGGTGACCTCGATCTTGTACGTGCTGTCTGTGTTTGTTTCATTCCCATTAGACCTCACAGGAGCTGTGCCCAGAGATGGATCCCCTCGCAGTGATGTTCCACTGTTAGTGCTGGCAGCCACTCAGTTGGGGTGACAAAGGCCTTCCGCATGCCTCTCAGTCCCTGTCTTTGTTGTTTGTTACCCTTGTTTAGGTACAGTCAACCAAGACAAGGTGAGAGCTGACAGAGGACAGGTGCCGGGCATGATGCTGTCCCCTTCAGAGTTCACACAGCATCTCTGCCTGTGGGTGCGGGTGTGAGGGCTGTGCATGCTCATCTGGACACCCACCATGCTTCCCAGGGACACCTGGGCACTGAGATCGCAGGGGTGCCTGCCGCCAACCTTCCTTGGAAAACCCCACCAAGTGGCATGATTTGCCTCCCCGCCCCCCATGTTTACCCTCGGGCTCTGGTTCACACCACCTTGGACCTGTTCCTCCCATCACCTTCCAACTCTATATCTATGAGCCAGTTTGGCAACACTGCTGTGTGCTGCTTGGTGTTTGCCCCATTCTCTCCCTTCCTGTTGGGACTTTCCTCCTTCCTGAGCTCTACAGGGTCTGACCTGCTGGTGCCCTCATCTCAGGCTGCCCCGCGCGCAGGCCGTGCCCCTGGGAAGGAAGCCGGCAGAACCTTGCAATCCATGTAGACTCTGAATGTTGCAAGGCTCCCCCACACCCGACGTGGGGAGAGGTCGGATGCTCCTGCAGAATCGTCAGGACGATCCTGACGAGCCCCAGGACGCACGTCTGTTTTTATCACCATTTGGTGTTTCCTGGACACATTTATCGTTTTTCTTTTTTTTTTTTTCTTTCTGAGTTTCATAAGCTGCCTGAGAGACCCAAGCAGAAAAAGGGCAGAAAAGGCAAAAGTGATAGACCTGTGGGAGTCGGGGAGTCACCCCACTGCTCTGAAGGGTCAGCTGGACTGTTTCAGGGACAAGATGCTATCCTGAAGTGATATGAAGGATAGCATAGAGCCTGATGTGGGGCTGGAACTCATGAACTGGGAGATCGTGACCTGAGCCAAAGGCGGACGCTCAGCTGAATGACCCCCCCCCCCAGGCGCCCCTGAAACTCTTTAAAATCCACAGGGGCTCTGGTCTTTCTTCCAGATTGGAAATGGCCATCGGCCGATACTGATGGATTCTGTGCAGAACCCTCTGCCAGGCATGTGGCCTTGAATCTCAGCGTGGAGGAGAGGAGGAGTCAGGAGGGCAGTGATCCCAGAAAGTCCCGATCCTTCCGGAAAACCGTGAGCTCATTACTCCCCACGGGCACCTTTGGCTAAGCGTTGCATCTATAGAGTGGGAATACACGTCTACCCAGGAAGGTTGGTAGGGAGTCACGTTCACGTCCCAGTATTCGATCTTCAGCAGGGTGACTCAAGAAGATAGCTGAGTTGGCAGGCATCAGACATGGCTCTTTCTGGGAGCAGAAGAGCTAACATAAAGGCAGAATCAGCTTAGTCATGCAGAGGCTTCAGGAACTAGGACCTCTGCAAAGGAGCCTGTGGTTCTGAGCCTACGGAAACCAAGGGTTCAGATTTGTCATCACTTTATCACTATTGTATTCGTGGCTCTGTTCGAGCGTGCATTCTGCTTTATCTCTCAGCTGCCAAAGACAAGTGGTTCACACAGGCCAGCGAGCGGAAGCCAGAATGCACTTTGCCCCGTGATTACACTCAGGGGTCCCTTTCCCCGTTGAACTCCTTCAGGCATGCCTTCTAGAAGTCGGTGGACAGAGTAAAGGAAAACCGTCCAGACTAGGAGTTCTGCAACAGCGACCGTTGCTCGTTCTACCGTCACCAGAAGCTTATACTTTTCTTTCCAGGTGTCCTGTGTCTAGGCGACTGTACTGCACGTCCCCGGTGCCTCCCGTGGATAGTTGGTCTCAGCCTGGGTGCGCGTGAGACCCACGACACAGACAGCGAAGGCTGGCAAGCCTCATTGCGCATCTAGTGTGAACCCGTGATGAGATTCCGCGCCCTTCCCCCGCCACAGGGACCACCCCTGGGAGAAAGGGGGATATTCTTACAGGCAGATTGCTAGGTATGAATTCCCCGCATTTGCAAAACTTGCATTTAAGAAAAACAGAGTTATAATTTGCCCTAGAAAATGAAAGCACCAAGAGAGCTCCACACCCTTTGTTAAATGACGACCAGCATTCACTCACTCACACATGCAAATAGCACAGCGTCCAGTAGTTAAAACAAGAAAAGAGAAAACACAACAAATGATCACCGTCCAGCTCTGCAGGCGGGGTTACGCTTTCCCAAGAGCGCGCCCCGGGTCTGGCTCAGCGCAGGCAGCAGGCCGTCTATGCCAACGCTGGAATCGCTGTTGCGTTTATGTCCGACTCGGTTTCTTTTGTGGCTTTATCACAGACACCGGTGCTCATGTGTCGGGTCTGACTGACATCTGAAATAAGCTGCTGAGGCCCGAGTTTGTTTTAACAAAGATGGGATTGAGAAGAGGTTAGTCCCTTGCTTCGCTTCCTAGTGTCAAAAAAATTTGCTCCGTTTTGATATTTGCCTTTGTTCCCTCCATTGGGGAATTAAGCCCTATGATAAACAGACATTACAACTTGTTCTAGGAAGTGAGTGGCTGTGGCCTCGATGAATGCCCCTGGCTCGCTCTAGGCTGCCATTGTGTAATTGGCTGCCATCAGGCACAACGTAAACCCACCCGCCTTCAGCCCTCCTTCTGGACAACGCGCCGCCTTCAGCATCCTCCTGCTACCCCTTGAGCTGATTTTAATAACTCCCTCGCCATGTCCCCAGGCTAGCTATGTTGGCACTGAACCCTCCATCGTGTGAAGCCTCGTTGCTTGGGTAACACTGGGCCTCTCCAGCAAGATCTCCTGTGCCTCACGCGCCCTTCCTTCTTCGGGTGGCTTGAAGAGGTGATCACAGAATTTACTTGGAGCCGCATTCAAGCGGCTTCCTTTCTCCGGTAAGAGGGGAGCTAGAACGTCGTTTCAAGTCTGTTTGTAAGGAAATAAGCCGGACAACCAGAGGCAGCCAAGTCTGCATTCTCAAACCGTGGGTCCCAAACGCGTCTGACTTCCGCTTTACCTGGAATTACATTATTGAGCCCTGTCTCCACCCTTTGGAACAAGGCAGTCTGCGGGCAAGAAGGGAATGTCCTTGTGCAGGTCTCGGGGAAAACATATTTCCCGACTGCCGAGGGGCCGTGTAGAAGCCAGGTCTTCAGCTAGTCTACAACAGCCTGACCGCTGCCCTTCGGGTCAAAGTGCCACCGTTTCCTGGGACAAAAGACAAACTTGGAGGGGGGCGTGGGGGTCAATTAATTCAGGACCGTTCCGTCTCCCGTGCTGTAATACGATACGCAAAATGTTGCCATTTCTCGCCTCTTTAAACCCTGTAACTAGAAGCGTCTCATTGGAGTGTGAATTAGGATCTGGGGGACAAGCAGAAAACACAAAATCATTTCGTACTGATTCGCTGATGTCATCACAGACTCAGCTGCCCTCGCCCCAGGACATCAGATCTGAATTATTTAAACCGAATCGAAAAACAGGAACCATGACTTGATCGTAACCTTGCAACCGTTGTGTCTGGGTTTAAGTAAATGCTCTCATCAGTTCCTCCATTTAATCATATATAAGCCAGAAATACTTCTGCGTGTTGCACTGAGCAGACAGGCTTCAGAGGACAAAAAGGAGGTGAGGAACCAGATATCTATAGGTGCCTGTACTTTCAACCTTGCGTGCCCATTGCTCTGCTCAATAATTTTACAACTTTACAATGGACGGAACCATCACTACAATCGTTTTAAGGCGAGGGGACTTCAGAATCCATGTCGAGCCTATGTCAGGCACATGGACATCGCATAATTTGAGAGACACTCGGATCGCCTTCTTGTTCAGTGGGCATCTTAGCAACTGATCCTTGCAGTCACTCCCAGTTTAAGGATGGCTTGAACTTGTTTAGTTAAAACCCCAAAAGACCTCGTGAGGGTAAAGCGCTCCGGCAGGGCCCCCGAATGTGGCAGTGAATCAAACAGGACGTTCTTCATCTACCTTGGGAGATTTCCTCAGGGAGGAGACAAGGAGGCAAGCGGTGTGACTTCATGGGCTCCTAAGTACCTCCTAAGTACCTCTGGGGGGGAAGGGGAGACAGGTCTCCACTCTGAGGTTCAAGTAAACTTCTCATCTAAGCTCCATCTTTTTTTTTTTTTTTAATAGGAAATTTGTCATCAAATTGGTTTCCATACAACACCCAGTGCTCATCCCAACAGGTGCCCTCCTCAATGCCCATCTCCCACCCTCCCCTCCCTCCCACCCCCCATCAACCCTCAGTTTATTCTCAGTTTTTTAAGAGTCTCTTATGGTTTGGCTCCCTCCCTCTCTAACTTTTTTTCCCTTCCCTTCCCTTCCCCCATGGTCTTCCGTTAAGTTTCTCAGGATCCGCATAAGAGTTAAAACATATGGTTTCTGTCTTTCTCTTAGCACAACACTCTCCAGTTCCATCCATGTTGCTACAAAGGGCCAGATTTCATTCTTTCTCATTGCCACGTAGTATTGCATTGTGTATATAAACCACAATTTCTTTATCCATCCGTCAGTGGATGGACATTTAGGCTCTTTCCATAATTTGGTTATTGTTGAGAGTACTGCTATAAACATTGGGGTACAAGTGCCCCTGTGCATCAGCACTCCTGTATCTCTTGGGTAAATTCCTATAGTGCTATTCCTGGGTCATAGGGTAGTTCTAGTTTTAATTGTTTGAGGAACCTCCTCCACACTGTTTTCCAGAGCGGCTGCACCAGTTGGCATTCCCACCACCAGCGCAAGAGGGTTCCCGTGTCTCCACATCCTCGCCGGCCTCTATAGTCTCCTGATGTGTTCATTTTAGCCACTCTGTCTGGTGTGAGGTGGTATCCGAGTGTGGTTTTGATTTGTATTTCCCTGATGAGGAGCGACATTGAACATCTTCTCATGTGGCTGGTGGCCATCTGGATGCCTTCTTTAGAGAAGTGTCTATTCATGTCTTCTGCCCATTTCTTCACTGGATTATTTGTTTTTCAGGTATGGAGTTTGGTGAGTCTTTATAGATTTGGATACTAGCCCTTTGTCCGATATGTCATTTACCAATCTCTTTTCCCATTCCGTCGGTTGCCTTTTAGTTTTGTTGATTGTTTCCTTTGCGGTGCAGAAGGATTTTATCTTCATGTGGTCCCAACAGTTCATTCTTGCTTTTAATTCCCTTGCTTTTGGAGACCTGTCAAGTGGTATGAAATTTCTGCGGCTGAAGTCAGAGAGGTTTTTTCCTGCTTTCTCCTCTAGGGTTTTGATGGTTTCCTGTCTCACATTCAGGTCCTTTATCCATTTTGAGTTTATTTTTGTGATTGGTGTAAGGAAGTGGTCTAGTTTCATCCTTGTGCACGTTGCTGTCCAGTTCCCCCAGCACCATTTGTTAAAGAGACTGTCTTTTTCCCACTGGATCCTCTTTCCTGCTTTGTCAAAGATTAGTTGGCCATCCTTTTGTGGGTCCAATTCTGGAGTTTCTATTCTATTCCATTGATCTGTGTGTCTGTTTTTGTGCCAATATCAGGCTGTCTTGATGATTACATCTTTGTAGCTCTATCTTTTATTCAGTTTTGTCTTTATCATGTTTTGTCTGAAAACATATCCCTCCACATTCTTCTTCAAACTGAAATGTTATTTCTATCTATTTCACACACCCCTGTGTATTTACATATGTATATGCATGTGCTTTTTGTCACTGTATTTATAAATACTCTCGAAATACCTGCCATAGACCAGGGCACCCCCGTCTCTGACGTACAGCTCCTCATTGTATTTCACAGCCCCTTTTATAAAATTAGAAAATGAGTTATTGCAAAACCACTTAGACTTAAACATCACTTTCCTATAGCTCTGGAGACTTTGATGCTGTTATTCATGAAACAGTTGTCAAAATGAACATATTTATTATATTGGGTACTTGGGTAAAATAAAAGCACTTCTTGAATTTAAGAGGTTTTCTTAAATCCAAGGGCAGTTTCCCGAGTCTGAGTCCCCTGATCTCTCTATAGTATTTAACACTCTTGGTCACTCCCCGCCTCCATCAGCTTTCTCTTGTCTGGCCTGTAGTTACCAGGGCCTCCATCCATGTGGAAGCCCCAGGCGTGGGGTCGGTCATCCCAGAAGAGTAACCAAGAAGGTAGTCACTTGTCTGATGCAGCCTGACACCCAGAACCAGCTCTATCTCTGTCCTGGATGAAGATGAGCTTTCCCCCAATGGCTCCCCGATGCCCTACAGAGCTCTTCAAGATTGACCCAGAGCGACCAGAAGGGGGCCTCCTCTGATGTCCGCTCCAACGTGTAAAGGCCTTGGAAGTCATCACTCCTTGTCCTCACGAGAAAACAACTGGAAAATGTTAGATTCATCAAAGGATTGAAGTCACAGAGTGAATCACCAGCTCAAACTCTGCCAAGACAGAATAATGGAGAGTCACCGTTAAGATCAACTTACTTGGAAAAGGAAAGGAAAGGAAAGGAAAGGAAAGGAAAGGAAAGGAAAGGAAAGGAAAGACAAGACCCAACAAGACCTCCCTGAGTGCTGGGTACGCGGCTGGAGGCGGCTCTGCCAGGACGCTCAAGCAGGCACTGGAAGGGTACTTAGTATTAGTACTGTAGCAAAGGCAGCGGTGGTAACGGTACCAGTTTGAGGAGTAATATTAGCACTAGGAAGAATGTTACTGGCCGGTTCAATGGCAGATTTCACTACCGCTCCTCCCAGTAACTTGCAACATCGTGGTGAGATCAGAGCTCTCCAAGGATTCACGCAGAGCACTCGCCTCCCACGCCGAGGTGCGCTCTCAGGACCTCAGTCCTCTGCCCGCCTGCCTTTAGACCCCTCTTCCACTCTCCCTAATCCTCCCTCCCCCATCTCTATTCGCAAATAATACCAAATTGTTTAGAGTTCCGGATAATTATCTAATGGAAATCCGTGCCCCTCTTTTAGATGCACAAACCGTCCTCCCCACTGAATGGTTGAACGTATGGCCCGTTGATCTTTATGACCTCATTCTTGGGTCTCGTCTCTTGAGAACTTTAGGCCACTTTTGTCTAGGCAGAGTAAGGCATTTTCTTGCTTTCGCTGGCCATCTCGCGTTCTTAATGTCTCCAGATCGCTGGCTGTGTTGCAGTAATGACATGTTTTCAGATGGTCTTCCTCACCCAGCCATGTGCACCCCAGATGGTGCACACACCCACGTGTACCACAGTGGCTACAGCATACTCTAATCACATTCTATGCAAAGTGCATAGCGGGCGCTTTGTAAATGCCTAAGGGCTGTCGGGTGAACGCACGAAGGAACGAGTGACTAGGAAAATTAAAAGGATAAATAACTCGCTCTCAAACTGAGAAGGCAAAAAACTAGGAGGACTCAGAAGTCAATAATGGAGGAAACATTTCTTACATAGGGAGGATTTAAAAAGAAAATCCATAATATGAATATCTTTTCTCCTGGATTTTGTTTGGTTTCATTTCTCTTCTCCAGTAGTGGTAGGTAATTTTGGAGGTGGAAGTAACTTTTATTTTTAGCTTTTTGGAAAGAATTCTAGATTTTCAAAAGAAAAAAAAATTGCAAAGATAGTACAGATAGCTCCCTTGTGGTTGTCGGTCTGCTTCTCCCAATATCAATGTCTTACATGATACAATATTAATTAAAATTGATTTTGTGGTGTTAGCTGAACTGTAGAGTTTGTATGGATTTCCCAGTTTTTCCAATGCTGGTTCTGTTTCCAGCCTCCAACCCAGGGGTCCACGTTGCATTTGTCTTCATGCCTCCTTGGTTCCTTCCTGTCTGTGAAAGTCCCTTAGTCTTGGCCTTGAACTCCCGAAGAGCGCAGGTTGGGTATTTTGTAGAACGTTTCTCTATTTGCGTTTATCTGAGTTTTGTCCCTCCAAATTCAGATGCTGAAGACCTAACTTTCACACCCCAGGATACGGCTGTCTTTGAAGATAGAGCATATGAAGAGGGAATTAGGTAAAATGAGACCTTTAGAGGGGGCCCTAATCCAATGTGACTGGTGTTTTTATGAGAAGAGGAGTTTAGGACATAGACACGCACAGAGGGACAGCCACACGAGGACAGGGAGAGAGGACAGCCATCTACAGCTAAGAAGGGGCCTTCAGAAGAAACCAGCCTGCCAATACCTGCATCCCGGACTTCTGGCCTCCACGCTGTGAGAAAATAAATTTCTGTTGCATGAGTGGTTCAGTCTATGGTATCGGAACCTAGCAAATTAATACACTAAAGTTTCCTCACAATTAGCTTACTTGTGTGGGTCTGGGGAAGATTATCACAGAGGTGATGTGCCCTTCTCCTTCCAACATATTAACCTTCACCACTTGGAGGGCAGAGACTTCCAGATTTCTCCACTGAAAAGTTACTGTTTTCCCCCTTCCTTTCTCCGCAACTTAGAGGCAAGTTACTGAGTACAGCCCGTGCTCAAGAGACAACGAAGCACCCCCTCCCAGAAGGAGAAGTGTCTGACAATTTGAGGACATGTGCCAAAACCTCTGATAAATGTATCAGAGCAGCTACTTTAAGAAGATGCCAATATCCTTTTTTCCTTAAAATTCCTTCCACTAATTTTAGCATTCATCCGGGCTTCTCGTCTGCAGTAATGATTCTCGTGACGTTCTAATGGCGACCTTTTATTTCCCCCATTTCTTCTACATTTGTTGACTGGGATTTCTCTTTATGGAATCTTTCTCTCTTCTCCCCCATTTATTTATTATTGTAATCATTCACTATGTCAGAATAATATATCAGAATGGATTTTGGTATATTACTTTTATCCTTGGGGTTATAATGCAGTACAATACTTATCGATCCTGCCGTAACACCCGTTCCATTTTTGGCTGTTGGAGAAACTTTTAGGTGAGCTCCTGAGATCCCCGCCTGCCACCACCACCACCTACACACCCACTTTACTCTAGACTCACTTTCTATTTATTTTTTTCTTTATTTTTTCTTGGCTGGAAAATGGCTGGAATCAACCTTTTTTTTTTTTTTTTTTTTTTACAGGTCTTGATTCTTTTTACTGGAGAACGGTATTTAGAAAACAAGATCTAGGCGTTAAGTGTGTTTGTTGCGGCCGGGGTGTCAGTGATTCACCCCTTCTCAACGTGCACTGTGACACACACACACCACGCACACACATTCATAATCATGTCTTCATCTATCCATCTGTACGCATATAAATCTAACCCTAACCGTGAGTTCACACTGGTCTCCAAGCACACGCCAGCAGGTAGGGCTAACTTTTCAAATTGGAACAGTTCGGTGTTGCTTTAGTTGTTTTTCTCTGAAGTAAGACATGCACGCACACCTAGCTTATGTGTGTAGAACAAATTAAGTAATACTTCCATTGATCCAAGAGTATCCAAGAGGGACAAATATTTCCATTTATCCGCAGAACAATGGCCAGTGCAATTTGGATGCTACGTGCATCCAACACGGGTGGATTTGAAGTTCCAAGATTCCGCACATAACTTGCCCAGTGCTACCCTTCATTCGTAGAGGAAGCACCACCCTAGGAGCACCTATAATAGCCCATTCGCTCTCGATATTTTCCCCTCCTTAATCTGAGGGTTCCCCTTTTAGTCTTTCCTTCCCGACCCCGAGCTCAGTAAATTCTAAAACTACATACAAGTGTATCCAAAAAATCTTGTTTGGGGCGACATCGGCTGTGTGGGTTTCTGGTGCCTGACCGGCTATGAAATCCCCTAATAGGTTTGTCGACGTTTTGTGGTGTATCGTCCGCCGAAATTGCGTGTAGTTGTCCGGAAAGAAAGAAGGCGATTCTCTGATCAGTGCTCGTGGACAGGGAGCCAGAGCGGAGGCAGGAGCCCAAGAGACTGTGCCCTGTCCATTCTCGGGAGGGCTGGAAGTCTGCAGATCGCAGCGCCCTTTCACAAAAGGTGCGGGGTCCTAGAGGGGCGCGGTGTGCGTTCTGTCTTCTGCATGACCTACCTGGTGCCCGCAGGGCAGGTGAGCCCTCCAAGCCTCTCAGAGGTCCTGCTCGCTCACCTCTGAGCTGAGGGCTTGGCCGCCCGGGGCCCTCGGGTCCCCAGATCTCTCCAGTCCCAGGGTTCAGGGGACTCCGAAGAGGGAGGGGAGCCCCGCCTGCGCCAGGCTCCTGGCTCCTGCTCGTTCAGCTCCGCTCTCACCGGGACGATCTGACTTTCCAGGGCTGTCATCACAAAGGCGGTGCAGATGATGCGTTTGCCTCGTTCCCCTCCCGTGTTGGAGAAAAGAGATCCACGCGATGAGATCGTCCCCCGGTTGCCTGATTCTGCCTTCCTCTGTGTACTTTAAACGCTGTCAGAAACCACTTACGGCTCTTTCACTCCAGACGCCTCCTCCGCGGGAGTAAATATTTGTCAAATGCCACCTCTCCCTCCCTCTGCCTCATGGGGACAGGCGGGCTCTCCGTGTGCTGCTTCTCTTTGTGCCTGCCATCCTCGTCCAATCGCTCTGTGACGTCTGACATTTCTCTCCCTCCCTCTCCGTCTGCCGCTCTTTTATAAAGGATTGAGTTGTGTTTTATCCTCTATCTAATCCTTTCAAAATACCGTGTGTACCTTTCTAAATGATGGCAACCCCTGACAAGGCAAGGGAGGCGAGAAAGCTGGGAACCGCATCAGAAGGGTCCGCTAAACCTGTGGTGACAGCAGGGAGGGATGCTAGGACTCGCTCCCTTTCGGTCTGAGGGCACCTTTGCTGTGTTTCCGAGGACAGGGACAGAGGGCGGAGGCCTGGCGGTGTTCGGGGGCCCTCTGCCTGCCAATCTCCTCGACCTTGAAGGCAAAAGAAAAGCTGGAGGAAAATACGGAAGCCCGGTCTAAACGGAAAGCCATAAATCAAGGAAGCAGGTGCATAGCTTCAGATATACCACCGCCAGAAATACCACCGCCGTCTCCCACAGGCGGAGAGGATTACAGCTGGAAGGGTGACCTGGTCGGACCTGGAGGAACGTAGTGACCGCCCCAAAGCCAGATTCCTGGCTTCCATTTTGGCTGGAGAGTTCTGCCCATACCGAATGTCCTCCGAAGACAAGCTATACTCAGGGATATTGTTTCCCCTGCCTGCTTAGTGAGGGGCTCATTTGCATCCAGTTGTCAGGAGTTATGACATTTAATGTTATTAATGTCACTTCCATTATTCCACTGAATCTCAGCTGCCTTCACCTACAAAATGTCAATGTTTCTGACTACATGACCATAACTAGAGACCCCCAAGGAGCGGGAAAAGGAAGCACAGGTCTCCGTACTGTGGTCGGCCAACTTGCTGGCTCCCGTGTCATTCACCACCGTGGATTTGGAAATAGACTCACTCCGTGTCAGAAGGATGGCCCACGCATTCATGTGTGACTCTGAACACACGCACGCGTGCCCACACACCGTTGTTTTCATTCTGGAAATCCAGCACAATTCAACAAATGCTCAGGGCCAATTCCGCGTTAGAAGTAATTGTGTCAGAAGTGTAAAAAAGGTAAAAAAAAGCACTTTGATAAATAAACAGCTGGGCCAAAAAGGATCGGGGACCTGAGGACAAGAAGGGTGAGACTTGGAGGCAGCAGGACCTATAATTTCTAGAGGTTAATGCCGTGAGAATGATTGAATTATTAACTACTGTAATGACACTTATATGAACCATCGACAGAAATGTATTTACTGACGGAAGAATTTAGTGATATAATACAATCTTGGAAAAAGTGATGGTTTAATTTGGTAAATACAAGTGATAACCCTAGTAATATTTCATATTTGAATGATTTTCATTTCCAGACAAGCCCCCAAACAAGATTTGGGTACAGTGAATCTTTTTTTTAAATTTTTTTAAAATTCTACTTATTTTTTAGAGAGAGAGAGAGAGAGAGAGAGAGAAAGAGTGAGCAGGGGAGGGGCAGAGAGAGAGGGAGACAGAGGATCTGAAGCAGGCTCCAGGCTCCGAGCTGTTAGCTCAGAGCCTGATGCGGGACCTGAATTCACAGACCATGAGATCATGACCTGAGCTGAAGTCGGACACTTCACCCACTGAGTCACCCAGGCGCCCCTGGGCAAAGATGAATCTTTTAAAATTGTATTTAATTGGACCTAAATTCAATTCTGAACTGAAAATAATTTTTACTTGGTGTTTTTCTTTTTATTGTGAAAATTTTGAAATTACAAGAAAAGGCAGAAGACCAATGCAATAACCATTCAGATCCAACAGTTATCATTTTGCCACATTAAAAAAATTACCGTTTTACTTTTCTATCTCTGTCTCTATTAGTTTTTGTCTTTCTTTCGATAGGTAAATAGGTAGATGGATGGATGTTTTGCTAAAACATACATACCCAGTACATATCTTAAACACCACCACCTTCCAGTTCACATCGACAAGGTTCCCCTAACATCTAGTCTATCCCAGACAATGTGAACATTTTGTCTAAGTTTTTCAAAATACTTTAGACCTGGTTTTATCAAATTTGGGTAAATAATGAAGTACAATAGCGTGCCACCTTCGTTCTTTTGTAACTCAAAAGAGCCCCTTCATCCCCAAAGATTTTAAACATTTTTTCATGATACTTTTTGAAGAGAATAAAACCATGGATGATTATTTTTATGGCCCGCGCTCTAGATGTGTTTGTTTTCTCACGGCATCATTACCTGGTTTCTCTAGCTCTTACCTTCTCTGTAGACTGACGGTGACGTCTACATTCCTGGCCATTGTTTTCAGCAGGGACACGTCTCGTTTCATGTAACATGCTTGTCATTTCAGGACATCAGGACGTGCCCCGTGTCAGGGTGCTTTGTTATCAGTGACGCTAAATTCAATCCCTTGGTTGAGGTGGTGACAGCCATTCACCTGAGTTTTCAGGATCCATTGATGATACTTGCTTGAGTCAACAATTTTGCGGGGTGGGGGGTTGCAAAGTGATTTTTAATGATATTATTGCTTTTATACTAATTAATTGCTGTTGTTATGTAAAAAGCAGCTTTACTTCATCAACTAGGGTTATCTACTTTTACACCTAAAATTTTTGAGGAAGGCATTAACCTCTCCATTTCTTTTCTTTTCTTCAAAATGGGCAGTTGATGTAAGAGTCCCCTGCAATGGGGGATAATAAGTTTTTTTTTTTCTGTTTTGTCTTTTTTTAAGAGATTAAATATTTTAAAAAAATTTAAAGTATATTTATTTTGAGAGAGAAAGAGCGCGAGTAGGGGAGGAGCAGAGACAGAGACAGAGAGAGAGAGAATTCCAAGTAAGCACTGTCAGCACTGGAGGCAGGGCTTTAACCATGATGACCCATTAGATCATAACCTGAGCTGAAATCGAGAGTCTGTAAGTGCGCTTAACCAACTGAGCCATCCAGGCACCCTGAGAGGTTAAATATTTTAAATTGTTCAGCACGTTATGCTCAATTACAGTTATCATTTTCCGTTGGCACCTAAAGTTTCCCAATTTACCTTCCGTGAACCCCTCCTTCAAGCTCTTCTGTCTTTTTTTTTTTTTTTTGGCCCCATTAGCCTTTAGACACTGGGGACTTACTCTCTGCACATTTGGAATTAGCCCTTGTTTAAGGAGCCCGGGCTCCTGGTTGCAGTGGATGGGATTTACAGTTTCTGCGCACTAGACATGTCTTCTGCTACACGGGTCATTACTTTAGGCTGCTTCAGCCGGGAGCCTGGCAAGAGCGACATTTTTAAAAAGAAAATCACGATATTATATTTCCAAAAGCAAAAAAATGTGGGGGGGGGGGTTGTTGTTCTCAGCTTTTTTGATTTCCCATCTGTATCTGGTTTTTCTTACATTTGAAAATCTTGATTCATAATAACATTAACATATATGATTATTGTTGTCTCTCACAAGCTGCAGAAAATACTGTCCAAATTACAGAATCTGTTTTGTCACTACACGTAGAACTACTGCATGACATTTCGGATTTATCCATAGTCTCTTTGATCCTTAGACTATATCCCAGGATGTCCCATCAGAATTGTTTGTAAAAAATAGGGGCGCCTGGTGGCGCAGTCGGTTAAGCGTCCGACTTCAGCCAGGTCACGATCTCGCAGTCCGTGAGTTCGAGCCCCGCGTCAGGCTCTGGGCTGATGGCTCGGAGCCTGGAGCCTGTTTCCGATTCTGTGTCTCCCTCTCTCTCTGCCCCTCCCCCTCCCCCGTTCATGCTCTGTCTCTCTCTGTCCCAAAAATAAATAAACGTTGAAGAATTGTTTGTAAAAAATAATTTGGGTTATTTCTTATCTCAATGGTTAAGCTACCCATCCACTGTATAACTAGGTTCATTTATTTTTGTTAAATTTAAAGATTAAAGTTTCTCCTCCTATTTAATTTGACCTGTTTATACATGAAACGTGACACGATGCAAATGTCAAAACCGTATTAAAAGTTATACTTACAGGTGCGCCTGGATGGCTTGGTCGGTTAAGCATCGACTTCACCTCAGGTCATGATCTCACGGTTCGTGGGTTCGAGCCCCACATTGTCCTCTGTGCTAACAGCTGGGAGCCTGGAACCTGCTTCGGATTCTGTGTCTCCCTCTCTCTCTGCCCCCCTCTCCTTCCCCGCTGGCACTCTGTCTCTCTCTCTCTCTCACTCAAAAATCAATAAGCATTAAAAATGTTTTTAAAAAGTTGTACTTACAGAAGCTTCCTATCTACCCTATTTACCCAACACTAGAATTATTTCAGTTTGTTTTAGGTTTGGCTTTTCCACTGTTTCTTTCAGCAAAAGTAATCAGATGTGGGCGTTAGGTTTTAATCTTCTTCCTTTGTTACACAAAACGTAGCAAAATAAACGTCCTTCTGTCATTTGGTCTTGTGTTAACCTCTATCACTCAACACTAGTCTCTCTCATTCTTTTTGCCCCAGCACATGTGTCCTTGGGTGGAGAAGAAATGTCTTCTCCCTTTACCACAAGTGCACTCTCCAGGCTCCTCCCTCTCATGTTTCCATACTTGCTCTCAAGAAATGGGAGCAACTCGATTTCTTTCCTTATAAGTGATTTGGACTTTATATATGAAAGTTCACAAATTTTTCTGCATAACTTTTAAAGTTAAATAGATGTATTAAAGGTCGATTTACTTATTTGTTTGCTTATTTATTGAGAAATGGTTTTTTTAAGTTTACTTATATTTGGGGGGGAGCAGAGAAGGAGGGAGAGAGAGGATTCCAAGCAGGCTCCACATGGCCAGCACAGAGCCCAACGCAGGGCTTGAACTCATGAACTGTGAGACCATGACCTGAGCCGAAATCAAGCGTCAGAGGCTTAACTGACTGAGCCACCCAGGCGCCCCCTAAAGGTTGTTTTAGAATTGATCTTTCTGTCTCCAGTTCCATCCACATGGGGGAGGGGAAGGAAAAAAAAAAAAGAGGTTAGAGAAGGAGGGAGCCAAACCATACGAGACTCTTAAAAACTGAGAACAAACTGAGGGTTGATGGAGGCTGGGAGGGAGGGGAGGGTGGGTGATGGGCATTGAGGAGGGCACCTTTTGGGATCAGCACTGGGTGTTGTATGGCAACCAATTTGACAATAAATTTCATATTCAAAAAAATAAAAAAATAAAAAATAAATAAAAAGAATTGATCTTTCTGGGTCAAACTTTCCAAGTCTGTGATGGGCTCCTTAATATGTAGACTCAAGTTTCCTTTGATTGAAGGAAAGTGTTTTGTGTGTGTGTGTGTGTGTGTGTGTGTGTGTGTGTTGCAGTTTTAGATATTAATTCTGTTCCATGGTTATGCTTGTCCTCAGGAGGGTGTAGATTAATTACACCAATTATGCATCTACGGGAACCCCTTCACAGGTCTTCCCCATAAGTTTCTGAATCTGTTGGGAGCACTCTTGATTCTGTTTAATTTTCTTAGCATTCTTATTTATACTCTCTATTTCTAATTCTGTATTTGCAGTCATACACGCCCTACCCCTGGAACATGGTATTTAGTCCTAATTTCTTGTTCACACTTCTCTTTTCCTCCAACAATTTCCTAGGCAAATGAGCTCCCACTTTGCATTTCTCCTGCCTTTTCCCAGTACCGGTGTAACATTTTCAATTGATGCTTTAAAATACCTCCTGCCTTTGTATTAATAATCACTGTATTTTAAGTTTCAGATGATCTGTCTTTATGTTTTCCTCTGCTCCATGGCATGGAGTGTGTGTGTGTGTGTGTGTGTGTGTGTGTGTGTGTGTGAAATCTCCCATTTTAAAAAGTACTGGGTCTGACTTCCTTTTTAAAAAAATTCTAATATCTTCTTCTCTTGCTGTGACACAGAGTGATTTTAAGATGGATGGGCACACTGATTTGTGTCTTTTCTGATTCTTTGTTACTATATTGCTTCAGGTGCTGTATTATTTCTCTTTACCCAGATTAAAGAAAAAAAAATCACAGGGTGCCAGAAATGACTTTACATATTGGTGAATAATAATTGATCAAAAGCTAGAAAAAACGTCAGCACAGGCATAATTGTAAGTAAAACTGAAATTTTAAATTGAATAAACAGAGATGAATGAAAAATAAATCTTAACTAATGCTTTACAAATTGATATTGAGAGGATATAATAGGAAGCATATGAAAGATTTAAATAACGGGTCAATAAGCCCTATCTAAAAATATATAGATATTTATTTTCAGTAAATAAAAGCTGCACATCTTTGTGTGTTTTGAAGGTAGACCATGCGTCAGGGAACAAAAGACTGGCTGTGTTCTAAATGATCAATATCGTATCTACTCCCTCACTGCAAAGCTGAAACAAATGTTTCCATGTGTTTCAAAGCATCAAACCAATTATTAAATAAGCCTGGAGTTAAGGAAAAAACAAGGGCGAAAGACAACTTTGGACGTGTGAGGTTGGTGAGGATACATGTATTTATTTATTTTTTTTTAATTATTTTTTAACGTTTATTTATTTTTGAGATAGGGAGAGACAGCATGAACGGGGGAGGGTCAGAGAGAGAGGGAGACACAGAATCTGAAACAGGCTCTGGGCTCTGAGCTGTCAGCACAGAGCCAGACACGGGGCTCGAACTCACGGACCGCGAGATCATGACTCTGAGCCGAAGTCGGATGCCCAACCGACTGAGCCA
This sequence comes from Puma concolor, assembly GCF_028749965.1. NCBI lineage: Eukaryota > Metazoa > Chordata > Mammalia > Carnivora > Felidae > Puma > Puma concolor. The sequence goes on along the minus strand of NC_141667.1, from coordinate 3,349,597 downwards.
CCCAGGCACCCCGGTGAGGATACATTTAAAACAGAAACTGGACATACATTTTGAACTTTAAACTTTTGAAGAAAAAAAAGGAAGTATAATAAAGAAGCCAAGCATACACTTGAAAACCTAGAAAAACCCAAAAGTAATAAGTTAAAAAAAAAAAAGCATAACAATTTTAAGGCTCACAGACAACTTTAAAGAACAGACAATACACGATCATAACAAAAACAACTATTTTTAATGTTTGAGAAAATAAAAGTACTAATTAAGAAAAATAATGAAAGTAAACTAAATGTTGAGTTTTTATAAGGTCTGGCTAAAGATGTAGAATAAATGGAATAGTTTTGTCCTAAAATAGCAGGAAAATAGTGGCCGCTGTCATTTCAGCAGCCCCCCAAAACCATCGAAGATAAACAGCAAAGCAAAACAAAACCCAATAAGGATGACACAAACAAGCAAACAAACAAAAAACCCAAATTGTCCTGTTTATCTCACCCTCTTCAAGCAGTCTCCTGTGTATGGTTTTTCTTCCGCTGTAGATGAGCGGGCAGCCAAGGGAGCACATCAGTGTCAACGGGGCTGTTGACGAAGAATGGCCTATGTCACCCCCTCACCCAAAAGCTATAGTTAATTTTTGTTTGTTTTGTTTTTTAAAGCCTTTACTTTTTAGAGCATATTTGGGTTCCGAGCAAAATTAAGAAGAAAGTGCAAACCTCCTCTCAAGACACACAGGACGTGCCCCCTACGGTCAACATCCCTTGCCAGGTGACACCTTTACTCCGATGATTCTACATTGACTGACCATCATCCCATCGTCGCCAAAGCCTGTGGCTTACATGGCTTACATTAGGGTCCACTCTCGATCTGGCACAGTCAATGGCTTTGGAGAAACGTACAGTGACACAAAGCCACCAGTACAGTCTCATAGACAGTAGTTTCTCTGCTATATTTCCATCATGTAGAAAAATGTCCTTTTCTGGTGAGCAGAAAATATGCAAGGAAGTACTCATGTGTGACGGAGCATCAGCTCAGTAACTTCCTCTCAGATGTTTCAAGAATAAAAGGTATTTGAACCGTACTTTTAACGTTGCTCTAGGTTTTGAATTATTTTAAAATTTAGAAATAATAATATAGGTATGCTTTTCCTAGTCATTTAAAATGCTTTCTTACATTAGCTTCCCTGTCAGAATTTTCTAGCATGTTTGAGGTGCTGAGGTACTATTTTTACTCGCTTGTTAAGTGGATAAAGTGGCCCATGCATTCAGTCATCAATATAACTTCCTCATAACTGAGAATTTGCAAGAAAATACTGACTAGGATTAGATGCCAATGTACTGTACTGTAGAGTCAAATTTTATTTCCGCGACTCTGAACACGTTCAAGAAACACCTGCTGAGAGAGGCTAGCTTGTGCTATGACAGCATCATGGAAGAGTCCATGAGTTTCTAGAAGGGGTGAGTGTTCACGCAGTCCTTTTGAGAATGTTAGGACTGGGTTAGCACACTGCTTGCTAATTGTCCAGTGGAAGGAAACACCGAAAATGCCCCGATGTAATTATTGCTTACAGCCTGCCTGCTGTGAAAGCATCCTTTGAGCGACTCTGTTTGTTGTTGATACTTGAGAGAACACCTTCCAAAGAATGCAAGGCACATAATTACCAGCCTTTAGTGCAAACCCTTTCGGAGAAATTCTCACTTAAATCCACTCTTTAGAGGCAAATTGCAAAGGGGCTTGTAATTAGATGAGCTGCTCTTTTGACATGAACCAACGTAGATAATGCTCGATAATTAGTAGATAATTTTCTAGGTATTCCTGGCACTGAATGCTAAAAGCAAAATTAAGTCAGGCAAAGCACTCTGAGAATTGCCTGTGGCCAGTGAGGTGTCAGTGTTAACTGGGAAGAGAGTGGAGGGGGTTTTTAGTCTGGAATTGAATTACTCTCTTTCCATTGTCCGCTTAATGCCTGGGCTGATGATGGCCAATAGCGGAGATAATTTGGTAATTGAAAGACGATTCGTGATGCCAGTAATTTACGAAAAACAGTGCTTAGCTTTAATCACCGGCTTCAGTAATACTTGAATTGTGGTCAGCGGTGGGATAGAGGAGTTTAGGAAGCTTTTTTGACAACCCCACACGCGTGTCAACGATTTTCAGAGGTGTTACTTCATCTAGTGAGCTGCTAATTGGTATATTCGTGTCCCTGTTCCGAGAAACAACCTGATTGGGGTGGGAACCAAACACGCCGGGCTCGGAGAGTCCCCTGCATGTCTATGTTCAGGAACTAAAACGTTACCTCAAGATTCCTCCCAAAATGTCACCAAAGAGATGCCTTAATTACATGTCTGTAATTTTAAAAATGTGTTAAGACAGAAATGGGTCAAGTGTAGGAAAAAGTGGAAAAAAAAAACTCATGAGAGGAGATCAGAGGAAAGCAACTTAAGATTTTCATTTGTTGAGATTTCTGGAGAACAGCTCCATCCATCTCATTAGCCCACTAATGACGGGATGCTCTGGCTAGGCTCTGTGGATTTGAGCCCCATCCCACACCCATCATCCGTGTGTATGCTGTAAAATGCGCATTTATTTGGTTGGGAGCTAGGAACTTCAGTTCCAAGTCCGGTTTTAGCACATAATCGCTGCACGAGCAAGGTATTCAATGATCCTTCCCTACTGCTCGGCTTCCTTATCCCTGAAAATGGAATGATATCCATGCCTCCATGAGACGTGAGCGAAACAAGAGCAGGTCTTCTATGTTGGAACTGCGGAACGTTATTATGCTAATGTGAACATTCTCCCCATTACTATCATAGTGTGGGGAAGCCAAGGAATGAAAACACTGACTGGGAATCAATCGGGTCAGAAGAGATTACAATAAATGCTGAAAGTGTCTTGAGATGCTTTGTCAAGGACACCTGTTCTCGTATGTACAATCGCCGATCCCCCAAGGAATCAGAATCGCCTTCAGCAACTTCCTGCTCCCTGGGCATCTTCCCATCCCCCCACTCTTCCTGGGCATGATCTCTACTGCCCCATCCTTCACAGTCTCCCCTTTGAGGGCTACAAGCCCTTCCTGTTTCATTGGCCTGTCCTCACTGCACCCTTTCAAGAGGCTCTCCCAACCGGTTTAGTTGCGAAATTCTGCATAATCGCTACACTAAACTTAAAATAATTGGGTCTGCAATCTTGGGCTACATCTCATGCCATCTCATGAATTTGCATCTCATGCCAACACAGACAACTCAGGCAGGAAACAGAGACTTTTACATTGTGAACAGTTTCAGAATGGGACACACGGCCACTTGACTTGCTTTTTGCACGTGTTTCTATGTATTGCACGTGGGGTTCGGGATCTGATTTGGGCATCGGGGTCCCGGGCCGCAGCCGGGACAGGGACAGAGCTCTAAGGGAGCTCACAGCGAGAACCACTGCCCTGGAAGGAAGGCAGAATTGTCTCCAATACCACTGTTAGCTCATCTTTCCGTTTAGCCTCCCCATGAAGAGCTGTCTGGCAGGACAGACCGTCCTGGGGCTGGGGTGTTCCATGAGCCCTGCAGGCACAGAATCTATGACTTGTGTGTGCATCTCTGCCTGACCTCGATGCCTGTGGACACAGCTGGGGGTGGGATGACATCGCGGTTGGGTGGACTCTGGGGTGACAGGTGGCCCCGCTCACCCACTACAGCCATGGCAGGAGCAGGTGAGAGCGTCATCCAGGTAGTGTGGTTTCTTGGAGGGGAAGACCGCCCTTTATGTTTCCAAACACATTCTCATCTCCTTTAGGTTGAAACATCAAAATGAGTTTTAAAGGTGTTTTTATCCCCCAGTTGAAAAGAAGTAAAGGGGCTCCTGGGTGGCTCAGTGGGTTAAGCACCAGGTCATAGCCTCATAGTTCATGGGTCACAATTGGCTCAGGTCATAATCTCATGGTTTATGGGTTCCAGCCCCACGTCGGGCTCTGTGCTGACAGCTCAGAGCCCGGAGCCTGCTTTGGATTCTGTGTCTCCCTCTCTCTCTGCCCCTCCTCTGCTACCACTCTGTCTATCTCTCTCAAAAATAAATAAACACACACACAAAAAAAGAAAAGAAGTAAAATGTTTCTGTTAGTGGGTAGGTGAACTTGAGCCCTGTGGGCTCTTTCAGAATAATTCAGCATGTGCTGAGATTACGCATGCCTGGGAGAGAGGATTCTTCCTAAGGAGGAGGTCAAGTTTTCACACTCCTTCCCCAGGTGTTCCAAACCCAGAGTTGGGCAGGTTTTTTTTTTTTCTTCCAGTTACAAAGGTTTATCCGTTTGCTTTTCATTATAACCTGGAATTACTTGGAGGCCATGCTTACTCATCATCATTATTAAGCACCTTCAGTCAGGTTCAAGATCAAGGGCACTGTCATGGACTGAACGTCTGCGTCCCCTTCCCCCAAATTCCCAAGCTCAAGTCCTAACCCTGAGGCGATGGTATTCAGAGTTGGGGCCGTCGGGGGTAATCCTGTATAGATGCAGTCATGAGGGTGGGGGCCCTTGTGTTGGGATTAGCACCCTCATAAGGAGAAGACGAAAAACCAGGGTGCCTCCCCTCTCTCTCCCGACCTTTGTGCCTCTCTCTCAGCCCCGTGGGGAGACACTGATAGGTGGCTGTCTGCAAGCCAGGCCCTCACGGAACCGCACCGCCACGGTACCCTGACCTTGAACTTCTGCCCCCAGAACTGTGAACAACATGTGTCTGCTGTTTCAGCCACCAGAAATTGTTAGAGCTGTCAGTCTCCTCCAGCTACTCTTAACAGAACACCGCAGGCCAGTGGCGGCGGGGGGGGGGGGGGGGGGGGGCGGTAAACAACATGATTTGCTTCTCACTTGTGGAGGCTGGACGTCCAAGGTCAGGGCGCAGGCTGATTTGGTGTCTGTAGAGAACTCACGCTCGGCTTACAGATGACCACCTTCTCTCCCCATGTCCTCCCGTGGCTGAGAGCGAGCTCCAACTTCTCCTTCTCTCCTTCTAGGGACACAAGGCCCTCCTGGGAGCCCTACCCTCATAACCTCATCAAAACCTAATCACCTCCCAATGGCTCTGCCTCCTAATACTGTCACAGTGGGAGTCAGGGCTTCAACACATGAACTGGGGGCAATGTGACACATGTATTCAGGCCCATATTTTAAGAATACATTTTGTTTCATTGAAGAAGACAGTTTGTTAATGAAAAGCCATTTTCATTGGGGAAAGAGCTATTGGTGGGGAGAGAGCTATTGCCCTGCCCTCCATTCACCAATTGAGTTGGGGGAGCTTGTCAGGAGGACCAGGGGACAGTCACCTGGAGGACAATGGGGTTGGGGGGAGTTGAGGTTTGGGACCAGGCTGCAGGAGGTGAGAGGGGGAAGTGTGACCCACGAGCTCCCACTACCGGAAATTCTTGCCCAGCTGCACGCTGCCTTCCCCGGGGACGGGCTTCAGCGAGGGCTCGACCCCAGACCTGGAGAAGAAGGATCTCCTGTGGTCTCAGGTAAGGTCTCAGTCCCACCCCTGGTTCTCCGTCCAGAACAGCAGGCAGGCGGTTGATGTTTGGCGACCTTGCAGGGTTCAAGAGGGACCCTCCAGTGAGACTCCTGGGAGCTGAGGGGCCGGCGGGCTGGTCCCCTGTGCTGCTGGACCCCATTCACCGAGAAGTTAAGAACAAGTCACACAGAAAAACAAAATTCTGCAGGTTTGTGGTTCTGGAAGGAGAGCCTGGAAACACGCCTCTAAGTTGCATCAACTTTGGAAAGACACTGGACTTTTCCGTGTTTTTTTTTTTTTTTTCCTTTCTGCCATCTTCTATCCAGTTTCTTTATTTTTTAAACGTGCTTATTTATTTTTGAGAGAGAGAGAGAGAGAGATCATGAGCAGGGGAGGGGCAGGGAGAGAGGGTATAGGCTCAAGTAGGCTCCACACTGTCAGCAGAGCCCAGCATGGGACTTGAACCCATGAACCGGGAGATCCTGACCTGAGCCAAAATCAAGAGTCCCGTGCTTAAGTGACTGAGCCCCCCAGGGGTCCCTGGTTTCTTTATTTTTAAAGCGAGTGTTCTTGTGGGAGGTGCCTCTGGGATAAGCAACTGGACCGATGGCCTCCTGTCCTCCGCAGGCACGGACACAGCTCTGTGGCCAGGCCTGTGCTGTTTGGAGGGGTGACTGGGTGATATTTGCCCCCACCTCTGTCTTCCGCGGGTGGCTCTCTGTCTGCACGTCCTGGCCCACGGTTCCCAGACGGCTTCCTGCTGCAGAGGGGAGATGGCCGCTCCAGGAAGGGCTGCTGAGCGGAGAAGGATCGGCCCGAGCCTGGAGCTTTGCCCCCAGTGGCTCCGGCGGCTGTGTGGGGGCCATGGTGAGCCCCCGGACCTCTCCCGGAAGCGAGGATTTTAATAAGCCTAACCTTTCTCGTGCACGCTATTTGATACAAACTGGACTCATTAGTTTACAAAAAAAAAAAAAAATGGACCTGGAGGTTGACGTATACGATTTTGGAGGCTCTTATGAATTGAGATGCATCAAAACGAGAAGGTCGTCCTGAAGCCACTTTCAACAGCATCATCTCGCAGTGCAGTGGGGTGACCACCCTGCTCGCAGCCTGCCGGTCCCGGAGGTGACAGCACGCCCCAGGGCCATGGTTTCTGAATCCTTGCGGCAGGAAAGTGTAGGCGGCACTTGAAAGATAACTCCTGTTTTATTTTATGTTTTTCATGTGTATTCACTTTTGAGAGAGTGCAAGCAGAGGAGGGGCAGAGAGAGAGAGAGGCTCAGAGGATGTGAAGCAGGCTCTGTGCGCTGATAGCAGGCAGCCTGGTGTGGGTCTTGAACTCGGGAGCCGTGAGGTCATGCCCGAGTCGAAGTTGGACGCCCACCTGACTGAGCCCCCCGGGCGCCCCTCGAGTTAATATGTGTGCGTGTACAGAGCTCTGGAAGATACGCCGATGGATGGCTGACACACAATTCTTGGGTGTCCACGGGAGGCTGAGGAATGACTGGGGACATTGGAGTGAGTGAGAGTGTCGGGGCGCACGAGCCTGTGTTCTGAAGGGGTGACATCCAAAGCCCTGTGGTTTCTGCCTAGACACACACTGAGGACTTACTCCGAGGTCCCCGCGTCTCCCCCAAACTGGGCCTGTCCCCGTGTCGCACCCACTCTGCTCTCCTTACCGTCTCCATCCTTCGCCGCCAGACACTTAGGTTGCCAATTGTACATGCTCATTGGGTCCACGTCTGTGTCCCCTCCAGGCGTCCCGGACGAGGGCAGGACTGTCCCCTCTGCTCCCCTCTGCCTGGCACCAGCAGCATTCCCAGCACGAGCGGGGGCCCACTGGGGGACTATTTCACGGGGATCATGAAGTGCCAGGCCGGGATGAGAAAGACTGAGCTGTCTGTGGGAGAACTCACCAGAACCCCATGCTGAAAACTCTTTTTCACACGCCCTCAGAACATGTATAAAGCTTAAAAAAAAAAAGATGCCGATACATCAAGAAGACGAAAGACCTAATGTTGTCGGGAAAAATGATGAAACCGTCAACAACAAAGGTGCATTGAGATGACGTGGGCTTCGTGCTAAGCGTTCCAGGCGCACTAACTCACTCACGCCGGCCGATGAGGTGCATCCTATTTTGTGCCCAGTTTATACATGGGGAAACGAAGGCACCGAATGTTTAAGTAATTAGCCCAAGCTCGTAGACCTAATCAGAGCGATGCTGGACTGAGAAGTCAGGCGGGACGGTCCCGGAGCCCATGCACTTGACCGTCCCACCTGGCCACCACTGCAATATTGAAGGTCAATCCAGCAGTTTAACGTGTCAGTGCTCACACTGCTGTAGTGAAGAAAGCACATTGGATTCCAGTAGGCACTTCCCAGAGCCGGCACGCACCTCTGCCCTTACTGGTTTTAGAGTCAGCACCACTGAGAAGTTCCGGAGAAGAGGCGGCAGCTGTGGAGTGCGATGAAAAGGAGGCTCCAGGCAGCCATCCTGCAGTTGTGGGCACATTCACAGGACACGTGGGACGGGGATGACTCCAGACCCGCGTCTGCGCTTACGTGACAGGGTAGGAGTGGACCACACAATGCTTTCACTTCTCCCCCGCGAATTATTCAAATGAGGCAAGGGTGTCTCTTCTTCATCCACAGGGACTTCGATAAGAAAACTCCAAAAAGTAGGAAGGTCTTTTATTGAGAACATACAGTATGTGTTCAGAAAACCGCACAGGCGTCTTGCGGACTCATAATCGATGCTAGATGTTATTCTTAGCCGCAAGTAGTTAATTTTTTGGTGTTTCAGGTTAAGCAACAATATAGTACGGTTGTTAGATATTCATTCAAATGAAGGCTGCATGACGAACTCGTTCCTAATGTGAAGTCGAAAAGGATAGGAGGGAAGGGCCTTTCAGAATCAGTTGCTCTCCAGAAAGAAAGCAACCCCGTGGCAGCCCTGTGTGACGCAGGGAGGCAGGAAGCCCCCGTGAACAGGGGAGGTGAATTTGAGGATGAACTCCTTCCCCTCCACCTCTGCTCCCCGAGGGAGGGTCACAGTCCTTGCCCACAGAGCTCCAGATGGCCTCGGGACCCGCCTCGGCTGACGACACAGGGGCAGGGCACCCGAGTCACTTCCAGGCAAGAGCACCAAAGCCCAGGAGACGGGCAGAGGTCCCCTGGCCAGCTGCTCCATCACCTTGTGTCCCGGGACAAGAAGGGCCATGACCCAGGAGAAAAGAACCCCGTGCTGGTTGTGGAGTGTACATGGAGATCAGCCCCCGTGGTGCAGCCACCGAGATTTTGTGGTGCTGGCTGTTGCTATGGCAGCAGTGATTATATGTGGTGACTGATGAGATCGCCACATTTGCGCCATACTGCGAGGTCCCCTCCTCACACAAAAGCTCCTCTTTTCCCTCTGCTCCCAGCCCTCCCCTCTCACCTGCCTCTTCCCTCTAAGTCCCGTCTCCTGAACCCCTGCACCCAGGTACTCAGGTGCTGCTGGTCGTTCCCGGATTGTCATCGTGGGAGACGCTAAATGTGCAGAATTGCCTCCTCCTGAAGAGGTCAAGGTTCCCTCCGACTTACTAATTGTCTGCATGTTTAAATTGCAACCAGAGCAATAATGTGTCTGAATTTTAGGACAGTAAAATAATGGTACATGCTCTTCAATGGGAATTAAAGTCTGTTTATCGGTCGCAGGGAACGTCTTAAAGGCTCCCTTATAACCTAGCATGACGCGCCTGTCCCCTCCCTGACCTCCGTGCCTCCTCAGGAACCCCTTGTCAGCAAGGGGAACCCCATCCCTCCATTGTGGGGTCTAGGACCTTCAGGGCCACACTCAACACCCAGGTCCTACCTACAAATTTTGTCTGTCCTCCTGTCCCCGGGACTCTCCCTCCCGAATATGGTTTCTCTGTCTCACCTGCCAACCCCCAGCACCCACATACTGTCTTTTTCCCAGGAGCCTCAGGGGCGACCGTCAATGCTCATGCAGCCCCCAGAATTCCTCTGCTGCCCCCCGTCCGTTCTTTTCATGACAGCCTCATGGACGTGTAAAACTCAGCAAGCGGGTCACATGATAAGCTCCGCCTGAAATGGCCCCCAATCGCTACATTGCCCGCAAGGCCATTCTGGGTGGAAAGACTGCGGCTAGGAGAGTTCTGTTAGCAATGTACGACAATTTACGACAACGCATGGTTCAGCTGAAGGTGGGAAGTCTTCCCTGAAGAGCGACCTATGGAAACCTGAAGGTTGAGAACAACCTTCTTCACTAGCATGCTAGTAATTAACCTGGAAAAATGGCACTGGAGGGTCATCGTGTTCTGGGGCACAGCACACAGTGGGAAGCCCTCCGGCTAGGCCAGCACAGGGGGGCAGAGGCGCTCGGCTGAGAACGGGTGACCTGAAGCTCTGTGGATGGAGCTGAACTTCTTGACTCGTTACAGTGTTTCAAATTTTCATTGTCACCCAACCCTCTGTTGCACAATGGATTGTTGGGGTGGGTGCCTGGGCTGCCCCAACACCATCTGAAATTCTTCGGGAGCTTCTCTGCCATGATAACTTCCTAACATAATCAGTTTTCCAGAAAATGAACCCAGATTTGACGATTAAATGGCGTCATCGCAGTAACTCAACTGCCTGAATTGAATAGCTACCAAAAGTTACTTGGGGCGCCTGGGGGGGCTCAGTCGGTCGGGTATCTGACTTTGGCTCAGGTCATGATCTCACCGCTTGTGAGTTGGAGCCCCGCGTCAGGCTCTGTGTGGACAGCTCGTAGCTTGGAGCCTGCTTTGGATTCTGCACCTCCCTCTCTCTCTGCCCCTTCTCTCTCTCTCTCTCTCTCTCTCTCTCCAAAATAAATAAACATTAATTTTTTTAAAAAGTTACTTATAGGGGCGCCTGGGTGGCGTAGTCGGTTGGGCGTCCGACTTCAGCCAGGTCACGATCTCGCGGTCCGTGAGTTCGAGCCCTGCGTCAGGCTCTGGGCTGATGGCTCGGAGCCTGGAGCCTGTTTCCGATTCTGTGTCTCCCTCTCTCTCTGCCCCTCCCCCGTTCATGCTCTGTCTCTCTCTGTCCCAAAAATAAATAAATGTTGAAAAAAAAAAATTAAAAAAAAAAAAAGTTACTTATATAAGCATATTCAACACGCATACAAAATGTGTGAATAAGCTTCTTACTTGCCTGATTTCTCTTGGAAGCACCCCCGCTGGAGCATGTCCCTTGTCCCTGAGATTGTGCTGTGCCCTTCAGTGTACAAGCTCCCCTCACCCCCCGTGCTGTTCAGAGCCCTTTGGGAATGTCTGTCCCGGGAAACGCAGAGCACACGAGACCCGCTCATCTCCCAGGTGTCTTCCTTCCTTCCTGGGGTCGTGTAGGGGAACTGCCCCTTCCCCCTCGGCCCGCTCTCACTTCCAAGTACTCTAGTCTCCAGAGACATTGCCATTTAGAGCAGCACGTGTTTAGCGAACCACTTCCTTTTTGGGTTGGACCACGTTTCCCCAAAACTCAGCCCGAAGCAGCCTCTGGATTTGGACCCCCTGGCTCTGCACTTGGGTTACAGGCACGTGAGCCCACGGGTCATGGCGGGTGGCAGCCTGTGGGCCCACTTCAGCTGTACGGTCTTGTCTACCCCATAAATGGGTACCGTGCACGTCTCCGTGCCCAGCCTCCTGCTGTGACGAGACAGTAAGGCTTGAACACGCACCAGCACGCGGGGAACTACAGAGACCCGGATATGTGACAAGGTAGCACCCCCACAAACACCTGGAAACGATGCCATTTTTGTTTTCTGTTGCCGTCAACAATTTTACTTCTCACATGACCCCAGAATACGAACTGGAAGAAGGAAATAAGAGATGCTGAAAGCAGAGCAGTGATGATAATACGCAGAGTACGGCCGCACACGGTTTCAGGCTGCTAGTAAATATTTGACTCTTCCGAGTATATGAATGACGGCTCCAATGACTTGCCTACTGAGAAGAAGAATCCAACTCAATTTCAACATGCGGGGGCCTAGTGGAGACCAGCGACAGCCAGCTGCAGAAGTGCGTATATGACAGTGCCACTCGCAACCCTGCTAATTAAATGAGGGTTCTCATAGACGAGAAAGGGCGATGGTTATCATCCAGGGTCATCGGTCTTCGGAAAGTGTTTAAGTCTTGGACGTTTTTAGAAAAGAGGGGAGGAGGGAAGGCACGGGGGGCCACCTACTCGATGTTGGCCAACGGCAGATTACAAAGAAAATCTGTTTTCAACCCGTTCTTTAAAAGGAAGAAAGAGAGTCACCGTGTGGACCGTTTGTGTTTCCTACTCCCTGTCACCACCTTCCCCCGGCCTGTTCGTTCGGGTGGGTGTCTTGGCCCGACCCCAGTAAGATGCTTCCAGAGAGGTTGTGACAGCCGTTGACTGATGCGTTGTCTTGCCAGCCTGTCAGGGTAATCCAATAGCTTGCTAATTTAAGGCAAGGTCTTTATTCGAAAACATCAAACGTGTTTTATTGTGCACATGTGCGTCGGGCACTACCCTGCCGACATAGAAGCTTTTGCTCATTTCAATAAATCAGCCATGTGAAGCACCAAGAGGCAAATACGCTTGAGGGTTTGGGGGATCGGAGGGTTCGCTAACGCGCAGAGGCTTGGGAAGAGCGCTCGGGGCGCTCCCCAGAATTCCTGGGAGGTGTTAAGGACGGTAAGCCTGTGAAGAATGTGTCCAGTCTACACCGAAAAGACAATCCCCGGGGTTGATAAAAAGGTGGAATGTTTCCTACAGGTGAGCTCCACCGATCAAGGGATAAACAGGACTTTTGTTTCCACTTTGGAAAGATGCACTGCAGATTCCCCCTGTGCTTTTGAAGTAAGCTTTGAAGGCTTCCAGAGACTGGGGAGAGGTGTGCGGAGTGGGGGGGGGGGTGTGGTCCTGTGCACTTGGAGGCTGGGCTTCTCTTCACCCGGGAGAGGACAGAGTCCCACACACTGACACAACGTGTTGATCTGAAATGCCAGAGAGAAGAGCCGCACAGGGCTTGCTGGGGTCACCAGAGGCCAGGAAAGCTCCAGGGAAGTTACACATCTTTTCCCACTGAGTTACACCAGCAGCAAACGTGAACGTTTTACAAACTTGTTCGTTGACTCTACAAGCTCTTTTCAAAGGGGCACATGATGCTTACCGTTAAGGGGGTCTGGCAATTGGCGTCGCCTTTAAGGGCCAGCCCAGCACGCGCTACCCTTTGGGACCCCCGTGAAGTCTTCCAGAACCTTCTTGGAAATATCAGGCGGCCTCCAGAGGGATCACGGCGTCGCTGCGGCACAGCGGTGGTTTTTCTGACCCTGGGACCCTCTGAGGGGTTAGGATTTGAGGCGGCGTGGAAAAGGCCGAAGAGGAAGCTCTCCTCTTCCGTCGATCTGGGGAATTCTTGAGGAGCTCCTCTCTCCCTCCCTTCCACACCCCGGCTGCTACCCCAGTCCCAAACTCCAGCCTCTATGCTGATGGTTGTGGGCGGTTAATTTCGTACAAAACTGACTGGCTTTGCAAAAAAACAATAAGAAAGAGTAGTTATCACAGATTTAATCCCACAGAGAATAATCCAAGCACTGTGCTTTCCTCATGTCAGCTCAAGATGAGCTCTCTTAAACAAAGGACTTACACTGTGTTTGTTTCTTCTTTGTTGTCATTTCTCACAAGGTAAGCAAGGACAGGGACCAGGTTGGTAGACTCTTCCTCAGTAACACACATCATCGTGCAGCATTTCCAGGAAGTGGGAAGCCGTGAACAAGGCTGGCTGTTCAAAGATCTCCGGCCTGAGCCGTGGCCCTGGTTGTTTTTTTTTTTTTGTTTTGTTTTTAAACCAGATGTTGGTTTAGGGCAACGGAGGCAGCGAGGTGGTCACATGGACGCCACATTGTGGGAAATTCACAGAAACTGGAACAGGAAACAGACAAATTATGTATGACAATACATCCAGGCATTTCCATCTTTTTTAAAATGCACCATTAACCAAAAGTCCGTATAGGGTTTCCTCCAAGGGCCCTATATCATCAGCAATATGTAAATGTTGTCTTTGTCAGTTTATTTTTCCAGGTGAAAACTCTTCCTGTCTGTGAAAGAAGCCTTTGTGGCCACAGCTCCCTGGTTGGCCGTAAAGTCAGAAGGGATCCAGTTCCTGTGGAAAATGTGCCGTCTCAACTCTAAATCTGGAATCAAGTCGTCAGAACACTGGGTGATAAACAGACGGCCTTGTTCTTATTAGATTCCAGAAAGGGATGGTAAGGGGTTCTTCCCCCCGCGGGCACGGGGGAGATGCTGGGAGAATGTTCCCCTGTCCGTTCCTGTGAAACTGTGCTCCTTCTGTAAACGCGACTAGTGTTTGGGGGTAAAGGGGACCGTTGGTGTCTCTCTTCCACAAATTCTGTTTATGGCAATAGCTTTCCGTGAAAGCAGCCACAATCCTTCTCTGAGAGTGAACTTTTTGCTGGAGGACAGCCGAATGGGGGGAGCATTGGTGGCATTTCACAGATAGCCTGGCTACCGGGTCACAGAGCATGGCTTTGCTGGTGGAAGTGTGTCCTAAGAAACAGTGACAGAGGGGCGTCTACCGCCGGATGGCCTCTCTCTCCTTGGATGTTTCGACTGTATTATTTCAGATAAGCCAGCATCTAGGAGAAAGGCCCGAAGCTGGCATCGCATCCTGGTTTTGCGGGACTCACCTGCCAGGCTCTGATCCCCCAAACACGTCCTCACCCTGCACCTTGGGGTTTTACCCTCGGGGACTGTGTGCTGGGGACACGGGCTGATGGCCGGGGCCCCGCACGAGTGAGAGGAAGCGGGAGGGCGTTTTCACAGGCAAACCACCTGGACAGTGAGAAATGAGAATAGACTGTAATCACACACAGCTTTTTAACTTAAAAGAAATATCAGAGGGTAGGTAATGAGTGACGGAAGGCGTGAGCTTCCGCTTGCGTTGTTTTGTGTAGAAAGAGTTAAAAGTGCCTTTGACGGGGCTGTCCACGTAGAATTTATCAGAACATAATATACTATCATATTTTTTTGGATGTTTATTTATTTTCGGGAGAGAGATACAGCACAAGCAGGGGGGGGCAGAGAGAGAGGGAGACACAGAATCCGAAGCAGGCTCCGGGCTCCGAGCTGTCAGCACAGAGACCGACGTGGGGCTCGAACTCACGAACCGCGAGCTCATGACCTGAGCCGAAGTCGGACGCTCCACCGACTGAGCCACCCAGGCGCCCCTATATTGTAATATTTTAAAACTACAGTCACGGGATGCGTACCCCAGGCTTCACCTGAGTATAATATTCACAACAGCCTGTGTTTTAACCTCACGAAATGCGCACAAAACTGTGCGATTATTCTCAGCAGTTTGCAGATGACACTGAAATTTAAGTAATTTGCTCAAAGCCTGTTTGACCAACGAGATCAAGTGCTGGGATGGGACCCCGCAGAGTCAGAAAACACCTTGCACCCAGAGCTGTGGGCGCCGAGACACGTGGGCTCCCACGGTTGCTCAGGCTGACGATGCGCCACCCTGTGGCCCATTTTGCACACGAGCTCCAGCTCAGCTGAGACAGAGGTCCACGCGGGTCCAAGCAGATGCTCAGCGGCCAGCAGCCTGGGGCCAGGTCCTGGCTCTCTGCTGGTTACAGTGACCTCCAGGGAGCTTTTCCCCTTCCTTTGCTTCCACTTCCCCGCCCATAAAATGTGGATGAGTCAAATTCCCTGCCACGGAGCTCCGGGATCCCGTGGAGGAGAATACGGAGAACTCTGGCCGAGCTGGTCAGCCCTCTATAAGAGTCAGCCACGATCCCGTGTGCCACACAGTGGTGGCAGCACAGCCACATGGTGATGGCTGCGCAGGTGATCGTATCGGCATACATCCTACTGCAATTTTAAGCATTTCATGCAACTTATGTGAAGGATCCTCCTAATCACCCACGTACGTTGACTCAGCTCTTGGGCTTTAGATCAATTTCCTGTTGCAAGCGATGTTCAGACAGTGCGTGAAAATAGACAAGCCGCCACTGAGTCTGGCAAGTGGAAGGCGGGTGGATAAAGCACAGGAGGAGAACAGCCCAGGGTGTCACTGAGCCATGAGCTTGGTGGTTGAGCCAGAAATGCAGAGAGGCTTTCTGGGGGGGGGGGGGGGGCGGGGGGAGTCCGTGCTGAATCCTGTGGCACCAGAGGAGCCAGACAGGTCACTACTGCCGCAGGGGGGTCATCTGGAGGGACACACGGGGATGGATCTTGCGCTAGATGGTCATGAGGGTCAATATCAGTGAGAAGAAGGGGGAGGAAGCAGTTTGGTCAAAGAGAGAAGTCAACCTGGGATGCAGACCCCCCACATTCCCATCCAACTCAGAGGGATCTCTGGGAACACGTTTCTCATCAGAGATTCTGGTGTGGGGACTCAGGTTACCCAGAAGGACAAGGGTATGACCTCTCAATTGAGGGAACCCTGAAGGGTTGACACCACATTTTGGCAGCATGTTCTTCCATGTACGGGTATCTGGGAAGCCGGCACCTCTCTGGGTTGACTGCAGGCAACCCATTGAAGGCGATGTAGCTGGAGCCATATGCACCTGCTCTAGCCAACATACTGTATCAGATCGAGTGACCAGAAGTGGGTTAAATGCTTGGTAGGGCTTGTGGAAGTCTGTGTCATCCTTTAGAAAACCCACTCATTTCTATATAGACCAGACTGGTCAATCAAACGGATGCCAGAGGAACCACCAGCCCTGTACCCTTTCGGTCCCTACTATTGGCACTGATTTCCATCATGACTTCTGGGATGCAATATTATTTGTGATCTACCTTGATCAGGTTGATGAGGGGGGAATTTTGCCGTGATAGTGTTTTCCACACTGCCCAAACGGGGGGCCCATGTTGAAGGTTGTCCAGCTGCCAGGTTTGTCAATCCAACCATCTATTTGGTCACCAAGGAAATGGGCACCAAGTGGGTCCACTGGCCCAACAGATTCCTTGTAAGTTGGGTCATGGACAGGACTCGGTTATCAGCCGACACCATGCATACCCACTCTAATGTAGGGAAAACACGACAACACGTTGGTTCTCTGCCTCTCAGTGTGATCTCAGACAGTCTCCAACCATTTTCACAATAGCTGTGTGTCCCCAGTCCCTAAGATACAGATACCACGGTAAATGGCCATGGTTCCTTGAGGAAACACAGGGAGAATTGCTACCACATGCCGTTGTCACGGTGCTGTGAAACTTCTTCGGCCGCTGGGCTCTAGCTCTGTCACTGGCTGGAATTTGGGCCAGGGATCGGGACATTTTCCTGAGATGAGTGCCTTCAGTCTCTCAGCCATGTCCCCTTGATTCCCTCTGCTGTTATAACCTGATCACTACTGTAGCCATCTGGGGAAGCTGATGGCCATCTCAGGAACACTCCACGGGTCAGGCCTTCCTGGATTCCACTTCATCTGTCAGTCATTAAGAAAAGTGTCACCTCGTGGCACCAGCATCGGACCTCCATTGTCTCCGGGTCCTGTCATCTCCATGACCATTCATGAGAGAAGCCCTTTCCCATCTCCCCCATCATCACCCAGGCCTGCAGATGAGAAACACCACCACACATCACTTGCTTCTTCTCACCAGAACACTCCATACAGCTTTGGGGAAGGGGAGTCCTCTGGGCCTTCTTGGAAAATGTGGTGGGGCCCATGGTTAGCCACAGTTATAGCCACTGCAGCATATGCCCCTTTCTCAGCCTTTTTATTCCTCCCTCCGTGGTCTGCCACAGTGATTCTGTCATCTCAGCTGATTATAGACATCGTTCTGCCCAGACTCCTGTGCTCTGTTCTAGCAGGAAGTATGTCCCATCCTGCGGGGTCCTTGCAAAGGTGGTCATTTCTTTTTTTTTCTTTTTTTAAAATGTTTTCATTTATTTTTGAGACAGAGAGAGACAAAGCACGAGCAGGGGAGCGGTAGAGAGAGGGGTGGGGGGGACACAGAATCCGGAGCAGGCTCCAGGCTCCGAGCTGTCAGCACAGAGCCCGACGCGGGGCTCAAACTCACGGCCCGTGAGATCGTGACCTGAGCTGAAGTCGGATGCAAAACCGACCGAGCCCCCCAGGGGCCCGGGTGGTCATTTCTTTATGTAGGAAGAACACTCAAGCTAATAGACTCTTCCCTATCAACTTTATGTTCTGGTGCCCTTTGATCGAACATCCTCAAAACCCGAAGCTAGACATACTCCCTTGTGCCTGCTGGTACACACTGGTGAGGTTTCAAAGATCCCTTGGGGCTTAATCTCTTTCTTCTTGTATTAGTTTCCTGTGGCTGCTGTAACAAATTTCCGCTGACCGGGTGGTTTAAAGCAACGGAGATCATTCTGTCACCATTCCGGTGGTTAGAAGTCTGAAATCAAGATATCAGCAGGGCCACGCTCCCTGTGAGACCCCGAGTGGGTCCATCCCCGCCTTGCGGGTGGTGGTCGTGGTGCTTGTCGGTGTCAGTTCGTGGCTGCCTCTCTCCGTCTCTGCCTTTGAGCACATATGGCTTTCTCCCGGTGGGGACTTGTTGCACATGGCGTCAGCTCTTCTTTTTTCTTTATTTTAGAGACAGACGGACAGACAGAGTGCTCCAGTGGGGGAGAGATGCAGAGGGAGAGGGGGAGAGTCAAAGCAGTTCCATGCTTAGTGTGCCGACGTGGCCCTCGATCTCATGACCCTGGGGTCATGACCTGGGCTGAAATCAACTTGGACACTCAACCAACTGAGCCACCCAGGCGCCTCTATTTTATCTTACAAGGACACCAGTCACGTTGGGTTAGTGGTTTTCCTAAGGGCTTCATTTTAACTTTTTCTTATCTACAAAGGGTCTATTTCCAAATAGTGTCAATTCCACAGGAAAGGGGGTTATTTAGACATGCCGGGTGAGTTATGTTGCAACTTAACCTAGTCCCAGATCTAGAAGATGGAATGTAAAGTGGAGGCCGATCTTGGAGGAGCACCATTTACCTTCCAGGGAAGAAGCTTCTGTATTGTCCTCTAGCATAGAGAGGTTATCCTGCCTCATACTTGGGAAAGATGGGACAATTCTACAGATTCTGAAGTTTCTGAGGCACCTGAGGACTCAAATATTTGGGAGTGCCTTCCAAGGAACGTCCAGCCCACGGGTCTTTGTCATGGACTGAGTGTTTGTATTCCCCCATTCATATGTTGAAACCATAGTGCCCAGTATGAAGGTATTTCAAGACGAGGACTTTGCAAGGTAAACAGATTTAGGTGAGCTCATGAAAATAAAGCCCCCATGACGAGATTAGTGTCCTTTTGACAAGAGGGAGAGAGCAGGGCTAGGATCTCTCTTAATCCACACTCCCACTGAGGAAAGACCACCTGATAACATAGCAAGAAGGTGGCCGAGAGTCCTCGCCAGGAACAAAATTGGCCAGCGCCTAGATGTGGACATCCAGCCTCCAGAACCATGAGAAATAAATGTGAACTGTTTAAATCACCCAGTCTGTGGTGTTCTGTTATGGTAGCTAAGATAGCATCTCAGAGGTTTTCAACTGGGGACCTAAGCTTGGCAGAATAGAACTACTGTGGTTGGACGTTTAAACTTCCATGATTTCGTCTTTAGCATTTTCTGTCCAGCCCCTCCGCCGAATGACAGGTTCTTTGTATGTGACCAGAATCTGTCTGGCCTTCACTTAGCTGCCTATTCTCTCCTACTCCTAGCAGGACGTCAGGGGAACTCAGCCACGGTGCCCCAATCCTGTGTGGTTGTACCTAGAGTCTCCACCTCACATCGCCAGGTCCTAGTCTGCACAAGGAAGTCTACTTCCTTCCACAGGTACATCCCCCAGCTCCCCTTTGCGGGAAGGTCAGTATTGTTGGAGTAAGAATTAGAACACAGGAGATCAAATCTTCGGTAACAATCTTGTCCCGTACATGTTGCACCCTTAGTTGATTTCATATGAAATTGAATACTCCATACCATTCTATGCTAATCATTCATCAAGGGTGAATTACTGCATGAGTAGTTTAAGTGCAGAGCTTAAATTTTAAGTATTACTGAAAATGTCTTGCAGTACTAAGTACACTCTAATATTATTATTTAAAAAAATTTTTTTAACATTTATTTATTTTTGAGAGACTGAGAGAGACAGACCTCAAGCAAGGGAGGGGCAGAGAGAGGGAGACACAGAATCCAAAGCAGGACCCGGGCTCTGCACTGTCAGCACGAACCCACAAACCATGAGACCATGACCTGAGCCGAAGTCGGATGCTTAACTGAGCCCCCCAGGTGCTCCAAATATGCTCTAATATTAATACCTGATCTTCGAGGAGTCAGCTTTATTCCCACCTTCTCAAATTCATTCTATAGATTATCTCTTCATTCAACTGATGAAGGATTTGTCTCACCAGCTTCGAGATTCCAAGAGTAAAAGAATCATGTCTTCACGTCTGAGACTCTTAATTGAGAAAATTACTCACTGTACGTCTGCCATCTAGTAAATGATGCAAATCTGGAGATCTTCACAAGGGTTTTCAGTGATTTTAAGGGAGAGTAGCTCCTTACCCTTTGAAAAGGATAATTGCCTTCAAAGAAGAAATAAATACTCCCCAACAATGAATATCATTCACGCTTTTCTCCCGTGTGGAGATTTGCTTGGAAATTTGGAGATGCTAAAACTAATTGCAGACAACGCGACTAGGGAACTCCCGGAGTATGCAGGGAAGTGACTGGAGGTGCGCTATTATTTAATTTATCAGCTACACCTTCCTGCAAGCTGCTACTTAATTCTACCCGTCGTGTTTCTGGAGGATATCAGTTCCCTTTAGATGGATTCCGGCAAATGTTCTCCTTCTCAGTGCAAATCTAAAGTCTCTTTAGCAGACAGGAAAGGGCTGAATAAAATAATTGATAAATTCATCTCTGTAATTTTGAGCAGTGAATCCATAACCATTAGATTGAGTATGTATATGTAGGTAAGTGTACACACACACACACACACACACTTTCTTACAGTATAATAAATGTTACCAGATGAAGGAGGACAGGCATTTAGAAGGGGAAAGTCTAAGAGTGGTGGTCTTCTAACCTGCTCTAGACCCAGGAGAAAGTCAATCAGGTGGCTGAGTTCAGCATTCAGGCGTGGTTATTCTTCCAATCACACCTTTTGTCACTTCTGCTGTCCGCTGCCCCCATATTACCCTGAAAGGTTGGGGTGCAAGAAGATGGAGAAAGCTTGGTGGAGCTTCTCTTTCAGGGAATTTCCTCTGGGGTTGGGTATCGCTGTGAGTAAAAAAACACTCTTAGTGCAGAGCTGAATCACACAGGACCCCAGGCACTTCCCCCCTCCAGGACTTTGGTATGTAGTGTGTTCATTCCCATTATACAGGAGAAAGAAGAGAGAGCAAAGGGGAGATGCATATGCCCTAACTCCCAAAGCTTGTGTCTGGTGGAAGAAAGATCCACATAGAACCAGCGAAGATATCATTGAATGCTTCCCATACTCATGAGGACTCCCTCTGGAGGGGAGAGGTTCAGGACCCAGCAACACTGCATGAAGTCGGGGCGGACATCTCCTAGACACCAGTTTCCCTGGCATGCAGCTGTAGCCTGTTGGTTACACGACGGCCATCCCTCTCGCCGGACCAAGATGTGAGAAGCTCTCTGTGTGAGGACAGCAAGCTGATGTGTGAGGACAGCGAGCTGACCCGGCCATGGCAGGTGAAGCGCCGGACCTGCCAGGCTGGAGTGGGGAGGAGCTGGGGACGCACAGTTTCACTGCCTTGCTGGAAGAAAGCCCACTCCCTTTCCGATGGAAGATCCAGGAGCCATTAGGCACTTTGCTCTCTACCACTCTCGCTCTAAAGCACCTGTCACGGACTGTGTTCTCCTTCCCTCCCAGCACTGATGTGGTGTGCGGGATGGAGCAGCCACCGATTGTGGGGAACAGTTACCCCGGTGGCTGAGGGACTGTTAACCATGGCAGGTCGACGAGATGCCTTCCATCAGTTCTCCGGAGGGGGTCTTCAGGAAAGGAAAGGGAGGATTTGTGAAGCGGCTTTCTTTTTCTCCTACTTCTTACCTGCCGGGGGCTTCCAAATACAGCCCCTGTTGTCTCTCTTACCAGAGGGACGGAAGCCCAGGCTGTGTCCTTTTCTCCAGGCTCCTGAGTTCGGGGCTCCTCCAGCTCCTTCTAATTGCAGGACAGCCCCTCTGGCACCAGCTGCAGGAGTCACTCCCCTTCCTGGTGGTCTTGGCTCTTTGTTTCTGCCTGGCGTGGCTCCCTCTTGGGTGTAAAACCATGGCTTTGACTTTGTTCTCTGTAAGCCCTCATGATAACAGAGGAGGGTATTGTCGAGTGTTAGATTCCAAGGACGGACCTACTGTTCCTTTAACAAGGGACACGTTTCCGACTGTGGGGAGAAGAGAAGATTTTGTGAAAGGTATTGCATTATTTTGTGCATGTTTGAGGGAGACCCCAAGCTACATGGGGTCAAAGACTTGATAATTACACCGGTGAGCGGCTAGAGGTTGTTCACAAGGGGCAGCCCACGTATGCACATGCACATGCATGCATATCAAATCAACACAAGTGGAAATACAAGAACAAAATAGCTAGCTGGCTTTATGTTTACCCATCACAGTCAGAATACGTTTAAAAATGTCTAATTTTTTGAGGGGAAAATTGTTCGACGTGTTAATATTCTTGTCACATGATTTATTTCTTTTATTTCAACCCGTTATTCTCAGAGTTTCGTGACATTCTGATAATTGCTTAGCATTTCTAGAGGATCTACTTTGGGAACTATTACTTTTTAAATGTATCTGAAAAATAGATTACAAAATCATCTTTTAAAACATATTTTCTCTCGTTTTTTTTCTTTTTCTTTTTTTTTTTTAACCTTCTGAGAGTGGCCAATTGAGCATCCCAATAGAAATCAAATGCATCTCTGAACATCTAAATTTACTTTATACCGACTCTGCAGAAGGAAGGTCTCCATAACCCTTATAGAAGCAATATTCCACTGCTTTTTTTTTTTGATTCCTTAAAAGTGCTTATCAAGATGAATGAGAACAGTGGTGTGTAATTTCAAAGATGAAATTGCTTTTCTCTCCAGCTTTCCCTCAGCGTTTCAAGGTCACCCGTAAAAGGCAAGTGAGCCTATAGTTCTGGCCTTCTCCTGGGTCTGTGTCGGGACATATTACCCTCTCTGAGAAGGAGCCTGCCTTTCGATGCTCTGTTTTATTTTTCTTCTCCAAAGAGGGTGTGAAATTCCGACTCATTCATTCACACATTGTTGGGTAAGCTGCAGCGTTAAGAAGAGTAAATAGCATCCCCTGTCCTATGTCTGCAACTCTGTTTTCATGGTACCACTATTTACCTACTGTCCTCTGGAATGTTAGAAAAGGAAGTCTGAACGCACATCCCAGTAATGAGTCTCCTGCAAAGGCTGATGCCTTACAGACATGTGACGCTAGGTGGGGCCCAAACTCACACTCAGAATTGTGTGTTGCTTAATTTAATATTTGACAAGATATCAAAACAATGTGCTCGGCTTTCTTTTCTCCACTCCCCTGAAGCTCACCGCTACCTAAAGCTTTAATCTGCGGATTTACATTTGACAATCCACTGATGCCCGAATGTTCTCAAGCATCCAGTGTGGCTAACAGCTCAAAACTCACCAAGACATCCTACTACCTGCCTCCTCATAAGAAAATATGCCTTGGTGATCACTTATATTGGGGGGATCGGCAACTAAACACATGATTTTTCTTAGATTAAAATGATTACTTATATCCTCCCAGGTAATCTGGTCTTATAAAATTTTAAAGCCATCTAAAATATCTTAAGATACGCTATCTGTTGAATAGCAATTTATAAACATCAGGAGAATCACGACTCAGGGTGACAATAATTTTGCTTACTTCCGCAAAATTCCTGTTCCTGCATGAAAGTAGCAGCATTTATGAAAATTCAAAAGAAAATTATCAACAATGAATGGATTGAAATGAAAACACTCAGAATATCTGAAGTCAAAACAAGAAAGAGCTCTTTGGTGACATAGCGGAGAATGAGTTCATCTTCGATGTGGCTGCCTCGTGACCGGGCTGATGTAGGGTCGCACAAAATTTGGCACGGACTTCCCTAACACTCGGATTCCTGGGGCCCCAGAGGTTATTCTATCAAACTCCCAACGTTCTGCCAAGAGTGAAATGAATAATGGGAGTGACAGCCCAGCAATGGTCCCTCGGTGGTAAGAGTTTCCTTGACAATATTCAATTTATGATCAAGGCACTTAAGAGAATGACCTAAGCAGTTCTTCGATAATGAACCCATACCTTAAAGGCAAAGCAAAAGCTCCCCTGGGTAGTCTACAGTCTGCTTTGGGTCCACTTTTACATAAACTTTTTCCCAGTTTGACCTGGTTTGATTCTTTGATTCCTGTTCCCATCCCCCACACTTTCGATAAGTTTTGGGACATTGTGAGGAAGCGTCATTTAGCATGAGGCCCGAAAAGGAGAAGCACATGGCAACACAACCTAGGACGCGGCAAGCACGTGGCTTTCTATCAGCGCCCAGCGGTCACCTGGGAGTCTCCAGCGGCGGCTGTCTTTCTAGAAGTCTAGCAAAATGCTACCAGGAAGGCCAGCTTGATTTTACCAGAATCTTGCCTGTAGGTACATTTTGGGAGCCAGGTAGTCAAGACCTGTTTTTCACTCATTATCCTTTTAAGAAAGTTAATGACATTTTAAATGACAACAGGCATTCGCCTACAGTCATAGGTACCGTTTATGGAAGCTTATCAAGCTTCCTATGTCCTCAAGCGCTCACCACAGTCCCTAACGTAAACAGTTTTATGATAATAGCAATAATAGTCACAATAAGAGTAGCTACTATCATTGTGACTCCTCCTCCTACTGTCTTATTGGTAATAGAACCAAAGAACAGAGAGGTTCAGTAATTTGCAGGGCGTGGTGAAGTAACTTGCTCTCCAACGGAAGTCTACCATGTGGTCAAGAGCAGTGAGCAAGGGCGCATGAGGTGCACTTACCCCTGGCCTCCATGCCCTGTAGGCTAGAACCCGGAAAACGTACAAAGATCCCAGGACCTCTGTGCACCGAGAGCTCCAGGAACCTGCCTTTTCTTGCAAGCAGTGCTGCTGCTTTGCTAATTTTCAAACAATTCTTCCAGCACTGAAGTTTGGGACCCCTGAGGCATCTCTCCCACGAAGCTAACTTTTATTTCCAAAAGACTGTTATTATGTTGTTCAAATGAACCTGAGTATAATTGTGAACAAGTCTACAATCTGGAAATGTTACAGTAAAAGGGATACCAATTGAAAACAGGAATCTAAAGTAAGGGTAATCACAAAGCAGGTAAGATGGCCCGTTGCTTTCCTCAAGCTCATGACAGTGCTTGCAAACAAAGCTGTGTCTTAGAATATTTTTCCTCCATGATTCCCGTGTCCTCACACCCCTATTTCAAGTGTGCCAACGATTTAATTTGGTTTCCCTTCTGCTACTCGTCAGTGGCATGCAGAACCCTTTCCAACTTGTTCACTAAAGAGAGATTTTTTTATTATAAAGCGGTGGGTGGGCGAGCCCATGTGGCTGAGATCGGGACCCATGCAGAAAGCCCTCTCAGAACCCCCTCTCCACGGTATTTTCTCACATATGCCTCAATTCCTGAATAGAATTCTCAGATTAGGACAGGCTAGCCCCAATTCAGTTCTTAAAGCCTATCTTACAGTCCATTATGCAGCATTGAAAATTTCTCCCCGGTGAAGAAATATATTATTTTCAACCTCAAAACTTCTACTTCAAGACTTTCATGTGCCTGTGCTCTGCCTTCTAGAGCTCATGATTCCCCCCCCCCCCCCCAGATTTGAAAGCTTACATTCAGAAGATTAAAAGAAAGGGATTTTAATCTGAATGGAATTTCACTCCCCTTGAGAAGGTTGGGATCAGACAGTCCAGGGACGTTGTTTGGGTACCAAACAGGCCCCGGGTGCCCTCAGCCACAGCCTCAGATGCATGTGTTACACACACACACACACACACACACACACACACACACACACACACGCACTGGATTGTAACGTGCCTATCCTGACAAATCTCTGCCACTGACAGGAAGACTTTACTTTCTGTCATTCTCATTTTGTGTCTTCTAAATGAAAGCATGTTTTTCCTACTTGTAACTTTCCTGTTTACCTGCTCAAGGGAAAGCAAAGCCCAGCAGCATCCGCTACTGATGTCCCTTGCATGTTGTACTTAACAGTTTATAGACATCGACACCCACCAAGAGGACCTTGCCGTCTATGTTCCTCTCTAATAGTGCAGCACGTGTATCTTTCACTGGTTACGAACAAGCAAACAAACAAACAAAACTTTGAGTTTGTTTTCATGGCTGCCTATGGTTGCATTTTAAGGGCGTTACCATTGTTCAATTTAGTTAGCAAATTGTAGATGAATATTCATTATGATTACAATTCTTTATTTTCTGTGCTTCCTTCTTTTATTCTTCATATTTTACCCCATGTTGTGATGACATTTCTTGTGTATGTTTTGGTAGAATACAATCCCAAAGGTCACTGCCTCAGTCCTAGGTCGTCAACATTGGATATCTCTGAAACTGTGTCCTAGAAACTTACACAAACATGTGTATCAACCCCTAGTCTAAGAGAATGCCTTTTTTTAAGTTTATTTATTTATTTATTTATTTTGTGTGTGTGTGTGTGTGTGTGTGTGTGTGTGTGTGAGAGAGAGAGAGAGAGAGAGAGAGAGAGAGAATCCCAAGCAGCCTCTGTGCTGTCAGCACACAGCCGGATGCAGGGCTCGAACTCAAGAACCGTGAGATCATGACCAGAGCCAAAAACTAAGAGTCAAGATGCTTAACTGAGCCACCCAGGTGCCCCTTTAAGACCACGTTTTAAAAATTATCTCAACAAATATTGATTCAGCTATAATATGTGCCTGACACATATTTTTTTGTTCTTGTTCTTTTTATACACAGAACATAAAATTTTAGACTAGAATATATAAAATTTCTGTGTTTTCATTTGGAGTTTGTTTTCCACTTAAGGAATCAGGAGTTTTCTTGATTTCTTTCTTTTTTAAAAGACTTATCAGTTGAATGGATGTCATTTGCTGAAATTTCAACTTGTCCCTACAGTGGAAAGCCCATCTCTGTCCATTATTAGATTTGCATAGAAAACTAGAACTACTTTAAACTCTCCATTCTGTTCCTCTAATCTCATCCATCAGTCTGTATGCCCATCACATTTTGATTATTTAGCTTTAAAATACATTGTATTGAGTCTCTTCCGTGACTCAGTCAATTGAGCATCTAACTCTTGATTTCAGCTCAGGTCATTAAACCAGTGTTGTGAGATCGATCGAGCCACATGTTGGGCTCTGTGCTGAGTGTGGAGCCTGCTTAAGAGTCTCTGTCTCTCTGTCTCTCTGTCTCTCTCTCCCCCTCTCTCCCTCCCCTGCTTGCACTCTCTCTTAAAAATACATACATACATACATACATACATATATCAATAAAAATAATAAAATGCATTTTATTATCTGGGAGGTCATGTGGTGGTCTTGGCACTTCCTTTTGTAATTCTCAACCTTATTTGTGCATAATTATTTTCTGGATTAGCTTTAGAATTATTTTTGCTGTGTTGTTAAAATTCCAGTGGAATTCTCTTAAGATGCCATTAAATGTGTGAATTAGATTGGGAAGATTTTCTGTCTTCATGAAATTTAACCTTGATGTCCGAGAAGCCGGTATGTATTTCAATGTATACATCATATATTTATGTATGTAACCTAACTTTTAAATTCTATTTTAGCAAAATACGGCACAATAAACATGATATACAAATGTATTTTCTACTGATAGGAAGACAAGGTCATCCAGATTCAGCCTAGACCAGAGCCTCTCTGCACCTCCCAGAATATTAAGTTGTAGAGTTGAATAAAGGAAGTCAGGGACTTCTTTCCTTTCTCTTAAAGATATTCCATTTTAATCCATCATTTTCGAGTTAATGGAATGAATTACAACATTTTCTGATCTTGAGAGTTTGGAACCCTGAAAACCCCTTGGGAAGAATGGAGTTTAATCTACCTATTGCCTGCTGGTCACAGTGGTGTTTCTTTTCATTTGGTGGCAAGTCGACTTTCTCACTTCAAGGGCTGCCCTTGCTCACTGACATTACTTTATTCTCTTGTCTCTTGGCATCATCATTGTGTAGCTTTGATTATATCATTTCTCAGTCTTTACATTTAATATGAAAGATCGCAGATGTATTCAGCTTGGACTCATGTACAACCTCACCATTTTGATTCTCCTGTGGACTCACAGCTTTGTGTCCTAGGTAGTACCATCGTCTGCCATTTACAAAGGGAGACTTGAGGCAGCTAAGTGACAGGTGTCTGTCCCACGCGATATGAAATGGA
Source organism: Puma concolor (assembly GCF_028749965.1). Lineage (NCBI taxonomy): Eukaryota > Metazoa > Chordata > Mammalia > Carnivora > Felidae > Puma > Puma concolor. The sequence goes on along the minus strand of NC_141667.1, from coordinate 3,321,680 downwards.
GCCTGGAAACAAACCCAGGCACAGAACCCAGAAGCCCCACATTTAGCTTCTCACCATCAGGCTTACAGTATCTCCTTTCTCCCTACAGGAGAGCTCACCAAGCTCGGACGTCACACGCAGAAGGTGGGCTTTCCCTGGGTCATTGCCTAGAACACAGTGGCTGCCAGCCAGGATTACCTTTTGGGACTTGGGTTGAAGGAGAAACACACTGCTTTCATCGTGTTTCACCTGCTATACATTTTGGGCTTATTACATCATCCAAGCATCAGTAATTCACATAGCAAGTCCTAGTAAGGAGGGCTAAAAATACATCTTTGTTGCATGTTTCAATATTTCAAATAATTGAACGGCTGCAGATAGGATGAAGTTAGGAAATGGGACACAGCCACGAATGAAGCTGATGCACAAAATGCAGAACATGAAAGGCCTTCCTCTGTCTCAGGGAACGAGTTTGGTTCTACGGCGGAAGGTGGAAAAAAGGAAAAGGAACGGAATAAATGACTGAGGAGAAACCCAAGTGTCAACGACGCCAGTGCCAGTGTTCTTTCTGCCATTCAGACTGTGGCGTTTATCTGCTGCCACTGGGCCAGTTAGGAATCTACCTGCGATTCCAAATAGACGTAGATGCAGATGTACATAGAGATGATAGGCAGAGGATATGCAGATTTGGATGTACATGCGGATGTATATGCAGATGTGCATGTACACGTAGACGATATGCAGATGTAGGTGTGCATGTAAATGATATGCAGATGTGGGTGCCGATGTACATGTAGACAAAGTCACAGATACACATGATAGTGATATAGACTAGACATCGGTCGATGCAGGTGTGATCAGAAGCACAGGGATAGACTCATTTATAGAGATCATGTCACTTCTCAGCCTCCAGCGGTTTGTGGGGCTGTCCTTTCAGCGACTCCTCTGGTGCCCTCATGCTGTCTTCCTACTCCCTCCCTCATGTGGCTTCTGAGCTGTGTTTCATGCGGTCAGGCATTCCCTCCTTCTTCCGGCATCTCCTTCCCTTTTTCTCCGTGTCTCTCTTGTGCCCCCGTGTAGGTCGACCCATGCAGCCACTCCCCCACGTGCCTGCTGCCCTGTGCATGTTCATGTCCCTCAAGCCCTGCCCTGGGTCGCTCCTGTTTTCCACTCACCCGCCTGTCTCTGAGTGTGCCCGCCCTCAACTCCATACCTTCGATGCTTCATCACCAACCTCCGTCTCTACCTCAGGCTGTCCCCACACCATCCCCCCCCCCCCCCCAGAGATGCCTGCTCTGGTAACCTGACAGGTCCCGCGTCCTGAAACAAAGCTACTTCTTCTCCAAATCTCACCTGTGGTGCTTCCCTGCGTTGTCCTGCCTGACATGGGCAGCTGTCCGAGCCAGAGATGTGTGATCTATCTGAGTTGCCCTGTTCTCTCCGCCTCCTGCAGATTCCTTGCCCTTCCCACCCATCTCCTTCACAAACCCCGCCGTGATGGGTGTTAAGGAGACTTGCGGTGATCTTTTCACAATGACTATGTCGCACACTGAAATGGACACGATGGCATGGGCCAACTAGACCTCAATAAAAGTGGGAGCCAAAGATTTCAGTTTTAAACTTCCTAGAAGTCGAGAAATTTTGTACTCAAAGCCTTTTTGCGTACATTCTACCAGGGGTCAAGCTTCATCCGACTAAGCGATGATTGGAAAATTTCGGCAAAAGAAGAGATAATGAGAATTGAATGGGTTTAATTGTGAAACGAAGACTAAAACAAATACGGTAATGAGCCTGGTAGAACGTTATCCAACAGATTAGAAATTCAACTGAAAGTGGGAGGCAAAAAGAGAAAAATGCAGACTGAGTTCTATGATGAGAGTAAAAGACATCTGTGAAACTAGCGCACTGAACAGGTTCCCGAAGTGTAGGTGGTAAGGAAGATGGGGCTGAGAGCCTTAGTGATGGCAGGATAGACACCTCTGCTCACATTGAGGGCTTCCCCTAAGGCTTCTCATGCTCTGACCCTTTTCAAAAAAGGGGGGCGCCTGGCTGGCTCTGTAGAGCATGTGACTCTTGATCTCAGGGCTGTAAGTTCGAGTCCCAGGTTGGGTGTGGAGATTATTTAAAAAGAAACTCTTGGGGCACCTGGGTGGCTCCGCTGGTTGAGCGTCCAACTTCAGCCTAAGTTAGGATGGTTCGTGAGTTCAAGCCCCACATCAGGCTTGCTAATAGCACAGAGCCTGCTTTGGATCCTCTGTCCCCTTCTTCTTCTGCACCTCCCCCACTCATTCTCTCCCTCTCTCTCATAAATAAATAAACATCAAAACATGTTTAAAAATCTTCACGGGGCGCCTGGGTGGCTCAGTCGGTTGAGCGTCCGACATCGGCTCAGGTCCCAATCTCGCAGTTCGTGGGTTCGAGCCCCGTGTCGGGCTCCGTGCTGACAGCTCAGAGCCTGGAGCCTGCTTTGGATTCTGTGTCTCCTTCTCTCTCTGTTCCTCCCCTGCTCATGCTCTGTTTCTCTCTCTGTCTCAAAAATAAAGATCAAAAAAAAAAAATTAAAAATCTTCAAAAAACATTTCCAAAAAAAGCTAAAAGAACGGTCATGTAAAATAAGGTCAATGCAGGGAATATATACTTTATGACATTTTGCAAATGAACAGCCATTTATTTTTTGTTCGTTACTAGCTATAAAATGCATGTAATGTATTTAAGCAGAAGTAGACAGCTTGGTAAGATTATGAAGAAGAACAATGTAAAACACCTCATTTATAAATGTTTAATTTTCATGAACAGGAATTCAAGCTTTATGAGTTGGCACCTCTATTACAGATTTATAATATATTGTTAATCCTTAAATATTATAATTTTAAAGCTTAGTGACTATCTTGGCTGGTTGTCATTCTATTTAGATTTTTAAAATCCAAATAGCAGGGGCGCCTGGGTGGCTCAGTCGGTTAAGCGGCCGACTTCGGCTCAGGTCACGATCTCGCGGTCTGTGAGTTCAAGCCCCGTGTCGGGCTCTGTGCTGACAGCTCAGAGCCTGGAGCCTGTTTCAGATTCTGTGTCTCCCTCTCTCTGACCCTCCCCCGTTCATGCTTTGTCTCTCTCTGTCTCAAAAATAAATAAACGTTAAAAAAAAATTAAAAAAAAATTCAAATAGCAATCTCAGATAAGTTCAATGGTCTACTTCAGTCTGAATATGGAGATAGAAATAAGAACACTTTTCTCTGTACACACACACACACACACACACACACAACTGTATATACACATCTTAATTATTTATCTAAATGTGTTTTGTGTTTGGACATAGTCACAGAAATATATTTCTGTGACTAAAATACCATTTTAGTTAATGGTTTTGTTGTTATATATAACAAAACATAAAATATATAATATAGTTCACTGCAGAAAATTTTCAAATATAGAATTGTTTAACAAAGAAAAAATTTACCCATAATTCTATTATCTAGAGGAAACTCCTGTAAGTATTTTGGGATTTTTTTTTATGCCTACCCTTTATTTTGAATATCTTATTATAATTGACATTTTTACAATTCACACCCTGATTTTTCACTTAATAGTAACCATTTCTAGGTATATTAAATGTTATTTGTAAACCTAATTTTGATGGTTATATACTATTCCATCACGTGGATACAAGGTTATTTTCATTAACAAATTCTATATCATTTTAAATGTGTCTCAAAGCTCATAAGAGTTATATTGCAATTGTATTTAAATTCCTTAGGATTAATTTATGAAGTGGAATCATGAGGTCAAAGTTTGTAGATATTTTGAGATTTTTGGCCCAGATGTCTAATTACTTCCCTACATCATTGTACCAATTTATATGAGCAGGGTTTCAGAGGACACATAAGCCACGCCTTCAATGGAAAATATTTCACATGTTCTAAGATTTTATTTTGGCAAAATACAATATAGGTTAATTGTTGCCCACACCCTATGCCCTGGTTATTGTTTTGTTTTTGTTTTGTTGGGTTTTGTTTAGTTAGTCTTAATACATGGCATGGGATATTTTGGAAAGGATTTATAATCCAAACATGAGCTTCTGACTACCTGATAGTTAGGAGACCAGGATCTGGGACCTCTTCTCTCCCTCCTCTTCCTCAATGTAAAAGAAAAACCAATTTGCATTCAGGTAAGTTTTGGAATACTCAAACACATGGTTCCATATTGATAATAAAGCCTGCTTAGGTCAGCTACCAACCACTTTTTTATACCTTATTTTTGGAGATTTCCAAATCAAGATTAAGAATCCAAGAAATTATTCCTAATTCTCTCTCCCTCTCTCTCTCTCTCAGGTTAGAATGTTGAACATCTTCAGAACTAAAGTATCATAATATTACCCTGCCACCTAGGGGCATTGCTAAAGAAATTTATACATGCACAGTAAAGGCAGGTGTAGTATGTTGTCCAAAATATAAAAATTACGTTAATAGTACAAATAATGGAGTCACTAATACAAATAGCATCCACCATTATGTGTTTATATTTCATCTTTTCCAAAATAATCTATGTTATTAAAGCCATATAAAAATGGTAAGGTGGAAACTAGTAAGATTCGCCATGTCTCCGCCCGTCTTCCAGGACTATGGAAACGTAAGAGTTAACACAATAAACACTGTGCATTCATACGTCATACATGTTCTGTAGAGCATACATGTTTTACATACGTGTTTTTCCAAGCCCTCATAGCCCTTTATTCGTTATTCCTCATTTAGGACATTGCCATGTGCTTGGGAGACACATGTCTATTTAGGACGTGGCCAACTGCCCAGTGCGGTGGAGACGGGTAGTGGGTCTATATCGTAGCATAAACATAGAGTCTGCCGGACCAGATCCTTCCTACCATCAAAAGCAATGAAAAACCATCCTCGGAATGGTTGACGTCTTAGGGCAGTCTTTAGACCATGCCTGGCCTTTCCCTGACGATGCCAGGCCAATCCCCTGCAAACGAGCTTTTCCTGATGAAATTTACCGAAGTGGGGACTCTGACTATTCCAACCTAATAGCACTATCTGCATACTCTGTGGCTAGGGGACGCTCACCCCAAGGGACTTGGGGTCGGACACGCCTGGGGGGAGATGGTGAACACACCCCTAGGCCAGGTACGCCGAGTTCCGGAGGAGACACGCTTTGCCACGACTTAGAATTCGTGGGGCGTGGAAACAGAACTTCACTCTGAAAATGCAAACTTGCTGACCCGCAACCGGGCCTCCCCGTCCTGCAGATTGAAGGTCTGACGGAGGAGCACGTCTGCGTGGCTCCCACCCGGGTCGCCGGCGTGGTGTCTCACGCTCTGAGCGGCGGGGTCAAGGGAGTACCCGACCCCGGTGCGCCACCTCAAGGCACGCTGATGGATCAGTCCTTGAGGAAACCAACAAGACCGCGGGAAACAGGGCATCACGTGGCAGCCTCCCCGTCCCTGGTGAAGACGTTTGTCCCACTGACTCGTTCCCTGGCCTCAACACGGTGTAACTAATCCCTGTAATAATCGCAGGGCAGAGGGAGCCTTCTCTTCGTAACACCAGGAAGCCCCCCGCCCCCCATACCTGTTTTCTTACATTTCCCTTTTTCAAGGCAGCGAGAGAGGACTGAGAGAGGTAGGTGGCCGGGGTTCTGCTTAGCTCGGGGCTTTTCTTCATCATGACAGGCCTTTGTTCCTGCACAGAGAGAGCTCTAATTACACCCTCTCCAAGCCAGGGCTCCGTGTCGGGGCCATGCAAATGCCAGGCGCCTTTTCTCTCCTCATTATGACCTGTCTCTTCCCCGGAAGGGTGGGGGCCCTTCCCTCGGAGCGAAAAACACACTTCCTTTGTCTTATTTTCGCCGGGGTTGCTCCAAATCGCCTTCCTGTTTAGGCGGCGGGGGGAAATGCTAGTTGTGAGCGTTTGCACGTCTGGCGGTGTTCGAAGTCAGGAAACGGCAAGAGCGGCGTCCGATCGCCCCGGGATCCCCCGATGCCACCTGCCCTTCCAAGCGCGCGGCCCAGGAGCGGGGCTGCGCGTGCCGCGCCCTGTGTGACCACCACATGGCCACCTTGGGCCCGCATAATGACGCCATTTCAAATGCAGTCTATGCACCCCAGGGCTCCACAACCCATCTGAAGGAGGCTCAAATTAGCTGAGCCCTGCTCCCCTCGCACTTTGTGTGAAGGTCTGATTTGTGCTTTTTAATTAGGAGGTTATTCAAATAACCTTTGGATGCGCACTTCTACAATAACCAGACTAGGTCTTAGTATCATTTCAATTGCGGGGCTACTTAGGAAAAAGGATTCAAAGCTCCATAATATTTTGGTGTAATGTAGGGATCTTTACAAGGTCACCCCAATTTCATAGCTTCCGCTGTTACTTTTGGCGGTGACTTTCTTCCAAAGAACTGTTCTTCCAAGTTTAAAAACCAAGTCAAAACCTGAAGGAACAGCATGATTGGGGAATTCTTTCTTTCTTTCTTTCTTTCTTTCTTTCTTTCTATCTCATGCTGTTTTAAAATCCAACCCCAAAAACAACTGATGTAAATTTAACCATTTTTGTTTCATGCAACAGTATCTTTCTCTGGTAAATAGGGCATTGTTAATAAGAAATGATCTCCAATTTTTTAGAGATAAAATGTTCAAATTATATAAAAGTCATAGGAGTTATTAACTCTGCTATAATTTGATATTTGCTGGCACAGGAAAAATGTAATACAGATAATACCTACTTTACTACATATTTTGTATACGGTATTTAAATTATTTACGAAAATCAAATACCTGCATATTTTTTATTTTTATTTTTTTTAACGTTTCTTTATTTTTGAGACAGAGAGAGACAGAGCATGAATGGGGGAGGGTCAGAGAGAGAGGGAGACGCAGAATCGGAAACAGGCTCCAGGCTCTGAGCTGTCGGCACAGAGCCCGACGCGGGGCTGGAACCCACGGACCGCGAGATCGCGAGATCCCGCGAGATCGCGAGATCGTGACCTGAGCCGAAGTCGGTCGCTTAACCGACTGCGCCACCCAGGCGCCCTTATATTTTAAACATACATGTAGGCAATCAATTAAGTTTTTGAGTAAAGAACATTGTGCTATAAATTGTCAAATTATCAACTTATGCCATCATATGTATAACATGTATTAATATGCTCACTTCATTTTATAATGCGTTGTATTGAAAACACTGACGTTAATTAGGCTTCTCTTGACTTTACAGACTTTATTTTTTTGACTTGTGTTTTAACAATTAAATTATTCCTTTTCATTAGGAATCATATCTCTAAAATATTCCTAAATGATAAAATCAAATAATCTTTCTATTACTATTATAGATCATTTCATATATCATTAAGTAAATTACCATCATTGAAATTAAGCATTTTCATTAACAGGCGACTCTATCTCCTACTTGAACTACCCTAATTAATTTGCCAGCTTTGATGTGTAATACCAAGACCACCTCGCATGTTAGAAAATGTACAGGGAGAACGGTCAGACCCCCAAATTCCTCAAATAACTATTCCACATTGCTTCCCATTGACAGTATCTGAGTACCTTTCTAGTTGCTACATTTAATTGATAACATTGTGTATTTTACATAAAGTGATTTGCCTAAACCAAAGATTTTTAGATAAAAAGACGCAGAATGATCACGTTTCTAATGGTAGGATCTTGAACATTTGTCTGTTCCATAAAATCACACCCAACTGTCCATTATTTGTGAAAGGTAGGAAGATGCTCACTGGTTCCCTGTTTGTAAATGTAAGATTTGGAGGGGAAAATGTGTGCGGCAAAGAATGCCTTGCAGAACCAGGCTCTCTTGGAGACACAGGTGACTTCAGTCCAGGCGCCGGTCGGTCGCACAAGCCTGGCCACGCATAGGTGCCCATGCCTCCCCGGCAGCTCTGAGTGACCCACCTTGGGGGACACAGGGTGACTCGTGAAACTCCCGCATCCACCTTACTCTGCGCATTTTTCAAAACAAATGCTTCCATTGGCCTGTTTGCTTTCATTTATCATTAGGTAACTCACATTTTCTTCTATTTTAAAAACAGATGGGATCATTTTAGCCATCTTTTAAAAGTAACAGCACTATGTCAGACGTCTTTTTTCTGTTGTTAAAACCTAGACTAGCTGCTGTTTGAAGATTCCCACTGCCTTACTAACTCCCTGCATGGAAAAAACTTTCCCTAAGGTGTAAGTTACAGCAAAATGATACACTTTTCGATCGATTCCATCTTAACATTTTGTGGGCTCCCTGCCCCCCCCCCCGCTCCCCGGAAGGCATATTAATGAGTTAAGTGGGAGTTAGTGAACGTAAAAACATATTTGTCAGTAAATTCCAGGTGGTAAGAGGTGAATGGCTATGATTTTTGCCAATTCAAAACGAGGACAGTGGCAGCAGCAGAAGTAGCTGCTAAACGAGGTGGATCTAGATGAAGTTAATTCTTAAAACAAACCTCCGCAGCGTGAGGAAACAAAACAGAGAGGTTGGGCAACTTGCCCCAGGTCACACAGCTATCACATTGCAGAGGTCCTGTGGCCAAATCTTAACCCCTGGCGCCTGGGCTGCGACTGTTTCTGTGAGTTGGGCACCTCCCCAGGGTTATCCTCCGGGCGCTCAAATATAAATGGGGGATTACAACGCCAGGCTGTTGCAGGAATTCAATGGGACAATTGTTTATTGTCAAATTCCTTGGCCGGTTTCCAGGAAGGGGGCAGGCGCCGCACGCCTGTGTATATGTGTGTCTGTGTTGCTCGTGTGTCCTACTCCCAGAACTGTCTTCCATACACTAGAGGTTCAGTAAGTCCAGGGACAGTAAATACATAGATGGGCGATATATGTACATAAGTGAATGTCAAAAATGTTTTTAGAATTGTTCTTGGAAGGAGGCAAACCCTAAGAGCCTCTTAAATACTGAGAACAAACTGAGGGTTGATGGGGTGGGGAGAGGGGAAAGTGGGTGATGGGCATGGAGGAGGGCACCTGTTGGGATGAGCACTGGGTGCTGTGTGGAAACCAATTGGACAATAAATTATATATATATATATATATATAAATATATACAATTATAAAAAATTTATAAATAGATATTCATAAATATATATAAATAGATAAAATTATAAAAGAATATAAGCTATATATGAATAATATAATATATAAATATATTTATATAATAATAAAATATAATATTTATATATTAAATATAAATATCTAATACTTGTAATAGTAAATAAATATATAAATATATAAAATTATATGATTATATGTATATAATTTTATATATTTATATATTCATATACATATATTTATTTTATATTTATATTTTACATAACTATATAAAATTATATATGATTATATGTATATAATTTTATATATTTATGTAAATATACTTATTTTATATTTACATAAATATATTTATTTTATATTTATAAATATATTTATATTTTATATAAATATATAAAATATGATTATATGCATATAATTTTATATATTTATATAAATATATTTATTTTATTTTATTTTTATAAATATATTTATATTTTATATAAATATATAAAATTATATATGATTATATGTATATAATTTTATATATTTATATACTATAAATAAAATTTTTCTTGGAAATTAATTGTAATCATTTTTTCCTTTATCCCATACATCATCACTTTTGTCACTATGACCTGTCAGTGTCTGTATCCTCCTCCCTTATCGGAGTGTAAGATTCTTTAGTTCAGGGACTGTAACTTACCAGTTTTTATACTCACACAGAGTGGGCACAGAGTAAATGCTGGCTGAATGCCATTAAGTTCACTTTTACGCGGAGGCGTTGGAAGTCTTTGTCAGTTTGAAAGTGTTCAATGAAGGGAATACTTGCTTTGCAGGCTTAATATTAGCAAGAATTCTGGCCTGTGCGTTCTGATCAGTTAAAATCATGTTCAAACTGTACTTTTCCCAAGGTGCGGATACATTGGAGAGGAACAGCCAACCCAGCGGGAAGTTCCTGGCTGCTACTGGCCTGGGGCCCGCAGGAGGGCGAGGGGACACTGAGCCACTGCAGAGGGAATGGCTGCATCCTCCTGGACGGGGTCACGTTTTATTTACTTATTTTTTTTTAAGTTTTTAAAAGTTTATTTATTTTTTAGAGAGAGACAGAGCGCGAGTGGGGGAGGGGCAGAGAGAGAGGGAGACACAGAATCCGAAGCAGGCTCCAGGCTCCGAGCTGTCAGCACAGAGCCCGACGCGGGGCTCGAACTCACAGACTGTGAGATCGTGACCTGAGCCGCAGTCGGCGCTTTACCCACTGAGCCCCCCCAGGCGCCCCTGGTCACATTTTAGAAAGAAGGAATAAACTTTGAAGGGCGATTTCTGACTTCAGGGACAGGGGAGCAATCAGAAACGATCGTAGATGACAAAGCTGGGAAAATCATCCATTTACAGTTTCAGCATCATCGACCAACCTCCTCCTGCAATCAGAGTGCGGAACAGGTGTAAAACGTCTTCCTTTCACTCTGCGTCTAACTCCGACGCATTAGCGCACAGATTAAAATCTACCTTGTTCCCTTTCACCGTGTCACCGCTTGAGGACGTAAACACAGGGAAAGAGCAACTTGTCCTGTGATGTCCAAGGCTGCTATTAACTAGATAACGCCGGTTCCAGACCTTTATTAGTTCAGTCCCGTCTCTTGGCGAGGCTCCCACCTCAGCGTGAGAACACCTGACCTCCTCCCCTCGCTCTTTGATTTCCCAGCCAAGCAGGTTTGTGTGTAAACCCTGTGGCATCAGGCTGGAGGGCAGAGGCCTCTGTCTCTGCTGAGAGTTAAAACAGGCCTGGCCTTTCAACTGATTTGCTGGAATGGGTGCCTGGGTGTGTGCACGCACAAGCACCTGTGTGTGTGTGTGTGTGTGTGTGTGTGTGTGAGACAAGCCGTGGTCCTGTGCCCTGAGGTTGTGAGGCCCCAGTGTGTACCGCCCGGATAGACGCACGCTGAGTCGGTGCGCCTCATTATCAAAATGATGTTGACAAACTCAAAAGTACAAAGAAGAGAAGCAAAAAAAATGATAAAGCAGCCGAGACGATTGATTTACGAGGAAGAATAGAAAGACCCATAGATAATAGTGAACTGTATTTTGTCTTCCTTACGCAGCACTTCGGGGGAATTCTAAACAGGCGCGTTGGCGGAAGAACGTTAGAGGGAAAATATCCAGAAAAACAATCACAGCGCGCGACCACTTAGGAGAAACCGAAAAGAGAGAAATTCCGAAGACAACCTCATCTGGTTAGCGAAAATGGGTACACGCCTCGTCGGTCCCGGGAGGCGGAAAAGAACACACCGCTGCGAGATCCACTGTAGAAAATTATTTTAAGTTAAAATGAGCGGGTGCCACCCATTTGCCTTGCCAAAGCCAACTCAAAAATAACGGCACGGTTTATGTAAATGCTGACACGCGCTGGCCCGTGAATTAGCTGCGGAGCGAACGTCGTCCCACATCACACCTCATAGAGGCACACTCAGCAGACGGGCCGGGATGGGAGGGAATGGCTGTGGCCCGGAAGGGATGTCAGTATCATCTTCTTTTTCCACGCACTTGGCTCTATGCTCTATTATGGAGGATAACGATTTGACAGTCTGACCCCTGGGAATAAAGTCAATATCAATCAGGGCTTGGTATCTGCTGACATCGGGGGACAGAGAAGAGCCCTATTTACCTACGGAAGCGCAAGGCCGTGTGAGCCTCAGTGTTTATATTAAACGGAAAGTCTATGACGCTTTGCAACGATTTATCGTCACCTTCCTCCCAACAGCTGTGCCTTCGCCATCTTCCCAGACCCCTTCCTATGAGTTGAGTTGGGTCCACGCTCTTTCCCCGCAAGTACCCACTGCCTTTACGGGTGACGCGGCCAGCGGCCAATTTCCTCACAGCCAAGGGCAAGGTGGTTCTGTGCTGTTGCCGCTGCGACACAGAGGAATCGATTTCCAACTAAATGCCTCAACTGTGATTATCATGACATTAGATTTCATGTGTTTGAGGGTTAAAATGTATGATTAGCAGCACGCAAACCCACATGTCGGGGGGGGGAGGTCGACGCAGTTTTTAAGACAGTAGAATGCCGAGCGTTTGAGAGGCTGTGTTATAGAGACTGAAGACGGGCATCATTTTCTGAAACACATGATATTTTCACTCACCTATAAAAATCAAAACCTGCTACCTAATGCACAATATCAGAGCATGATAAAGAAGACTGAGGGACGTGTATTTTGCTCTCCTGGCTAACGAAAACTATCAGGAAACTTCTCTTTGATCAGCTTTTTATTTGGGGGTAATAATTACGTTTTTGATTTACAAGGAATATAGTGATTGCGAGAGCCCCCAGTTAGTATCAAATGGCCTCTTGACGCGATACACATATTTCTTTAAGTAACACGCTTTGGAGTGCTCATTTTTTCCAGAAGCCAAGATAGAATTTCATACCCTGAAATGGTTTTCAGAAGCCACTTTTTCATCGGAATGTTTTCTTTCCGGGGAGTGCGGCTGAGCTGGCCGGGGGGCAGGCTTTGAGCCGGGGAAATACTCACTCCACTTTCCTTGGAAGTGGATTATAAGATTTCTTAGCAATTGCTTGACTTGGGTAATGGTGTTTTTCTATTTCTTCTTTCCCCGTATTTAATATTACAAAAGTGATTACAAATTTCTGCCCTGCTTTTCCATTTCCTTCACTGGGATTCCTTACTGTTCCTTCAGAGGTCAAGTGGGGAGCCTCCCTTTTCTCTGCCCATGCCGGTATTTCCAGAAAGTTCTCCTCTCCTTGCTTGACCTGCTGACCTCTGGCCACCAGCCTTTTCCACCACTCTGGTCTACAACCTGACGTTGGGTCCCTAAGTCACTCTTTCATGAGCACGAGGCCATTTCCAAAATAGTGGATTTGCCATATTATTCAATATTCTTGCATTAAAAAACTGCAAAGAATACCCACTTTAGTTTTTTTTACCCGAGAACAGTAAAAAGAAAATATTTGAGAATCTCTTCCAAACAGGGTTGATAAAAAAATCACAAAATAACCAAAGACCATCGTTCATCGGAAGGATCTGACTTTGCTGGTTGCAAATCCCTCTGCTGGGGCGCAAGCGGACAAGGAGACAGGGGCGAGCGCCGGGGTGACCCGGCCGCTGGGCAGGTGCGGGAAGGGGGCGGGGAAGGACGCAAGGAGCCCGCTGCCCCCGAGGCGGTCTTCTGGGCCACGTGTGCGTCTGCAGGGCGCATTGTGACACACAGCACGATTACACGTTGCCTCCTTACTTATGGCCGTGTCTCCTCGTGGCGACGGGGCCACGGAGACAGTCCCTGGAGGAGTTAGTCCGCCCGGCAGAGAGGAGCGTGTGCCGCGCACGGCGTTGCCTTGCTGGGCGACAGAGCAGAGGCTGAAGCCGCGCACACAGAGGGGCAGAGGCAGACACAGCCAGGACGTGCCAGGTAGACCAGGGACGTGCAGCACCCCTCCGGGAAGGACGCAAGGTGCCTAACAAATGCGGGCTCCCAGGCGTCTGGTTCTTAGGGGAGCAGGTGCACCAGCGGTGAGTAGGGCTGGTCTCCAGCAGGGACAGTCCCCCCACCCCCAGCCCCAAGAGCTCCGAGTCGGGGAGGGAGAAGGGCAGGGGCAGGGAAGGCGGGAGGCGGCCTGAGCAAAGGCCTGCTCTCCCAGCCCAGGCTGGGGAGCGAGGTGCACCTGCCATCACCGCGGAGCCAGGCGGCCTGTTCAGCGGCCCCCCGCTCGGCTGGCTCGGCAGCAAGGCGCACCCCAGCCGCACCCGAGAGCCAGGCGGCAGCAGGTGGCAGCATTGTCAAAGGCCTGGCGGGCCAGCCTGCGCGGGCAGGAAGTTTTGCGTGTGGAGGGGACTTCGACCTTTCAAGAATTTACTGTCACCTCCTGACTGCTCCATTGTTCGCCGGTGACGGCGGCTCGTAATTAGCCACGAGGCACTTGGAATTGACTTATGTGAACGATTCCTTCCACTCACTGTTTTCCCGCATGACATCAACCTGAATTCCTGCACCTGGAATGTACCAGACGGTGGTCCTGCCATCTGAGAGACAGCGGCAACCTCTCTCGAGCTTGCAGTAAACAAAACCAAACCAGAAATGAATGGGGGGGGGGGGGGGGGGGGGAAACGGAGGGAGATGTGGATAGAAAGAATGCAATGAAATGTCTTCTCTTCTTTCTTTTCTTTCTCAAATCTGTCTTTTATTTTGTATTTTTTTAGTGTTTATTTTTGAGAGAGAAAGAAAGAGTGTGAGAGAGGAAGGGGCAGAATCCGAAGCAGGCTCCAGGCTCCGAACGGTCAGCACAGAGCCCACGAGGGGCTGGAACTGATGAACCGTGAGATCGTGACCTCAGCCGAAGTCAAGGCTTCAGCCACTGAGCCACCCGGGCGCCCTTAATGTCTTCTCTTCTTTAACCTGAGTGTGGAGGATAGGGCGACCCTGTGCATGTTAGAATGGCTCTCTCCCTTCTTTTTGTTTAAGTAGTGACGGAGATATAAGACAGGGGGCCCCTCTTTCTCATCTGAGTCTGGGTGACTTGGCGATCGTCAGCTGGGCTGCACGTCACACGATTAAGGGGAAACACAGCCGGGACCCAACATCCTCGAGCCAAGCAATTCCCCCAAGGGAGAGACAAAGTCATTTTCCTGTCCCCAGCCGCGAACGTGGGCTGGAAAGAGCAACAGCTTCGAACCACAATGAGGGCACGTGTGCACACAAGGTCAAACTCACCTGTCGGTAACAAGGACAGCGGGCCCTCGTGGCTGCAGGTGACACATGGCTTTCCCTTCCGTATGACCCGGTTGGCCTTTGACTTTCCATTGTGTTTGTGACCCAAAATGCTATTGTTTTCCTCTGTTGCTTTTGTGCCCCGTGCTGATGCTCAGCCAGAACGTCTCCGGTCCGGATCAGACATTTTACTGCGTCTCCACATCTCAGCCAGGCACGCGGGCTCCCTCCCTACGCCCCACACACACAGGCGCACGCACGCGTGCCTCGGCTGGCTCTCTGCGTCGGAGTAAATTAGTACTGATTGCTCATATATGCTTAATAGTTCACAAGGAAAACTCCTTGCATTAGAAGTGCATCGAGCTGCCATGTGGAGGCCGGAAACTGACACCACCGAGTTGTAGAAGCAAGTTCTGTTTAAAATGATGCCAGAGTGAAGCACCGGCATTCGTTAAATCAGGCAGAGTTTCTCATTAAACGTGTAGATTGACAGTCGGAACTAACTGTCATTTGCGGCTTCCTTAGAGTCCCCCTACCCAGTAATATATATATATATATATATATATATATATATATATATATATTTGCACAGTTGATATTATATTTAGAATAAAATAGTGAAATTGTGACTATTTGGTGGCTGGTAGATGCCTGCTTTGTATGAAAACAGCACCGTTCTTTCTTCCTTTGTCACCTCTCCAGAAGAAGGAAGCTAAACCCAGTCAGGAGGCCGGTCACCAACACTTCGAGTTTACGTCAAAATAACAGATGAAATGGACCCCGTGCTACCTGGAATACATTTAAATATTAAATCAAAAACTCCCGAAATTCACAGCTTGGGCTTTCCGTTTCCTTACCGTTTAATTCCTGCATGTACTTTACTGTAACCACAGCCAATAAATCGTTTCATGAAAAATTCCTGGTAACGCAGCTATGGAGGAAGGGTCCAAAAATTAACATCTCTTCATGCGTAGAAAAGTGACTTGATGAAGGAGAGGCACACATCACTCATTACAAAAATACAATTTTTTTTCTCAAAGATCTGAGGCCCCTAGGTGACACTATTTTGCATCTTAACATAAAATATGAAATGCAGAACCTTCTGCTGTTAACAGATAGTGCCGGAGTACTCTGCCCTGGGCCGCTTGCAAAGATAAAAGATAGTCATGCCTTGAGGTACATAAGGAAAATATTTCTCCCATAAATATAGGATCCCGATCATCAATGAACAGGTATTCCGGAAGGTACTGTCAGTACGAAATGTCATCTAGGAGCAAAGATGCTTTCCTGATCTAAAAAAAAAAAAAAAATCACGTATATGCGTCGATGTACATGTGCTTACATATTCAAAACTGTGTGTGAGTGATGGAAAAACCTGTAGGAAACAGTCTTCAAAAAATAAATGCAATTTTCCAAAGAACAACCTGAAAGACCGAGTCATTACTTGGAGATCTTCTACTAAGAATTGTCTTCCATGAATGTGTGCTCTGTTCTTGTCCCCGTCCAATTTATTCACTTCCTTAAATGTAACCTCTATTTAAAAAAAAAAACAAAAAAAAAAAACAAAAAACCTAGGCGGACACTCCTGTCTGTGAAAAGCTCCTTCCTTTTTACACCTGCGTTCTAGAAGGAGTATTTCATTTTACAACAATGTCTTTTTTTGTTCACAGTCTCATTTCTTCCTTCTGTCAGGAGCTTGGATTTCTCTCTTAAGGTAGATCCTCTAAGGCCCCCTGAGCTACTGCGAATTTGAAAGTACTTTCTCTAGAAAGCTTTTTCTCCTTCTCTTTTCTCAGTCTTTCACAGTGTGAATTTATTTCAGAAGGTGGCTCTGCAGCCTTTGTGCATAAATATAGACAGAAGTGTATATAGATACAGATGGGTAAGCACAGATGCAGGTGGGGAAATGCTGGCTTTGGTGCTCCTATGCTCCTTGACTGGCGTGCCTGCCTCTGTCCTGCTCTTCCTCTAGGGTAGGGAGAAGTTTTCTTGTGCTTTCTGTGACTCGCTGACTACCCTTGTCAAGAGTTTTTAAAAAAATAAATTATCAGCAACTTTGGAAAAAATCTTCACCTTTGTCCTTGGAACTTAAACTATTACTTGAACATTCTTTCTGAGGATAGCACAAATTATAGTAACATGTGCAGTCTTAAATCAACAGTATCTTCATGATCTTGACATCCATAATTCCGTAAGTCAAGCCAAGATGGAAAACAATACCCACCTTTAATTACATAAAAGGTTTTGAATTCATATTGCACAAAAGAGCCCAGAATAACCAAAAGTGTGTTAGAAAAATGAACTTAGCAAAGATAAAATAGTTATTTGGGTGGATGTAACTAAATTCCTGAAAAACTCTGTGGCTTTATTTAAAATAATATTGGGGGAAAATTCTCCACAGAATATCTTGTAGTTTTTGTGCCGTAATAGATTTTCTTTGCAACGTAATTCCCAGGCAAAAGCTAAGATACAAACTGCATATATTTTCTGCAGAGTGGTATTTTTGATTTGGCAAAATGTACGAAATGAATGTATGTGGTCATGTCCACATTTCAAATGAGTGGAAAAAACAGAGTGTTCACCAAATAGCATTGAGAAAACTGAGTTGCTCTCTTAAAATTAATCAATTCAACTATTAACTTAAAATATTTGAAGTTGCACACTGTGTATTCTTTGACTAAAATGAATTAAGCTAGAAATCAATATCAGTCATCTGGACAATCGCCTCCAAATTGGAAAATAAACATCACACTTTTAAATAACCTATGAACCAGGAAAGAAATAACATGGATATTTGGAATATATTCTAAAGTGAATTACAATTAAAACACATCATATAAGAATTTATGAGATGTAGGTAAAGAAGTTCTTTGAGGGAAATTTATAGCACTAAAGCTTAAATTAAAAACAAGAGATGTTACAAATCAGTTGCTAAAACTGCTACATTAAAAAATTAGAGAGGAGGAAAAATTTAAACCTAAATTAATCATAAAAAAGAAAATAATAAATATAACAGCGGAAATCAATGGAATTAAAAACAGAAAGGAAAGACATCCCAACAGAATCGATGGGATCAAAGCAGGTTAATTTTAAAAGATCAATGAAATTGATAAAACTTTAGCCAGACTGATCAGAAATAAAAGAGAGAAGAAACAAGCTACTAATATGAGAAACAAAAGAATTCTAGAGATTCTGCAGATGTTAAAGGGGTAATAAAGTGATATTACCAAAGATACACAAAAACATGTCATCGGTTAAAGAAATAGATTTGCGGAATGCTACAAAGTGCCACAGCTCGTTCAGGAAGAAATAAATTACTTCAATATAGTAATATTTATTAAACAAATTAAATTTTTGGTTTAAGACATTCCCACAAAAATCACAAAACAAAACAAAGATTCTGGACCCAGGTGTCTTTACTGGCCGTTGTACCAAATGTTTGAGAAAGAAATATAGTTGACCCTTGAACAACGTGGGTTTGAACAGTGTGGGTGTGTGGGTCCGCTTACATGCAGACTTTTTTTCCTATAAATAACAAGACAGCATCGTAAATGTATTTTTTTCTTCTTTATGGCTTTAATAACATTTTGTTTTCTCTAACTTACTTTATCGTAAGAATACATATAACATGCAGAATATGTGTTATTCAACCGTTTGCATTATTGATAAGGCTTCCAGTCAACAGTAGGCTATTAACAGGTAAGTTTGGGGGAAGTCAAAACTTATACATGGATTTTCAAGGGTTCGGGGGGTGGGTGTCCCAAACCTTTCTGTTGTTCAAGGGTCAACTATAACACCAGTTTTAAATAATCTTTTCCAGAAAATATAAGATGAAAGAAACTTCCCAATTTATTTATCAGTCCAGTGTTACAGTGATCTCAAAACTAGACAAAGATACTTCAAGAAAAGAAAAATACAGGTTAATAAACACGGCCACAAAATTATTTAATAAAATATAAGCCAATCACATCCTAAGTAATAAATCGCGATCACCTGGAGTTGACCCCAGTGATGCAAGGCTGGTTCAACCTTTGTAAATTGAACAATGTCATTTACTCTATCAGAATGTGCAGGGAAGAAAGCAATGTGGCCATCTCCCATAGATGCAGAAAAAGCATTAAGGAATTCCAACAGCCATTCCTGGTAACACCTTTCTTAATCTGCGAAGCGCCACCTGCAAAGAACCACAGTGAATATCCTGCTTAATGTTGAAAGACGTTCCCCTAAGGCGGAGAATAAGCAAGGACGTTCTCGGTCACCATTCCTATCTAAGATCTGTATTCGTTCTCTACTGCTGTCACAACAAATCACAAAAAACTTAGTAGCTAACGCAACCTATATTTATTAATTTACAGATCTGCGAGTCAGAAATCCGGCACAGATTCACTAAGCTAAATTCCAGGTGTCGGTGGGGCTTTGCTCCTTCCCAGAAGCCATAAGAGAGGATCCATTTCCTGCTTATTTAAGGTGTTGGCAGAATTCAGTTTCTTGGGATTCTAGGTCTGAGGTCAAGGCCAACACTATTTTTTTTTTATTTTTTTAAATTTTTAAAAATGTTTTTAATTATTTTTGAGAGAGGGAGGGGGAGAGAGAGAGAGAGAGAGAGAGAGAGAGAGCACGAACAAGGGAGGGGCAGAGAGAGAGGGAGAGACAGAATCCGAAGCAGGCTCCAGGCTCTGAGCCTGAGCACAGAGCCTGACGTGGGGCTCAAACTCACACACCGTGAGATCACGACCTGCGCCGAAGTCAGTCGCTCAACTGACTGAGTCATCCAGGCACCCCTTAAATACTTTTGAGAGACAGAGCAAGCGAGTGAGCACAAGCAGGGGAGGGGCAGGGAGAGAGGGAGACACAGAATCTGAAGCAGGTTCCAGGCTCCGAGCTGTCAGCACAGAGACCAAAGCAGGGTTGGAACCCGAGAACCTCGAGGTCATGACCTGCGTTGAGGTCAGAACTCAACCGACTGAGCCACCCAGGTGCCCCAAGGTCAACACTCTTAATCACATTTGCAGAGTCCTTTTTTTCTACTTAATGTAACTCATTCACAAATTCTGGAGTTTTCGGTGTGGACATCTCTTCTTTCTTTTTGGTGGGAGGTGGGCACTATTCTGCCCATCACAGTATCACCGTGGAAGAACTGTTCAGTACAATATGACAAGAAAAGGAAGGGGAGACATTACAGGAGATTGAAGGAAAGAACTAAAATGATCTTTATTCATAGACTATAGGATTGCCTATGTCAAGAACTCCACAGCACTTAAAAAACACTGCAGGGTATAATGCATTAGTTCATTGATGTTGTTATACAGAGAGTCGATATACAAAATCAATAGTATTTTTAGATGATAGAAATGAACAATTAGATATCAAAAATTTTAAAATACAATTTGTGATAAGACCAAAATCTCTTGAAATAGTTAGGGGTAGATCTACCCAAAGTTTGTTCAAGATTTGTACAGTAAAAATTATAAACTTTGAAAAACGAAATCAAAGAGAGACTAAATTTAAAAACAGGTAGTGTGCATAAATTTGAAGACTGATTTCAGTTTACCGTAATGGATTTATACATTCAAAGCGTCCTAACCGAAATCTCTGTAGGTAATTGGTTGAATCAACAGCTGATTTAAAATTTATAAGGAAACACAATATATCTACTACTGGAGTCTCCAAAACTACAAAATACAACAATGAAACAGAAGAAAAGTTTGCTTAAAAGCAAAATGAGACTTTCCAGATGCTGCAAAAGCCAAAGGCTTCCTCCTTTTCTGCCACCGAGAGAGACAGCTTCCTGCATGTATGTGTATTTTAAGGTTTCTTTTCTTTTTTCTTTTCTTTTCTTTTCTTTTCTTTTCTTTTCTTTTCTTTTCTTTTCTTTTCTTTTTTTTTCCTGAAACAAAGGGCAATCTGATTTTAAAGGCCACATGTTTGGTCCAGGAAAAATTCACCAAAAGAATGGGGTGTCTGGGTGGCTCAGTCAATCAAGCATCTGACTCTTGATTCCGGCTCAGGTCATGATCTTGCAGTTCATGAGTTGGATCCCCGCATCAGGCTCTGCACTGACAGGGCTAGGCCTTCTTGGGATTTTGTCTTCCCATCTCTCTCTGCCCCTCCCCTTCTCACTCTCTCTTTGTCTTTCAAAATAAATAAATACACTTAGAAAAAAAAAAAGAATGAGATCTCTTCTATCAAAATTATTGTCTCTAGCACACAAAAACTAAGGCACTTTTCCCTCCTAAGCTGTACAGAAGGAAACTACCAGAGGAACTTCCACCAGTCCGGCAGGGGACCATGGGAACTAAAACCAGAAGGTTAGGTGGAAGCCTGGAATGCATGGAATATGGCCAATAACTGAGAAAATGAAATGTGTGGTATGTTTCCACCATGTTGGGTGAGCAGCTAATAGAGACTGCACAGAAGAGAAAAAACAAAAGATGATGTTATACTGGGCACCTTTTTAAGTGAAACATTAAGAAAAATACAAAGATATTTAATAGAATAGTAACAATACCAAGAAAGGTAACATAATTGACCAACATTGAGCCAACAGTGGGTAGGGAAGATAGTGGAAGGATGCTGTCTTTATCGCTGCTTGTCGGAGGGGACCAGTGGTTACTGTCTAAGTAACTAAAGGATGGAGGTAACTAGAGGCGCCTGGGGGGCCCAGTCGGTTAAGCGTCTGACTTGGGCTCAGGTCGCGATCTCACAGTTTTGTGAGTTCAAGCCCCGCGCCGGGCTCTGTGCTGAAAGCTCAGAGCCTGGAGCCTGCTTTGGATTCTGTGTCTCCTTCTCTCTCTGCTACTCCCCTGTTTGTGCTCTCTCTCTTTCTCTCTCTCTCTCTCTCTCTCTCTCTCAAAAATAAATAAATAACAAGTAAAAAAAATAAAAAAGAGGTGCTCTACCAAGTTATAATTTTAAAAAGGTAACCACCAGCCTTTCTAAATATTAGAAAATCTATTTTAAAAAACCCCGCAAGTTAAACACAAATTAAAGACGTTAAAAACTCTGGGCATGTAGAAAATAGAAAATACGCAGAATAATATGGCAAAGCTAAAATCAAACGTATTTCTTATTTCAATAAATGTCAAAAAAAGTTTCAAATTCAGTGGATGTACAAAGCAAAACCCAAATTTATGCTGTTTAATGGAACATATTTAAAGCAGTATGATTCCAGTGGCATCTGGGTGGCTCAGTCGGTTAAGCATCCAGTTTCGGATCCAGTTGTGATCTCATGGTTTGTGGGTTCACGCCCCACATCGGGCTCTGTGCTGACAGCTCGGAGCCTGGAACCTGCTTCAGATTCTGTGTCTGCCTCTCTCTTTCTTTGCCCCTACCCTGCTCATGCTCTTCTCTCTCTCTGTCAAAAACAAACATTAAAAAAAAAAAAGAAGAAAAAAAAACCCACAATGTGATTCTAGAATAAAAATTAAATAAATAAATAAATAAATAAATAAACCAAAGCCCAGATTTTAAAACCCAAGAATAGGCAAAGTCATGCAAGAAAGAGGTGGGCAAAAAGCAGGGCCCATGATCTTAATATCAGAAACCAAGCAGTTTAGGGGAGACCTTGGGAAAAGATTAAAAAAAAAGAAAAGAAAAAGACAAAAGAAAGAAACTCTGGTACAAAGGCTAACTGTTAACAAATGGAGCTCAGCAGGCATGCACACGTGCGCATGTGCGCGTGCGCGCAGGAAGCAGTGTGGTCCCTCCTTCAATGGGGCAGAAAGACAAGTGCAAGAAGAAATAGAAGAAACATTAGTGTGGGCGTTTCAGGTTATTTTTTCGTCCACATCAGACCAAGTTTAAAGCAGGAGTGTATAAAAATCCGATAACATAATTAACAAAGGAGATCTGCCTTTGCAATAAGAACAAATCCTGTGCCCCTAGAAACAGAGAAAATATCTTCTTTATACGTGACCGTTGGATGTTCACTGAAATGGCACGGATACCAGGGCACAAAGAAAACAGAGCGGCCAGCAGAACTTGGAATTCCTGTTTTTCACCACTGAGTATAATCCTGGCTTTTAGACAACGATAGAAACATTATATCAATTAGGAAGTGTACATCTGTTCTTGATTTATTAATTTTGTTTTCAAATTATGAATGGTCGTTGGAGGCTTCCAAATACCTGTCAGCATCTATGGAGATGGGCGTACTTTTTTTCCTTAGATCTTTTAATACCATGGATTGAGTCAACAGATTCCCTAAAATTCAACCGTCCATATATCTGGAATCAGGTTCACCTAATTATTAAATGATTACATGCATAAAGCGACTTCTGATTGCATTTGTCCACTGTTCACTCAGGATTTTGCACTAGTAGTCATTAGTGAGATTGCTGAACATTTGTGTGGGAAATCATTTCTTTAACTATCTGTACGTCTGCGATCACCAGTATTATTTAAAAATGTGTGGATACACTAGAAAAACAAGGAGAGGTGGAATAATTGGAAACGATGAGTGAACTCTTTCACTTCATGTTGATATATTACCTGAAAAAAAAAAAAAAAAACTAGCAGAATCAGCCGAAGCAGTACCAAAATTCAAAAATTGTGCGATGCAGAAACGTAAGTACAATCGGTAAGTCATATCTTTGAAGGAAAAGTCCTCCTTTAAAACAAAAAAAAACTCCACACATAAAATAAGGAAGAAAACAGTTAAGAGGAAGGAAACAGTATCTACTTGGAGCAAACTTTGTACTACTATCAAAGAACGGAGAAAGAAGTGATCGGAGGAAAAAGACATACCAGGTTCCTGAACGAGCGTAGTCAAAATTAAAGATATGTCCAATGCATACAATTTAATTTACAGATTTCACATAATGCCAACACAAATATGCCAACAGATATTTGAAGAGAAAGAAGGCCAGATGATTCCAAAGCTCACGTGGAAAGGTAAGATTCGGAAATACTGTGGGAGAAAAAAAAAAAAATGGTCGCGCACTAGCCCTACCAGATCTTAAAACGCATGATAAAATCCCCATTAAGAAAATAGCGTGGTACTGGCACATAACAAGAGGGACCAAAGAAAATAAACTGCAATGCACTGGGACTTTGGAATATTATTTTTGTGGCAATTAAAATATGAGGGATAAAGATTGAGAAAGACAGGCTTTTCCATAAGAGGTGCTGGGACAGCTAGGTTGACTTAGGAAAATATTACTGTTGGACCTATTCTGTACACCACACCCCACAATGCACTCTGGTGGTTCAGAGATTTATTTATAAGATAAACGAGTCAAGGGCCTGCAAAATGGCCAAATTCTTTAATAATCTTAGAGAGAGGGAGGCTCGGATAAATGTCAAGAAGCCATAAAAGAAGAGATTGTTAAGTGGACTGTGAAAGCCAAAATTTTATGTGTAAACCAAAAAAAGAAAGAAGGAAGGAAAACAAAAGCTGAGGGACACGTAAAACTAGAAAGAGTTTTCTGCGGTGCATATGGCAAGCCAAATACCGCTCTCCCTGACACAGATGTCCTCCGGTGGATGGGGAAAACACCAACAACCTGACAGAAAAATAGACAAAATACATAACCAGAGATTTCGGGAAAGAAAATGGAGATATAAGGAAAGATATCTAACTTCACTCAGCTAAGGGAAATACACATTAAAATGCTACTGAGGTCTACCACATTGCAAACACCTGAAAGTTTGATAATACGCTTTTTTGTTGAAGCAGTGAGAAAGAAAGCTTTCTTGTCCGTGGCCATTAAGAAGATAAATTAGTACAACATTTCTAGGGGATACTTTGGCATTATCTATCAAAATTATAAATGCCTCTATAGTGTGACCCAGGAGCACCACCTTTGGGAATTTATCCTTGCATAACAGAAAAACCGTGTTCGAATGTACGTATTTATCACAGCATTCTTTCTTTCTTTTTTTTTTTTTAACGTTTCTTTATTTCTTTTATTTAAAATTTTTTTTTCAACGTTTATTTATTTTATTTTTGGGACAGAGCATGAACGGGGGAGGGGCAGAGAGAGACGGAGACACAGAATCGGAAACAGGCTCCAGGCTCTGAGCCATCAGCCCAGAGCCCGACGCGGGGCTCGAACTCACGGACCGCGAGATCGTGACCTGGCTGAAGTCGGCCGCTTAACCGACTGCGCCACCCAGGCGCCCCAAACGTTTCTTTATTTCTGAGAGGGAGAGGGAAACAGAGTGAGAGCAGGGGAGGGGCAGAGAGAGAGGGAGACACAGAATTGGAAGTAGGCTCCAGGCTCCGAGCCGTCAGCACAGAGCCCCGACGCGGGGTTCGAACTCGTGAACCAAGAGATCATGACCCGAGCTGAAGTCAGATGCTTAACTGAGCCACCCAGGTGCCCTTATCACAGCATGACTTCTAAAAACCAAACTGAACCAATATAAATATTCATCAATCAGGTACAGATTAATTGAATCACTAACTACATATAACAATACATACATAAGACAGAATGCTACCTGGTGGCATTACTACAATGCATGTAGTATGTAATGTATGTAGTATGTGATATCTAATACTACATGGTAAAATAAAGAGAAAGAACATAAGTAAATTTAGATACATTATAGATTGAAGGGCATACTTTTGTTCAAATGTCCATATTACTCAAAGCAATCTAGAGATTCAACACCATTGCTGTCAAAATTCCACTGCATTTTTTAAAAGACAATAGAAAGAAACATCTTGAAATCCATATGCAATCTCAAGGGACACAGAATAGCCAAAACAATCTTTCAAAAGAAGAACAAATCAGCAGTCCTCACACTTCCTGTTTTCAAAACACGTTACAAACCTCCAGTAATCAAAACAGGGCGATGCTGGGATACAGATCAACATGGAAGCCAATAGAACAGACTAGAACAGAACAAAAATAGTTGTAAGTGGTTAAATAATCTTCAACAAGGATGTCAAGACCATGCAGCGGGGAAACATTGCAACATTATTGCATTAATGTTGTAGAAATTGCGTAACTCCGTGCAAAAGAGTGGCTTCGTATCCTCACTAACATTGTACCCAAAGATTAACCAAAAGTAGGTGAAAGATTTAAACACAAGACCCCAAAGCATAAAACTCCCAGAAGAAAAGAAGGCACAGCTTCATGACATTGGATTACAAGGTGATTTCTTGGATATGACACCAAAGCATAGGTATCAAATAGGCGTGTGGAACTATAAACTTAAAAAAAAAAGTTTATTTCTTTATTTTGAGAGCGAGAGAGAGTGAGAATGAGCAAACAGAGGAGGGGCAGATAGAGAGGGAGACAGAGAATCCCAATCAGGCTCCACACTGTCAATGCAGAGCCCGGCGTGGGGCTCAAACTCAATAAACATGAGATAATGACCGGAGCTGAAACCAAGAGTCAGACCCTTAACCGACTGAGCCACCCAGGCTCCCTGGAACTACAGACTTTAAAAAACTTTTGCACATTAAAGTAAATAGTCAACAGAGTGAAAAAGCAATCTATTGAATGGGAAGAAATTTTGCAAATGATATACCTGATAAGGAATTAACATTCAGAATATATGAAGAACTCCTACAGCTCAACAGCCACAAAAAACAAATGATGTGATTAAAAAACGAGCAAAGAACTTTAGTGGATATTTCTCCAAATACATACAAATGACCAACAAGTACGTGAAAAGATGCTCAACATCCTTAATCATTACACAAATACGAATCAAACCATAATGAGGTATCATTTCATACCCATAAAGATGGCTACTATCCACTGCCCCAAAATAAACCCCAGAAAATAGTCAGTAAATGCATAGTCATGGAGGGATTGGAATCCTTGTACACTGTTGGTGGACATGTAAAATGTCATAGCCACTATGGAAAACAGAATGGAGGGGCGCCTGGGTGGCGCAGTCGGTTAAGCGTCCGACTTCAGCCAGGTCACGATCTCGCGGTCCGTGAGTTCGAGCCCCGCGTCGGGCTCTGGGCTGATGGCTCAGAGCCTGGAGCCTGTTTCCCATTCTGTGTCTCCCTCTCTCTCTGCCCCTCCCCCGTTCATGCTCTGTCTCTCTCTATCCCAAAAATAAATAAACGTTGAAAAAAAAATTAAAAAAAAAAAAGAAAACAGAATGGAGTCTCCTCAAAAAAAAAATGTGTGTGTGTGTGTGCATGTGTGTGTGTATGTGTAGAGAGAGAGAGAGAGAGACAGAGACAGAGACAGAGAAACAATTACTTAAAGGTGGTATCTAAAATAGTTGAAGTCCTAGAAACACAAGTAGACCGCTGGGCAGGTGGGGGCAGGGGCAAATGGAGAGCTGCTTGATGGGGATAGAGGTTCAGTTTTGCAAGATAGAAAATTCTAGAGATCTGTTGCAGTACAAAGCCTACTGAACAGGACACGAGTAAATGGTTAAGATAGTTTTAAAAAGAGAAAGCATTTATATACTCACATAGACAGTATCTGAACACTTATGAAGAGAAACCAAGAAGATGGCCAATAGTGTGCATTGTATTCTACCTTTTAAATAAAAATGTGGACATTAAGAGCATGGTTTGCCTTGGCTAGAGTATGCAGAGAGATCTTGAAAGTTTACTCAAGAAACAAAACTGTTGACCTGTTAGTTCCACGGGGCGTACGGCTGAGAACTGAGCAAACAAAAGATGATGTAGGAGCGAGGCGTTCACACCGTCTGGCTCTTCATTTTGATTCGTTTGTAAGTGGCAAGAATGTAATTCACTTTTACAATTGAATTAAAACATTAGAATTCTTATACATACATTTTTTTAATTCATGGAATCCTTAGCTTGGAAGTCCTAGGTAAACGAAACCATGACTTAGACAAAGAATAAATGTCCAGGAAATTTAGGATATTTGTGTTTGAAATCTTAGATGGAGTTTAGTCACCAATTTTGGCTTATTCCAGAAAACCGGCCAGAGGAGGGCGTGACTGGCTGGGCAGTGGGCAATGACCACTGGGAGTGATGAATACTTGTACTGGAAGCCTAGGTTGTTGGCTCAGTCATCTACGGGGATGCTCACATCTTCAGGGGGCTGGTGGAGGTTAGGAGAGCAAACCTTCGGCGAAGAGGGGTGTCCAGGAGGTGAGTACGTGTTGCAGTAAGGGCACAGCATGGCAAACCTGAGACATTCCTCACAGGGGAGCAGGGCGTTTTCCAAGGGACTGAAGAAAAATGGTCCAGAAATGGTCCGCAGGCTACCACCAAGAACAAGAAGGCTCTCTCCCTCCAGTATCCCGTTTCCTCACCTGTAAAATGGGGCCGTCGAGAGGGTAAAATGTGTCAACATGTGTAAGATGTTAAGAAGGGGGCTGGGCATGTAGTAGGTGATGGAGCCTTCTGACGTCCACGTGGTTTATTTTAATGGAGAGGGGAGGAGACAGCGCTCCCCAATGTTACAAACAAGTAATTTACGTATTAGGGGAGGATTTCTGCTGCTTCTCCAATGCAGGCGACGTCTGTGATAAAGCCTGTAAAATTATTTTGTACTATAGCAGACACTGAAAGATACATGATTTATTTTTCAGTGTTTCTTCACCTGCCTACATGCTGTATTTCCTCCGTAAGGGCCACACGTTCCGCTCTTTGGCCAGTATTCTGCGTGCAGTGCCTGAAACATCACCACAAAGTTACTTCCCAAAGACGTGCTCTGTGCTCTAAGCAGGAACGGACACTTGTAATCAACTCACAATTTTTAAGCCATAGTAAATCATGAATTTTATTGAGGCTTATGCACTGAATTTATTCATTAGCGCTTGTATATTCACAGTTGTATTCTATCTAACCGGTTGTAGTTTTAGGGTAGACAGCGAAATACGGGGGTCAAGCATTATTAATTAAATTCAGTACCGTTTGCAAGGTATTTATTTCCAAAGCGCTAGAGATCCCATCAGCAAACAATCCCTGTAGAACACCATACAGGTAAGTTTGGAGGAAAGGCGATGTGCTACCCATTAATTTTAGAGCACGTGTCTTTGTGGAACCTGAATTCCTTTCGCAATCTTTTTCTTTTTTCTTTTTCTTTTGTTTTTAAGAGACAGAAAAATAGTTTTACCTTAGGCAACACGCACAGTCACTGCGAGACGCTAGAAATAAAAAGCCTCTCTACATATTCATTTTTGAAAGTACAATGTCCGCGAGTCAATATGATAAGCAATTCCTCCATTGCTTTGACTTCCTTTGGAAATAAGTAAAGCGGTCGATTTTTAAGCGTCCCATGAAGTCCATCACATTCCATAGACTGAATCGTCTTTGCATCAGTGACTAAGGCACAGACTACCTTGGGGCAAAAGGTGACAAAGGAATGAATCCGGTGGCCAGTGTCTCATACCACATTCTCAGGCTGCAGGTGTCAACACTCGTCCTACGTAGGATTGTGGTACGTAACAGGACATGAGCCCCGGCCACAATTTTCAAAGGGTCGCAAAGATAAACTCACCGAGATTTTTAAATCAAGCATCTAATTTCGACCTTCTCTTTGTGATGTTCAATACAGAGTTTGCATTTCTGCGCTGCTGATTTTGAGCAGCTTTCCAGGCTACGTGCTAAATGACCATCTACGCATATGCTCCTGTCGCTGACGCAGAAGAGAAGAGGTGGCCCCTTGTGCTCCCTCCCCCAGTGGTCAGTGGCTTGGTGAGGGTTCCCGGGACCGCATCTGGCCAGCATGCACCTCAGGACTGCCCTGCTCGGTGGCTCCAGGGCGTGGCAGCAAGGACTCACCGTGGATTCACGGTTGTTTACCCTGGCCTCCTCCAAGAAAGTCTGATCCTGGTAATGCCTTGCCTCGTGGCAAAGGTGTTCCCACTGACATGAATGTGCGAGAAAAAGCCCTTGGCCGACACACGGAAATCCTACTAGTGATGGCCACGGAGAAGGTCAGATGGATAAGCAGGAGGCGGGTCCATCAATTAGCAGGTAAGACAGGTTCTAAGTAAAGAAAATACACCTTAGACTGCATCGCACGTTCTAAGGTTCTCCTTAATTTTTGCTGTTCTGTTTTTGGCAGGCGGGTGGCAGATAGAAATAATTATGTAGATTAGAACCAAACAGGGGCGCCTGGGTGGCGCAGTCGGTTAAGCGTCCGACTTCAGCCAGGTCACGATCTCGCGGTCCGTGGGTTCGAGCCCCACGTCGGGCTCTGGGCTGATGGCTCGGAGCCTGGAGCCTGCTTCCCATTCTGTGTCTCCCTCTGTCTCTGCCCCTCCCCCGTTCATGCTCTGTCTCTGTCTGTCCCATAAATAAATAAAAACGTTGAAAAAAAATTTTAAAAAAAGAACCAAACAGTCGCCTAAAACACATATTCTTGGGGCTGGCATTAACATTTCACTGCTAATACTCTTTTCATAAATCTTGGCATTCCTGTTAAATTATTCATACGGTGTTCTATGAGAACATATGACAATTTTTTTGAAATGTATTCTTCACAGCATCTTGCAATCAGCCAGAATGCCACTCCATGGGTTATGTTTCTGCATCTCGCCATCTGAATGTTCTGAATAAATTTCACTTTATTCAATAAGTTTCAGTGTTGTTTCCAAGCATTTCTTTTATGATTTCTACAGCGTCCCTTCTATTGTATTACCCTTCCATTTTATTTCTTTGCCACCGTCTTGATTTCCCCTTATATCTGCCGTGCGCTTCAGTTTACCACTTTCGCCATCTATCATTTCGGCTTTGAAAAAAGATATTTCCTATTATCTGATCTTCCCTAGATGTACTTAACTTTGTGACACTCGTATTTCTCCGAGTGACCTTTGTGATATAATTCTTTGGTGCTACATCCTGAAAGGGCCTCGTGACAGATTTAGCGGGTGCCCTTTTAATTCCCAGAGTGGAACCGCCTTGCCTGCCTAGAATATCCATTCCGCCAGCCCCATATTGTCTTCACTTTGTCAATCCGAGACGGTTCGATAATAACTCTTGCGTGTGCCACTCCCTAGCTACCTCACACGTTTTTCCTTTTCGAATCGTCAGCTGACTTTTTCATAGCCATTTGCCTAAAGAAATCTAAAGTCAGTGCAATGGAAACATATAGACATCCTCTTGGAGCCCTCCTCTAGGGGCGGGTGGATTGATGTCGGCCATGCAAACCACCACTCGGAGCCTGTAGGTTCTGGGGTATGTCCCCGTAGGAAATGCCCGTCCGCCTCCACGTACACGGGTCCCTCTCTGTCACTCCCAAAGACCCCTTGTGACTAGTGTGAACCGTCTTCAATTGATTGTGGGCCGTACCGTTATTCTGCTAAGGCTATCTCAAGTTGTAACCCGTTATTCAAGGTGATCATGACCCTGTCCTGCTGCCTTGATGCGATCTAATAGGGGGCCCTCCGCCCTCCACTGTCAGCGGATTAAAATGAACCTCTGTAGACAGAACCCAGTTGGAGAGGATGGCAGAATCCCACCGGGGCCACCCACCCCCGCCCCCGCCGTGAACGGATGATATTGCCCCATTGTAATAGCTTCGCGCTCTAGGCTAGGCTGTGAGGCTCGTGTTTCCGAGCAATTAGAATAAATTGTTTGTTTGGGAAATAAGAGACGAGAAAGCCCCTAGAATTATTGTTAGCAAAGTCACATTCGCGATTAGCTCCTTGGCTTTAACAAAGGGAATTCTGTCACGGACTTCTTTCTGCAAGACACTTGGTTTTGCTTGCAAATAGCTATGGAACACCGGCGTGATTGGCAGCTTTGGACGAGAAGAGGTAAGAACGCGGGTGAGGCGGGCATGTCTGCAGGTGCATGTTGGGATGATTGTGGAGAGCTCACAGAGCCCATCTTCCTCTGCGACCAGAAAGAACTCCTGAGCAGGATCCTAATGCTAGCCTGGAGGGTGACAGAATTAGGTGTTTGATTATGTTAATCCCATTGAGATGATATGAAGAGTTTGTTATTCAAGCGGAATAAATGAATAAATTTCTCCCAGCTCTGAAAATGGGTATAAACAAAGTGACTGTTCTGTGATGACCTTGGGGAGGAGGCGGGCAGCCCTCCACGCAGCCTGGAACCAGACTTGTCCGGTTCGCTCGGCCTCCCAGCTCGTCCCACCGTGCTCCCCACCGTGGCTGCACCTGGAATCCTGGTGGTAGGATTACTCGACTTCTCCCACCGGGTCTGGCTTCATGTCCTCTGCACCCGCACCGCCATCGCCATGGCCACTGGAAATTGCTTGAAGCCTCCCAGAAGCTCGAGCGTTGATTCTTGGCCACAGTTGGCATCTCTCTTATCCCTCCATTTGAATTGACATACCTGTCTTTCTCTCTTCACCTTCTTGTTGCACCTATCTTTTATCTAGTCCTTCCAGTGGTCCCAATATCTGGTCACAGAGCCAGCAAAGCTGACATGTCAACTTCTCACGGATGCAGGGTGAGCCATTATGGCAATGCCTCAAGTCCTAGCCGGGAGTTCTCTCTTTGACCTTCTGGAAGCATTGCCTTCCCGGTCCTCACTGCCCTCTCTGGCTTCTGCTCTCACACCTGCACTTGAGGATTGAGCAAAGTGTTTTAAATTAGGTGCACTAGAGATTTAGAAATGTGGCTCATATAAACTGAGTGTTTTTTTTTTTTTTTTTTTTTGTTTTTTTTTTTTTTTGTGGAGGAGGTGATTCCTGAGCTTTATTATTAAAGATGAGCGGGGGTTGGGGGGGATGCCTGGGTGGCTCAGTGGGTTGAGTGTCTGACTTCAGCTCAGGTCATGATCTCACAGTTCACGAATTGGAGCCCCACATTGAGCTTGCTCCTGTCAGGGTAGAGCCCACTTTGGATCCTCTGTCTCCCTCTCCCTCTGCCCCTCCTCCACTTGGTTTCTCTCTCTCTCTCTCAGAAATAAATAAACATTTAAAAAAATAAACATGAATGGGAAATGCCCAACATAAACGAGGATCACAGAGAAGAGAAGATCCAGACTGGCAGAATTGCAGCCAATGAGAACATCGCACCAGCAACACAGACAACACAGATTATGTGGTCGGTGAGTTGGAACAACACAGTGTGGGAGCCGGGAATGGGGGGTGTTGTGGATATTTCCAAGGCTGTTTATTTGGGTTGTTGGGCCAGGTGGTGATTCAATGCACAGTGGGGAAACAGAATACGAGGATAAAGTGTGGATGGCAAGATGGTGAGTTTCATGTGACATAGAGTAAAACTGAGCAAAACATGAGTTGTGCTGGTTGGACTCTCCAAGCGGTAGGTTGGCGTAGATCTACCGAGATCTTAAGGGAGAAGGTTGCACTGAAAAAATAGATTTGAAAGTCACTAAAGCATGCATTAACTTAGACTCTAGTTTCAAGTTGCAGTAACCATTTTTTAACTAAATAAGAATGGAGACTTCCCCACAGGGCAGGAGGGGACAGGAATATACTGGGTCCTGTGGAGGATGTTAGCACTGAACCCGGGAAATCCTCAGGCATGCGGACACTGCCACTGTGGGTTCTTCCTGATCCCCTTGCCGGTCAGTGCCATTCATTTCTCACTCTGCTTCTCTGTCCACGAGGCAGGGTGTGCCCACCCACATGGCACGCACCCAGTTCTGGCCCAAAGGGCGGTAGGAGGGGAATGGAGTCCTACAGTATGAGTAACCTGCCCCAGGGCCACCCTTATCAGTAAGGAAGCATTTCTCAGAGAAAGGACTGTGGCTCTTGAGTTGGGATGACCTCCAATAAGGCATTACCACACTCTGGAGAGGAATGCGCTGACCTTGAACATGGAGGAGGAAGCTAGACCCAGTTGCAACACGCCAAGAAGCTCCGTGACTTCTTCCTCCACATAAGCTCTTCTCTCGGAGAGAAACGGGGTTCCCGTATCGGTCCACCTACTGAACGTGTCCTAATGCCTTCAGCTTCAACTTAAAATCTTTCTTTCCAAAAAGTCTCTTTTGTTCTTCTTATTCAAAGTGATCCCGGAGTTCTCTCTATCTTGAGCACAATTTTATCATTGCGTGATTTATATCGTTCATTTGTGTCAATGCACCTTCTCTGAACTCCATGTCTTGTGTGAATGGGTCAGGTGTTCTTAGTCTTTGAACCTTCTCTTTCTTCTCAGTGACTAGACCAGCACACAGGATCCTCTGTTAGGGTACAAGGCCCTGGACGAGCATGCTTTTTTGGCTTCTTGTTTAGTCGTCACAGTTGGAAAAGCACAAGGCAGAATAGGTAGTCGATAAACATTGAGTGAAAGAGTGAGCGAGCCTGTGGTCCCTTCTGTGCTGCGGACACCTCTGGCGGGCTCTGAATTCGTGCTAAGTCGATGACGGAATGGCAATTTTAGAAAGAAGAAAAATCCATTGTTTCTTGGAGATGATTTTAAATGTCCTGGAGAACTGGGGCTCTTTTATTTTATTCTGCTCCCTGGGTCCAAGATGACGGCATATATAATTAATTCTTCCTTGAAATGTCAGCTCACAAGAGTAGATCTAGGACATAGAATACCAACTAAAATACGAAGTTGCTTTTAAGTAACACACACGCGGGAAGAGAGAGAGATTGGTCTGCTAAATATGTATTGAGCGCCTCTCATTTCCAAGAATTTACTGTTAGAGCGTCCATAATTTAAACCAACCTACACCTACTGTGGGAGAGCTTTGTGGCTGTAACACAGACCAGAGGCAGGATCGGGGCCGCACACGGGGGAGCTGGCTGCCTCCTCCCGTAGGGTCAAGAGAAGCCGAGGGGGAGCGATAAGGAAGCAGGTGGACAGTCTGCCGAGTGGATCATATGGAAGGTTCTGGTCAGAGAAACAGGCATGGACAAAGGCACGCGGACGTGACCTCGTTTGGTGGCACGGAAGAACAAAGCCCATCCTCACGATGGGGACACTCATGGAGCCCCCTGGGGTTCAGGCCACTGAGTCCTTCACAGCCGGTTCCTATCTCCACTGCGATTCCATGCCCTTTGGAAGGTCTCCCGCCATAACATAGAAAGAAACAAAAACTTTGAATTTCCCCAATCTCAAAGAATAGGATATGGGATCTCGAAAAACTCAGGGAAGGAATAGTTAGATATAAATTTACATCAGCTCCTTTGATCTCCCAGTAGAGTTTCGCATGGGCCCTGTTCCACCAGCCAGCTAGACAGCAGTAAAAAGGACAGACCTGGTTTCTTACTTGTAGAAATCGCAGTGTCCTGCAGAGGAGTGACAGGGCCACGGGGCTGCCACTGAAGAGGTCAGAGCCCTGTGTGCTACTTTAATTGCTGCGGTAACAATCTATTACGAATTTAGCAGCATAATGCAGTGCAGATGTGTTATCTTACGGTTCTGTGCATCAGAACTTCGACACGGGTTTCACCGCGCCACAGTCGGGCTGTCAGTATGGCCGGGTTCCTTTTGTGAGGCTCCAGAGAATCTGCTTTCTTACCCTGTGCGGTCTCCAAAGCCTGATCACGTTCCTTGGCCCGTGGCCCCTCCCCCACCTTTATTTAAAAAAAAATTTTTTTTTTTAACGTTAATTTATTTTTGAGACAGAGAGAGACAGAGCATGAACAGGGGAGGGTCAGAGAGAGAGGGAGACACAGAATCTGAAACAGGCTCCGGGCTCCGAGCTGTCAGCACAGAGCTCAATGAGGGGCTTGAACCCACAGACCCACGAGACCATGACCTGGGCCGAAGTCGGAAGCTCAACCGACTGAGCCACCCAGGTGCCCCCCTCCCCCACCTTTAAAGCCAGCGACAGCAGGATGGGCACACATGCCATGTTCTCTCCTACCTCCTTCTTCCACTTTCCAGAACGCTTGTGATTGTGCCGGGACCACCTGGATAACCAACCGACTGAGCCACCCAGGCGCCCCCACTAATTCCTATTTTTAATGTAGCATAAGATATTCACCGGTTGGATGGGGAGATCCTTGGGAGCCCTTTACCTGCCTTCTACCGGAGTCCTGCAAAAAAAGTGGGTCTGGCAGTCCGGCGTCTAAGAGAGATATAAAAGATGAGTTTTGCCAAAGGAACCACACACCGAGGGGTGGAGGAGAGGGAAGGAAGGAATTTCCTGACAGAATCCCCACGCCTGGTCTTAGCTACACGGTCTTGAGACCAGGTGGGGAGCATGAGGACATCCCAAACCAGACAGAGCGGCAGAATGGGACTCCGTGGGAACAATGATGTGATGAGGTGTGCCAGGGTAACCTGAATCACAACGCAGAGCTGATTTCAGGGTTTGGAACCTGATCTCTGCGGTAACCTTACCTCTGGTGAACATGAAGTCAATAGGAATGCAGTGAGAGTTGTATCTTGGAGATGATTGTTTAGAATTCACGTAAAAACGGAGGGAGCGCACGGGGGTGTACAGCATGGCAAGGAGTACAGAGGGGAGAGAAATCTGGTGGCAAAGGCCAGCGGTACAAGTTTGACGAGTCGCATAACTAGGCAACAAGAGTTACACAGACCGGCTTGCGTGTGATAACACGGTGTGTGCACCGTTTATATTAACACCAACATGCTGAAATGAGTCCATTTCGACCAGAAGGATCTAGATTTGGTTTCTTGGGCAGACGGCATCTCAAGGACGCACCGTGTCTTCTCCCCGCCTCTCACACTTCAGTGGGAAGGTCCTCGCTTCCCCGAAAACCACGTCCACGATCTAACTCATTGGATGGATTTTGCTTCGTTTTACACGTGGAGCACAGCAGGGTTAGCCTGTATCATTTAGCAGCCAAAACACATTCTCCGGTTCGAAGGAATGACATTGAGTTAGTATACTGGAGAAGACTCTACCATTTGCGATCTAAAGTATCTCTGGAATGAGGAGAGATCATGACGGAAAGGCAGCTTTCACTGCGGGAAAATAATAGTAATGTTTTTACAAACATGGACAAAAAGAACAGTGTGAATACCACCTTATGCTAAAAATCCTGGCATACAGCAAATACGGGAAATTGTTGGGGCTTTGAAAGATATAAAGGTGAACAAATAAAGGAAACTTCCTTGACACACAGTTAGCAGATTTATAGAGAATTTAGCATATTTCCAGAATCTTATGTGGGTCCCTAAAACTACATCATGGAAGCCGATTTAAGCAGACCCTATAACAGTGTCCTGAATGGCGAGCATAATAAACGTTAGGAAGCACCACAGACGTTTTAGGCTCTAGCTGAGTCAGAACTTCGAGGGTTTGAGAAGCTCAGATGTAATTATACTTAGTGTCAAAGAGGGACGGGAGTCTAGGTGTTCTATGTCCCAAGTTGGACCGCAAGACATGTCTCATTTTCACAAGGACAGCATGATCTCCTTTCAAATCTATTACACTCAGAGGTTGAAATGTAATGATAGACCCGAGCGTCTAGAGGAGGGCGGGCGATGCTCAGAGAAAGGAAAAAGTGCTGCTACACGCGATACTGACGAAATTGAGGAACACGTAACTTTAGAATTTTATGGTTTTAATCCAACATTTAGATCTATGATTCATTAAGATTGATTTTGTGTATATGGTGCAAAGTATTTATGCAGATTTTGCCAGAGGTTTTGTGTGTATGTTTTGTTTGTGTTTTTGCACACGGATATGACTTGTTCCGCACCATTTGTTGGAAAAACAACAACAACAAAAGAAATGACGCTGTCTTCATTGTTTTGCCTTTGCTTCTTTGTCAGAACTCAGTTCCATATATGTGGGAACCTACTTCTGGACTATATTCTGTTCCGTCAGTCTGCTTCTTAGGTCAGTAACCTATCGTCTTGACGATTGCAGCTTTATAATAAATATGAACAGCAAGTTAACATTAGTCCTTCAAGTTTATTCTTCTATCTCAAATTTGTTTGGGGGTATTTTTTTAAATATTTTTTTTTTTCCAACGTTTTTTATTTATTTTTGGGACAGAGAGAGACAGAGCATGAACAGGGGAGGGGCAGAGAGAGAGGGAGACACAGATTCGGAAACAGGCTCCAGGCTCCGAGCCATCAGCCCAGAGCCCGACGCGGGGCTCGAACTCACGGACCCCGAGATCGTGACCTGGCTGAAGTCGGACGCCCAACCGACTGCGCCACCCAGGCGCCCCGAGGGGGTATTTTTTGAACTAAGAGAATTGTTCTCATAGAACCTATAATAATCTCACCTCTCTCCTACATGATAACAGTATATTTTCTCTAGACAATTCCCATGAATCTTCTTGAGATCAGCATTTGATTTCAATGATTTTCTCCTTGGGGCACCTGGGTGGCTCATCTGGTTGAGCGTCCAACTTCGCCTCAGGTCATGGTCTCGCAGTTCGTGGGTTCAAGCCCCACGTCGGGCTCTGTGCTAACAAACAGCTCAGAACCTGGAGCCTGCTTCGGATTCTGTGTCTCCCTCTCCCTCTGCCCCTCCCCTGCTCACACTCTGACTCTCTGTCTTTCAATAATAAGTAAAGGTTAAAAAAATTCAGTGATTTTCTCCTTTATTTTTGTGGTGTTCATTTCATCTTTATGTACTGTTCTCTATTATTTAATTTTTTTGTTGCATAATTGGATTTTTCCCCCCTTCTTTTCCTGCCTTTTTAATGGGAAAGCTAAAGCCATTGATCTGAGATTTTTCTACTTTCCTGGTGTGGAGATGTATCGCTCTAAATTTTACACTCTTTCTAGCATGTGCTGCTTAAGCCATACTTCTTTTCATTTTTACTGAGAACAAAATTCTTTCCAATATCTTAATTCGTGATATATTCCTTGCTAGGTGGGGTTTTTTTAGGAGCAAGTTATTTCAAATCCCAAGTAGTTGAGATTTTCTGGAGATTTTTCTGTTATTCATTTCTAATTGAATCTATTGTGTATGAATTGAATTCTTTTGTATTTATTGAGACGTGTTTCATGACCCAAAATATGTTCTGTTTTACTAAGTGCTTTCTATGCATTGGAAAACAATTTAGATTCTCCACTTGCTGGATAGAGTGTTCTAGAAATGTCACTCAGGTGAAATTAGGTGGTAGTATTGTTTAAACATTCTGTACCCATATTGATTTTCTCTCCATTTGGCTTATCAGTTATTAAGAGAGGGGTATTAAAATCTTTAAATATAATTATTGATTTGCCCATTTCTCCTCATAGCCCCATCATTCTTTGCTTCATATATTTTAAGACTCTTATGAGGTTGATAAAACTTAAAGATTATTAGTTCCTCTGGATAAATAGACCCCTCTGTGATTGTGGAATGGCTTTCTTCATACACAGTAATATGATTTTCGCTGACACATACTTTGTTGTCTTTCGAAAATGTCAGTCTGATATATCATTTTGCATGCGTTTATTTTTAACCTATTTGTGTCTTTACATTTAAGTGTGTTTATTGTAGACCCAGTAGAGTTTGGTATTTCTCTCTCACCTTTTGAAAGTTGATCATCTCTGCCTCTTAATTTGGGTGTTTGAGTCCTTTACACTTAAAGTAATTTTTTATTTGGTCAGGCATTACGACTCTCCTCTTGCTAGTTACTTTCTAATTGCCCTATCTATTCTTCGTTCCTCTTGTCATTTGTTGCTGACTTCATTTGAAATGATGGATTATTTTTTTTTAGAATTTCCTTTCGTCCTCTTTTTGGCTTATTTTCTTTAGTTCTTTGTTGTGTGAAGTTAATGGCTGTGTCAGGCTCAACAGCCTACATTTTTATTTTTACTGATTGAATTTTTTTAATTGAAATATAGTTGGCATATGATAGCATGTATTTATACTTACCAGTCCCCCTGTAAGTGACATTGTGCCACATCTTTTTTTTTAATTTTTTTTTCAACGTTTATTTATTTTTGGGACAGAGAGAGACAGAGCATGAACGGGCGAGGGGCAGAGAGAGAGGGAGACACAGAATCGGAAACAGGCTCCAGGCTCTGAGCCATCAGCCCAGAGCCCGACGCGGGGCTCGAACTCACGGACCGCGAGATCGTGACCTGGCTGAAGTCGGACGCTTAACCGACTGCGCCACCCAGGCGCCCCTGTGCCACATCTTTAACAGTGTAAGAATCTCATCGTCATAAGCTGTCATTTGTCATCATCTCTCAGACATTGTACAATTGTTGCCATACCTTTGAGGTTTGCTTATATGCTAGATGCTGTGGTACAGTGTTGTTATTTTTATATAAATAACCAATTGGCATTTACAGATGTTCAGTAATAATAATGATAATAACAACAACAACAACAGTGATAATAAACCTACCCATGCACTTTCTATTTCCAGTGCTTTTGGTTCCACTGTGTATAATCATAAATATTTTTTTTTCCCCTGGTCGCACTTTCCTTCCGCCCTGAAGACTTCCATTAACGTTGTTTTTAGTGCAGATCTCCTGGTAATAAATTATTCCATCTTTTAAATGGATCAAAATGTATTTCACCTGTGATTTTTGAAAGATATTTTCTTTGGATATTCTATGTTGACATTTTTTTTTCTTTCAGTAATTTAAAAATGTTGTGTTGTTTTCTTATTTTTTAATTGTTTTCTTTTAAAACATTTTTTTAATGTTTATTTGTTTTTGAAGGAGAGAGAGACAGAGCATGAGCAGGGGAGGAGCAGAGAGAAAGGGAGGCACAGAATCCAAAGCGGGCTCAGGGTCTGAGCTGCCAGCAGAGAGACAGACACGGGGCTCGAACTCACAAACCATGAAATCATGACCTGAGCCGGAATCAAGAGTCAGACACTCAACCAGCTAAGCCACTCAGGCGCCCCTGAATTGTTTTCAATAAGAAATGTGTGATCATTCTTATCTTTCTTCCTCTGTATATAACATATCTTTTTTTTATATAATCACCTGATTTAAGTGATGTGACTATAATGTGAGTTATTTCTCCTTTTTCGTGTTTCTTATCCTCGGAATTTGTTGAGATTTTTTAATCTGCTAGTGATATTAATGAAATTTGAAGCCATTCTGCCATTATTTCTTCAATTATGTTTGTTTTTCTTACCCCATTCTCAAGCACCTAAGTGTATGTATACTGATCCATTTCAAGTTGCCCCACAGAGTACTTATACTCTTCATTTTTATTAAATTCTCTTTGTATCTGTCTTTCATGTTATGCAGTGTCTTTTGCTATGTCTTCAAGATTAGAGGTGTTTTCTTCTGTAATGTCTCAACTGAAATTAATCCCATTCAATGAATTTTTCTTTCCATAAAATAGAATTTTCAGCTCTCATAGTTCAATTTGTATCTTCTTCGTATTTTCTAAATCTCGACTTAACTTCTGAACATCAAGAGGACGGTTTAGGAACTTTTTAAATGTCCTCGTCTGCTACCTCTGAGGTCTATAAAATTGTTGGTTGAATGACTTGGCTCTTCATCAAGGGCATGTTTTTCTGCTTCTTTCTCAGCCCGGTAACGTTTCATTGGATCATAGACAATGTTAGTTTTACTTGTCTGTTTGTTGGACATACAAATATATCGATCTTTTTGTTCTTGGGCACAGTTACGTTACTTGAAAGCAGTTTGATCCTCTCAAGTCCTGCTTTTGAACTTTGTTAGGTGGGATGGGAGCAATGCTTAGTCTGTGACGAGTTACTCCTCCCTGCTTTGGATGAGACCTTCCTGAGAATACGACTCGGTGCTCCCAGATCATGAGTTCTGGTCTGTTTGGTTAAATAGGCACTCTTCTAAGACCTGGATGAGTGCCCCACACTGTTACCTGCCATCTTTTCTGAGGGTTCGTTCCCAGCCCTGGGAGTTTCTTCACTTGTACGTTTTGATCAGCCTAGAGGTAAATTCTCCGCAGAATCTTGTAAAACACCCAGAGGATCATCTCTTTGTGGTTCTGTCCTCTGGTGCCCTCTTCTGAAATACTCTGGCCACCATCATCTCCTTGGATGCTCACCTGCATCTCCTTAGCAAGAAGAGTCCCCTGGGACCCAGAGGGATCGCCTCCCTGCATTCCGGTCTCGACCCTCTCTCAGACCTGTAAGCCATCACAGGGCTGGCCAGGTTCACCTTCCATATCTTAAGTATCTTCACTGCCTGGTGTCCAGTGTCTTGAAAGCCATATATCATACAGTTTGTCTGTGTTAAGTTGCTTCAAGCAGATGGGTTCATCTGGTTCCTGTTAGTCCATGTTGGTTTGACTTGGAATTTCCTACGGCACATGTATATTAGTGACCAGAATCTTGGCATTCTACTTGGCTATTTGAGTTCACTTAGAAAGTGCTAAAAATAACAAATAATTTGGTGTGTTCCCTGTAATATCATCTATTCTAAGGACAAGGCATGTGAAATTCCTAAAAGTAATTGAAAATTTCAAACAGCCATATTCACTCTCAGGGAGCAATAGAACTGAGGAGTTCTTGTATTGCACGTCTATCACACAGAAGCTATTGCTATACTTGTTTTTTTAAATGTTTATTTATTTATTTATTTATTTATTTATTTATTTATTTATTGATAGGGACAGAGAGAGAGAGAGAGAACGAGCAGGGGAGAGACAGAGAGAAGGAGAGACAGAATCCCAAGCAGGCTCTGTGCTCTCAGCACAAAGCCTGATGCAGGACTCGACCTCACAAATCATGAGAGCATAACCTGAGCCCAAATCAAGAGT
Organism: Puma concolor; assembly: GCF_028749965.1. NCBI lineage: Eukaryota > Metazoa > Chordata > Mammalia > Carnivora > Felidae > Puma > Puma concolor. The sequence goes on along the minus strand of NC_141667.1, from coordinate 3,279,509 downwards.
GAATGCTTAACTGACTGAGCCATCAGGTGCCCTATTTTTTTAATTTTATTTTGTAAGTAATCTCTATACCCAACGTGGGGCTCAAACTCACAAGGCTGAGATCAAGGGCCACATGCTCTACCGACTGAAGCAGCCAAGAGCCCCTACACTTGTTCTAATATAGTTTCACTAGGCCCTTGTTTTTCATTACTATTTTTCATCTATCATGTTCATGGATAGAATTTCAATTGGTACCCATTCACTGATAATTCCTCCTAACAGTTTTCTCAGCCAGAGCTTGGAAAAAAACAAAACACAACAACACTTCCTGCCAAGTCCTACATCTTCCTCTGTTGCGGACACAGGCATACATTGTAAATATATGTGAAATCCGTATTTTTCCTAGCTACTGGTTTTTATATTGACCGGTAAGTTGATTTAAAATAAGGAACTACTCCAGAGAATCAAATTATATGCAAACCAAGCACTTCCTGCCCATAATATTTAGTGTTTAGGTCGTTTGGTTTGTGATCCATTTAATTAACATCTTTAATTAAAAAAAATAAATTAAAGGTAAATGGAGGGCCATAGTTGCTAAATTCCCAGCGAGGGTTTTCTTTCACCACCTAAGTCATTGGAATTCTGTTCTGCTTCATTGCACCGCCGGCTGTTGTGGAAATTTTAATGGCGCTGTCTTATGCAAAGGGTGTGCTCTACAAGTAAAACAAATACAAATGGGGAAATGTACACTTTGTACCTTTGAAAGGTTGCATGCAGCGGCCCCTGGGACTTGGGTTACAAAAACATCTGAAATGAGCTGGGCGGCGGGAACGTGGTGGGACCTGTTTGGGAGGAGAGACAGTTGACTAAGCACTGAATGATTTAGTGCGTCATCCATTATTTCCTGCCTGTCACTTAAACAGGCTATCTATATGCATGGTAGGACCAGGAGCTCGGAGAGGAGGTGGACACATGATTTATGGGCGAGGGCAAACACCTGTGGGTTAACCAGCTCAGAAATTAGCCACAAGTAGCATATTAGCGCAGCTAATCAGGCACGGTTCAGTATTTCGGTTTCTTGATTTGCCCATAAATAAGCTTCTATGTGGCTGCCCCGAGGCCTTCTGGTGATTAACTGCCTTGACCTATAGTAAAATACACAGACTGAGCAGCACAAGGGGGTTTGCAGGTGTGCACCGGAGTCAGATGACGTGAAACTTGTACCTCCGTGGGCAGAAGGTCTCTGAGTTTTGAGAATCGTGTTAAGAAGGCTTATCAGAGTGCTTAACAATCAATTTAGTTTTCATTCCCCTACTCCTGTTATTATGTTGACAACTTGTAGACTCGCCCGCCCTGTGACCAGTCACTGGCCGTAAAATATTTTCTCCCTTAGTGTCTATCACAGAGCCTAAGGGGGGTGGAGGGTGGGGGGTGGGTGGGGTGGGATTCATCCGTGTTACTGTTACCATTTTTAGTAAGATTCAAATCCTCTGTATTATACTTTTTTTGTGTATTTATTTTTTTGTATTTTTTTTTTACACGGGGGCCTTTATCATGAGCTAGTGTGTGTTGCTTATATCTGGAAAGATCCCTTGAATCGTCTTCTGTTTATACTGATTAGGCTGCACTGTTACATGTTTGAAATGAAAGGCAGCATAAGCCAATAGCAGTGGATCTAGGAGAAACCTATTGTAGCCAGTCTGTTAAAAACGTGTTATACATTATTGACTAGGTCTTGCCTCTTCCTTTGATCTTAGAAGAGAGACAAGAGGTTTAATAAAAACCAAACAGTCAGGACCCTGGGGCAAATAGTCTCTGCACTTTAGTGCAGGAGTTGAAGTTAATTATAAGGACAAGATAATTGATCTGGATGACTTAGGTATGTACAATTTCGCAGGTGAAGATAAGCGCTCTAAAGAAACTAGCAATTCATCAGGACAATGAACGTTTTCCCCTGTTATTTAGAAGCTTTTTCTTTCCCCCAAATCTCTTAGTCTAATTTATGCTGCTGGTTGTTTCGCTCCTGAACTTCTGTTACCCCATGTAAAACTCCAGTTACCTTGGGAGGGTCAGTACGATGGCTCGTTCCAAGGTCTTCCCCTGGCTGACCGCAGATCATCATAAACCTTGGGAGAAAGGGCAAGGGCATAACCAAGCTGCTTGTATTATCTCTAGTTAGCAGTGGTGAGAACAATAATGTGTACTTACGGGGTGGTTAGGAGTGGAGATTAAAATATGGATACGGAGAGACGGTAAGGAGTCAAGGTGGTAAAAGAACCCTGTGCAGAACAGTAGGCGGATGGTACTCTGAGTGCCCAAGGGCAGAGAAGGCACAGGTCCTCCAAGATTACAAGCCCAAAATAGTGGTGTCACTTCTAGAAAAGAAGTTCAGAAGAGGTCACCGAGAGATAGTAAACTATTTTAAGTGTGTTTCCATTTATAAGTTAATACATGCAGGAGAAACCCAGCTGAGATCTGAACGCTCAGCCTTCTCTGCCTTGAGAGTTACATTTTAAACCAAACAGGACCCTGTGGACACTATTCCTCAAGGCAAGCGCATGAATTGCAAATGGTGACTGCTGAAAGCTTTCCCAGGGGTTTGCTTCCTGTTGGGAACCCTCCGATGATTTCATCCGTTTACCTGTGGAAAAACATCGCAATTGCTAGCCTGAGCCCCACACTCAGGATGTTTCCATGCTATTACTGATGTGCAAAGGCTACAGATTTGGCACCACTGACTTTCTCTCATATTCTTCATGGAGTAAACCTGAGCCTCTTGTTCCCTGCAGCCCTTCTCTGAGCTGAGGGAAAGCATCCTCTCCCTGCCCCCATCCTTGCCGCGTCTATCGGCAGAGTCCTCTGGAGAGTCCAGTCCTTTGCCTTCTCACAGCGCCACGTGCGTTTCCTTCAGCCGAGGGGTCCAAATATCGAAGCTCCATGACAGAGGCAGGCAGAGGAGGTGACAGACAAATAAACGTTCATCTCCCTGAACTTATCACCGGCGTCCCCATAAATAGCATACTTTTCCAGACTCCATTACTATGGTAGAACCAATAGTCCCATCAAATATCCATGTGGGTTTTTCTATCTTTGAGACTCTAAGCATTGGCGTAAGGTCATATCAGTAATTCTTGCCTGTGGAGCTTGAGGGGAAATGATGGGTCACTTCGAGGCCAATGCAATTGAGAGTATATGTGATTTACTTATACTTCACCCCCCTACATCCTCCACCCCAGTCCTCCAGGCTGGAAGCGTGAAGTTTCCATTTGTTGATAGCCTGAGCCTGTGAGTCCCCACCTGAAAGTGAGTTGTTTATGTAGACCACCAGGTCCACACTGGACCAGCATTTCAGTCAGCGATACATTCTTGTTCCGTTAGTCCAGCCTAGCCTACCTTACTGATGGAACCGCTTTCCAGTGGTGTTAACACTAGCCAAGGTCTCCTTCTGGAAAACGTATAGAACAATACCACTGGATTTAAATGAAGAAACCCATGGAAAGCACTATAGAAGTGTATGGCGTTGTCCGATAATTGTTAGCTGTTATAATTATCACCTACAGAATTTTGTTTCTCCACAGGATTACAGAGCAGATCAGAACACATCCTTCATTTCTCCAGTGAACAAAATAAGTGTTCTTCCCGACATGACTTTTTCAACATCACTTTTTTTCTTTTAAAGGGGGAAATATCAAAATGATTCCCCTTCAGTCTTTCTGTTCTCTTCTCATGGTTAGTATTCTCTCGCGATCAACTAACATAAACCCATTTCAGTTGTGCAGTATTTTATATGCTCTGAACTGGGGGAACATTCTTTTCCCATCAAAGCCATTGAAAAATCACTCTGCCCTGAATAGAAAGTCTGAAATTTATTTGAGAGAGAGGGTCTGCGGTTAACTCCATGTATCCTGGGAGGTCCACGTTAGCTTACACAAGTTTTAATTGATTCCTAATTGCTTTTGTGTCATCTTTATATACGAGGAGACACATTCAAAGTAGAGAATAGTAGTTGGTAGTCCCGTTTCTTCCACAGGGTTGAAAGAAGGCTGTTGTTTGTTATGAACACTAAGCAGTGCATGTGATCATTAGTAATTCTTTACATCTGTGTTTACCTCTGAAGAGCTTTGAGCTAATGCATTCTGCACATATATAAGTAACCAGAAAATCAAGGAAAAGATCTCATTTTTTTCCCATGGACGATACATGCTTAACATGATTGGCAAGGCATCACGATTGCACCTAACTGAGAAAGTCCTCTTGGCTAAGTACTTACCATTTCTGACTTTGCAAGTTGGCTACAGGACATCCTAGCATATTAGTAATGCTATAAATGATTGGCAATACTTTCAGATTAGCAGCCCTCTAAAGAAAGAAAGGTCTTCAAACTTTCTTTAAAAAAAAAAAAGATTTTAATTTTCATTAATTTCAACACCCAACATGGGGCTCGGACTTAACAACCCCGAGATCAAGCTTCACACACTCCGCCGACTGAGTCAGCCAGGTGCCCTCACACTTTCCATTTCAACTTGAAGCGGGTCTGAGGATCTCTTCGAGAACATATGTGGTGACTATAGTTGATAAAGTTGTATTATTATATAATCAATGTTTTCTAAGAGAGTAGAATTTAGTGGTCTCACACGCACAAACCTGGAATTACGTATGGGGAAGGATGCGTAAATTAATTCGATGGGGGGGACCCTTTCCCAATATATATGGACAACAGATCATCGCTTTGCAGACTTTGAATCTCTCACGATGTTATTTGTCAATTATATGTCAATGAAGCTGAAACAAATAAAGAAATAAAGGGTTTTGCCAAAGCTAGTGGGGTAGACTTCCCTGCAGCCTAAAATCAATCCTCAGAACCAATCCTTAAAAAGGTACAGGGTACAAAGTAACTCCTCTTCAAGCCTTTCTGTAGGGAAAGCTCAAACCAAATGCTACCTTTTCAGGAAGGTGGGAAGAAGGAGGTCATTCCAGGCATTCCTGTTGGAAACCACTCACAGTGGCTGGCTTCCGGTGGGACCGTGAACTAACAGCATGGGCTGCCGAGGGCCAGCGAGAGGACATGAACAGGTGTCTTAATGGTGCCTTCGCCATGGCTTATCCTGATTCATCCTGCAGGTGTGGGTGGGTGCCCTGTGGTGGCATCGATCCTGTTCTCGCCCATCAGAGAATATTACAGCTGCCCTTGCATGTTTTGCTGTAAGGTAAAGCTGTTTCTCCGCCCTTCTGGTATCTGAAAATGCCTTTCGTGGTAGTTACTATATTGCACATGCCTTCTTTCTATGGGGTGTTTTCGTCACCAACAAATATTCACAAATTTGGGGCCTGTGCTGTCTCTACAAATACCTCATACATTATTTATTTTGCCTTAAACCCTGAGACTTCTTCATTGCTAGTGTTCCAACAGTTGGTTCTATGTGTAATGTATAATGATTCCAAATTATTTTTGAAATCAAAACTACTCTTTTGTTGGTCATTTATAGCGTCAGTATCATCAAGGGATAATTGTCTCTAAAATTTTATCAGCAAAGATGAAGCTTGATTCATGTGGAATAAGGCCTTTTCACAATAAAGCTTGATTCATGTAGAGCAAAGGCATTTTTTTTTTTTCAGGAACAAGATTGCCATATATTTAATTCTACTTAAGCCTTTTTTGCTAAGCCCAAATTCCCCTTTCTGCCCTATAGCTTAGAGGCTTCTCATTAGAATATATTCATGGAAGAATCACGTCTACCTTGACACCACTGTTTTCTTTTCTGGACAAACAGAATGCTTAAGACACACAGGTAGGGAGTCCACTTTGTTGTGAGGTTGCATAAACAAAAAAGTGAGTTTGTGCAAAGGCAGCGGGAACTAGAAAATGCTGATTAAGAGTAAAAACAAAAACAAAAACAAAAACAAAAACAAAAACAAAAAACTGGGAGCCTGGGTGGTTCAGTCGGTTAAGCATCCAACTTCAGCTCAGGTCATGATCTCGCGGTCCTTGAGTTCGAGCCCCGCATCAGGTTCTGCGCTGACAGCTCGGAGCCTGGAGCCTGCTGCTGATTCTGTGTCTCCCTCGCTCTCTGCCCCTCCTCCACTCACACTCTCTCAAAAACGAATAAATGTTTAAAAAATTAAAAAAAAAAAAAGAGTCGAAAAACTGTGTTCTCAGTCCCATCTTTGATCATCCAACAATCGAGAGGCAATAAAATAGGTCAAGACCCCTTGACCTCATTGAAAGGTGCGGCCGTCCTGAAACAAAGAGTTTCTGGCCTGGAAATGCATCCGTTTTCAGTTCAGGAATCTGAGGCTTAGAAAGACCACCTGCCTTGTGAAAGGTCAAGCAGTAACAACTAGAAGAAACAGGTCTAGGAAGGGAGTCCTCGACTCCCAGGTCCAGGAAGATCAGCATGTCTGCTCTCTAAACCCTGAGGGTTTGTGTGGTGGCTCTATCAGCCTTGCACGGTTGCAGTGACGGTTAAGGAAGTCAGGGTCTACAAGGCATCCAGCACAGCACTTGAGATGTGTAAACACTCTCTAATGCACCGATCTAATGGATCCATCTGTTGGTCACAGATGGTAATTGGTGGCAGGGGTAGGTGGGGGCGGGGGGGAGGCTCTTGCTTTGAGAATCTTCCTAGTTTTACTCTAGACGTTGACCTGGCCTTTTTATAATGCGATTTATTTCTTGAAAGTGAAATCTGCTGTTGACCTCTGTGGTAGACATCTTCAGCTCCTGGTCGATCAATCCCTTCCCCCTAAATGTGCAAAGATGTCAATGATTCACTCCTTACGGATTTATATAACAGAATGGACGGATGTCACTTCTGAGACTGGACACGCAAAAGGCCACGGCTTCTATCTTGGGGCCTCTCTGGAACTCTGTCTTACGTCGCCTGCTGCGGTACCCCGAGGATGCTGTCACTGTTGAGGAGCTGGACAGTACATTACCCAGTCCCAAGGAAGCCCCGGTTGCTGTCCAGATAACAGCTTGACTGGGGCCTCACGTGGGATCCCGAACCAAGGATCCCAAGAAGCTATACCCAGTGTCCAGACACACAAAAACTGTCAGATAGTAAGTCTTTGGTGTCCGAGGGACAACACACATTGGGGAAACTGGTCACGTAGCACTGATGAACTCATAAACGTGTTTTCTATAGAAAATTCCAGACGTGTGTATTGGGTAACCATTGTTTTCTCTGTAGGCTGTTCTCCATTATATTTTCACTTTAGAATTAAGGCTAGATTTCAATACATACCATGCTGAATGACAAGATCAGAAATGTCCATTCTCGAGAAATGAAGTCTCAGAAGACTGATATAAAATAAACAGTTTAAATCACGACCTTAGCTCGATAAAACTGATATCGCTTATTGTGGTTCATAAAATATTACTAAGTTGATCTCATTAGGATATTTTAAAGCATCATGATGGTGGCCCATCCCGTCATCATTCTTTCACTTACTTGGCAGATGTTTGCAAAACATCCCGCTAGATGTTAGGCACTCCTGCCACAGAGATAATTAGGACCCAGAATCTACTCTCAAGGAGATCAGAGTTCATCCTATTACTTTTCCATTTTTAAGCTGTTCCACCGCAACAGAAAAATCTTCCGATAAGTCTAACGGGAAATTTAAGGGAAGGATTAGCACCTTAAATTATGAAACTATCTAGATTAACCAACGGCAACCGCTCAGACACGAACATTGTGGAAGGAATCTACTTCTTTTAGCCAAAGGGAGGTTTATATATCAGGTACAGACAACTCAAAATGGCTACATGCGATCAAGAACTGTTTGAAAAGAGAAAAGCCCAAAGAGAAAAAAAGGAATGTATTGTAAGAACCCTGAACAGATATCTGATGATTCTTGGAACAGCCCTTGAGATGTCAAAGATGATAATACAGTAACAACATTTGGGAAGTATTTCTAGACTTACACTTAGCCTTTCGGCAGGAATTTATTAAGACAGAATAAGCCTGTGACTTTTCAATTCCGAGTACAATTTGTTTCTCTAATACATCCGCAGGAGTAATGTGTGATGGAATTTTTCCTTCGCCAGCCCCTCCAGTGTGGATGATGATATGCTGTAATAGGTTCTCACAGGCCATATCTCAGCAATATAAAACACAACACATGTACATCTGTGGCCCAGTGTCAGTGCCTTAAATGTACATCAGAAATGCATTAAATTTTCTGATTGCTATTCTGTTTGTACAGCTTGTTGGTTCAGATTTTCCCCTGTAATGCACTCTGTTGATTACCTGGAATTATCAGTATATCTTTGGCAGAACAAGCACACCTTATTCAGAAAAAACAGGCATAGAGACGTGGCTTGAGCCCTTTTGGTGTGAAGAAAAACAACGGAAATATTCCTGGGAAGTTAACACAGGTAACTACGTCCTTGTTTACAACCCCGTCTCGGCGGCGTTTTAACTTCCAGGTCATCTGGTCGGTATAGTCCTCCCAGAATGCCCTCAAGATTCTCCCCAAGTGCTGCGGTGCAGGAAACAAACACGTATGCAAATCTCTCTCCTGAAAGTAGAGGAAGAAGGAAACAGATTTCTGGGCTGCCTCCACACAGGCAGAATTCCCTTCGTTTCTTCTTGCAAGCCTTGGAAGGTGTGCAAATACATTTCAATATACATAATGTCCAGGATAAAAGTTGGAAATGCTTTTTAGAACCTAGCTGGCTCACATTAGCAATGGCTAATTTTTCTGAGCCATACGATTCAAATAATTACTTTCGTGTCGAATATCTTTGCTCATATCAGAAAATGTGTGTTGAAGTATAAACTATGCCTGTCAGTGCATATAAAAAACCATCTCCTGACTTGGTGGAATATTTTACTATTACTGTCAAAGACCTTGTGTGTGTGTGCGTGCATGTGTGTGTGTGTGTGTGTTTTATATACAAAAAGCCGTCACACTACATCCGTTAGGTTGGTTTTTGAATAGTGAAAATGTAACTACAACTTTTGGTCCTTTTCTTTTTTGATTAGTGACATGACTTGTAAAGTTTAGAAGTATACTCAATACTCAAAGGACCACCAAAAAAAAAAAAGGGTAGCACTAACCAAAAAAAAAAAAAAAAAAAAAAAAAGGAGGGAAGGGTACCTAAAATATTCACTAACTTTTTTTTTTTTTTTTTACTATTTATAAGAACAACAAAAAGGAAAAAAGCATGAATCCTCATCCACCGGGGCCTTAAGTGGAATTTGTCATTTGCAAATGCTGCTGGCATTATTCTCATTGCCCCAATACTAAAAGTTTTAGAGAACAAATGATTCACAAAAGTAGCTGTTATTCATTGAGTGGCTCTGATGTTCCGGGCTCTGTGCTGGACACTGGGGAGAGAAATGGGAAAAATTTTTCTACTAAGTTTTCTGATAGAATTTTAGATTAATCTAAGGCCTTGTGTATTTACCTACAACACACTGAAAGCTCCATTTGCTGTATATTTAGCCAACTGATCTCGTGGCTTTAACCTGATAAACTTATCCCTTTCCATTAGTCTAAACACCTGTTCTGGCTAATCAATCAAAGGGTGTTTCCTCGCTGTGACTCTCCTGACACTGTTTGGGAAAAGTATGGAAAATCAGACACACACATCATACATAATTTTAAATATGATTACAGATCAGGAAACTGAGTTACCCTGTGTGCCTACATTTGTGACTGTCAAGAGGCAGACAGAAACTGAATTGTATCCGCTGGACTAAAATGATCTGATCTTACGAAAGCCCCGCCCGATACCTCTTTCTCTGTTGAGCTCTTTCCCTGCTAATCTATTTTTTTTAACATAAATCACCATCTGTCGAACAATGTTCTAACCTCGCTGTAGCCTGAGGTTAAGCAATCTCAAGTATCTGCCGTGCACATCAGAATTAAGCAGGAGGTACAAGAAAACAATGAGACTATGTTTGCCTTACTTTCTGGAAGAGGTGGTTCAGGGGCGGGAGAGACGCAGAGGGCATCCAGTGCCGGATGCTTTGCTCTGAATCTTTTAGGACAGGTGACGGGGGAAAATGATACGGACAACATCCAGCTTCTTGAAGCATAAGGAGGGACCCACTTGCACCTAACACTTCCATGCATTTGTTGATATGACTCTGTTGTAATAATGCAGTCAGAAGGCAAAGGTCCTCTCTGTTTCATTTTCTGTAACTAAAAATCAAACCTGCTGGGAAAGGCTACGTCCATACAGAGCATTGCTTCTACATCCATCAGTGCCTGGTTTCTTGCAACTAGTGAAAACATCGTCCAAAGCAAAGGGGCATTAATTTTGGAGGCAAAGGAAATTGCTTAATTCAGTGGCCCAATCTCCTTGGCCCAAGTAATTCAAGGTCCCTGGGAACACGGCCCGGGGCAGTAGTTCAGGAGTTACTGAAGTGTTCTCCCAGACACTGATTCCCTTTAAAAGCTGCTTCGCTCAGTTTTAGCCATTAACTAGACAACCGTCTTTCACACAGTGGCAAGGCAGGACAAACATTGCACCCGTGCTTGTTCAAAGGACTTGAGTCTAAAGCTGTTAGGAGCATGACACTTGGTCAAAACTCTTAATCAAGGAAGTGTTTAGGGTTTATTTACAATCATCTGTTGTTGGTTTATATATATTTATATATATGGTTTAAATATATATATATATATATATTTCTCATCTTTGTAATGTATTAGGACATGATTAGAAACTCATCAAAATCTTATGTATGCATGTATGCATCTTTAGGGGGGTGGTTAATTTGTTTAGGGCAAACAGTCAAGTTTTGATGTGGAACCTAAGCATAATGCTGTTTACAATTCAAGTGAGTTAACATACAATGTAGTCTTGGCTTCAGGAGTAGAACCGGTGATTCATCGTTCACATATAACACCCTCCTTAATGCCTGTCACCCATCTAGCCCATCCCCCCACCTACCACCCCTCCAGCAACCCTCAGTTTGTTCTCTGTATTTAAGAGCCTCTCGTGGTTTGTCTCCCTCTCTGTTTTTATCTTACTTTTCTTTCCCTTCCCCTATATTCTTTGAGTTTAAAATTAGGACTATTTACAGGGTGGAATTTTAATAAGTTCTTTACTCTCTACATAGTGATGTCTTTGGCAGTTCTAATGTTACTATGAAAGAAATAAGAAGAAGAAGGAGGAGCGGGGGAGGAGGAAGAAAAATATCTAGCATAATCTACAAGAAATTCCAAGGTCTTTGGGATTCAAAGTCTGAATTATTTCATTTCCTGTTCTCAGCTATGCCACCTTGGACAAGACAATCAATGTTTTGTAGCTGCAGATTCATCATCTTTAAAAATGGAGGAAATAATAACTTCCTTGCTGCCCTCACAACCTATTAACCTAATCAAGTGCTCAGAAGAGCTTGGAAGATTCTTTAGATACAGACATCTAGCAATCTGGTTCTGAACATAATGAATATAACACACATCGTGATAGGAAATAGGAAATAAAGAAAATCCGGGTAACAACGTAAAGAATGCAGAAAATAAACAAGGACATAAGTTTGATTCTTGCCCTGTCTTTGTTTTTGAAAGAAGAATGCAGGCAGTGTGAAAAAGTCTAAAAGGCAGCTTTCTCCATAAGCTGGTGATGGGCTGGCCTATTGTAGCTGCCTACATGTCCTAGTATACACAAAGAAAGGTACGTGTCATGGGAAATTAGATGTGTGCAGTATTTTAATGTTCAAGAATTTGCAAGCCATAGACCTCGGCGCTATTACTAACATCCAACATGGAGACACTTGAAAAGGTCTGTACTGAATACGGAACTGTATTTCCATAGCTTCCTTTAGACACGTCATTTCTTTCTTTTGGTGACTTTTAATCATCTCCTATAAAATTGCGTCTTTTTTTCAAGATGATACATTTCGAGAAAGGTATCATTACCAACAACACGATCTCTGTGTTTTAAGGTTTTTGCAATTTGCAAACACCGACTTTTTGGTGGGGGGGGGCACGTGTGTAAATATTTAGGCAAGCCTCCCTCTCAAACGCTTTTTCACATGCGTTTGCGTCGCCATCGCGTGGCTCTGTTCCTGCCACCTTCAAGGAAATTCAGAAGATAATGCTAAACTTTTATTTTCAAGCATCCATTAGTGCGCGTGCATGTATTTGTGAGGTCTTGCGTGATGCTTTTTAAATATGTAACTTTAATAATCGACCAGCCTGAGACAGTGTGGCCTTGGATGGCTGGTCTCTCTCTTTCTAATGCCATCAGTCTGAAAACGATCCTGTGTGTCCCTTGCTTCTGCCAGTTGGCACTTTAGCCACGCTGACTCTTTATGTTGGTCAGCTCTGGCCTCGTCACATCCTTCCCTTGAAAACGTCTGAAGGAATGTTTAATTTGGGTCTGCCATCCAAGTGTGACTCCTCTGTGTAATTGAAGGAAGGAAATTACTGGATGAGACTAGGCAAGAGGTTTTAAGCTTGTTTATTTTGACCCTCAAAGGCCATCAGATGCTCAGCAGGTTCGGTGCTCCTGCAGGAGCAAAGACATGTAGCTGTCGAGTTAAAGATTGGAGACATTTCTGTGCTTCTCAGCCTTACTAAGGCACTCAGCCTCCTGACATAGCCTTAGAAGGATTGAGGCAATGGTCAGAAACCAGCGGGAGCTAAGAGCGTGTTCAAAATTGCATTTCCAGAGCCCACACTTGGTACTGGGCGCTAACACTTTAAACACATCGTATCGCTTAACTTGTGGAGATAAGTAGTTTCATGGAATAATGCTGGAGAAAGAACTTGGTAGCTTCTGTAACTGTTTCTGTATCTAATCAATGACTCTGTTCTCCCTGTAGACATATAACTATTGATATCTACATACATATGCACTCATATCTAATGTAAGTATCTCTACACCGGTACCGGCAGCAACAGCAACACCCGTTTCTACACCCAACGCACGTCTCTACCAACATTAATATCATCACGTGCATCCGCACATACGTGTAACCTGTGTCCTTGTCAACATCTGGAGTTACATATATGTGTGAGTAACTATCACCATGGGCATCAGCAGCGACATCTATATCCGACTTAATTCTGTATCTTTGTGAACGTGTGTCTCTCTAGGGATTTGCCATCAGCATTGACAACTGTATCACTACCTACATCTCCACCTGTCTTTACTTCCTCATATCTGAACTGTGTCTGTGACTATGTGTGCACCTGTTTCAGTGTCAACATGGACATTCGCGTCCACATCAATCTCCGTATTTAATCTATTCCCACGTCCATGGCTCTTTCTCTATCGATATCTCCACAGCAAAGTTCTAAGTCTACATCTGCATCACATCTGTGTTTATGTCTTTGTCCCTATCTATGTATCTATATAACTTTGGTGCCAGCCTCAGCAATGACACGGACATCTGCACCGACGTGTATATCCAACTCATGTGTATCTTTATACTGATGTTGCCATTTGCACATACAAATTTGCCTCTGCACGTACGTGTAACTCCACACCTGTATCTACACATACATCTCTGTTGTATGTCTATAGCTGATCTATATGTTGATTTTGATATTTATACTTAATCTACATCTCTGTATCTCCGATCTAGTATTTATATCTGTTTTTACATCTCTATGAAACTGGCATTAGCATCAGCATCCACATCTCTGTCTACTTCTCTGTAATCTTACATCTCTGTAATCTGTGTACCTACATATATGTGCACACGTATAACGTACATCCAACTCTTTTTTTTTTAATTTTTTAAGGTTTATTTATTTTTGACAGAGAGCACAGAGCGCGAGCAGGGGAGGGGCAGAGAGAGGGGGGGACAGAGAATCCGAAGCAGGCTCCAGGCTCCGAGCCGACAGCACAGAGCCCGACGCGGGGCTCCAACTCATGGACTGTGAGATCGTGACCTGTGCCGAGTCGGACGCTCAGCCGACTGAGCCACCTGGGTGCCCCCATGCAACTCTTGACCGCATCAACTTCATTTATGTCCGTATTATTTACATCTGTATGTCTAGATATCCGTACGCATACATGTTTGCATACGTATATCTATATAATGCCATCTAGATCTGTCGTTTCCATCAGTAGACTGAGTAATGTAGAGACTTCACACAAGTTTCTCTCTCTCCTTAATGAGCACGTGGAGGGGAGTACAACCCCTTCCTCCTTTCCTTGCAAATCTACTTTTCCTACTTCTGAGCCGGGGAGGTAGCATAAGAAGCTCATGGTCAGACTTTACAAGAATGTGATAAAAAGGTCATAGAGTCACTGAAATATAGCGAAACACCCGCGCGTGCTGTTCTTAGCATTTCTGTATATGGCCACACAGAATCAGTGGCTGTTACAGAGATAGGCATTCACTCCGTGGTGACAAAACAAACTTTGCTGGACTCGGTTGGGTGACAGAATTCTGATTTTCATGTAGCGAGCAAGTTCCCCGTAGGGCAGGCCAACTTGTGGTGTTTCCTGGACCATGCCGGACTGGCTTCGGTCAGCGTGCTCTTGGCCCTGCAAGCTCACGGAGCCAGTGCTGTGGGCTAGGGCCGAGGAGGTCTTCATGCACACTTGTGAAAGAGGGGAGGAGAGGAGATAAAGAAACTCCCCCTCCCCCAATATCAATGCTGATAAAAGGATTGCACATTTTTCTCAATTTACTTGTAATTTTTAAAAGCCCTAGTCTTTTCAGATGTCATTTCAGCCACACAGAATGTTACACGGTGCAGTCGTTATTCAGTTACTTTGGGCATTCTCTCAAAAGCCACTGAGAATATGTTTTCATAACTAATGTTATGAAACTAATCTCTTGCGAAACGTTTAGCATAAAGAAGCACCGTAACTTTTGCTGGAAGACTGAGAACTTTCAGGCTGTAGACAGGCAATAGCTTCTTTCTGGACTGAGAGCTGTTTCGTGGTGACTGTTTGCTGTCTCATTCTTGTTTTTCATGGAGTTTCACCTGTGAAGAGCTCTATGCCTAACCTTCTAATCCTTAATTTTGCATCCTTCTGCTTGACAGCCATCTCTGCAATGCACCCTCTACCTGAGACCTGGGCAGTCAGCTGAGCAGTCACACTGCCCTCTCGGGGTGGGTGATGGGACAGTTGCCTCCCTCTGACACACAAGGACCTGGGGTCTGAAGTCCCGCCATGAGTCGATCCCGGGTTTGCCTTTGGCTCAGAGTCTGCCGGTGCCTGGCCCCTGACTTGTGCTCTGGGTGGATTGCTGCTCAATCTTCCAGTTGCTGGGAGAGATCTGGTTAAGTGTCGGGGGAGCCTGACTGGTAGTTGTCAAGGAATCTCCGTGTCCCTGTAGGCTCCTTGTACACGGTATGAAGAATAGAATTACCACTGCACACACCTCTGCAAGACATCCCAAGCTTTCCTCTTTCCCACAGAGTGGCAGTCTCGTTGTATGACAAGCCCCAGAATGAGCCTGGGGATCTGCAGCCGGGCAGGAGTCCTAGAAATATTCTACTTCCACTTGGGGGCACCTCCGTCCCACTGCCCTGGGATTTCGCAGCCATATCCCTTGGGAAGCCCGAAGCTCTCGTACGGCAAATGGGAAATTCAGTACTCCTCTTCCAAATAGCTCCTTTTTTTCCTTTAAAGTTGCCCCCACTCCGATGTCACCAAGCCTTGATCCATCTGTGACCATGTAAGACATAGTCATGTGACTGCTGTGTATCTTCCTGTCATTGTTCCACCTGCTCTCCGTGCCGGGCTAGCTTGCCCTGTGCTCTTGCACGCTGAGACTCTTGGACTTCATCAAGTAGTTCCCTTCCTCTGCAGCTTCTCACGAGTCCAGGCCAGAAGAAAAACCAACAGGGACTCGGAGGGACATCAGATAGCAAGGGTGGAGTACCTTTCCATGTGGTGTTTCCATGGCTAGATCTGTCCCTGAAGTGCAGGCCACGGGTCCGGATAGTTGGCCCGTTACACATCATCCGATACCTGGTTTCTAGTAACTGCCCTTCTGGCGGCTCTTCAGTTCTTACAGATGGGAATTTAGCTCAGCTGTCACCAGCTTTAGGCTCTGTGTCATCTCTGCAATCCCTTGAAATCTATCCATTTACTCCATTGCAAATACCGTTACTTAAAGTCCTCCCCAATTGTCTCGTTCCGAGTGTGCCTTCAGTTCCCCGGGGGTGGGGGTACTGAGTAGTACAGTGGCCCTGAGGTTAGCCCTCTAATCCTCAGAACCTTTGAGATTAGCGTTTTATCTCAGGTAGATGCTAACCTCAACTTGACTTTGAGCAAATAACATAATCGTTTCAATTTAACCTGAGGTTCATTCACCTATTCGTTCGTTTATTTGTTCTGTCAACAATGTTGACTGAGTTCCAGGCACTGTTCTCGAAATGAACCCAACAGACCCAAATTCTGCTTTCCTGGGGCTCATGTCCTTGTGGAATAAACACACGAAAAACAAATTAAAGCGTATGTCTGTCAGATGGTGCGAAGTACTTTGGCAAATATGCAATAGTGTGAGGAAAACAGGGAGTGAAAATTTGGGGTAGTTACCGTTCTGGATAGAAAGTTCAGGGAACACCTCTCTGGTGACACTGAGCTGAGACCTGAAGACAGTGATGATGATCCTTGCTTTACCTGAAGAAAGGGACGTCCAGGTAGAGGATACAACAAGGACAGAGATGCAGAGATGGGGGTTGACTCGGTCATCTCTACACACGGGGGAGTCAGCGAGGGGAGACAGAGAGCAGTGGGGATGGTGGGCCAATGCCAGGTCATGTCAAGGAGGTCCACTGCAATGGCTTGGCTTTCCCTTGGAGTGATGTAGGCAGCTACTGTGGGCTTACGCAGGGGAATGGAATCATGTAACTTACCTTTTGCAAAGATCACTCCAGCTGCCGTGTGAAAAATGGATTGTTGAGAAATGGAGAGGAGGATGGAAACGGAGAAATCTGTTGCAATAATATTGCCAGTGTGTGCCATTGCTGTTGCTGTATACATGCTCCTCAAACCTCTTTTTCTTTCTGTCTGCACAACCTCAGCTCATCTCCCAGCCTCTTTGCATCTTGAGGGTTGGGGTGCACGTGGCTCGTGCCCACACTAGTGTGAGGATAAACGTCATGTCAAGTCTGGTCCAAAGAGGGTAGGAGAGAAGTCCCTCTTTGTTTCTTCTATCTCTCATCTCTTGCCTACTGTTTCCATGTGTGTGCCTCGGGAAATATTGGGACACACATCTCAAGTGTTGGAGGCTGTCCAGATCAGATCCTGACGCGACAGTGGAGAGGAACACGTTCTCCCCTCCCAACTCCACCCACATCAACCCTCATGAACCTGTCGCATGAAGAGTAAGCCTCCCTTATGGGCGGCTAGTAATATGTGAGGTTTGCTCCTTACAGAATCTAGCGTTACTGACCCTGACTAACTCTGACATGGGCCCCTCGGAAGAGAATGCTGATGGAACACCTTCCTCATGGATTTGGCTTAGCAGCTGGGCACCAACACTGATGGAGCACCTATGTGACGTTGAAAGGTCCGTGTCACACAGAGACAGATCAGGAGGTAAACGAGTCAGCAGCCCAGGGGGAGTGCTTGAAATCAAAGGGCCAGTGTGACCTTGATCAGCTTGCAAGAGTAAATGGAAGAAAGAGCAAACAAATGTGGGGCCTTAATGGGCTAGAAAAGTCAAGTCTTTCTATTTCTTAAACAGTTGGAAATTTAAAGTGGTGGCTTCCTGCTCAAACCATGTAGTTCTGCGGTGTGACCACCGGGTTGGGAAGGAGGCACAGGTGTGAGGAAGCAAAGAACTGAAACTGATTCGGGGACTTTGTCTAGAAAGAACCTCGGGTAGAATTACAGGAAAACATGTCAGTGTCTAGAAGCTAACAATCAGCTGTATACTCTGTTGCATGGAGACATCCTTTGGGCGATTTCATTCCAAACAACAAACATGGGGCCCCACTGTCCAGTGCTACAGCTCTGTTGTTTTCCTTTTCCCCCTCTTACATCTGTCTGGTGCTCTTTTCTCTCACCAGAAAAACCACCAACCAACCAACCAACCAAACAAACAAACAAAAACCAGGGGTGAGTCTTGATGACCACAATAGAAATGTTCAATTCTTTACCATTTCCTTTATTAACCTCCAAATAGAATTCTTCAGAATTACAGGTTTTAAAATTATGCTCTAAGAACTTCCAGATTTTCGCCAGAGACGGTTTGACACAATTCATTAAAGATCTCGTTTTGCCATCATTGGGCTATAAGTACAAAAGCAGCCTCTTTTCATGTCTCCTGTAACGTTTCACACGTAACCTCCTCAGCCCTAAAGTACTTACTTAGGAAACGGGGGATGGTGAGACCTGTTCCGTCATCTTGTATCGGCCAGTAGGTGCGATGTTGCGGGAGAGCGCTTGTAGACTCTCCAGCCATAGTGGTGTCATCTTCCCTTGTTTCTTTTCTCTATAAAATCAAAGTATTCTTGCAGCGAACTTGACATGCAGCATGCCAGGTGACGAGTGTGGCCATACGGGTACCACTGTGAAATGTCATCACAATCAAGAACGGGAACGTTTCCATCCCTGACAAAAATTCTTCATGCCTCTGTCTCATCTCTCCGTCCACCCCTCCTTGCCCTACACCCTCCTTCTTTTAGTGCATACGTCTTGCAAATATACCTGTAAGTATTTCTTATATATTGCTGACATTGTACGTGGTCTCGGTCATTTGAATTTGTGATTGTTCACTGCTGGCATAAAGACATGAAATTGATTTTTGCACATTGACCATGTATCCCCCATCTCTTCTAAACGCACTGATTAGTCTTAGTAGCTTTTTTGGGTAAATTTTCATTAGACCATTGACACAGGTATGTTGTCTATATGTAAACACAATTTTACTTTATTCCAAACTTAATGTTTGTGCTTCTTTATTCTTGTTTTATTGCGCTGGCTGCAGCTTCCAATTTTATTTAGTATTGAATAAAAGTGATGATGGCACACCTACCATTATTTTGGCTTTATTTTTTCTATGATTCCATATTTTCTCTTTTGTAGTTTAGTAACGATAACTCATTGGCTTTTTATTTTTATTGTTGCATTGATTTAGGACCATTTACCTTCACGTGTTATAGTAGCACTTGACGAATAGAGTCAGAATCTTACACTAGTATGTTTGTTTCCCCCCTCCCCGACCTTCGTGTTGGTAGCGTGATTTCCTCTATATATTATAGACACCAGCTTGCATTATTAGCATTTTTGTTTACTCCTAGGGTGACTATTTCTATGGATCTTCATTCCTTTTTTTTTTTTTTTTTTTGATTCACAAATCCATCTGGTTTCATTTTCTTTTGCCTAAAAAGCATAGTTGACCACATGTTTTGCAGTGCAGGTAGGTAGGTGATGAATTCAGTAAGTGTGTGAATATTTCAAAACCTTTTTCAGGCCTATTCTCTTCTGGCCAAAGCTTCTAGGTTTGTGTATTCTTTGTTTCACTTTGTCTTTATTCTTTTTCTATCAGTAAAAGAAAAACATGGCCCGACTGTCTTCTCAGTTACACTGTTTCTGATGAGAAAGCTACTGTTATCCTTATTTGTCTTTCTGTCTGTAGAGCCTGCCTTTTCTCTGGCTGGCCTTAAGATGTCCTGTTATCGATGGTTCTGAGCAATTTGACTATGATGAACCTTAGTATATATGTCTCCGTATTTCTTGCGCAAGGGATTTGTTGACCTGTTGGACCCTTAGGTTT
This sequence comes from Puma concolor, assembly GCF_028749965.1. Taxonomy (NCBI): domain Eukaryota; kingdom Metazoa; phylum Chordata; class Mammalia; order Carnivora; family Felidae; genus Puma; species Puma concolor. The sequence goes on along the minus strand of NC_141667.1, from coordinate 3,259,875 downwards.
ACCATTTTCACTAAATGTTAAAACCTTCAGCCATTATTGTTTCACATAATTTTCCTTCACTCATGTAAATCACAGGTACAAGAGGCTACTAAGTCCCCTGGTCCACTAATATTACTTATTGGAAATTCTTCTATTCCTCTCTTCGATTCGGATAGCTTTTGCCACGTCTTCAAGTTTACGCAACCTTTATTCCGCAATATCTACACCGTCGTTAATCTGATTCAGTGTACATTTTATCTCACACATTTTCGTTCTCATCCCCTAACGTCAGGGTTGGTCTTTTGTTGGATCTTCCCTGTCGCTGCCTAATTTTTAAATGCGTGGGATGCAGTTATAATGTGTAATGTTTTAGTGCCCTCATCTGAAAATTGTAAATCCTCTGCTGTGTCGGTTTTACGCGAGTTTTTAATTTACTGGGTTTTATCTTCATAATGGCTCATATCTTTCTGCTAGACTGACTGCGTGCCTCGTTTGATTGGATGCCAGGCATTGTTGGATGCTGGCTTCATTTTGTATTTTTATAAATATTGTTGGGATTTGTTCTCAGGCACTTTACTTGGCAAGAGTTTGACCTTTTGGCATCTTTCTTTCAAGACTTGCTAGGTGGAACTGGTGCTCAGTCCAAGGCTAATTATTCCCCTCCTCGGAGGCGTAACCATTCTGTGTCTTCTGCTCAATGCCCCAGGAAACATGACAGCTTCCACTTGGTTGATGGCAATGGGCACTCCCTCTGGCCCCCTATGAACAAGGACACTGATCTATAATCCTTTCTAGTCACTCTTTCTCTGGACATGGGTAGTTCCCTCACAGATATGAGCAGATAAGTACTCAACAGAGTACTCAAGAGTAACCCTCTTCAGATCTCCGGTGTTCTCTTTTTGGGCACCCTTCTCCTGTATACTACTCCAATCAGCAAAAATACAGGTTTGGTCTTATATACTCTTGGCTTTGTTTCCACTCACGGGGAGTCTACTAGGATTTGCCCAGGTTCTTCCTCTCTGTGACTTGCCCTGAAAATTCTCTCAAAGCTTTCGTTCTTTTTGTTTTCCATCTCTCAGAAATTATTGTCCTTCATTGTCTGATGATTAGTGTCTTCAAGACTTACTATTAAGTTTTGTCCTTTTTTTTTTTTTTTTACTTTAGGGAGGAAGATAAACACAGTCTCTATTCATCTTGGTCTGAAGCAGAAATCTTTTTTATTACCTTGTGTCTTTTGTAAACAGCTTTATTAAGGTGTATTTATACATTATAAAATTCACCCACTTAGAGTGTCCAGAGCAGAGATTTTTAATAACCATACTGGGTGGTGCTATCATCACCATAAATCGCTTTTGAACGTACTATTCCCCATAAGACTCCTCGTGCCTATTTACAGTGAATCCCTATTTCCCCTGCAGCCCCAGGAAACTGCTAATTTACTTTCTGTCCCTATAAATTTACCTTTTCTGAAAATTTCGTATGAGCGAATGATCCAATATGTCTCTGACTTTTTTCATTTAAAATAATGTTTTGGAGGCTCAGTCATGCCATGACATGTGTTAGTAGTTTATTCCTTTGTAATGCTGAATAATATTCTATCGCATGGGTACACCCTGAACATTTTTTGTCTGCCCAGTCACCAGTTAATGCGCATTAGACAATTTACAGCTTTTGGATATTACGAATAATTCTGCCACGCTGGTACATTCACATACAAGTCTTTGTGTGGAAATATGTATTTATTTCTCTTGGGTAGATATCTAGGAATGGTGTTGCTGGGAAGCAGGGTAATAATATATATATTAATTATATATATAATATTAATATATATAAATATATATTATATTATATTATATTATAAATATTATAATTATAATAATAACATAAAATTATATTTTATTATATGTTATATATTATATATTAATATATAATATATATATTAATAATTATTAATATATACTAATAATATATATTATATATATAAGGTATATACCTTTTTTGAGAAACTGCCGAACTGTTTTGGAAAGTGGCTGCACAATTTTACACTCCCACCAGTGATGTATACGGGCTTCCGTGTCTCTGCGTCCTCCTCGATGTTTGTGATTATCTGTCTTATTTATTATAGCCATTTTAATAAAAGTGAAATGTTACTTGATCATGGTCTAAAGTCACATTCAAATACCCTCTTTGTTGATAAATTTGTTCATACCGGTTGCTATTATCTGATTGAATTGTCTTATTATTATTAAATTTTAAGAATCTTTTTTAAAGTTTGTTGATTGATTGATTGATTGATTGATTGATTTAGAGTGTTCCGGGGAGGAACAGAGAGAGAGATGGAGAGAGAGGGAAGCCCTCACAGGCTCCATGCCCGATGCAGGGCTCGAACTCAGGAACCGTGAGACCATGACCTGAGCCAAAACCAAGAGTTGGAAAACTGAGCCACCCATGAATTAAAAATTTTATGTAAATTCTGGATACTAGCTATTTAATGAATAGGAGTTATGAGGATATTTACTCCAAGTCTGTTGCTTGCCTTTTCATTTTCTTAATGGAATCTTTCAAAGAGAAATGTGTTGAATTTTCATGCAGCCCTAATCTATCTTTCTTTCACGGACCATGCTTTCCTCACCATGTCTATGCAACATTTTTCTAGGCATAGACCTTGACTTTTCTTTTTTGTTTTCTTCTAAAAGTTTTGTTTGAGCCCTTGTATTTAAGTCTACAATCTGTTTTGATTTAATCTGTTTGTGTCATGTGAAATGAAGACCTAAGTTCATCTTTTTGCATGTAGATATCCAATTGCCCCGGCACCTCTTGTTAACAAGACTGTTTGTCCTCGGCTACTTGCCTTGGCACTTTGTGTCTGCAATTGACTATAAATTGACTGTATTGGCTGTAAGGGACTGTAAATATAAGGATTTATTTCTGGATTCTCAATTCTATGTCCTTGATCTACATGCCTATTGTTACACAAGTATCACGATGTCCTGATGACTGTAGCTTTATAGTAAATTTTGAAATCAATTAAGATCATTTTGTCAGGGGCACCTGGGTAGCTCAGTCAGTTAAGTGTCTGCCTTCGGCTCAGGTCATGATCTCGTGGTCCGTGACTTCAAGCCCCATGTCAGGCTCTGTGCTGACAGCTCAGAGCCTGGAGCCTGCTTGGGAGTCTGTCTCCCTCTCTCTCTGCCTTTCCCCCACTTGCACTCTGTCTCTCTCTCTCCAAAACTAATTAAACATGAAAATATTTTTTAAAAAAAGATAATTTTTTTCAGTATTTTGGCTCTTCGAAATGAACTTGAATTTCCATACACATTTTCATACATGCTTGTCAATTTCTAAAAAAAAAAATCCTGCCGGGAATTGGATAGAGATTATATTGGTTCTATTGATTCTAAAGAACAATATGAGGAGACTTGTCATCTAAATGAGATTGACTCTTCCAATCAATACACATAGCATCCCTTTCCATTTTATTTGAAACTGCTTTAATTTTCCTCAGCAAAATATCGTAATTTTCAGTGTACAAGATTTGCATCTTAAAAGAGTTTCTTAAGTGTTATACTATTTTAATAATAGTGTAACTGGAAATGTATTCCTAAGTTTCTTTTTGGATTTTTTATTGCTTGTATATAAAAATACAATTTTCATATAGAGCTTATTTCCTGAAATCTTACTATACTTGATTCTTAGTTCTAATAGTTTTTCTTTCGATGAGTTCTTAAGATCGTTTGCATTTGGGATTAGCTTGTCTACAAATTAAGACTGTTTTACTTCTTCTTTTCTAATTATGATATCCTTTATTATTATTTATTATTATTATTATTAATGCTTAATATTATTTTGCATTATTATATTTTTCATTAAATCTAACTTAATTTTCTACAAATGTATTGGGAAAATGTCTGTTTCTCTCCTATTTTTCTTTTTTTTTCCTTTATATATTCTGAGAGAGAGAGAGAGAAAGTGAGCAGGGGAGAGGCAGAGAGAGAGAGGGAGAGAGATTCCTAAGCAGGCTCTGTCAGCACAGAGACCAACGTGGGGCTCAAACTCACGAACCATGAGATCACGACCTGAGCCGAAGTCAAGAGTTGGATGCTCAACCCGCTGAGCCACCCAGGCTCCCATGTCTCCTATTTTTCTAACATATTTCCAAATTCCAGTGATCTAACCTATGATTATGTGCATTAAAATATAGACATTAATGAAGAGTTAGAATTTACATGCATTTATCGAGACACGATGTGATCGGATACACCCTCAAGCGGGTATGTTAACTATTTTCTTTGTGTCTAAATCTGAACTGAAAATACGCTTTATTCTTGATTGCCTCAAACTGTCCTCTTTCTCCATCCCTCTCTCCTTCCTTCTCTCCCTCCCTCGCTTTGCTTTCTCTCTTCTTGGTGAATAAGTGTGATGCGCCGTGATGGGAGCACCCACTTTCTCGCTGTGTGAGGTGTTGACTGATTTGCATTACTGGGAGTACAAAGACGTGATTAGCGTGTTGCTGTCTCACAGCGCTGAGCCTCAGCCAGAGATAACAGTGGAGCCTCTGTTGGTACTTTATTCAATAGGGTCTGTTTATAACTTCAGCGGAGGCTGTGTTTTCATTTTAAAATGGCTGAAATCTAATTTATTTGGAAGAATTAGGATACACTTTCCCCTTAGAACTGTCAGGCCACACATGGAATAAAATGGAGCTTGACAGCAGTTTCCAGGGTACCCCGATGAGGCACGAAAACCGCCCTCGAAATGCAGCGCGCTGGCATTCACTTTCAAAGAGGGTTTCAGAACTTTATCAATTTGCTTCTAGTTAGGTAGTACATAGATGTCAGTTTGCTCCTTTGAACAGTCTTCGGGGCTAGAATGCTGCTTTATTATGAATAATATGAATATGAGAAAAATAAATCTCATCTCTAGAACAGGACTTTGGAGCCCATCTCGAGAGGGAGGCGGTGAAACCAATTTTGAAAGGACTTCCAGAAACCTGAGAAGTCGGCCATTACAGCAACACGGGAACGTCAGAGAGTCATTAACTGAGGAGCAGTGTTGTCATTGCAAGTGCTTTTCAGTTTACTGCGGAGAAAGTAAGTTCTTACCTAAGGTAATGCGTTATAAAAAGGAAAAACACTTTAAAAATGTGGAATCATCAGTACTTTCCGAAAGATTTCCCTGAAGGACGGGAAGAGGGGAAATGTGATAAGACGCAGTGGGGAAAACACTTCAGTGTCACTGAAAGGGAGATTTGGGGCTTGGTTTCTTTGTTTTGTTTTGTTCTGTTTGGTTTTGCTTGATTTTGTTGGCTTGCTTCCAATTTAGGGGAGATAGACACGTAACAGACAATAGTATAGCTCTGTTGGTTACTACGCACATTGCATTATGCATTTCTAGCTCGCTCACAAATCTGGGGTAAGACCGAAATCGTAGAAATAGGGTCGAAATGAAAAAGAAAAAAATAACAATACTCTTCAAGGAAGCAAAGGAGAGCAGAGGTAGGAGAGAATAACACAAAGAGCCGTGACAAGACGAAAAATCTACGCGTGAGAAAGTTTTTGACAGCAATGTCCCTTACCTCTCCGGGATGCTATAGGTTTGCTTGCGTTTAATGCTCTAAAGGCTGGTTTCCATTTGCAAACCCAACGTGCCACAATCGAAGGGATCAGTCACGTATTATCGTTCAACGCAGTAGCCTTGGGGCTGAGCCTCGCGGGTCATAGAGGTGGATGCCCATGGCACTGAACATCCACCCATGTGGGCAGACATAAAGACACCTGTGAACGGCTACTTTGATGCAGACATTGAAAGAGGAGGATTTTGTGGCACGTATTTTAAAAATAGTAGGTCCATCTCTCCTTTTTGCCTTGATTCAAGCCTAAGAGGTTCTCTCAAGGCCGATACACGTTCCGTGAAGAGTTCCTGAGCATACAGGCGTACGTGGCCGTGCACAGGCGTACGTGGGCATACGTAGAGCAGAAAGAGTAGGACGCAGGCATATTAGCCGTACCGAAGGGCTATACTTGGATATACCGGGGGAAGGGGGCCAATTGTCCAGAAACGAGGTCCCTCACAAGAGAGCTATCTCGTAGTGCAAAGAAGTCAAAATTGTTAAGCACACTGAACGTAGGGGCACCGGATTCCATGCAGAAACTGGATTTGCCCCGTCGGAAGATGATGTTGATGCTTCTACAAAATGGTGCCCTGACACACTAGATTTACGTAGCGGGACAAGGGTAGAGCTCAGAAATGTGAGGTTGAAATAGCTGGTAATTTGCTACCTCTGTGTGCAGCGGGCCAGGGACCTGTGTTTTCCAGCTTTCTACTTCAACCTACAGGAACGACGTTCAGTAGCCTCCAGAATAATAGCAGTGGTGTTCCAATGTGTCCTCAATAAACTCCCTTCCAGTGTTTGCAAAGGGACTGGCTCCTTACGTTTAATTTAATCAGCAATACGGAAGTGTAATTTTGTTCCCTTTTTTAATGTTCAATGACTTTTGCAAATTGTGTCCATTCATGTAAGGTCTGCCACACACAATGAGTAGAATTCTACTCCCCATCCCCGCACCCAAGTTCTCCTTTTCCTGTTTGGAATCAATCCCAGCACCCACTCCTGGGCCTCGTCCCCCCGCGACAAGCTTTCTGTCATCGAAGATTCATTTCCCCTGTTTTACAATTTAATGCAAATGGAAACAAACAGTGTGTATTGTTTCTTGAATCTTTTGCTCAAGAAACACTTTTGAAAATCATCCATGCTGTTTCATTTACCAGTAGTGCTTTTTGTTTTTATTGCTGAGGGGTGTCCTCTCATAGAAGTACACCGAAGTTTGCTTATCGATTTACCTCCGGTTGTTTACATCTGAGGGCTATCACACATACCTTATTGATAGTATTTCCCTGACGGTTAATAACATAGAGCATCTTTTCAGGGGGATGTTTATCATGTGTGTGTCTTCACTGGGCAGGTATCTGTCTAAATATCTGGACAATACTCAGGAAAACGGGGTCTCGGGGTCCCCGGCCTCGGGTAGCTGAAGCACAGATTCCTGGGCTTGGTTTCTTTCCGCTCTTTTTCTGCTGTGCTTCCTCATTCTTACGCATTTAGCATAAAAATAAAACAGAGCTGTGGTCAGAAGAAGATTGACTACTTCAAGACCTGTGCGAGCTGGGTGAGTGGCCCTCTTCCCTTCGTCCAGCTGCCGTGTACAGTGGAGTGCCTGGCTTCCGAAAGGTCGTGGCGAGATAATATCAGACCATTTGCGGTTTTCTATGGCTGTTCTGCAGAAGCAAGAAACAGAAAATGTTGTTACTGACCTCACCAGCCAGGGCTTGATAGAAACAAATTGAAATATTGGCATCGATAAACCAACACTGCTTTAAATGAATATCCTCAATAAATTCTTCTGGCTTCTTTGATTTATAAAAATCAATAACCCCAGCGTTAAGTAAACCGATGTCTGTGACCATGTGCCTGGACAACCTTGCATTGTAATAGTTGGATATTGCACACCTCATTCACTGGATATTTGGGGGAATCGACGTTCTTTGAACGGACCAGAGAGAGTGCCAGGAAATAACACCCCGGCAAACAAAAACAGGGCCAATTTTATTTTTTGGCTTCATTTTCTAGGTTGTTAGCGTGAAGCTGTTGGGAGAATCGTAAGGGACCGAGGTGAGAATGCAACTGAATAGTAATCACCTGTGTCACCGATATAACTCTCCTTTATTGGAGCCGGGGGTGGGGGGGGGGGTGGGTTCCTCAGTCAGTGGTTGTTGTTAAAACGAGAAGTATACCTGTCGTTTCATGTATGGGAGTATCTATATATTTTTAGATATATGTGTATATTTAACGATTTCAATAGCATTACATTCATCAAATGTTATGTACCGCTTGGAGGGGGTCACAGCCTGCACCTGAGCCCCACAGGCAGACCCACCTGCCTGACCTAGACCCTGTGGCCGCGATGACGCCCCCGTAGCACATCCTTAGTCTCAGACACCCAGCTTCCGCTGATCCTAGATTGTGGCATTTTCCTGTCATCTTAACCTTTTCTTCAAATTTGAGTAGCTCCAAATTGTCCACTCGGCTCGAATTTGACCCCAGAGGAGCACTCGGTGACAGGCCTGCAGTCACACAAGCTGAGCTCAGCTCCACGAAGGGGGAACCCGGACGAGCTCGCCTTTTTCCTGCAGCTCGGCCCCCGCCTGGCCCTCCTCCGAGCCGCTGACGGTGTGCCGGTCCAGTGGCACATCTGTCCCCGCTGACCTAGGTCCACACCCTCACCTGCAGTTTCGACCTCACGCCCTCAAAGCAGGAGCTGCCACTCTGACCTCACCAAGTCAATTTCACGTTTTCTCTCCAACCTTCTTTGCCCCATCATGTCACACACGCTCCTCACTGTTCCCTCGGCCAGTGGAGATGACCGCTTAACGGATGTCCTATTTCCCAGCCCCGCCCCCCCATCTACCCCGACTGGAGCAAATGGGTCTCATTTCCTCCCTCCGCCACCAAAGTGCTATAATTCAAGTAAATCCTTGGTGAGGCCACGCGGAGGTCTGCGATCCCCCAGCTCTTCACGCTGTCAGTGGGAGCGAGTCCAAATCCCTCACGTGTCCTATGTGCCACACGTCACCCGGACTCCCGGGCATCTCTGACGCGTGGCCCGTCTCTCCCGCCGCGGCCCTCGCCTGTAGCTTCCCTCAGTGACACGGGCGTAAGACCCCGGCAGTGGCTCCTTTTACCAGGGACCCGCTCTTCTCTCCCTCTGCATTCCCTGGCCCTAGAACCCAGCCTGGTACGCGAAGGGCCCGACCCGTGTTTTCCGAGAGCTGTGCCGTTTCACTAAAACAGACTCAGTGAAGTTGGCGGGTGCGGGACTACCCTTGGCGAGTGGAAAATAAGTCGGTGGCGGCCAGCGTGACTTGCCCCTGCCCGTTGACTGGACCCCTTGCTATCTAAGGCTCTGGGAAGGACAGGAAGGCTGCTGGCATGAAAAGAAAGAAGCGGGTGATGTGAAAAGGGTGTCTAAGCACACTTTTGTGCTCACTCAAACTTTTTCTCTTTGTCCTTCATCAGAAAGGAACCGAGCTAGAGTTAAAAGGTCAAAACGTAAAGGCAAGCCCCGTCGACTCGACAACATATGAATTATTCACAGGATGCATGAGCCAAGCCGAGATGCCCAGAGATATGGTTTTCACAGCAACGATCAGGAAAAAGGACTACACCTTGTGGTAACTACGGGCACCATTGCTCACGTGACATGACCACTGAACTCAATTAATTTCACACAGGGTTGTTTTAGTCTCCTGAGCCCAGCCACCCACCCAGCGCCTTCCGCAATGCCGGGGCGCACGCACACACACACACACACACACACACACACACACACATATACACACACATCGCATAGCCCTCTACCACTGGCGTAAGGGGGTGACTGTTCCCTGTGACAGGATTCCACCTAGGATGCCATCCGATTGCTGGTCCTGTCTCCTGAGGGTCTGCTTGGCCCTGACAGTTTCTCAGGCTTTCCTTGTTTTGGATCACCATTCTGAGGAGTACCGGTCATTTGTAAGATGTCCCTCAGCTGGGACTAGTCCGATGTTTGGCTCACGACTAGGCTGGGGTCATGCGTTTCAGGAGAAAGGCCACAAAGGCCACGAAGTATTCGCACCACAGCGGACGGAAGGCGTGTGCTGTCGATTCGCTCACCACGATTGATGTTGACCTCGATTTCCTCGCTTAGCTGATGTTCTCAGGTTTCTCCACTGCAAAGCTACTCTTCCTCTTCTGGGCATTGTGCTCCTCGAGAGGGAGCGAATGCAAAACCCAGACGGAAGTGTGTGGGGATAGGGCCCGCCTCCCGGAGGGCCAAGGGCCCACATAAAGTCTTCCGCACAGGACATTCACATTCGCCCACGTGTGTTTACTTATTTCATCATTGACTTACATCAGCGTCAACCTGTCACTATCGACCATTTGTGCCCCCCAAATTCATGTGTTGAAACCTTACCCTCCATTGTGATGGTGGGAGGAGGGGTCTTTGGGAGGGGCTTAGGGTCAGATCAGTTCACAAGGATGGGGCCCTGGGAACGGGATCCGTGCCCTCCGAATCGGGAGCAGCCTGCCTTCCCTCCCCACTGTCTCCTCCTTAAGGACAAAGTAGAAGTGGGTTCTGCCATCTGGCTGAGGGCTCTCAGCAGAACCCCACCTCCACCCCCAGCCGGCGCCCTGACCTCGGACGGCTGGCCTCCAGCAGAGTGGAAATAATGGCTGTTGTCCAGGCCACCCAGTCCACAGGTTCTTCTCTAGCAGCTCAAACTGCCCCAACTCTATTAGGGAGCTTGTCGCTGAAACTGTTAACAGCTTTGGCCACTGGGCCCCCTTCACGTGGCTCCTGCGTCTTTTTGACATGTCCCTCATCATCATGGGGGTTGTTTCCATTTGTTCGTCAGTCCTTAGCACTTCCACGCCTTCTGGCAGTAGCGTATGCACTGTGTGTGTGTGTGTGTGTGTGTGTGTGTGTGCGCGCGCGTGTGTCTCCTTTCGGCCCTGGGCCTCAAATCAGCCCAGGCTCTTCTCATTGGGAAACACGTTAGACTCCGAGACCCGAGAGTCTTGGCGTGGCTGCTCCCAGGCCCTCCCGGCTGACCCACACGAAGGTGCGTGTGCGTGAGCTCACGCGTGGGACGTTCCTACGTGGAACCATCTGTACCTGTGTGAGTCCAAGCAAGAATTCATACCAACGCCCGTCTCCAACCAGCCCTCACCTGGGTTCCTCGGATCGCCTTCCTCTCTTGCCTCCGCTGTCACCACCCATCACCGCCTGTCACCACCTGCCATCTACTGCTCGTCTCTTCATTCGCGGTGGCACCATCAGAACTGCTAACCCTCCCCGGTGACCACACGGCAGGAGGAAAGTGCTGGCGTAGCTCACTCTGCTGGTACCTGTACACACTGGCCTCGCTGCCAGTCACTCGGGCCTCTGTCTCCATGCAGCCCTTCCGGGGAGTGTGATCCATGCATTGTGTGGCACACGGCCAGCTTGGCACGTGTGTGCCGGAGCCCGTGACACCTTAAATGATTGTTTGTTTTAATTTTCATGTACAGTGATTCACTTTTTGTGCTCTCAGGTTCTATAGGGTTTGACAAAAGCATCGGATCTTCCCCACGAGACGTTTCTTCCATAAACCCACGGAAGCATGGGAGTCCTTCTCAGACCCAGGCCTCCAGGAGCTTCTCACCCACTGACTTCCTAGGGCTTAGCAATTGATCACAATTATGACTTAAGTGCCCTACAGTTGACCAGGCTGCTGTCACCCCAGGGGAGGCAGATCACAGCTGGGGTGATCTTAGCTTTGCCCGCCTCCTGATCTTCAAAGTGGGGACTTGGCCAGCACCCTCCGTGCCTTTCCATATTCATTCTGTTCGATTCTTTATTCTTTCTTTTTTTAATGTGTACTTATTTTTGAGAGAAAGAGACAGAGACAGAGACAGAACTCAAGTGGGTGAGGGGCAGAGAGACAGGAGACAGAAGATCCGAAGCTGGCTCCGTGCAGGAGGAAGAGATCTCGACGGGAGGCTCAAACTCATGAACCCGTGAGATCATGACCTGAGCCAAAGTCAGATGCTTAACCGACTGAGCCATCCAGACGCCTGCAATCCTTCATTTTTATACACTCTTTGCATGTCTGAGCTCAACCTGGAATTCTTACCTGTGTTTCTGGAGGAGAATTTTGCGGATATAGAATTTAACGTTAGACAAGGTTTTCCTCCCCCGTTTAGCTCTTGGATATGCCATCCTGCTGCCCTCTGGTCTCTTGTCTCTGAGAAGTTAGCTGTTGATTGTCTCACTGTTCTGCTCAGGACGCGTTTTCCCCACGCTGAGTTCAAGATTTTCTCTCTGCCTTCAGTTTTGAGCAGTTTGCCTGGATGTGTCTGGGTGTGGGCCCTGCTTGCAGCGCGTTGAGATCTTTTTCTCGCTGTGTCCCCTGCAGTGGTGCTCCCTGTGCAGGCCTCTCTCTCTCTCCGTCTCTCTCATTCCCTTCCGGGGCTCCCGCCTTCTGTCCCACACCCCCCTGTGCCTCTGCCCCGCGGATTCCTGAGACCCTTCATTCTCCTCTGTGCTCTTTCTTTCCATTCTTCCACGTTGATCATTTCTATCGCTAGATCATGAATTTCACTGAGATTTCCTTCAGACAGCTTAAATTTATTGGACTCTTCAACTCCACAATATGCATATCATTATTTTTTTTTTAGAATGTGTGCCTTTTTATTGACATTTTCTATTTGATGAGTCAGTGTCATAAATTTGCTTTAATTCCTTAAAAATGTTTTTTTTCCAATTTTTAAAAACATGTTTACAATGTGGTTTAAAGTCTTTTTCTAAGTCCAACATCTGGATCTCCTCAGAGAAACTTTCTATTGACTGTAATGCTTTTCCTGTTACTTTGCTTGTCCCATCATGGTTTTAATTGCATAATTTAGGGAAGAGTGTCATAATTCTGGATCCTTGCCTCACCCTGGGATCCACTTTTATCCTCCCTGGGAATCGTCTCTGTTGCTGTTTTTTCTTTATTTAATTAATATGTTACTTGGGTATGTTCTGTGAAGCCTGTCTCTCCAGCGGTGGGCATCCACTGACATCTCTGCTGAGTTTTTACTCTTTACTTCCTGTTTTTATTCTTAATTTTGGTTCTAATTTAATTTGGGGGTCACATCACGTCAGCAGAGTGAAATGTTCCACCAATCGTTTGTCAAGGTGTTTGTTCAAACACCTTGAATCAATACGACTTAGGGGATTTGCTGACAGGTCTGTGTGTGCCTTGGAAAGCACATTCAAAGCCAGCTGTTTGCAAGGCTTCCTTGGCTTTTACTTGACCCTGGACCTGTCCGGGCCACAGAGTTATGTGGGAGCTTATAAAGCTTATACGCTTATAAAGCCCCCCACCCGCCTCCCATGGCTGTCTCTTTCCCTGTATCTTCCAGCTACATTTCTGGCTGGTCTGCCAGTGTGTTCCTTGTCTCACTCGGGACCCCAAGCTGAGACCACCTGTAACTTTGGTCTCCCCATTCACAGGACACTCAGAAGGCTCCCGCTTCCAGCAACTACTATGCACTTGGGGTTTTCTGTGTTCTATCCCAGATCAAGTCAGTTCCCTCCAGAAGCAACGCTGTTGCGTTCACAGCTTGCATTTGCTCTTGAAAAGCAACTGGTGCATTGAGGGTGGGTTGAGAGCGTCCTTAGACAAAAACGCCAACGTTCCACTGTTTGTCCAAGTTGGATATTCTCCCTTGAATCAACGCTTATTAATTTTTGAACTATCTTTGGTCAATGTCTAGAGTTCTAAAACGATGGATTTTGATAATTTTGTCCAATATGATTATTGACTGGGACAGAAGATTCACTGAGCTCTCAAGTTTATTAAAATTAGTTCTCCTCCCCAACTCATTGTAGTAAGTAGACTCTGGGAAATGGGTTTTCTAGTGTGCCCCAATCATTTTCAAAGACTAAGGGAAACTTACCTGCTGGCTTATTCTACTTGTTTCTGTGCGGCTAAAACAAAACACTTATATCCCGACTGTAAAAGTTGGAAATTTATACATTCGAAAGCTTTCCCAAGTGTCTCTTAAAGTTTCCCTGTCACCTCCCCCACTGCCATTTTTTAAAAAGACCAATTGAAATATAATAGAGGTGCTGAGGAGATTTGCTATAATCTTCTCTTGCCCAGTTTTGCAGTCCAAGTAAAGCTACTTTAAAGTCTTTTTACATTCCTGAATGGAGATGAACTGATTAAGAAAATCCGTGGAGAGAGCCACACTGCGGGCTTATGTGAATGTTGGAAGCTGCACATGTAGAATCTTACAGAGAGGCTCACCCTTCCAGCTTCATTTGGGACCCGCGTCTGTGCCTGGAAGAATGATCGCTATGAAAAGGTCCACCGTAAGCTACAGACAGACCACGGATCAGGGTATATTTGAAAAATTTTGAAAGCTAATCCTCTGTGTTTCTATTCAAGATAATAAATACAGATTTTTAAGTTATTTAGATATACTTTTGAAATAAAATTCTGCAAGAGTTACTTATTATGCTAAAAGGCATACTTTTGTTAATTCAATTGAAACATTTGAAAAAGCATATATTCACTCTATAGAAAGGAAGTCATATTATACAATATGCTTGCAAGAAAAATAATAACTTCCTTATGAATGTTATTTGGAATGTCAAAGCTGCAGACATCATCTTTTTATATATAGCTTCATGGCTGAGTTCATCTGTTTGAAGGAAGAGGGTAACATCGAAATTCCCAGGATAGGCCCAAATACTCAGTTGAAACAAATGTTTATGACATTGTCTTTCTGTGTCTCTATCATCACTTCAAGCTTTTTTTTTTTTTTTTTTAAGTAGAGGTACATTAGAATCCCAACTAAAAATAATTCCATATCTCTTCACAATTACATCCTCCAAAAGAACAGAATGTTCAAATTCATTGTTCAATAATCACTAGATAGTTAATAAATTACAATTTCTTTCTCAAAAATTTTTAAGAGCTATTCCTTTAAAATACGTTTCGCCTGAAAATCTTGCCGACAATTGTTTTATCACACTCAGTTTATGAATGGTGGAAATCCCAAGGACATTTTACTGAAATCACTCATGGGATGTAGTTTAAAAATCTCTTGGGGCGCCTGGGTGGCGCAGTCGGTTAAGCGTCCGACTTCAGCCAGGTCACGATCTCGCGGTCAGTGAGTTCGAGCCCCGCGTCAGGCTCTGGGCTGATGGCTCGGAGCCTGGAGCCTGTTTCCGATTCTGTGTCTCCCTCTCTCTCTGCCCCTCCCCCATTCATGCCCTGTCTCTCTCTGTCCCAAAAATAAATAAACGTTAAAAAAAAAAAAAATTAAAAAAAAAAAATCTCAACACTGATGGTTAACTGATATCCTTTTTTTTGGTTATTTTCTGCCTCTTGAAAAAGAGAGGGACACATTTTATTCTGCTTTTTAAAATCAGGTAAATGTAAACCACATGACAGTCTAAGAGAAAAAGCATATAAATAATCAACTGGGCATTTGCATTCATACTTGGTTCCTCTAAGTTTTGTCCATATTTCTGAGGATTATTTCACTCAGACTCATGTCGATTTCAGTAAACAGAATTCATCTGACAAACTTACCAGAATCGTTCTCCCCACTAGGTAAGGGGAGGCCACGGCATTTAAGGGAGCGTGGGGCGAATAAGGCATGTGTGAGGGCATTAATTCATTTAAAGCCCACTTAATGCCTCTGTTTTAGTTCCATTGGATGTATAGGGCACTGGGCTCAATGTCTGGGACGGAGAAATAAGGGAAATATGAAACCTGCCCACAACTACCTCAAGGTGTGGCAAGCAAAAACAAAAACAAAAACAAAAAAACAAAACAAAGCAAAAAAAAAAAAAAAAACCAAAACCAAAACCAAAACACAAAAACCAAAAATCAAACCAAACCAAAAAAAGCAAAAAAAAAACCAAAAAAACCCAAAGCAGTTTGGTGATGTGTGATGCTGATCTGTAAGTGCCCGGAGAAAGGCAAGCCCAGGATGCCCAGGAAAGGAGTCCCCGTGAGTATCCTGGGGGACCAGTGACCCTGGAGGTGTATAAAGGCTGAAAGGCACAGGTGGTGCAGGCAGTACAAAATATGTGTGCAAATACACAAGATTACTTAGGCCTTCTGGGAAAGTGCAAGTGGCTTCTCTTAGCTGGAGATGGGGGCTGAGGAGAGATGAATCCCAAAAGGCAACTCGACCGTGGACATGGTACGCGCTGTTAACACATTGAAGGTGTCTGGCCATCGCCCTCGAGATAAGGTGGGGTGCTGCTGAAGGGTTCTTCAGCGGGGGAGCAACATGATGGGAACATCAGGGGTGAAACAGTAACACCGTCCAGGGAACCGGGCACGTGATAGGGCCGTATTTGAGTAGGCGTCGCAAAACCGTGTCTGACCAGCCGAAGGAACACCGAGGAGCGTCCAGATGGGAGACGGAACTTGGAGGTGCTTTCGAATGAGACTCCCAGGTGGCTATTCACGTTGGGACGTTGAGAAAGACAGCGTGGTCCAGGAGGATGCTCACGCTTCTTTCCCAGCGACGGGCTAGAAAGTCACAGAGGTGGCGACCACAGTGGCAGGAACGAGGCCCGGAGTGTGATAGCAGAGTGAAGTAAGCTGAGAGCATGCCCGCTCACGGAAATACTGAGTTTGGGGAGGTTCTGACAAGGATTTAGAAACAGAGGGCCAGGACGCACGATGATACTTAAGTCGAGGTTAAAATTATGATTCAACAGAGAATACAGGTCATAGCTAAATACATCTGAACATAGTAAAGTATTTCACTAAGAAGAAGAGAAAAAAAAGTAATATTTGCCATAGGTGTTCTCTAATAATGGTCCCCAATACCTCAACCTCCTGGTATTCATGGCCTTGTATAATACCCTCCTCTCGTGACTTGCTTGTAACCAATACAAGATGGCAAGGTTGAGGGGCTGCCCTGTCCTGATTAAGTAACAAAATACTCTAACAAAATACTGTTCCTGTCTTCTTGCTAGCAGACTAGCCTTCTTGACTTCTAGGCTTCCGCCATGTTGGGAGTCCAAGGTGAAAAAAAACTAAGGGTGGCCCTCAGTGCAACAGCCATCAAGGAACTGAATTCTACCGACAGCCATTCCAACTTGGAAACAGATCCTTCCCCAGTTAAGTGTTCAGATGAGACCTCGGTTTCAGCCAACACCTGACTGCAGCCTTTTGGGAAACTGAGAGACAGGAAGCGACGAGGTCGTGCCCATATTCCTGACCCACAACCTGTAAGATAAATACATGGGTGCCATTTGAGGCTGCCAAATTTTGGAACAATTTGTTCTTCATCATTAGATGACTAATGCAGGGTTTAACGCCACATTAGACAAAGAATAAAGAAAATGTGTAATACAGTTTTCAAGAATGAGCCAAGAAGTAGGAAGAGAATCAAGAGAACACACTCTTTGTGACATGACGGAAGAAGGTAGTTCGAGGAGAAAGTAACAGGTTTGATATTAGAGAAAAGCCAAGTGAGTGGGAACTGAAAATTAACCATGGAGGATCTTTAACTTAATAAGGAGGGTATTTTTACCTGCTTTCAAGTGTCACAGAAGCGATCTTAGTTACAGGAAGAATGAGATTATGGGGAAAGAAGGACTAGAAAGACCAGGGTGAAAACTGAAAGATGGGAAAATGAGTGAGCTGTTCTCGGGGATAATTAGGATTAAGAGGGGAATTACCTGGCAGAGGTCAAGTTGAGAATGAGCCTATTTAGTCAAGATCGTTGCTACAGAGTGCTTAGTGTAAGAGCATTGTTAGCGTGTTTGAAAACACTGATTCAAAAAAACCCCACAATTGTTGGAGCAGACAGACCACTCCAGATTGGAATGGAAGGAAAGTCGTGCAGGGATCTCTGGCAAACGAATCACGGGGGGTCCTGAAGAAATGGCACCCGAGGGGCGCCGGGGTGGCTCAGTCGGTTAAGCGACCGACTTCGGCTCAGGTCACGATCTCACGGTATGTGGGTTCGAGCCCCGTGTCGGGCTCTGTGCTGACCGCTCAGAGCCTGGAGCCTGCTTCGGATTCTGTGTCTCCCTCTCTCTTTGCCCCTTCCCTGCTCATGCTCTGTCTTTGTCTCAAAAATAAATAAACATTAAAAAAAAATTAAAAAAAAAAGAAATATTTTTCCCCTTCCCATCCCCCAATTATGGGGGAATGTTATGGAAGTAGCTCATTTCTTTTCTTTAAAAAAAAAAATTTTGGGGGCGCCTGGGTGGCGCAGTCGGTTAAGCGTCCGACTTCAGCCAGGTCACGATCTCGTGGTCTGTGAGTTCGAGCCCCGCGTCGGGCTTTGGGCTGATGGCCCAGAACCTGGAGCCTGTTTCGGATTCTGGGTCTCCCTCTCTCTCTGACCCTCCCCCGTTCATGCTCTGTCTCTCTCTGTCTCAAAAATAAATAAACGTTAAAAAAAAAATTAAAAAAAAAAAAAGAAGAAATGGCACCCGCTCCCATGGGAGGCACCCTATGCCTCAGTAGTATTTCTGGGCCTTCAGCCTGATTCCTGTAGGCCAAGCCAGTGGGGCCAGGATGGACCCGACCCACTCGATGTGGGCACACTCCTTTATATTGTGCTTTTTTAACCCCTTGGTTGCCCTTGGACATGGTTGTTCAGTATGTTAACATTTATGTACTTATTCTGGGGGGACCTGCCTCCATATCTTTAAGTCGGACTGTCCAAGTATGATTGTTGGGGAAAACAATTGTGTTGCACGAGATGCATGCGATTTAAAAATTGCTACCGTTGCCTATTAGAATTTTTAAAAATGCATGTGTTTGTAATCTATGTGTATGATAAAAACAGCCTTTTAGCTTCCAGTATTTTTCCAGCGATACTTATGAAATAACAACAACAATAAAAACTTGGAGAAAATTATAGTATGCTGGACTGGTTCTGCTTTGTATGCGACACTTCTCAGATAGAGGTATAGATTTATTTGCATCACGAACCCCCTACCTGTCTTAAAATTTGAGATAAATATCACGAGAGGATCGTGGATCTACGTGACCCACAGGGCGTGCAGTTCTCTGACATCAAGTTGATTTTTCTAAACCCACAGCGTGATATTCTAGCACTTAATTTCAGAATGCAGCTTAAATCACAGAAGCCATAATATGTCAAATGATCCCGCACTCGCACGGGGAAAACAGTAAGTAATGAAAAAGCTATGATTGCTTTTCTGTCCCTCCAAATGACAGTTATCACCTCAGTGGCCTGCTCCGGGCGGACCGGTCTAAACCTGACACACTAAAGGGATAACGTCATCTAACAGGGTAGTTACAAAAATCAATACAAAACCCATTTCAGAGATACTCTGTGTAAGAATCCTGGTGTAATGTTCATTTATTGAATAGGCCTGGGGAAAAAAACACAACAACTTTTTCTGATATATATGCCTTACCTCTCAAGCAAAGGAATTCTGTAGGTAAGCAATAATTGTATTTTTCAATCTATTACTTAGACTTGCCATGGCTCAGGCTGAAATCTAATATATGGGTGACGGCTATGACTCAATTATGGGGCCTCCACCGAGTCCTAGGGTATTCAGAGAGTAAAGGAGAAGAACAGGACAGCTCTCTGTGCTTCTCTGGATGAATGAGTGAGTGGGAGTGGGTGCGTTTGAGCCCTTTTCATTAGAAGCTCATCTCGTCGCCTTTTTGACTGCTAAGGGATTAGAATATTTAAATCGTTATATTTAACCAGATCGTGCCATTTCCTTGGGTTCCTTGCCCCGGCTTGCTTCTCCCATGCTAAGTCCACGATGAGAAAGGAATGCGTTTCTTTTTAATGAACAGATGGTCAATGACTCCAAGAGGCACTGGCTTGTGGGGAGTGTCCTCTTAAATGTTGGAGGCTGACAGCCAGCTGGCACCACGGTGTTCTCCCACACGCTCCTCTGAGGCCAACAACCACGACAGAGCCCTGGGACTGGCAAATCTTGGGTTCAGCCAGAGGGGTGGTTATTATTAAAAAATAATCATAATAAAAACGCTAAAGAAGGCACGTAGCGAGGTCGCCCGGCACAGCAATGTGCAAGGAAACATTCCGACAGCTGGTAAAAAGATTTTAGCTCAAATTAGTGCTACTCCTGGGAAATGCTTAATGAAACCCGTTAAATCAACCTACACACCAGAAGTCTAATCATCTTAACCTTCACACTTGATGACCATCACACTGTTTCATTACCTGGACACTCTGATTCTAAATGAAGAGCCGTCATGACATTCTTCAAAGCACAGAATATTAATGCCAGCATTGTATGGGCAGAGCAATTCATTTTCAGATTCTTAATGCTAATTTCATAGGGCTAATATTCACTTGACAATACTGCTTATTAAACCTAGTAATCTCTTGGATTTTAATTATTCTCTACCCTTCCATAATTTTCCGAACAAGTATTTAGGAAATGACCGAGTAAGTCTTATTGGTACAGCTCATGCTTGCCTGTTCAACAAGTTCTAAAATTTGGGAGATATTTTGGCTGCCGTCCAAACACTCACATGCTCACTTGGACCAGGGGTCACACTCAAACGTCTCGTGTTACCCTAATCAATCATAATCAGGGTATGTGTGTGAAGTCTGCACACGAACAATACGCAGCTTCAAATATTTGGGTTTGCACTGAATGCCATAAGGTGAAAGCCTAATCTTAGTCTGGTGTAGAAGCCAATTTTGTATTATTACCTAATTTGAAGTATTAAGAAAATTAGCTTTTAAGCTTCAGAGGGTTTTCCTCATTTGCTGAGGGTTGAGTTCTGATACCATTATTCTTTTAGGGTCTATACTTGAGGGTACAAGTGCACAGATTCTGTCCCTGGATTACTCATGACTTCCACAGGCACTGGGCGTCTTGGGCAAGGCACCTGGTCCTCTGAGCTTCAGGTTTGTGTTGTTGTTGTTGTTGTTGTTGTTCCCTTTTGTAAAGTGGGAGTCGAAACAGCATTGAACTTACAGAGCTGGCATGGGTCTTGAATGAGTCAGCGTATGTAACGGGTTAAGATCGGTATCACTAGTAGTTTCCTGCTTCAAGTATTTCACTTAGGTCTTTAATCCATTTTCGGCTGATTTCTGTATATGGTGTCAGGGAACGTTCCGATCGCATTCTTAGGCATGTGCATGTCCGGATTTCCCAACACCAGTTATGAAACAGACTATCCTTCCCCCATTGTTTGTTCTTGGCACCCTTGGGGGAGATCAGTTGACTCTAAATTAATGGATTTGTTTCTGGGCTCTATTCTGTTCCATTTTTCTGTATGTCTGCTTTTATGTCACTACCATGCAACATTACCTTATGAAATCAGGAAATGTGATGCCTTTAGCTTTGTTCTTTTCACTCAAGACTGCTTAGCTATTCGGGGACTTTTGTGGCTCCATATGAATCTTCGGATTTTTTTTTTTAATTTCTGTAGAAAAATGCTACTGGACTTTTGAGAGGGATTGCAGTTAATCTATAGATTATTTGGGGAGTAGTATGGACATTTAAGCAATATTATATCTTCTATTTCATGAGCACTGGATGTGTTTCCATTTACCTATGTGTCTTTTAAGTTTTCTTAACATTTTATAATTTTTAGCGTACAAGTCTTTGAGTTCTATGGTTAAGTTTCTTTCTAATTATTTTATTCTTTTTTTTTTTTTGCTATCTGAATAAAATTAAGAAAAATGTTAAAGCTTCTGCATAGCCAAGTATATATATATATATGTGTGTGTGTGTGTGTGTGTAATAAGACATTAGTATCCAGAATACATAAGGAACTCAGCAATTCAATAGCAAAAACATCAAAACAAATAACCTGATTAAAAACTGTGCCAAGAACTCTAATAGGCATTTCTCAAAGAAAGATATAAAATGACCAACATGTGGGGCGCCTGAGTGGCTCAGTCGGTTAGGTATCTGACTCTTGATTTCAGCTCAGATACGATCTCATGGTTTGTGGCTTAGAGCCCCGTGTTAGGCACTGCGCTGACGGTGTGGACCCTGCTTGGCACTCCCTCTCTCTCCCCTTTTCCTCTTCTCTACCTCTCTCTCAAAATAAATACATAAACTTAGAAAATGGCCAACAGATGTAGGAGAAGATGCACAACATCACTCATCTTTAGAGAAATACAAACCAAAACCATGATGTGGTATCACCTCACCCCTGTTACATTGGTCATTACCAAAAGGACAAAAGATAACAAGTGTTGGTAAGGATGTGGAGAAGAAGCAACCCTTGTGCACCATTGGGGGGAATGTAACCTAGAGCAGCCATGATGGAAAACAGTGTGGGGATTCCTCAACAATTAAAAAAAAAAAAAAAAAAAAGAAATAGATCCACCACATGATACAACAATGCCACCTCCGGGTCTGTATCTAAAGGAAATGAAATCAGGATCTTAAAGAGATCTCTCCACTTCCATGTTCATTGCAGTATTATGTACAATAGCCAAAATGTGGAAATAGCCTCAGCGTCCAGGCATGGATAAATAAATAATGAAAATGTGGTAAATAATGGAATATGGTTCAGTCTTTAAAAAAAGGAAATTATGCTATTTGCGACAACACAAATAAATCTATAGGGCATTGTGCTGAGTGGATTAATCCAGACACAGAAAGTCAACTACTGCATGACCCCACCAATATGTGGAAGCTAAAATAGTTGAACTCGTGGAACCAGCAAGGAGAAAGGTGTTTGCCCAGGTGGAGAGTGGCAGGAAAGCTGGGGAAATTAGGGAGATGTTAGTCACAGGGTACAAAGTTTCAGTTGTAAGATGAGTAAGTTCTGGGAACCTAACGTATAGTGTGGTGACTACAGTTAATAATAGTGTATTGTCTATTTGAAATCGGCCGAGACAGTAGTTCATGAGTACTCTTACCACATAGACACACACAAAAGGTATCTGTGTGAGATACCATATGTGTTAATCAGCTGGATCGTGGTGATCATTTCATAATGTATATCAAAATATCCCGTTGTGCACCTTCGGTGTACCTATACTCATATACATTATTTTCTTTGGGTTATATGTCAATAAAGCAATCATTAAATAAAATTAAAAACAATCATTATCTCCAACAGCATAGGCATGGATTGCTATCTCCGAGAAGGCATTATCTATTTTTACCTTAAGATTCCAGTTACCTCAACTTCATCCTATGGATCCCTCTCTTGGTATCTGTGAGGGACTGAGGGGCTGGGTCCCTAACATTCAAGGCTCCATCAAGGGGACACGTTTGGCAAGTCTTAGGGTGGGTGACAGGAAAAGCAGGGTGGGCGTCTTGCTCAGGGACCACACTGGCTCTTCCCACAGGCTGCCTCAGCCACCCCTGTAGCTCGTGGCGCAATTACCCATGGCCTCCATTTTCCTTGCTTTGGCCTCCAGGGGACGGGTAATGAAACCTTTACAAACTTGCCACAGAGCAACTGTACCTGCATGCCTAGGCTCTTGCTCTGCTCATACCGTCTTAATGACAATTGAGTCTACACTACGTGAGTGAAGAACTTTTTCCAAGTGCGACGAAGCAAATCAGAGAGAATGGTTGGGTCAAGATCTCTAAAAAGGAGAATGTGACATAACCTTCCTATATTTACAATCTTCTAATTGCTTGTCTATTTTACCTTTAAAGCTACACGAAATAGGTTCTGGGGTCATTTGGTTTTACAATACAGAATTATCTTTGGAAATGAAAGTCTGCAAAAGCCGTCCGGGTTGCCTTTCCAAGCTCACCACATCATACGCGTTGAGTAATCAAACCAAATGAACGTTTTATGACACGTTGCAAACCCTTCTGTATTAGAAGCATGTGGATAACGTATGACAATGCTGTCAATTTATTTGAAAACCCAAATGGCATTGTCTCTGGAGTATAGTCATAACTGTGAAAAAAAAAGACAGGTACTACCTTACTACAATTAATTTACGCGGTTATTGTTACCGCCTTCTAATAGGAAAAAACGGGAAATCTAAATCTCCTGGAAGAAGATAAAGGAAAGCAAATTCCAGCTCACCTGGGTGGTTCAGTGGGTTAAGTGCCCAACTCTTTGTTTCGGTCCAGGTCATGATCTCACACTTCATGGGTTCAAGCCCTGAGTAAGACTCTTTGCTGACAGCTCAGAGCCTCCCTGGGATTCTCTCTCTCCCTCTCTCTGCCCCTCCCTGGCCTGCTCTCTCTCTTTGTCTCTCTCTCTCTCTTCCTCCCACAAAATAAGTAAGTAAACATAAATAAAAAAAAAAAAAGAAAAACGAATCCTTTCTAAGGTAATATATTCACATCAAAGAACTTAAGTAAGGATTCCGCTCAGTTTTCACGTTAGCTGTTAAAGCAGCCAGTTCACCCATTAGTGTCATTGACGATTAGATCAGCTTGTTAGTGGCCCGGCATATCTTGCCACAGGGTTTGGTTCTGTGAGAACACAGTGGACAAAGACAAAGATCATCTTCCAAATAATGGTTTATACTATTACTTACCTAACAATTCAAGTGTGACATGTTTTGGTTTGACACTATTTAAAGAGATAAATACTCACACCATAACTACAGTAAAGGATGCTTATGGGACACGTGCAACAGAGTGTAACGTTTAAAATACATCTGTCCTAGCAGTATTCTTAGGGTGAGGTCCTCAACGGCCGTGTAAGCTCATAACATTCAGGTACTTATTGTCCAGGTTCTTCTGTGGGGCCGAGTCCCTCCTGCCCACTGCCTTCATACCTGGAGCGAATTCTGTTTTTCCTAGGTTAAGCACGATTGTTTTACACACCACGTAGTTACTGGCTTTGAAGCAAGGGAGATTAGGTCTATTTCAAAGGCCCCAGCTCTGTTAGCTAAGATACTCCCCACAGGCACTCAGCCAATTGCCATGTCCGCAGAGCATAAGAGTCACTTGACAATACTTGAGCTTTGGAGAATTCTCAGCAGGATGCTGCCAAGACCCCCGCCTGTATGAGCCCTTAGCTAAGTAGGGCTGCCATTTTAACCACCCTGTCCCACCTCCACCCCTGGAGATTGCACGAAAATAAGGAAAATGCACTCTTAATCCCAACTTGATGCTAACTGAGAGCATTATGGGTAAAAAAAACTTGAACAAGAATGCCTTCTGGCTCAGGGCATACACCCAGTGTGTGCAAAACAGAAGGGTTTGCAACGTGTCATAAAACGTTCATTTGGTTTGATTACTCAACGCGTATGATGTGGTGAGCTTGGAAAGGCAACCCGGACGGCTTTTGCAGACTTTCATTTCCAAAGATAATTCTGTATTGTAAAACCAAATGACCCCAGAACCTATTTCGTGTAGCTTTAAAGGTAAAATAGACGAGCAATTAGAAGATTGTAAATATAAGAAGGTTATGTCACATTCTCCTTTTTAAAATTTTTTTTTCAACGTTTATTTATTTTTGGGACAGAGAGAGACAGAGCATGAACGGGCGAGGGGCAGAGAGAGAGGGAGACACAGAATCGGAAACAGGCTCCAGGCTCTGAGCCATCAGCCCAGAGCCTGACGCGGGGCTCGAACTCACGGACCGCGAGATCGTGACCTGGCTGAAGTCGGACGCTTAACCGACTGCGCCACCCAGGCGCCCCACATTCTCCTTTTTAGAGATCTTGACCCAACCCAAAAGGCTGTTGTCTTAAAGACTTGGCCTGTCTTTCTCTAGCTCAGAATGGTCAACAAAGAGAAAGGCTTTTCTTCCTTAATATGTGCACGACCCCCCTGTTCCAAGGTCTTTATTCTGGAACTTACATGATCAACGGAGAGGCAAAACACTTGCTGAGCATTCCATTTCTTGCTGTGAACAGTGTGTTGTACTTAGAAGTTCAAACCCCAACTGGGATCCTCTCCTTACAGCTCACTCTGGTTTCATTCCACCGTTGGATAACGCGGGCTTTGGCGGAAACGGTGCCTGGTGCCTCCTCCCCTCAGGAAATGGTACCACCGACCACTCGACTGCCCAAGGTGGTAGTTTGGGGATCATCTCTCATTCTACTCTTGACGTCCTCTTCCTCTCCTCCATTATCGCATCCCGTTAGCCCATGGACACAGTATGTGACTGACTAACGTATTTATCCAATGACACAGTTGGTTCCAGGGACTTTCGATAGTGAAACTAGATCAAAAGATTAAAGTTTAAGACCAAGTCCTTTCCCTAAAGGAAGACGAGAACTCGGGCCGTACAGATTTGAAGGAAGAGGTCACGGTCAAGAAAAATCAGGACTGGAAACCGGGTGAATTGTCACACTTGGGGCATAGAAATAGTCATGTCTGTAGGCGGTTTTACATTCCAGAAACCTATTAAGCAGACTGTAGCAATTCCCGCCAGTTACACTCAGGACTTTCGTAAATTCTCATCTCTCATAATCCCTTATAGGTGGTGCTGCGAGGAATTAAGGGAGATTCTCGGAGAAAGGGCGTCCTTCCAGATTCCCTCTTCTCCTTGTCATGAGGAGGCAGAAATCGAGAGTTCCTGGTATGGACAAGCGGCTACAAGGGTCAGGGAGTGCACATTTTGTGCAGAATGGCCAAATGCATGGTTCAGGAGCGGAGCTGAGATAGAGCCTGCAAACACACGCACACGCACACACACACACGCACACACGTACATATGCATGTGCAAAGAGTCAGAGAATGCATGCCCTGTGCAGCGTGGCCGGGGGATTTGGTATTACCAATGTTTTAGGAGCAATCAGTCAGTACTTGTATTTGACAGCTGTCAGTAAAATCTAGCACGTGTTAAGCGGCTGAAGGATAGACTTTTTTACTATTGGCGAAGATAAGATCACTTCTTCCTGCCGCCCTTGAATTTTCAATTATCATGCCCCTTCCTTCTAGTCAACAAGAGAAAGGACCTGGAAAGGGAGACACTTGTGGCACGAGAGCAACTTCACCAAAACACCTTCTGGAGCAGTGTTGTTGATGACTGATTGTTCTTGTAACTTTCTGTAATTTTAACCTTGATCATTTGGGTTTTCACACTTCTGATCCTTGAAAATCGTTCATAAATATTCATAAATTGTTCATATAGATGGGCAGTGGACTTTGGGTCTTACCATCCGAGCATGGGGTCTGATTCCCCCCCGGATGACAGGTGGTTGGCACCGGAGAGGGCTGTGCCCCGTGGAGTCACCAGGGTTGTGTGGGGTGATCAGAACCCACGTGGAGCACAGTGGCACCCTCCACGGTGAGGGCTGTGTGTATCCCAGTCGAACCCGGCCAAGTGCACCCACCACGTTCCTCCTTCACAAAATTAGGGCGCGCTCCAGTAATCACATTGAAAGCATTTTGATTTTCTCTGTTATTTATTTCCCTGAGAGTAAGTCTCAGATTGTCACTTAGTATTATTTCATTGTGACTTATAGTGAGTCAAGGTAACAAAATGAAAGGTCTCTAGAATACTATTTGTTAGAGGTTTTATTTATTTGTGAAGTTTGAATCAATGATTCTATTTGTTACTCTGAAGAGAAAATAAGTAACCTTCTGTGGTCTCTAAAACCAAAGATTACAAGAAGAAGATATGTCATTCTCACAGGTTTATGTTTTTTTGTTTTTTTTCAGAAAAGATTGTTAAGCACGGGGAGTTGATTTCCATTCACAAGGAGACACCCATATTGGAAAATGCACGCATGTATTTTAAAATTTGTTTTTGGGCGCCTGGGTGGGTCAGTCGGTTAGACGTCCGACTTCAGCTCAGGTCATGATCTCGCGGTCTGTGGGCTCGAGCCCCGCATCGGGCTCTGTGCTGACAGCTCGGAGCCTGGAGCCTGCTTCGGATTCTGTGTCTCCGTCTCTCTCTGCCCCTCCTCTGCTCATGCTCTGTCTCTCTCTGTCTCAAAAATGAATAAAAACATTAAAAATTTTTTAAAAAATTGTTTTTGCTTGAGAATTGATATTGTGTGTGTGTGTGTGTGTGTGTGAAGTAAAATAACTTCACAATTATGAATTTATAGAGCAGACTTATTATCCACGTCAGAATCACACAACGATAGACTTTTCAGGACATCATTGGGTTTGGAACCAAGTGATTCGACCTGTATCTCAATCCATGGAACAAGGATCCAAACACTGACATCTGCTAGAGGAGAGACCTATCGTGGAAACGATTCGTTATATTTTCCAAATAGGAAGTCATATATGCAAAAATGTGAATAAAACAGACGATGAAAACATGACTCACTTTGATTCTTGTGGTAATATTCCAAAAAACACACACGTACACACACACCGCACGCACACACACACACACACACACGGAAGAAAGGAGACCAATACAGGGCCAAAAATGTCATTTGTTAGCGTAAGAGTTTGTTAAGACAACGAGATCTCCATATTCTACCCAGATCCCTCTGGGAGTCCTCAGTCCACAGAATGATCCTAATTGAATTTTCCCTGCCTAAATGGAGTTGCCCTGATGTGAACTCGCTTTGAACATGATGACAGGATAGGACGTCTCAGAGCATCCGTTCCCTGAGACCTGGGGCCCTCCTTCTATTACCTCCATTATCTAAACAAATAACCTTGGACAAATCAATTTACATTAATCCGACCTTGTGGTATACAACTCCGTACTCTCCTTCAAAATGTCTCAATCAAGATTCAAATGAATTTGCTTCAATATTTAACTACGAAAGAACTTAATCTCCTTACTTAAAACTCAAGTCCATTGAACATTATCTTCTTTTCAAATTAAAAAAAAAAAAAAAAAAGGAGTTAGAAACCGAAATGGAAAAGAATAGAGATCATATGGAATTATAGCTTCTTTATATTACGGACAATAGAATTCAGAACGTCCTCAAGACTTGAAAAAAATAAACCAAAGGAGTAGGATTAGAGTCTAAATTTGTCAGTAGCTCTTTGGTTGACAGGAAGCTTTCCTGCACTTCTGGATGCTCCAAGCCAAGAGGACTGAGCATTTGCAACGGTTCATGAGGATTTCTGGACGTGAGGTAGATTAGATTGTTCAGAAACAGTCACTCTCTCTCCCCCTTCCGACCGTCACTCTCCGTGTACATTGGGCTTTGCCATGTGCGTTCGTGTCGGTTTAAACCAAAGGACTGATATGGTGGACAGAGGATGCTTCTTTCTCCATGATTTGGTGTCCAGCCAAGGAACTTGCTTGGGTTAATTGGAGGTTATGAAAAGTCATGCAAGAAAATGCCATTGTGATAAGAAGAGTGTCCTTGGATATTTATCACCCTTTCAGCCTGTGGCCAGGATGGACATATTGGACCAGACTTCAGCCAAACGTACAGGGGCATGCCAGGCCCTACTGGCTCATGGAAGATTCAGCGAGTGGAGTCCAGCCTGTGTCAGTGACACCAGAACCCATGATGCACAAACAATCATTATTGTTTAGGCCAACAAGTTTGGGGGAGGGCAGGGTGGTTACAGAGAAACAGCACTTGGAACAGCACTATGTGCCAAGGGTCAGCCCCATTAGCTGGATGGTGCCACGTCTCACCTGTGTATTCTGTCAGGTCCACACCCTCCTTAGGGTGTTCCCATAGTTGTCGTGGATGGCGATTAATATGGGGGAAGGGGGGCGGTCGTGGGGACCGAACGAAGGATTCAGAATGACAAGTCTTGAAAAAACAATGCAACTTCCAGAAAAAAAAAAAAAAAAAAAAAAAAAAAAGGTGGGGGGTGGATATTTGAACGCATTTAGGACACCAAAGTTGGAATTAAGCACTTTTTTGTTAGGTGTTGGCTGAAGTAATGAAGGTCATATTGTCCCCAGGCAGATGAGACTTGCTGTTCTTGCCAGGGAACTCAGGGGACATGCGTTAATTTTCTTCCCGAATTTGAGGCTTGAGGCTTGTGTGTATGTGTGTGTTCCTGCCACTGTCTAGTAACGAAATCATTTTCAACTTACGCTTTGTTCAGTAGTATGTTAAGTACCAGAAAGAAAGAAAGTCACTGAGAATGTGGAACTCTGTTTTCCGAATTTATGTGTAGGAGGTGCATATATTCTATTATCTGCCCCCTCGACGGTTACCTTGCATGTTTTATCATCCACTACGCCACTGAATGTCACCTGCAATTGAACGTAACTCCCAAAGAACACAGTTTACGCTGGTAACTTACCAAGAGTTTGGAAAGTCCTCTGCCATTTTTATCGCGTATCGATTTCCAGGATCCAGATGCTGGAGGAGAGAGACAACGCCCACGTCTGGGTTCTGTAGCAGAAAGGGAAGAAAAGCCTGCTTTCCTAACAACGTTGTCCCATGATTTATAACCACCTCGTGCTCTTATCTTTATAACGAATTTCCAAAACTATTTAAAACAAGAAGCTGGCTACTGCCTGGAATAATACTGAGGCCAAGGTGTGTGACCCAGGAGACGTTGGGTGTGACCCCCCCCTCAGTGCTACCTGCCTGGCGGGGCGGGGGAGAGGGGCGCTGGGCCAGGCAGCTCAGTGTCACCTGAGTGATCACATGTGCTGCGGCCGGGCTCAAGCTGGATCACACAGAGCAGTCACGGAAGGGAGGCACATGAGCCTCCCAGGAGACAGACTTTTCCCGCCAGGCTCAGAGGCCAGGCAGGACCTCGAACAATGCGTACAAGGAGGGACAGGTGCAGAGACTTTCTCCAGTTGGTTGAATGAAATGAGAAAGAGAACAGACTGGCAGAGCTGTGGCCATCAGGCTGGGATTGATCTAGAAGCAGCCAAGGACTCAGAGCCAGGTTGGGAGGCGACCCATAACCTGACATGGGGGCTGCCTCGATCCTGGACAGACAAGCATTTTGGGGGCCGACAAATGGCCAGCGGAAGGCCCAAGGCAGACCCTGTTATCACCCAGACGGTGCGTGCAGGGCCGGCTGGCAAAGTTTTTAACAACAGTGCGGCAAAAAAAAAAAAAAATGAGCCTCTGTTTCCCATTCTATTTTTAGTTGGATATGGTGAACAAATTCTGATAACAGGGCTATCAAACCCACAGCTAATGCAGGGCCCACCACCTCTATTTCAAATGGAAATTTACTGCTATCAGTAGCCAGAGGATTAACTCCTTTGGTGAAATCACACAAGACCAACTCCTTATCTTAGAGGGGAAGAATTTTTCTCAGGCCTTCAAAATAAAGACAAATTCACTTGACTCAAACTCTCCTGCGTA
Organism: Puma concolor; assembly: GCF_028749965.1. Lineage (NCBI taxonomy): Eukaryota > Metazoa > Chordata > Mammalia > Carnivora > Felidae > Puma > Puma concolor. The sequence continues at coordinate 3,229,211 of NC_141667.1, read as the reverse complement.
TTGATACATCCTACGAGAGCACATGTTCCTTTGGAGACCCTCACCACACTTCACGGGAATGTGAGCTTCTCAATAAACCTTCTAAGTAGGAAATTAGATCAGCTCTGAGGCCCGGCCGGCTTTGCACTTGTGTGATCACTCTATCCTCCCAGGATCTCTGTCCCAGCAGAAGAGGGACACAGATACGACAGGGAAGCTCTGTTTTCCCTCTTTGCCAGAGATGGATGGGATCTGAGGAGAGGAGATGCTGAGTTCCTGCCCTTTGCACATGAATCACGGGGGAGGGCAGAATTAGAAGGGAGATTTCTGCCCGCAAGGGCAGCCAAAGAGACTGGCTGCCATTGACAGCATTTCGATTTAAGTTAATTTGTAAAAAACGCTGTGACAGAGGCGAGCTTCATACTGGGTAATGTTTTAACAGCAGGAATGTGAACCAAATCTGCTTTATTCTCCAATGGTATTTGTTACATGCTTGAGTTTATTGTGTTTCAGCCGTGGGTTCCGGATTAATCGCGCTTCTCTGTAATAGAGCAGCAAAAACCAACCCGCCGTCCATCGTTTCTAGAAAGTTTTACCTATCTACGACAGTAAAAAAAAAATGTGGAAAAGAGAAAACATCTATGCTTTGGATCCAAGAGTAATCCTAATCTCCCCCATTTTCTTGTTGGCTTGTTAGATGATGAAAATCTACATGTTATGGGGGGGTCATCTGACATCTACTTCTTAGACTCTTTCTTCAACTTAAAAGGAAAGCTTTGTTTTCCTTTTGTGAGTTTTTTCTCCATTTTATTTCACGGGTAACATTTTCCCACTCACAAATGTTTACGGTTTACGGTATCTCCTTTTTCTTTTTTTTTTCCTTATGGAGCTAGTTCCCACAGTTCCATCCTCACACTTCGGTCTGTCCCCTACAGCCTGGGGGTGCTCTAGGGACCCCATGCCACCAGGGAGCTCCTGCTGCTGCCAGGTGTGGCTGTGGGGAGGGGGATGAGGCTAAAGACTGCAGGCAACAGCACATCACCCCCCTGGGGTAGACACCAGAAGTCTGGAATCAAGGTGTTACAGGGTGGGTTCCTTCCTTGAACTTGAGGCAGAAAATGCCCCATTCCTCTCCCAGCTTCTGACTTGCCCACAACCCTCGGCCTTCCGTGACTTGGGGCTGCATCCCCTCCGATTTCTGGGTCCCTCACACACACAGTTCCTCCTCTGGGTCTGTTGTCTTCAGTCCTTGTGAGAAGGACACAATCTTCAGATGTCACGTCCCCCACCCCCCAATCCATTATGACCTCATCTTAACTTGATTGCCTCTGTGAAGACCGTATTTCCAAATAAGATCCTGTTCACAGGGACCCGAAGCTAGGACTTGAACACGGCCTTTTCTGAGGAGCCCTTCAACCCACGACAAAAGAATGGAGGGAGATTCAGCTGACGGCTCCACAGAATCAAGGGGGTCGAAGACCAAAGAAAACAAGCATCACCTATGACTGAGCGACGTGTTTTTACAGCAGCCCCAAGAGGCACAGCCGGCTCTTAGGCGAGCCGGAGAGAGGCTCAGGGAGGGAAGTCACAATGAGGGTTGCCTCAGAGGAGCTGTAAATACCGTCGTTTGCAAAAGCTAAGTCTGTCCCCACTCATCGGCCCATGAAGTTTGGGGAAGTAACGTAATCCGTAAGGAAATATTGCTCCAGGAAATGCAAGTTAAAGGTGCTGTCCTCTGGCCGTCACTCTTATTGGAGTTTGGTTTTAATAAATTGCCAGGCATTCTTTTCCAATAGGTATTCCAAAACAGAGCAGATTATTCTTTATTTTTGCAATCAATCGTTTTCTTTGGACGCCACCAAAACGTACATTTTGAAACTGATGTTCAGCCTTCGTTATGCAAAGTTTATCTGTAATGTTGACCCTGTAATGGGGTTCCATCGGGTTGGCCCTGGACAGCCCTTCAGAATAATGGAGAACATGGGTTACTGCACTTTCAGCAAACGGTTGACAACCTGTATCTTGTTCTGGAGCAGAAGCTGGGGCATGCACAGAGCCAAGGTGCATTGTGGTCTTTTCCTCACATTTCCGGACTCTCATCATAATCACTGGGTGGCAATCTGACAATGGTGATCTTGGCGATTCATGCCAAAGTCTTACGTTTCCTCTCTGCCCTACTTTTAACTGTGTTGTACTGTTTATTAGTATTATTATTGGTTTAACTGCAAAATTGAAAACACAAATATGTCTCCCACCCACTATAATAATTTTGCACACAAACATTTTGCTGTGTAATTCTTGTATGACCCGCCAGCTACCGGTGCGGTAATCTCTTTCCGCATATCTGCTATTTTGATGGCAATAATAGTTTCATATCATAGCTGTTTTCACAACTTTTTTCTGTGAAGTATTTACTAAAGGTGTATTTCCACTTCCCTTTTCTGCCCATCCAACGGAACAGACTTTTTTCTCTTTCTTTCTTTCTTTCTTTCTTTCTTTCTTTCTTTCTTTCCTTCCTTATTTCTTTCTTCTTTCTTTCTTTTGTATATTTCTCACAGCGTTTGAGTTCTGTTTGTTGGCCAGGAGCTCAACTATCAGAGCTCAACAATCAGAAAATCAAGGTGTGATTTTTAATGACAAATAATGTGAAGCGTGTTCCCGACGTTCCTTCCAGGTTTTTGCTGAATACATAACCTTTACATGAACTCACTTCATTAATCTTATGAGGAAAATGTAGCAACTTCATATGTGGGATTGAGGAAAAAATTATTAGAGTCCATTAGCAAGCTAGGGCGCTCACCTCTCAAAGGACGGAAGAGTGCAGGAAGCCCGGGTCAAAGAGCTGTGTTATTCTGTAAACAAGTTCTGAGAAGTTTGCCCAGTTTCCCTGTACTATGAAATAGGACCCCCTACGAGTAACCCAGCACCCCACCCCACCCCGGTGGCTGTAAGTGGTGTCCAAGAAGAGACAGAAGAAGCTAACTTTGTTGGTAAATAAATGCGTGATCGCTGGTCAAATACAGACATTCATCTTTGGGTTGTAAAGCAGAAAGACACCAGTTTTGAAAAGTTAGGTTAAAACTTACGTTTCGATATCTGCGAACATTTGCTTATTCCCTGGGAGCATGGGGAAAGGTCTCATCATCTCCTGTGTTTGTTAGCACCACACAGTGATGCTTGGGATGGGTTCAAAGTCAAGCGCAACCCTGTTCCCTGGAGGGGACGACACCCTCTACCCTCCAGCATGGGCCCCAGTCGATGCAAATGTCCTCTTTAACTGATGCAAAACCCGATCCGAGATTACCCAGAAAAGGTTTTGTTCTCCTACCTCCGGAGATTGGCAAGCACATTTGGTACTTTTCTGACCACATCGTAGTCATGCCAGTAAAGAGAGCAGCTAAGAATTTAAAACCCAAAGCTTTGAACCTCCACAGAGATGATACAAGAGGTGAGTGGGAAAGAAGGCTGTGTCATATTCCCATTTGAAAGAAGCAGATTCTGCTCATGATCTTATCTGACAAGATCGTGCAGCTGTTAAGTAAATTTTAAGAACGTCTACTTAGGGCTCCTTGTATTAATCAAGGAAAATATGTTCACGTCGGGTAAAAATACGATTGCTGCCAAAATGGACAACAACATCTGGGGAAAGCTTTAGTTCTCTCCTGAAGGCACATGGCTTCAATATTAGCAGGCAGATGAAGCCTGGAAGAATCAAAGGGAGTGAAAGAATTAAATGCAGTCTCACTGGATGCCTTTTCTTGAACATATTTAGACTCAACACAAGATCTGGGTGAGAGAGAAACCACAGCTTGTTTATTTTGCAATCCGCAGTGCCCCCCCCACCCCACCCCACCCCCGCCTGTCCCACCTTGACACTTCGGTGGGACTCATCTGCGAGGGTTTCGCGGATGCGGTTGCAGGTGCCTACGTGTTCGGGAGGCTGTGGGGGAGGGACCCCCAGCCTCCCTCTGTTCTTTTCTTCGACACATATCCCATGCGCTGTGTGGTTGCCCATTCGTCCAGCTGCTAGACATCAGGTGACGAAGGCGGATGTCCAAGCCACCAAGCAAAACACAGGATCCCCTGCCCGCGTGGAGCTCACCTTCTAGAGCACAGGCACGTAGGGCAAGCATAATACATGAGTAAAAGACATGTCATCTCTCAGGGCTGAGTCACGAGAAAACTTCAGCAGAGGTGAGGCTGGGGAGAGCTGACAAGAGAATGCAATAGTACATTGGCCGCAAAGGAGAATCCGAGATGACAAGGTGCCATCGGAGCGAGACTCCAAAGGCCCGGCCTGGGGCGCACCCGTGGGCCAAGTGGTGCCAGGAGGCGGCGTGTCTGCCCTCAGCGTGGCCAGATCCGAGCCCTCCGTCTCCCGCACCCAAGCAAAGCCTGTTGCACCCACAGTCCTTCCCGCGTCCACCGGTGGCGGGATGCCCCGTCTGGCTGCCCATGTCAGAAGTCTGCGAGCGTCATCCTGCTTCCCACACCTAAATGCATCAGAAATCCGTGGCTCAGACTTCAGGCGACATCCGAGCCTGACCACCCGTGGCCTGCTGTCCCCTCCCTGGCCTCGGCCGGCAGCAGCCGCTGAAGGGTCAGCCGCCCCTCCCCTTTGCCTGCCTTGCCCCTCGCACCCCCGTCCCACAGAGTGCCCTGTTAGGGGACGGGGCCCTTGATTCCCTCAGAGGAAGCCAAAGTCCCATCGTGTGACTCGTCAGCTGTATCATCAAGGTGCCAGCAGGACGCGCAGGCCACGCTCAGGTGAGAATACTTGAGGAGGTTTAATCAGGGCCTCTTTGCAAACGGCGTGAGCAGCAGAGAGAAAGTGCAGGAGGCCGGGTGAGGTGCTGGGTGAGGACCAGAAGGGTGGCAGGACCCCCAGGGAGGAGGGCAGGGCAGACAGGCGCTGGAGAGGGAGCCTGGGGGTGCCAGGGCCCTCCAAAGGGGGGCGGGCGGAGGACAGAGGCCCCTCGGGGCTCCAGCTGAGAGACAGAAGCCTGGCAAGAAGCCAGAGGGCAGAGGAGCACTGATGTGACTCTGGAGCACTGAGCAGGGCAGTGAGGGGTGGGCAGCAGATTTGAGTGAGCAAAAAAGGACACATCCTGAAGGTCCTTTCTGATGTCAGCCCTCTACCCTCATTCTACACCAGCTGCACTGGGTCCCTTCATTGGCTGGACACCTGCCTACGGGCCTTTGCACTGGCCATTTCCTGGGCCGTCTTCTTCTTCTTCTTCTTCTTCTTCTTCTTCTTCTTCTTCTTCATTTATTTTGGCAAAGGGAGAGATTTCAGGAGGGGGAGGGGCATAGAGAGAAGGAGAGAGAGAAATCCAAGCAGGCTCCATGCTGTCAGCACAGAGCCTGACACAGGGCTTGAACCCTGAGGTCATGAGCTGAGCTGAAGTCAGATGCTCAACTGACTGAGCCGCCCAGGAGCCCCTCCTGGGTGTTAACATGCTTCCTCCTGGTGTCTTCAGGGCCTCGTGGCTGCCCGGCTGTCAGACTCCCAATGAGGACACCTCAGCCACTGTTTTCAAGGTGCAAATTACCCTCCTCTCTCTTATTCCCAAATGTCCTCAATATGTTCTACCTTTGGTGTTTTCCAAAGTTCTCATCATCCCTTGAAATATCGCCCCAAAATATACTTATGTTGATGGCTTCTCATCGCACCCCCCCATGGCAGGACTTTTCTCCAGGGTTGGGTCCCAGTGCCTGGAGCAGGGCCCATTAGGGGAACAGTGGGCTCTCCATCCAGACCTGTTGAGTGAGTGAGTAAGTAATGGAGACAGCAGCTCAGACTCCTCCTCGGGTGCAGTGAAGGTGCCACAGCATGTTCCCCACCGGCTGAGTGGCACTCAAGTCCTAGATGGAATCGGAAAGCAGAGAGCTCACACTGCACTCTGACTGGAAGGTAACCCTGGGTCCCCTCCAGCTGAATATTTGGAGAACTTCACGAAGAGACAGTCAGCTTCTGTGGAATAAAGATCCCGAGAGCAATGCTCAGTTTTAATCTTAAAATTACGAGGAGGAAAATAATTTAAAGGAGTTTTAACAGGAAAAAAAAAATAATGTAAATACGTTATGTTACACGGCAAAGGGGACTTTGCAGATGGGATTAAGTCAAAGATGCTGAGACGGGAAGATTATCCTGGATAGTCTTTGCCGTTACAATATAGCAACTTATTACTATACTGGTCAAATATGTATTTAATACACAGTATATATTATATAATACAGTGCAATCGCCATGTAATCACAAGCGTCCTTGTAAGAAAGAGGGAGGAGGGGGGCGCCTGGGTGGTTCCGTCGGTGAAGCGTCTGACTTCGGCTCAGGTCACGATCTTGTGGTCCATGAGTTCGAGCCCCGCCTTGGGCTCTGTGCTGACAACTCAGGGCCTGGAGCCTGCTTCCGATTCTGTGTCTCCCTCTCTCTGCCCTTCCCTGGCTCGTGCTCTCTCTCTTTCTTTCTCAAATAAACTTAAAAACAAAGTCGGGGGTGGGGGTGCCCAGGAGGCTCAGTCAGTTAAGCATCTGACTTCAGCTCAGGTCATGATCTCACTGCTCATGAGTTCGAGTGCTGCACCGGGCTCTGTGCTGACAGCTCAGAGCCTGGAGCCTGCTTCGGATTCTGTCTCCCTCTCTCTCTGCCCCTCCCCCGCTCATGCTCTGTCTCTCTCTGGCTCAAAAATAAACATTAAGAAAGAGGGAGGAGGCTCAGAGTCAGAGAAGGAGAGAAGACAGGGGTGATGTGGGGTCAGGGGACAAGGGATGCAGGTGCCTCTAGGAGCCGGAGAAAGTAAGGAGACAGACCCTCCCCCCGAGCAGAGCACAGCCCTGCAGGCACCTGGTCTTACCCCCGGTGAGACCCACTGTGGACCTCCGACCTCCACGACCGTAAGGTGAGGCGCGTGCTGTTCACAGGCGCCAAGCCCGCGGTGACCAGGTGCGGTAGGGAGGAGGTGAGCAGGGGTATCTCAGCTCGAGCAGCACCTGCGATTCCAGCACATTCGCACCTGGCAGTCAGGGCGCTCAGCCATCCAGTCCTGCCCGGATCCGGCCAAATCTAGCCAGTGTTTGGACACACAGAAGACCTGACAGCAATCTTATTTAATCTGTGCCACTTTTACGGAGACTATAGTGGGCAAATTGTTTAAAAATTGAAATACCTTTGTCTGTACTTACGACTCTGGAGGGAAATTAAAATGCTTTCAGAATCCAACAATTTAAGAGTAATCTGATTTCATTTGATTTTACCATGCTCTTTCTGAAGAGAAGGGAGACCATAGGCATAAATCTAAGTATCGTAACCACCCTCAGTTACTTTGTTCAATTAATCTCTGCATCTGTTTGGGGTGTGTGTGTGTGCCTTATATATACAACATCATCCCCAGTGACTTATCATTAGTAATGACTGCTATGAACATATAGCTATACCAACAGTTTTTAATTTTAGACGTAAAGGTTGCTAAAAATGCCTGTGAACTTCTTAAGGACTCAGGCGCACATTTGAAATAACGCTTGAGTTACATTAAATCCCCCCAAATCACTATATGATTATATACATATTTTTTGACCTGCATTTCACTTTCATGCTGGGAAAGAACTACCTGCTGGAGTTAATTTCTTGAGTGAAAATGTCTGTTCAGCATTCGCTTGACTTACAAAATGATTTGGCTACTTGTGTTTTGATTTCCGCTGAGCAGAGGCGATGGCTCAGCCTTCCCGTCTCGTCTAGTGACAGCACCCCAAAACTGGCGTCAGAAGCAGATTCCAGTAGGCTTTCCTGTTACTTACCCTTCCATCAGAAACATCTTCCCACGTGGCCAAATGACTTGTGTCAAAGTAAGTTCACGATTCCGTTTCCCTTGCACGTCACTTATGGTGCCGTTCATTTTCTTCGATGTGGCTCAGAAACATCGGTCAGTTTCCAGACACATGCATACATGTGAACCCACCAGTTTTGAGCTGGGCTCTAAACATGTCGTCACCTGAGGGTTTAGCTTCCTGGGGATGTGTTCGTTCAGAAAATGACCAAGAAGCTACCAAAGACGCCGTTGAATTCAAAGTTAATATAAGTCATGCATTTAAAATGGACAATTTCTGACAGGGGATGAAAATATCCCAGTCAACTAATCTAGATGCTTAAAAAATAAGGTCACCACAAAGTCCATTAGAGTGCAAAGAACATTCTGTAAGAAGAGAAAAGCATACCGAGTCTACAGTCTCCTTCTCTGGGGTTAACAGAGGGCTGTGGTAGAAATCTGGCCAAAGGACACCTGTGCCAATGCACACCGGTGATGACAGTCCTTCCAAATACGTGTCATTCCCACCTTCCATCCCTAAACGTGAACAGGGGTCTCATAGCGCCCCACTCCCCCTCCCTGTCTCTCTCTCTCTCCCTCCCATCTCTCCTTTCACTCACAACTTGATCCCCCCCCAAATCCGCACTGCCCTGAGGACCTCATCCTGGCTCGTAGCTCAAACACCACCGGTGTGCTGGCAACTCCGAAATTCATACCCCTGAACCCCAAACCCTCCTATCGGCACACTTCACATTTACATCCGGATGTCTGATCGGCATCTCAATCTTAACAATTAAGCCACTTACTGTTAAGCTAATCCTCAAGAAGGAGATTCAGGCCTGATCAGTCCCAGAATCAGGGAAGCAAGGCTCTCTGGGCGAGCCGATCGGTGAGTGTGCTCCAGGGACAAAGGAGTGTGAACTCACATGGGCCTGGAGGGTTTCAGTCTTCATCCCATAGTGGCCGTCATCCCCGAAACACCAAGACAGACATAAAAGCAGGTGTGCTTCCGTGAAAATGCGTCGTTAGGCAAAACCGACTGCCCTCTACACCTGCTCTACCAATAAGACCTCTGCTCCCCCCCCCCCCCGGTCCTTCTCGTGAGCAAACTCCGTCCTTCTGTGTGATCATTCCCCCACTCAAGTGTGCATGGCAGGTGCTGGTCACAGGTGTGGGAGAAGAGGTGAGTGCCCCCCAGATGCCAGGCGTGATAAAGCCAAGGACTTCTACCTCAGAAAATATTAGGCAGGCTACTATGTGCACATATGTTAAAATAGCATTTGAGTACGAGGAGAAAGAGTATATAGACTTAAAATTAAGAATTTGTCTACCTTTGTACCGCGTAGGAAAAAAAAATGTAGAGAGAAGAAACGTTGAACTGACATTTGCACTTTAAAATGTCAATCACAGACATCAATATCATAGACTGTAGTCTCCCGTGTGTGCGTTTAATTCTAATGGAAATAACGTGAACTAATTTTGCCAAAAGAGCTCTTTAATTATCTCTATTGGAAAAACTTCAGCAAAAGGCAAAGTTCAAATGCTATACTAATTTACAGTGGTTGAGGAAAGCTTAATGCCTAAAAACAGTGAAATAAATTTAGATTTATTGTGGGTAATAATGGATAATCACAGCCATTCCAATATATTCCATGATGGCATAACATTACATAAGCTACATTATATTTATTATGAACATCTGGCTTACTGTATGCTATTCAGATAACTTTAATTAAACCAGCCTCCAAGCTCCCATATAATGCAAAGGCGGTTGCGGAGAGAACAGCCCTGCGCGTTCGCGAATGACTGAGCCTTAGAGGCTGTCAGCTTCAAGGTTTGAAACTGTTCCCCTCACCCAAGAGGGGCTTGAGGGAATAGGTTGCTGACCACCCTTGACTTCAGACCTGGTACGATCAGGCCAAACACGTACTTGTGAGTTCAGCTACCTAAAAATCGGTGCTCTACGAACATTCCACTCGCGGAGAATGGCACCTTTAGGATTTGGGGTACAGGACGGCTTGCAGCCACTTTGTGTGCCGCGGCCCCTCCTCTCTCCCGCGCGGTGGGCGGGCCCTGGCAGGTGCACCAGCAGGCGAGAGGCGCCTGCGCAGTGCGTGTCCGCCTGCAGGGTGAGCGCAGGGTAGGGGCGTGGGAGGGAGGCCGGGCTGAGGAGGGGCTAAGCCCCGAGGCGCCTACACCCTTGGGGGTGCTGGGGGAGCAGCGAGGAGCAGACCAGAAGCCCCTTGGAACTGACGCTGCAGGGGGTGGGGGGAGGCAGGCAACACGAGAGATAAACGAGGGCCTCTGTGGGTGACAGGGGCTCAGGAGAGCCAGAGAGGGGCGCACGGGGCGGGCAGAGGGGAAATGACACAGGCAGGGTGCAGAGGAGGACCCGGGAAAGAGCATTTCCCTTCCCGAGCAATGTCACAGCAAGACACATAAAGACAGAGAAAGCAGAGATGTGCAGCCTGAAGCATGGCCCCAGCCCAGAGCCTGGCACCTTGGAGTCCCAGAATCCCCTGGGTTCTGTTTACAAAAAACACAGCTTAGAGATCAACGTTTTTCTCTTCAGCTGCATTTTCCTCAATCCACCCCCCCACCCCCAATTAAAAACAAACAAACAAACAAACAAACAAACAAACAAACACACAGATCTGTTGGGTGACATAAGGAATGCAATCCAGCCAACTGACAAAATAATTTGCAAGATTTTCAAAGATTCGGGGCAAAATAAAAGTCTGACTCTATGGACGGGGACCATTGATAACCCAGGAACATGTAGCGCTGTGGTTTATCTCTGGAGAAATGTGAAAGCCTGGCTCACAACTTCGGAGGAGGGTCAGAGGGCTAAGGTTCAAATTCAAGTGGGCAGAATTAGCTGAGTTTTCATCTAAATATGGACGAACAGGAACAATAAACCAGCAGACCCATTTCTTCAGTAATATGATTTGCTATTGTAAGTCAGAAAACAAGATCTGATCTCCTCTATTATTTTTTTCCAGAGAGAAAAATAGAAGAATTTAGGGAAAGAATAAAATCTGTATCCCAACCTGTAGTGACAAGATCCCAAGAGATCTCCTAGCTGCTTAAAATTAAGGCAAAGGACCGACTTTACTCAGATGGAGGATTTTCTCTTCAAAGAAGAGGGAGAAATTAAGATGGGTAAGTATATACATTTTCAAAAGTGGGTGAATCACAGGATCTATCGATTCATATTCTTGACTTGCACCACGTTTCTAAATTTTTTTTTTTTTCAACGTTTATTTATTTTTGGGACAGAGAGAGACAGAGCATGAGCGGGGGAGGGGCAGAGAGAGAGGGAGACACAGAATCGGAAACAGGCTCCAGGCTCTGAGCCATCAGCCCAGAGCCCGACGAGGGGCTCGAACTCCCGGACCGCGAGATCGTGACCTGGCTGAAGTCGGACGCTTAACCCACTGCGCCACCCAGGCGCCCCATCTAGAACAAATTGCTCGGTGGGTCATTTTGGGGGCAGTTAGAAAACCGAGAGAAGTCACGCAAGACTGGTGTGGATTCCCCACGAATAAGTCCTGGCCAACCTGTGCTTCCGTGAGGTCACTACAGCACAGATCAGCGAGCGTTATGGACACAACTGCGCTGAATTCTAAAACACGTGTGACACGGTCTCATGACATCATTTGGAAATGTCTTAGGAACGAGAGTCCTAAATAGAATCGGCTTAGGAGAATCCGTTGCTAGTTACAAAATGATTCTCAAGGAATATTAGTGGATGAAAATTGATGGGGTTAAATGTCTAGCGAATTGTTACAATTTCTGTTTCTGGAACCATTGTATTCCCGGGTTCAGCCATGACTCAAGGGAATGTCTTAAATACACTTTTATTAAATGTGTAGATAATCGAATCCAGAAAGACCAGATAACACAGCAGCTGATTCGAGCAGGAATTATAACTTCCGGATGGGCTGGAACCCGGAGTATCTGTGAATGTGAGGGAACTCTTCGCTCACAAGCTTGGCTGGAGAACATGACTTTGTCAGAATGAGATACTTGTGGGGTGGAAGGAATGGGGACAGGAAATTCTAAGGGCCCCGTCAAGGCACCTGTCCTAGCTTTAGACAGAAAGGCGGTTCCTGGGGACGGGGAGTGAAGGGTGAGGCTGGCTGCAGAGGGGGGCTGGGCCAGTGAGGAAAGAAGTGACTTGAATGCGCCCGGCAGTCCTGGATCCAGAAGGCAGTAGGGAGCCAGGCCGGCAGCGTGCAATCTGCATTTTCCTGCCTTACCCAAGGGAAAGCTCCAAGATTGCTCTTATAGGAAACGAAACCAAACAAAAACCGGTCAGACTCTGTATGCTTTTGTGTGTTAGCCATCAAAGGGGAATGTAAAACAGTCGGGAGGAAGGATGAGGGATACGTAGCCTGGTGGCACAGGCAGGAGCAGGTGGTCTTACATTAGATGAGATGATCCCTGCCCCACATCGTACGGTCGTGAGCTCCGCGGGGGTCCGGCTCTGGCTCCAGTCCTTATCAGAGCAGGTCCGGGGAAGGAAGGTCAAGACGTAACTACGGCACTGAGACTCTTTTTTTCCGTGACTCTCTTCCTTATATTTCCCCACCTACTGTCCTGGCAATCCAGGACAACAGAGGGCTCAGATGCCTTCCCTGCTCTTGGCCAGCAGGTACCATTCTTGCCAAACAGGACATAGGATCATCCTTCTGTCTCAAGCAATGCAGCTGAAACCTCTGGCAGCAAGTGGCTCTTGGAAATCAAGATGACTGCGCTCCGTGTGTCCTTTTGATGAAAATCCACTCTTTCTGTGACTCTCAGGGAGTCATGTTACTCCTTCTAAAAATAGCTCTTAGCCCTCCGGAGGCTTTAACTGCTACCTCCTTCCCAGACCCCCTCAAGGCACAGACCGGTCCTCTCCACTGGCTCTCTGTCTCCGCTCCAGTGGCCACCTGACCCCTCCCACCGAACCACACTGTGCCCTTGAAATGGAAGAACAAGGTAATAAAGACCCGGTGAAATCCCACGCAGTGACCCACTGGACAGAGTCCAGACCTCTGCAGAGCAAAAGGAAAGACTCAGGGGTTCAGTCCGCGTGAAATGCTGAGTGACCTCTGAGCTGGTTTCCACTTGGAGGAAAGGAACATCTCCGAGGCCCAGAATTCCCTCTCGATCCGTGTACCGGAAGGTGACAGCAGCCCAGCTTGCTTGTCTGGCATCAGCTGCTCCTGATGTATCCAAGAATGTTCTAGAACCCACGAAGGTGATTCTCAGAGACATTTATCTCATCACAAAATCCTGTCTGCTACACAGGATAGCTCCGTTCCCTATCAGGAGATTATGAACAACTGTAAGGCCAGTGAAGTCTTCGTGTAAATAAATAAAATTTAAAAATTTTTAATGGTGCCTTAGGTCAGGGATTTCTAATTTTTTCCTTCTGGCAGGCTCTCGCTTCCGCAGGGAATTGGACTGCCCTGCATTTCTATGTGGCATAAATTTTAGTTGAAATTAATGATTCTATTTGCATTCAGGAAGCAAAAGATGCAGTTACTCCTGGTTCAAAGAGTCGGGAAAACCTACACTCATATTAATGGAAAAATTTTTAAAATCAAAATATGATCAAATTTATAATATTAAGTCTATTGTTCGAAGAATAACTTAGATAGTTTTGGAAGGCAATCGGAAAAGTCGCTTTGTTGGTTTTTAAATAGTTTGTGGAAGGCTTTAGTTTGTTTATATTCAATGATTGGTTTACCAAAACCCGAAGCATGACATTACGGTGCTACCGAAGTCTATTTTTCCTTTATGTGCTTTTTAGAAATGTCTCAAAGACTTGTGTTTTATGCATAAATAAAGAACTCTACTGTGGCCCTAGCCTTCGCCCTGCAAACAAAGGAGGAAACCAGACATCCAGCTTTGCCACAGCACTGGATTAGAGTTGACGGAATTAAATTTTCACGGAATCTTCTGGAGCGATCTTCCGTGGGCATAGAGTGACACAGCTGAGGTCACGAGCCCTTAACCCCCTGGGCCTCTGCTCACGGCCTGAGATGGCTTCTGTCTCCATGCTCGGGGCAGGGAGCTCAATGACTCGGGGACGGGGAGCCACCCAGGGCCCCCCGACAGGACACGTTCCCTCCCCGGCTCTGCTCAGGTCTTGACGATGTGGCCAGGCTCTCTGAGGAGCAGTGCAGAAGACAGCACAACGGCTCCCCCGCCGGCACCACCTGCCGCAGAGCGCAGCTCAGACTACCGCCCACAGGTGACATTCGGGCCCCTTCATATCGACTGTACCCATTTTGTCAGATTGGAGCACAGTCGTTGTGTGCATGCCCGGGTCCACACGCCAAGAAAGGTTTCCTTAGACTGTGTCTGTGACAGAGCAACAGGGGCTGGGGGTTTCAGCCTGCGAGAGCCTCCCGCAGTGACGCAGAGAGGGACCCGTGCCGCAGGGCTCCCAGGGTGGCCGTCCTGTGCAGGTCCTCGACACCTGGAAGGGCCCGTCGGTGGAACAGTAGGCCTGTATGTCAGGGCCCTGCTACAGCCCCTGTGACCCAGGCTCCCCGAGGATCTTTCTCGAGGCCTCTGCAGACTGAAAACCCTCCCTCGACCTGTGCCAGCATTTTCCACAGGCCCCGTCTTAACATTCTCTGCCTGGACCCCCTTGGCATGGTTCCTTCTTTCTTCCTGTCCGTGCTTTCTAGTTAATTTTTTCCCCCGCTATCTGCTTATTATCTTTGGACTCCACCTTGCCCACAGTCCTTTCTCCTCCCATCTCCAGACCCCGTTTGTGGATCTCATTGTCAGACGACTCTGCTGTCTAATTCCCAAACGCTCTTGAAGAGCTTCCTCGGAATTCCAAGGAACCATCTGGACAAGGATGATGATGTCTTGAGGCTGACTTTCCAGTGCGTACAGGTGTCTCTTTCCCATTTTTGCACCGTGACCAAACAACTCCTATCCGCCTAAACTATTAGGAGAGTAAAACATTTTCCTGAAACAGCCTTTAATTGTTAACAGTGTGTTCGCGTTAACTTACGAATATGTTCCTGGGATTTTCAGATCTATATACATATAAGAAAGCACAGTCTATGAGGCTCATGTCAGACTGGCTTCCAAAAAAAGTGTGTCAGAACCCATTCTTTTTACCACGGTTGAAAATGAGAGATTGTCCCAGAGATTTTTTTTTTTTTTTTTTACAACGTCCCCTAATTTGTCTGATCCCGGTGCTTTGTTAGGGAGGCGAGAATAGCAGAAGTAGCCACTGTTGTCTTTCTGATTAGACCGCTCAGCTCTCCTGCGGAAATAGTTGCACGACTGTCCTGCCGTGTTCCACGTAAAAGTAAAATCCTATTCTGCATTTTACTGCATTTGGATTACATTGAAGGTTAATTTGGGAACAGTTGACTTTTAGACATCTTAGAGTATTTTATTTGTTTGTTTCTTGTCATTGGGAACTGTAGATTCTCCGTGTGTGGAATCTTCTTTTCTGTAATTCACTTGAGTCCTCCAATCGCGTTTCTAGAGGTCCTCTGCTTCTGCGGTGAAGTTGATTTCTAGGTAGTATATGCTTTTGTTGCTATTGTCAATGGATTTTTTTTTTATTTGCATAATATTAGTCATCTTGCAGTCAGGGATCTTAATCTTATCAGTTGATCCTCTTGAATTTCTTTTTTAAGTTTATTATTTATTTTTGAGAGAGAGAGAGAGAGAGAGAGAGAGAGAGAGAGCACAAGCAGGGGAGGGGCAGAGAGCAAGGGAGACACAGAATCCAAAGCAGGTTCCAGGCTCCGAGCTGTCAGCACAGACCCCAACACAGGGCGCAAACTTGTAAACCATGAGATCAAGACCTGGCCAAAGTCGGACGCTTAACCGACTGAGCCACCCAGGCGCCCCTTGAATTTTTCAAATAGGCACTTAAACTATTCCTAAATAACAATTTATTTTTGTGAGTACCATTCGTAACCTATTTTTTAAAATTTTCTCAGAGTACGAACTGAAGCATTCAAAATTGTATTAAATAATCTTAGGAGTAAGAATGCATTTATCGTTAAGTACTTAATAGCTCTTGGTTCCAGAAAGATATTCCGTAGCATATTTTTAAATGATTATTTTCTTTGTATTTTATGGCGTTGTATTAAGAAATGGACTTTGCTTTTGAAGCAAGAGTAGAACTTAGATTTTGGGGTGTTAAATCTCATGACTTTGTGATCCTGGTAATCGTTCTCATTTCACCTACTTGTGTGTTAACAGGAATCGGTCACTTTTTGAAGTAAACTGTGTTTTCATTTCTGAAGAAGACAATGGTTGTTTTTGAGGCTGTTTACAAAGACTATATTGCAGGGGGCCGGGTGCCTCAGTCGGTTAAGCGTCCAGCTCTCGATTTCGGCTCAGGTCGTGATCTCATGGTTCGTGAGATCTCGCCCTGCCTTGGGCTCCATGCTGACAGCACAGAGCCTGCTTGGGATTCTCTCTCTCTCTCTCTCTCTCTCTCTCTCTCTCTCTCCCCCCTCTCTCTGCCTCTCCCTCATGTGCATTCGTCTCTGTTTCTCTCTCTCTCTCAAAATAAATAAATAAACTTAAAAAAGAGTGTGTTGCTATCTTTGACCTAATAGCATTGTATCTGTTTCTGTGTCTCCATTCTTAACTGTGACTGGTTGCTTTTCTTTCTTTCTTTTTTTTTAATTTTTTTTTTTTATATTTATGTGTTTAGTTTGAGAGAGAGAATGTGCGACAGAGAGAGAGAGCACAAGCGGGATAGGGGCAGAGAGAAGGAGAGACAGAACCCCAAGCAAGTTCCACACCATCAGCGCAGAGCCTGATGTGGGGCTTGAACTCACAAACCGTGAGATCATGACCTGAGCCGGGATCAAGAGTCAGATGCTTAACCAACTCAACGACACAGGTGCCCCTGGCTGCTTTTTTTCTTTTTTTTTTTTTCTGGCCTTGCCTTGTGCTTTCTTTTGAAATTCTAGCCATTTTACATGGTGGTTACAAAATGTAGGTTGTACAGTTTTTAAATGACACCTTTATTTAGGTGTAACTGACAGGCAGTAAGTACGCATATTTAAAACACACAGTTGGAAATGTTTTGACATATGTATACGCCCATGAACTCACCACCAGAATCAAAATTGTGAACGTATCCAGGGCTTCTCACATTTCCTCGTGCCCACCGATTAGTCCTTCCTTCTGTCCGTCTCCATGATCCTACAGAGCAGCCTCTAATCTCCTTTCTTGCGACACGAATCAGGGTTTTAAAGGTGGAATCATACTGCATTTGTCCTTTTTTCTGGCTCTGCTTACTCAGCATAGTTATTTTGAAATCTGTCCCTATTCTAGAGGCATCTGTAATTTATTCATTTCTGTCTTGCTGAGTGGTTTTCCCCTGTGTGGATATACCACAGTGTATCTGTGCACTTTTTGACGGCCATTCAGCTTGCTTCCATGTTTTTGGCTCTCACGAATACAACAGCTAGGAACACTCATGTGGAAGTAGATTTCGCGTGGGCTGTGTGGCCTTTTGCCTTGGATACACAGCTAGGAGTAGAATGGCTGGATATACGAGAGCTGTTGCTCCCGTATTAAGAAACTACCAGGGACGCCTGGGTGGCTCAGTCGGTCGAACATCGACTTCGGCTCAGGTCACGATCTCACGGTTAGTGAGTTCGAGCCCCGCGTCAGGCTCTGTGCTGACAGCTCAGAGCCTGGAGCCTGCCTGGGATTATCTGTCTCCCTCTCTCTCTGCCCCTCTCCCACTCACTCTCTGACTCTCTCTGTCTCAGAAATAAATAAACATTAAAAAAGATTTTAAAAAAAGAAAGAAACTACCCAACTGTTGTCTAAATCAGTGGTACTATTTGGCACGCCTACCGGGCACTCATGTGCGTCCAGGGCCCAGCACGGTCTTGCCAACATTCGTCATGGCCAAGTGGTTTCCATCTTAGCCATCCCGGGGGTGTAGCGGCACCTCATGGTGGTTTCCTTTGTGCTCCCCATGCAACCTAGGTCATGGCGCACAGTCTCCTCACCCTGGCTTAGCATGAAGGCCTCATCACATTGGCCGTGTCTTATTTGGCCCGGCCCTTCCCGGTGGGGAAGGACACGCAGAGCGAGGGTAGGACTGGGGACTGGCCCAGAGTTCTTGCACCGAGACAGAAGGAAGGGGCAGGAGTGTATGTGAACTTAAAGGCTATAATTTGGGACCGTGCGTTCGTCTCTGGTATAGAATAGACAGAGGGCTTAGATAACATAGAATTGTTAATCGGGCTCTTAAAATAGGCGGGAGACCAAGAAACTTTTTTCCAGAAGCTACCTCAAGAGACGTATGTTCCGAAGTTTCTCGCGTCTCAAGATGCATTTCTCTTGCCTTCACTCTTGACGGAATATAAACTTGTAACATTTACTTTCACTCCCTGCGTATGGTCTTTTCCTTCACGTCTTCTTTCCATTTCCTACTTTGGACAAGTCTGGAGACAGAGCATGTTAATACCAGTTTAGTTTATGTTGTGAAATGGATTTTTTTCAAGTGTTTATTCATTTTTGAGAGAGAGAGTGCAAGTGGGGTAGGGGAAGAGAGAGAGGAAGACACAGGATCCAAAGCAGGCTCCAGGCTCTGAGCTGTCAGTACAGAGCCTGACGTGGGGCTCAAACTCATGAACCGCCAGATCATGACCTGAGCCAAAGTCAGTGCTCAACCGACTGAGCCACCCAGGTGCCCCTAAATGGAGGTTTCTAGTACTTTTCAATCTTTGGAATCCAAAGACAGCTCAAGAAAGTCTGTGTTTTTAATAGTTGTTTTAGATGTATTAAACCCACTCCATTGGCAGGTACAGATCTTTGATTTATGATGTGGTTATACCCTTTAGATACTATATATAGAATGAGGGCCCTGTATTCCAAGGTTTAGTAAGGGTCCCTATTCTAAATTTTTAAAAAATGTTTATTTATTTATTTATTTTTGAGGGAGAGAGAGAGAGAGAGAGTGAGCAGGGGAGGGACAGAAAGAGAGGGAGACAGAATCCCAAGCAGGCTCGGTGCTATCAGCACAGGGCCTGATGTGGGGCTTAAACCCACGAACCGTGAGATCATGACCTGAGCCGAAATCGAGAGTTGGACGCTTAACTGACTGAGCCACCCAGGTGCCCCAGTAAGGGTCCTGATTCTAAAGATTAGGTGCATTTTTATTTTTATAAATAATATGGATATAACATGTGATATGAAAACAAATATAAATTGATAATATTTTCTTTATATGCTGACTGTATCATTTTATAAACCCCAACTGGAGATCAACTGACTTAAAAATTAACATTAAGCAATTTTTCTTTTTTCTCAGCAGACTACTGAAAGGTATTAACACGGTTTATAAAGGCAAACAAAGCAATTTATATAAGGTAGAAGGAAACTAAACTAGAAAATGATACATTTAGGAGTTAAAAGGAAAGAAAATATAAAAGTGTATGTCATAAATATCCATACACTTGCAAGGGATTGGGCACAGATGCATTCTGATGTTTTTAATAATCAATAGGATAAGAAAAGCCTAGTCAGTCCCTTCATAGGGCTTGTACAACGTGGGGGGTGGGGGGGAAGGCAGTAAACACAAAGTGCTTAGGAGGCCCAAGCCTCATTCTGATTCTAAGATAACTCAAGATTTATTTTTCTTGTTTGTTTGTTTTTGTTCTTTTTTTTATAAGCAGTCAAATAAATTGTATTTTTTCATTTTTTTCTATTTCTCATATAATGTTTATTTATTTGTTTGTTTATTTTTTTAATATGAAATTTATTGTCAAATTGGTTTCCATACAACAACCAGTGCTGATCCCAAAAGGTGCCCTCCTCAATACCCATCGCCCACCCTCCCCTCCCTCCCACCCCCCATCAACCCTCAGTTTGTTCTCAGTTTTTAAGAGTCTCGCCTAAATGTCCATCAACTGACGGATGGATAAAGAAATTGTGGTTTATATACACAATGGAATACTACATGGCAATGAGAAAGAATGAAATATGACCCTTTGTAGCAACGTGGATGGAACTGGAGAGTGTTATGCTAAGTTAAATAAGCCATACAGAGAAAGACAGAGATCATATGTTTTCACTCTTATGTGGATCCTGAGAAACTTAACAGAAGTCTATGGGGGAGGGGAAGGAAAAAAAAAAAAGAGGCTAGAGAGGGAGAGAGCCAAAGCATAAGTCAAGATTTCTTAAAGGTCATCAGGACAAGAGCCCAGGATGATGTCATGTTCAACCATCTCGACCACATCCTCCAAGTCAACACAGTGATGGCATTTTGAGACCTCTATCTAGTCTGATCTCATGAGAAGAGCCAGGATCTCCCTGTTGAATCAAAGTTCAATAAAGGATATTCTTTCTCAGGGGTTGACATGGTATAATCAAAGGAATCAGCTGTGCCATTCAGGGCCCAACAGGAGAAATACTGCTTTTACCCAGAGCCACGTCTCGGGGCACCTGCGTGCAGGGTCAGGATGCTAGTGAATTATTGCTGACCAGTTTTTTTTTTTTTTTTCTCTACAAGAAGGTTTAGTCCTTTGCCACATTTCACAAATGCTCAGGTGCCTTTACCACCCCCCCCCAACTAGACCCTTTGTTTCTCATTCTTTTCTTTATTGAACGATAGGTATTTCTTACATGGCTGGATTTCGGAGGATTGTACAATTGAAACTTCTTTTATTTTCATGTTTATTTATTTATTTTTAGAAAGAAAGAGAGAATGAGCAGGAGAGAGGCAGAGAGAGAGAGAGAGGGTGAGAGAGAGAGAATCCCAAGTTGTCTCCACGCTGTCACCGCAGAGCCTGATGCGAGGCTAGAACTCATGAACCGTGAGACCATGACCTGAGCTGAAATGAAGAGTCAGAGGCTCAACCAACCGAGTCACCCAGGCGCCCTTACAACTGAAACTTCTTCAGGTTGCTTCCTTCTCTTTCTTTCTTTCTTTCTTTCTTTCTTTCTTTCTTTCTTTCTTTCTTTCTTTCTTCCTTCCTTCTTTCTGCTGAGGGGACCTATATGGCAAGGAACTGAGACCGGCCTCTGGCCAACAGCAAGCTGGGAACTTAGACTTTTGTCCTCAAACAATTCACAAGACAACAAATACGGCCAACAATGATGTAAATCAGCTTAGAAGCAAACCCTTCCCCAGTTGAGTCCAGATGAGCCTTGAGCCCTGGCCAGCACCTTGACTGCAAACGGAAGAGGGTGGCCCAGATGAGGCAATGCCCAGGTCCTTGGCCTGCAGAGCTCCGCGCCATGGACCCGTGTGGTTCTAAGCTGCTAAATTTTGTGATCCTTTGTTCTGCAGCAATAGATAAGTGATGCAATACCATAGTTTGATCTTAGGTTCATTTAAAATCAATTATTTTTTTATAGAGACAACTCATAAAATGTGGTGCTCTCAAAAGACTGGTAGGGGCTTAAGGCAACATTGGACCCAGTTACAGCATATGGTAGTGTTTATTCTGACTCCTCTGAATTTAAAAACTGAATGGTTTAATATCATTTGTCAACATTGGGTGCTTAACCTTTAACTTCATAGATACCACCTTTTCCTAGAGAAAAGTTCTCAAGACTAGTGGATTTTTTTGTAGAATTGCTGCCTTGGGGTCAAACAATAGGCAGCTCCAGTAACTAATGTGGAGCATAACGCCATACTAGGCTGTCGTCCCCCCACAATGAGATTTTCACGTTGCTCGTGTTGTCCTCAGAAATGATGTTTCCAGTCAGTTATCTTCGTTTATATTGACGACATACACTGTAGAAAAAAAATGAAGAAATCATATCTTTATCTCCAGAAGATTTGTCACCAGCTGGCTTTCCTGTTTAATTATCAGCGTGGCAAGGAGGACATCTAGAAAGGATGATAACAGTGTAGTTTCAGAAATGTGTGCTGCAGTAGCTGAGGACAAATCATGAAAACTTTTCTACATAAAAAGGTGTTCATTCTTTTTGAAACAGTTGTCACAAATCTTTCTTAGAGAAGAATTCCAGATACACCTTCTCTAGATGGTGGACTTGATCTCCCTCCCCTTGAGTATGGACCAGGCTCACTGACTTTCTCCCAGACAGGAATCTGGAAAGGGAATAATGGTAACTTGCAGTGGAGAAACCTGGGAATGTGATCTGAACCAGGTGGTCAAGGTGGTCGCACCCAGTAATGCCATGCGGCCACCACGAACCCCCAGATGGGAGGTACCTCAGCTTTATGGTCTTCTTTCCCCAGATCTGCAGCTCTACTCTAATGATAGGAAAACATCAGACAGACCCAAGTGGAGGGACACGTTACAGAGTAATAGCCCAATAGTCTTTAGACTCTCAAGGTCGGGACATCAAGGGAAGACTGAAAAACTACCACACATCAGAGGAGACGCGCTGAATAAGGCAGTGTATGATCCCGAATTGGATTTTGGAACAGGAAATAGAACACTAATTAAAAACAAAAGCCTGGTAAAATACAATTCAATTGTTAATTAATAGTATTGTATAAATGTTATTTGCTTAGTTTTGACAGATCTGACGATGTTATACGATGCGTCAACATTGGGAGAATCTGAGTGAATGGTACACAGAGACTGTTTGTACTATCTGTGTAACTTTTTTCTAAGTTTAAATCTGTTCCATAATCAAAGCTTTACAAAATATTGTGTAACATTTGTTGCTTCTACTCATTGAAATAATGAGCAAAATTCCAACTTTTTTGTTGAAGAAAAAGTATAAAACTCATTCGAAGTGCTTTGTCTGATTCAAACCAATTTTAGTTACATATTTAATATGCTTATGGAGTTTAAAAGGATAACAGACTGGAAGGATTCATGTTTAGTTTACAGATTAACACAAAGAAAAGCAACAATATTGTAATGCCTCTGGACATACCTCCCTAAATAAAAGCATTCTAGCCTTTTAGTTTTATTAAGCTGAGTGAGAAGGCAAAGCAACTTTATTACAGGTTTGATAAAATATTGGGGAGGCTGACAGTTTCATTCTCTCGTGACGTTTCATGGTGATCTTTAGAATATTACAGAATTAAGCACAAACCCAAGAATGTTAAGAACCCCGACTGAGGCTAACCACAGGTTACATAAATGGGACAATCAGTCCATTGAACACAGAATTCATTCACACTTTTTTCTGTACTTTCATCGATGGTTTCAGTCATGTACGGATCGCACTGAAAAGGCCTAATACCTGTGGCATCCATTTAGGAAGGTTTCCAGATGGCATCCTTGACTGATGCGGAAATTGAAGAGGCAGCCTTTATAAACCACGTATTGCAATCCAAACATCGTAGCCATTGTTTTGTCCCGAACCCAAGTCAAGTCTATGTCAGTGCCTGAATGGGCTTTCCTAACTGAAGTCTAGCTGTGTTTCGCTTTTGATTACAGTCTTACAACGGTTTAATTGCCCTTGAATCTCTCTTCAGATTCACCGTCACAATGTCCCCATGTTACAGAGCAGGTCGAAGCCGGAGGCTGCCACTTTGCTTTTCTTAAATAAAAACAATTCAAATGTGTCATTGTTGATTCTAACTTCCACATTGTGAGGAATGGTCAATCCAAGCCATGCCTCTTGTAAACTGCCCATCACCAAGTACTTATAACTATATCAGGTGGTAAATATTGGGAAGAAAATCTGTAATTACATTGGGCTAGGCACATTTTTTATTTTTATTTTTATTTAACTTTATTGAGGCATAACTGACACATAAAATTGTGTGGTATTTGAAAAGTAAGTCATGGTAATTTGATATACGTACACAGTTTGAAAGGATCTGCATCATCTAATTAATTAACGCATTGATCACCTTACGAGTCTATCTTTTTTTTCCCCCTTGGTGAGAATGTTTAAGTTCTACTACTCTCTTAACAAATTTCAATTATACAATATGGTTTTAGAAACGACAGTTACCACGTATTAGCGCCTCAGAACTTAGCCATCTTAGAGCTGAAAGCAGGTAACCTTTTCCCAACTCCTCCTTATTTCTCCTGCTCTCCAACCTCTAGAAACCACTTTTCTGGTCCCTGTTGCGATGAGTTTAACTGTCTTGAAGATTCCACATATATGTGAGATCATACAATATTTTTCTTTTTTTGCTTTATTTATTGAAATTCAAGTTAATTAACACGTAGTGTAATGTTTGTTTCAGGAGTAGAATTTAGCGATTCATCACTTACGTACGACACCCAGTGCTCATCCCCACACGTGCCCTTCTTGATAGCCATCACCCATTTAGCCCATCCCCCCACCCACGGCCCCTGCAGCAACCCTCAGTTTGTTCTCTGCCTTTAAGGGTCTCATACAGTACATTTCTTCATGTGTCTGTCATACCTCATCAGCCTGATGCCCTCAAGGTCCATCTATGTGGTTGCAAATGACAGGATATCCTTCTTTCTTGTGGTTGGGTTATATTCCATTGTGTGTGTAAGCGTGTGTGTGTGTGTGTGTGTGTGTGTGTGTGTGTGTGTGGTTGCCTGTGGATCACATCTGCGTCACCTTTTCATTCTTTGAGAAACACTCAGGTTGTTCCCATTTTTTTTTGGCTATTATAAACAATGCTGCAATGATCACGGCAATGTTGATATCTCTTTCGTATCCTAGTCTCATTTCCTTTGGATATATATACCTGGAAGTGTGATTGCTGGATCATAAGGCATATCTATTTTTAATTTTTTGAGGGACCTTCATACAGTTTTCCATTGTGGCTGCCCCAATTTAACTCCCACCAGTAGCTGGGAACATTTAAATTTCTCAATTAAAATAAAATACAAAATAAAGAAAAGTAGAGAGAACTGGGTGGCTCAGTCAGTTGAGCGTCTGACTCTTGATTTCGGCTCAGGTCGTGATTTCACGGTTGGTGAGATCAAGCCCTGCTTTGGGCTCTGCACTGATAGTGTAGAGCCTACGTGGAATTCTCTCTCCATCCCTGTGTCCCTCTCCACTCATGCTCTCTCTCTCTCTCTCTTTTTCTCTCTCGCTCTCTCTCAAAATAAATAAATAAACTTAATTTTTTAAATAAAATAAATAAAAAAAATTATAGTACTCAGCAATTTTGAGTTTGAAATTTTAATTGAGGTATAACTAAAAAATTATAGCATCCAGTAGGTAGTATAATTGTATGGATTAAACTTTTCTTTTGTGTGTGTTAATTCCTCATTAAGTGATTGGACTTCGAAATGTATTTTATGGGTTTTACCAGAGATTATGGGATTTAGGATCGTTGTGCAGAATAACAATAACTTTAAATGACCTATTTAACTCCCAGATAAAGGCCTTATTCTCTAGAATAGATGGCTTCAAAGCCCTTAGGCACAAAATTAAATAGACCAAGGAAATAATAGATTCAAACATATACATCGACATAACCGATGGATCTGACAGTCTTTCACATCCATTTTTCTATATTTCTTTCAAAAGTCTTAGAGGTAAACGGCATATTTTCCTGATTGTTGAGTAAGACCTTAGAAACTAAGATTGTGCCCTATATTCTTAGGTAAATTGTAATGGCGCTTTTCATTAAAACAGTATATGCCTGTCACTTCTAGCCCACTGTCTCCCCACTAAGGGAGACTCTGCATTGACTGAGTTAGGGCCACTGCGTGATGACTATATTCATTGCAGGTGCCTAGACTTAACAACATCACACTTAAGACTATATTGTCAGGAACGGCAAAGACCTTAGTAGACACATATCTAGTTTTTTTAAACATTATTCGTGTTGATGTTTATTTATTTTAGAGAGAGAGAGGGGTGGGGGGAAAGGGCAGAGAGAGACACACACAGAATCCAGAGCAAGTTCCAGGCTCTGAGCAGTCAGCACAGAGTCCAACGCAGGGCTCGAACCCACGAACTATGTGATCATGACCTGAGCGAAAATCGGACGCTCAACCGACAAATTTTATTTGTTTTATAAAATTATGGTAACTCGGGAGAGAGACACACACAGAATCCAGAGCAAGTTCCAGGCTCTGAGCAGTCAGCACAGAGTCCAACGCAGGGCTCGAACCCACGAACTATGTGATCATGACCTGAGCGAAAATCGGACGCTCAAACCGACAAATTTTATTTGTTTTATAAAATTATGGTAACTCGGGAGAGAGACACACACAGAATCCAGAGCAAGTTCCAGGCTCTGAGCAGTCAGCACAGAGTCCAACGCAGGGCTCGAACCCACGAACTATGTGATCATGACCTGAGCGAAAATCGGACGCTCAAACCGACAAATTTTATTTGTTTTATAAAATTATGGTAACTCGGGACTATGGAAATACACCCCTTGTACAAAACTTTTAATAGAGTGTGTATTCCTTATGTACCCTCTATTTGTTCTATTGTATGAAACCCCAGATTGTCTTAGACCTATAGTGATGTGTTTAATTGACTCCTCCCGGTGAGAAGCATTTCCAGTTAAGGCATGCTGCACCGTTGGTCTTTCCTGCTGAGACAGCGCATAAAAGAAAGCAAATCTAAGTCTGTATTAGACTCAAGGAAGTAGTCTTATGACACCTTACAAGTAGATTGATTAGAATTGTTTGTGCTGCTTCTGGGTGGGTTTCCTTTTTATGCTGGTGCAAAGTTAGAAAAGCTCTTTGAAGCAACATCCCTATTAATTTGCCTGTCACAACGGCCTTATCAGGTTTCGGTGGAAGTACACAGATTATTGGAGCGAATACTCTAAGAACACCCAGATGGGCCCCTCCTGCCCCACTCTGGGTGGCTAATAATCAAAGCGAGAAGCTGGGTAGAGTGGGAGGCACCCACGATTTGTCCAGAAAGTACCAGAGATAATCTCTCCAAACATTCTGAAGAGCCAAGCGCAACCTGCAGCACCTGCTTACCCAACGTGGTCCTGGATGGGATCCTGGAGTAACAAAAGGACATTAGTGGGAGACTTAGTGACATCTGAACACATTCTGAAGTTTAATTTAGAGGAACGTATTGCTGTTGGCTCCTCAGTTGTGACAAGTGTACCACGAAGAAGTAGAATGTCAACAATGGGGGATACAGAGTGCTCTCTATACCACCCCTACAGCTTTCCCATAAATCTAAAATTATTCCAAAGTCAAGAGTCTACTCAAGAAAAAAAAATAACAGGAAGTCACGGTTGTATAGAAAATCCCACACCGAACATGTCACATACAGAGTTGGTGGGTTGAGCAACTCTTTGTCTAGAATCTTCTCCTGGACACCAAATAAATAGAAACCGAATTATGGCTATAAATTATGCCAAAACATTTACTGAGACGTCTAGCCTATCAACACCAAGAGAACAAAACTCAATGTAGTCTCCCCCCGCAAAACAAGGTCTATGCAACCCTTGAGAATCAAGAAATGGTGATATCCATAAACTCAAAAATGTAAATAACCATTGACTAAATATTCAAGTTCAGCCTTGACAAGACCACTTGCGGGTTTAGCTTTTTTGGTCTATGCCTTTGATTGCACTCGAGAAGTAACTAACCGGCTTAGAAACCCCAACAATGGAATCTTGTTAAGAAGGGTCGGTGGCCATGCAGAGATAATGCTTTGTCCTGAAGAAGTTTCCCTGCTGCTCCCCAAGCTTTACTTATTCCATGACCAAGAATCATTTTACTAGTAAGAAATGCCAGCAGAATAATGGGTCCCTTCATTAGACAGGTGTTGATCACACACCATTATGTACCAGGCACTATGACCATTGGGAATGCGACGAAGCCTCCCATCCTTACGGTGTAACTGGTCAGGTGTGCAAGGGCGACACAGGACAGGACAGATCTCAGGACAGCAGGAGGCTGGAGATGTGGCATTAGGACGCATTCAGGGGTGAGTTACCTCGGTGCCAAGAAAACACACCAGTGCCCACGTCGTGGGAAACAATAAATCATTCTGATTTGAAATAAAACAATTCTGGCCGTAGACATGGCCTAATTCTCAATTTTTCTCCATATTAGAGAAGGCTGTAGTTGTCTCTTCAGCATATGGTCAAAAACAAAAACGAAAAACAAGGCAAGCAACCCTTCATGAAGCGTGTCGAGTCCTTTGAATGAATGAAATTATAAAACTTGAAACCAGCATTACTCTTGGGCCATAGTATTTATGATAGGCATTTTGCACTAAGGACTGTATTTAAAAGATGAAGATTTTGAATATAATAAGAACTGAAACTGACTATTTCTGCACTTCATACGTGAAACATTATTATGCTGTTTGACTACCCAAAGCCTGGGGTGATCATAATATCCTTTAAATGTTTGATGTGGGGCTTTAAGAGCTTCTGGTATAAGGCATCGATCCAACCAAGAAATTTTCATAATGAAGTTTCTCCCCAGCCTGGGACTTCTGACGCTGGCCGGTCAGATTATGGGCAAAAATGTCGCCTGCCTCAGCCACGGCTCTTCTGCTTCTTTTCTTTTCGTTCTGCCAGTATTTTTTTTGCTGAACCTAAACCGATAATAATGATCTACTTACACGGCCTGTTCTGTATATCTGTCATATTAAAGTCCCGGCTGTTTGTTTATCGTCCTGTGATCTATAGCTTTCTATTAATTTAATTATACTAAAAGATCTTAAAAGCCTTAGGCTAAGTAACATGTCAATTAGAAATGAGTTTAACTTGAAATAAATATACATTTAATACTTGTAATTTATTGCTTTAAATACAAACAAAGCCCTCACTATGACACAGTCTATTATTAATTGCCCCAATGCCTGAAGTCCAATTAAGTCAATCCATTTATATTTTCTTCAGAGAAAGTCAATGTTCATTTCTCAGAGGAAGCGCTGGATGCCTACATTTTCCTTTCTCATAAACCAAGAATGCCACAGAGCGCTTTTGTGCGTAATGAACTAAGTCTCCTGTGAAGTAAAGAGAGGAAGGGAAAGAGGGAGATAGAGCTAGAAAGGAAGGCTCGTATCTCTAAAAAAAAAAAAAAAAAAAAAAAGAAGGTAACACCCAGACCCAATGTAGGGCTCGTAGAAGTGTTTTCAAATAAAATATGATTGGACCCTATTACGGACTAATTAACTGCTGTTTTATGAATGTTCTTAACCCGCAGTAAATGTGACTCAGGTATACATCTCAACCTACAATACTAGTATGTTCTCAGTAATTACACGTGGCCTAGAAACAGTTCCACTGCTGGCTTCACCTCAGCATGTGTATGAAAAGTCACACATAAAAACGTCAGTCTCTGTGTTGAGAAAAGATAGTTAATGCCTGGGGTCACATTTTACGGCAAACGTTATAAATCCCGGAGAAATAACATTTATAGTGGAAACCTTGACACAGTATTTTATGCTCATGCTATCCACAAAAGAGAGAATTTAAGAGTTTATAAATTTGCATGGGTGAAACTGGCAGCAAATATATTCAAAATCGCTTTCGGTGTCTTGGGTTATTTCAAGCCCTCACCCCCACTCACCTCCGCTCCCCCCCAAAAAAGGCAGAGAATTCTTCATCTCTTATTTGTGATGTTCAAGTGAAAATGGCCATCTAAGCATGATTTCACCCACATACTTCTCGTGAACATTATTCTACTTTTCTGTCAAATACTACAAATGTTAGTTATGCTCTGCAATGTGATGGATGACAGGTTTCTCTATAATCCCAGTTAGAGCTCAACAGAAGGTCTCTTCTGTGTGACCTGAGGTGTATTCTCAGTTTGTACCCGGGAGAAGAGGGTTGTCCTCTTGCCACGGAACCCCGTGGTGTTTAGGAAAGCGGGCTCTGGGGTGCCCTCCTCCTTAATCGAGGACCCTACCTTTAACCTGGAAATTATGGTAGCAATCCCTCCCATCGTGCAGCCTGAGACACAGACGACACGAAGCCACATTCGATGCCACACAGGAGATGAGAACTCAAGAAAAAGTACTCACATCTTACTGGTGTTCGGAGACCCCAAAGGTGATATATTCAAACATTGCTTACCAGGTTACGGACAGCCTGCCGTGTGCTGCTTTGGCAGGTGCTAATCTAAGGTTCCTGCTCGATTTACTTCCCCGTATCTAATTCAAGAAAGAGGAAAGAGCCCATCAGTGTGCCAAGACATCCTCCCCAGGTTAATATTCCACCTGCCGAAACATTAATTTAATGTCTCCACCCAAAACCTTGATGATAGGGGCACCTGAGTGGCTCAGTTGGTTAAGCATTTGACTCTTGACTTGAGCTCACAGTCTGTGGGATAGAGCCCCGTGTTGGGTTCCATGCTGACAGTGCGGGGCCTGCTTGGGATTCTCTCTCTCTCTCTCTCTCTCTCTCTCTGCCACCAATCTGCTTGCATGCACATAAACATGCTCTATCAAAATAAATATATAAAAACTTAAAAAAAATAAAACCTTGATGATAAACTCTTTTTAAAAACTATCTTCAAATTGGGAAAATATCTCAGTATGGACAAAACCTTAATGATTTAAACTGAGGTCCAATAAAAAAAGATAGAAGCAACATTTTGTTTCCTAGGATATCAGAACCTGAACAGAATCTCAGGCGTTCAAATTTTGCCAGTGAGAGAAGACTCGGTTCTTTCTGTTGAAAATGATGCCTGGGCCACCTCCACTATGATGTCTGGATTTAAGGACTTACAGACATCTGCATTAACCCATCTCACATATCCGTTTAATACATATACTTAAAAATAGCCAGGTCCACAATGTTTTATTTTACACGCTTATTAGAAGATATGCGTGTTGGTGGCAATATTTCGTGCACCTGCAATATCTAAATTTTAAATCTCAATGGAAAGATCTTCCTCGCATTGATCATTGTGTTGGATGTTAGTTTTTGTGTTTCACGGGCATGGAGGCAGCCACACTTCTTTCCTCCGGAGGAGAAAGAGGCTGTCCTTATGGATGCGGACTGTGGAATAAACAGGACAGGCTCTCAGGGAGGTCCGGGCAAAATACCCTCCTTTCAGGAATTCTGCAGGAAAGCCTATCTTTGTGTCTGATACAGAAAATTAGTTGTTTAACATAATAGATCTACAAAAAGCAAACCGATTGCTTTGGAATGTGTGCTAATGTAGGCATATCGTTGTTGAGGAAGTTACCACCGAAAGAAAGAAAACCCTAAAACGGGGTTTTCATATTGCTATGACTCAGAGACACGGGAAGGAAAATCTCAGTTGTTCATCTACTAATGATATACTTACTGAGAGTCTGTGTTCTCCGAGTGTAGGAATACGGCCATGCTTATAAAAATTCGATGATATAAAATTTACACACAAATAAAAGTACACGCAATGTGTACAAAATTTAATAAAATTAATAAATTTCAAAATGGTACATTTAAATGTCTAATGGATTTTAAAGTGCTTCAATTCGGTTATTATTTTAATGAGGCTAGAAGTTTATAATTCAATAAACTCTTTTACTATTAGAACAACATCTCGAACAGAAACAAACATTGCAAGTGGAATAGAGTGGTTATAATAAGCCATATACTTGCACATCTATATAGATCCACACTGAAAATTATATGCCCCCTTATAATATACCTGAGAACCAGCCGCAAGAGCCAGCATTGTGATGGCTTCATGTGTAACCCTCCCAAAGAGCACTGGGAACGTATGTAGTCCTCCCCAGGTACCCAACCGGGGAGAGAGATGATTAATTCAAAGCATGCTGGCCTCAGGATGGAGTCGAGATTTGAATCTGATCTCTCTGACCACAAAGCCATGAGTGTTAGCTACTGGGCATGCCTGTCTCTTCGTCTAAATGGACGTGGTCTTCTAGCATCATGGGTACTGGCCCAAGAACCTGGGCACACACACACACACACACACACACACACACACGGCCATTCACACTTGCAGTGCTTTCTTTCTTTTCTCTTTTTCTTTTTTTGCTTCTAATGTTCAAATTCCACTCTTATGTTAAAACGCTATAAATATTTATTCGACCAGTAAAATGCAACCTTATCTAAATTGTGATTTTCGAAATGTGCATTGTGAAAATCGCAGGTGTGGTGACATTTGGACATAAAAACACACTCTAGTAAAATGACCTGCAGTGATTTATGAAACCAGGATATGTGCCCATGGATAGTCTGTCTATTTGTGTATAAATTTGTTTATAAATTTCCCCCCACAAAGGTCCACATAACTGTATCTGCACCTGTGGACGCGCGTAATCTTTTTCTCTCCGTGGATTAGGTGCGGTTCGGAGTGTGTGAGGTGAATGCAAACCCGCGCTGGTCTATAGCAGAGCCGGGGAAGTAAGCAGAGAGACAGGGAAGTCAGGGAGCCTGGCTGTGAGGTAAAATCTTCACAAAGGGAAGCCCACCACTACAAATAATTGAATTAAGCAAGAGCGATGCCGGCAGGGACATGGCCTGGGGATTAATGGTCATCTGGGGGAAGTTGATTGTCCAGGGCGATCATCAATCCCCCAGAAAATGCCCTATACCAAGGTCATTGTAGCTGTAAGAACCCTTTTTTATTTGCCATGGAGGCTTAAAAAATCCTTCATTTTACTTGATTTCTTACATCATCATTGCTCCTTCAGGTGGCTGTGTGAGGGACGATGTTGAATGGTGCGATTTCTGAATCATTGATCGCCAAGGCAACCACCAACCAAACACGTCTTTCCCAGGTGGAATGGTTTATCCAGGCTCAGTAATATTTCAGAGTGTTTTGAACCATGACAATTTAGTAAAGGCGTAAATAAAATCTGTGCTTTGTCTTGGACCAAAACACTCTTGGAAAAAAGACCTTATAAATCACAGACTCTTTGTTCTCATCAGCATTCATAATGGAATAAAGATACAAATCACAATGGTTAGGAAGACTGTGGAGGAAATTGATCTGGAATGTATGAATTCAACTCTCATTTGCAATAACACCGAAATTTATAGCACAGATAACATGATGAGAAGTGGTCAATTAGGGGCATAATTAAATCTGTCTATATTACCCCTCAAAAATAATTATGAATAAAAGTAGGGAATGACTTTTTAAAATCAGAACTCTGCATAATTGAATTTTCCCGAGTTATTATTTACCACGACAAATGTATTATCTGTCGGCAACACATGTGTTCTTTATGCACTTGCAGACAAACAACAGAATAAAAAGTACATTATGAAAACGTGAGAAAAAATAAATTGCTGTTGGTAAAATTAGGTCAAAGTTTAACTTTTAACAACTGGGATTATTTTCTTAATTTGGAATTTTCATTTGAATGATTGTATCCTAAAATTTTATACGCTGGGCGCATTTTATATGCCTTCTCCAATTTTCTTGGCCTCAAAATCCCTTCCGCCCTCCATGCTCGCCCAACTACGCCCATCAGTATGGAGCCGATTACCCTGAAAACGCGCTGAGCCTCCAGCTCGCCTTCTGAGTGACTGCCAAAGACACCAGATGAGGCAGCCCAGGAGTGGGGAAGAGTTAGCTCCCAATGGAGCAAACATTAAACAAAGGGAATTCTGAGGAAGAGACAGCCGACTAGATCAAGCCCCCTCCATTCCTCCCTCCCAGGATCTGGTCAACTAACAGGTTGTTTTTTGCATAAGGCATTGACCCATACGTGGCATCTCCTGGTGTCCTCGTCACCTCACTCCTTTCCTCACTGACTTCTGACTCTAGTCACACACCCTTTGGACTACAATTCTTAATCAAGCGTTGGTGCCCATGTCTGTTTCCTAGAGACCCCAGGATGAGACAGCTTGTATTCAATTATGCAAACTTCAAGCAAAATGGTGCCCATGCCTAGCTTTGGTGTACGGGCAATTGTGTTCCCCATTGGTTGATATTTAATTTGTTCACAGATTACTAACTTTCCTTATTCATACTTTGTTTATATCCAGAGTATGTTTATTTGTATCTGAAAAGTGTGTTTATTCGGCTGTTCAAATTATAATTTGCACAGTACCTGTTCAATTTATTGCTCTGTATTTTTTATCTCTATTTGTTTTCAGTACCTTAGGTGATATGGGGCTGAATTCTTTCTGTCCATATTGATTTCTGTTCCTGTCTTCTCCGAGTTCTATAGCTTTCTGGATAAAATTGAGTCATACAGACACTGCTAGTTGATTCTCCAATACCAACTTTCCCCTTCTCGTATAACTTAATAGAATCAGGTTTAATTAAGAATGGCGCTGTGTCTTGTCGTCATTCTCTCCATCCTGGATTGGATGGAGACCCAATGCAGTTGCAGGGACCAATGATTTACCAGCAGAAGTTGCTGGGGCTTGGGCTGATGATCCTCCACTTGCCCCACTGACCTTGACCTCCACCCTCCAATTCCTCCACCATGTTCTGGGCCCCAGGAGCTGCTCTTAGGGGAAGTTCACCACCCACGAGTTTTTGGTTTTGGTCAATGGGGAGCTCAAGACGATGCTCAAGACAGAGAAAGAGACAGAGAGACAAAGGCAGAGAGGGAGAAATAGAATGGAGCCTAGTGAGATGGGATCTTTATTTCCCTGGCTGCACCCTTGGGCTGAAATTCATGTGCAATAAACAACCCTTGCATTTACTCCTCTCTGTCTCCAAGACTCCGTAATTCCCAGTTTGCCATTTCAGTCTCAGAGAAGATTTAGATTAAAGACTGGCAGGCATGCCCACCCCGTAGGGTCATGGATGAGTCACTCTAAAGACCTATCTAACTCTAACAATATCTCTTCATATGTGAAAATCATTATTTCTTCTTATTTTATTGCCCCTTTTTAAAGATGTCATTAGAAAATTAAGTCAATTCATTTGTTCATCACTTCAATGTTTTATCTTCTAAAATTTTTTTTAAAACATTTTTTTTTCCAACGTTTATTTATTTTTGGGACAGAGAGAGACAGAGCATGAACGGGGGAGGGGCAGAGAGAGAGGGAGACACAGAATCGGAAACAGGCTCCAGGCTCTGAGCCATCAGCCCAGAGCCCGACGCGGGGCTCGAACTCCCGGACCGCGAGATCGTGACCTGGCTGAAGTCGGACGCTTAACCGACTGTGCCACCCAGGCGCCCCTCTTCTAAAATTTTTTTAATGTGTATTTTTGAGAGAGAGAGGGGGAGAGAGAGAGCGCGCGCAAGCAGGGGAGGGGCAGAGAGAGAGGGAGACACGGAATCCGAAGCGGGCTCCAGGCTCCGGGCCGTCAGCACAGAGCCCGACGTGGGGCTCGAACTCATGAACCGCGAGATCATGACCTGAGCTGAACTCGGATGCTTAACCGACCGAGCTACCCAGGTGCCCCTCAACGTTTTATCTTCTAAACCACGGTTACTCGGCATGTTTTCAGAAAGCACACCCTTTCTCAAACTTTCCCTGGGAACTAAAGACCATCTGTTTCCTGGTGGAGTAATGCCCAGTGTGTGCCTCTCACTTTCCTTGTGGCCTCAGTGCTCAAGCTTCAGAAGAAGCTTATCTGACCATATATAATTTAGGTTATTCCTCTAAAGTTAATTCAAGGTGTAACACTACTATTGGTTTGTTTGTTTGTTTGTTTGTTTGTTTACTGTAGCTTTCTTTTTCAGGGCCCTGCCTGTTTCCACGAAGACTGTGAGTGTCCTGGTCTATTGGGGTCACTTCAGGCATATTCAAAGGGAAATTTTAGGATACTCTGCTGTTCCCATCTACACAATGGGAGTGATTTTCTTCTGCTACTTTGAGACGGAAATTGGAGCGGGATGGTAGCATCGCATTTAGGAATCTGCACGTAGTTTCTCGGAGTGTATTCAAATCATAAAATCTGTAATATGAGAGCAAGTTTGTGGAACATGAATAATACCACAAAATGAGGAACCAGTGAACATTCCTCCCCTCCCCCCAAGTTCACTAGTTTGTTGCCCTAGTAGTCCAGATTTTATCTACTGAGGTCTGATTTCACATTGAAAGCTGATGATCAAAATTGGATATGCCCAAATTTCCAAATATTCCATATCAACAACCATTCCATTCTTTCCTTTGCCCAATAATAAAAATACATATCTGAAACTAAAATCAGGAGCGAGAGCCCCGGGCTAGAGACCATGGGTGCTTCCTCTTACTTGATACGGCAGGACAAACCACTCTCACTTTGTCCTGTGTCTTCAAGAGGGTCCCCAAACAACATCCACTCCACTTCTGTGGCCCAGATCCTGTCACCTCTGGAAATAATAATGTAAAAAGCAGTATTGCTCAGTTTCTTGGCAAGCATGCTCTACTTGGCTCAGCGTCCCCAAAATACTGTTCTGCAAAATATTGCCCACCTCTGAGCAATTTTCCTATTAGTAGTATTATACAAAATATACTGAAATAATAGAACACCATGAGGGTGTTCTAATTTATCCTATTAGTTTCACATGCTAACAATTGTCAACTTGTACTGAAAAGTATGGCGGGAGTAGTATTAGGGAAGCATATTTTGCAAGAAGGGTTTCAACAGCCATGCCATTCAACTCATTGTTTTTTTTAACTTGTAAAACAATAAGGCGATTGTCAATCTCCTCCGTGCAACAATCAGTCTTGGCATAATCTTTAGCTGCCAAAGATCCTTTAAAGGATGAACAGCCACATGTTAAAGGGTGTTGGAATCTTCGTTCCTCTTTCGCTTTCTTAGGAGCAGTGGGCTAGTCGCTTGCACTCGCCCACGATGCTGAATCTTGTCAAAGGAAGTGGCAAGGAAAAGAAAACAAAGCAAATAACAAATAGACCATTGAAAAGGGAATGTTGCAAAGCAGGAGGTACTGGCACAGCTCTAGTGTAAGAGGTTGCTGTTCCTTTGATGGGAGAATTTAAGCACTACGGAAGTCTTTTGCAGAGCTCTCTCGGGGGTGGGGGAGTGGGGTGGGAGGTACTTACCAGGTATATGTAAAGAAGGTTCTCCTCCATCACCAAGGTCACGACCTGCAGTGCCCACTTTCTCATACTGTAGGAGGCTGTCCACACCTGGACCAGGACATCTAACTCTGTTCGCCCAGGCCCACTGAGTCCACACTTGCAGCCAACCATCTCCCACCCACTGGATTTCCTCTGGGTTCTCTACCCCACCCCGCCCGCCACCCCTTTACCGCCTCCTCCATTCACTTAATTATTTGCACACTCCCCCATGCTCTCATCAGAAGCTGTGCGAGCCCCCACTGAGCGCCCTGCAGGCACTAGGTGAAGGGGCTACTGAGAAGGTCTGAGCTCTCCTGAGCCTTATCTTCTAGGCAAGCAGGAAAGAAACACGACGAGAAAAGCATAGTCTCAAGGGAAAGCGGCGAATACTAATGTGTAGATGGTTGGGACAGAGAGTGACTGGGTGGTTTCCAGAGATCAGGGGCCATGGAAGACCCATCTGGGACACTGACACTGTGAGCTGAGATCTGGGGGCAGATGGGAGGGGGATGGAGAGGGAGCAGGAGGAATTCTGAAGAAGAGCCGGAGCCCAGCCCACAGGCTGGGGAGGGCCTCCCGTGTCCCGGGGAAGAAGGTGGCCCAGACCCTGGATAACTGGACCCAGAGCACAATGTGCCATCATGGCCCCAGGCCAGGACCAGGTCACGACTGGTTCCTGTTCTGGGAGGATCATGCACGGAAGGAAAAGGGAAGTCACTCCAGGGTGGGATGGGGTGGGGTGGGGGGTTTCAAACAGGAGAATGACGATGTGATGTGTACTTCGAAGCTTTTGTTCGGCTTCTGCGGACAAGGACGAATGGGACCAATCATGGAGACGCCGCTTAGGAGCATTTGCTGTCACAGGGACTGAAACATGCCTGCACTTCCTACAAAGTGTTAGCAAACCTTTTCCAACTGTCACTCAGGAACCTGGGGAAAAAATTAATGAAATCTGGACAATGAAGCCCAGGAATTTTTATTTGCTCTTCTTTGTAAACATGTGATAGAAAATGTATTTTCAAATGTTTGTTGTGTTTTAGTAGCTGGCAAAACAGAACAAAACAAAAACTCCCCAGGATTACTTTCTATTTCATCCTAGAAGAGAGTTTCAATTTGGGTCCAAAAAAAAAAAAAGTGTGCCTAAAAATCATAATCCTTCAAGAGAGCTGGAAAAATATGAGAAATAACCACGGGCACCACAGAGAGAGGTCCTCGCCGTCCTACACACTGGAAAAAATCTATCCTGTTCTTCAGACATTTCGTTGATTGTTCAATTCACACGATGTTCTTTTTTTGGCTCTTCTCCGTTTTCATGTGCGTGTGTTACTTGTGACCTGGAAACCTGGGACCTTCGCAGGAGGTGGCCATTGTGATTTTTGCAGTGTGGCCATGATAGAGTTGGTTGGACCAGTGGCAAGATTTCCTACACTGAGTTCAGAGCATGTATGTATTTTCTAAAGGACTCTCCTACTCTTACGCTGTGAAAAGTTTCCCTATACGGACAAGAAGATACAGATCTTAAGGCAGATAAATCTAACACAATGCCATTTCTTTGTTGAGGACAGTGCAATTCTTGTCTTGAGGTGGTTTTCTTCCATGAATGACTTGGCCAACAGACTGAAGTGGAATTAACTCAATGCCAAATGTCCAACAGGTATATCCACACACGGATGCGTCCGTGAGCTCTTATTCCAGTTAGGATTCAGAAAAGGGATAAACGTTCCTTCCACTTGTATTTGAGAAGTCCGTGGCATAACCACGATGTTTACATTTGCAACTAATTGTTTCTTAACAAATTCAGCCACGGATTCTGTATCTGTACGAGCAACCAAACATTGCTTTTCAACTCATCTCTTTTCCCTTGGCTTAATAAAGAAAAAAACAAAATCTGGCTTTGTCTGCAAAGGAGCTATCTGACAATTATGTGGTTAACATTTTTTAAAGACTTAAAAAAAAAGATAATTCAGGACAGAACGACTTCACTTTGTACTACAAAGTCTTGTGGGCTCTACTATGTTTTTTTGTTCACATTCAGTTCTTTTGTTTATTTAATCCTTAATTATTTGCACTAGTTTCTTAACCATCCAGCCATCATGAACTTGTCCTTATGTTGATACATCCTGCCAACTGTTTCACACATGGAGAATATTATTAGGAATGATACTCTAAATTTAAGACACAGCTACAACTGTTTTGTTTTCATTATGTGTGGTAATATCCATAAATAGATGCTTCATTGTTGGCACTTACTGCTTTTCTCTCCCCACTGGCATTGCCTAATTAGGGCTCTCCCTTGAATAATTTGGCAAATGCTCGTATAGCATCTTCAATTAAAAATAAATAAGGTAGAAGAATGTTCTTTCTGTCCTCTTCAGCCTTAAAAAAAAAAATGAATGTTATCCTTCAGATCTATTAAAGGAACCGTTCCAAATCTACTGCTTCCAATGTAATTTTTCTTAGGGCAAATTAAAAATGTGTGGTATCTAGTCCAAATAAATATTACGCTTTGCAACCCCCACACTTCCCATGGCGTAAACTTCCCAAACGATCTGATCGTACGGTCTTGCTAAGAGAGCAGACTCAGAACACGCGCCCGCCCTCCTGTGCTGCGGCTTACAGAGCTGAGCATGGGGTCACCCTGGTGCCCGCAGACCCCTCAGCCGTGACGCGGGTCCCCTGACTCCTGTGCCCTCACGGTCCGGTTGTCTGGAGCTCCAGAACAGATGGAAACTAACCCAGCCCTTTTGTAAGATGAAGTTTGAAAAGATGGTCCCGTCTGCCCCCCGTGTCTCAGTCCATTTGGTGACGCGCTCCAGCAAAGTGGACAGGGAGGTCATCTCCAGTGCTAACTGGAAATGTGTTCTGTGAAGTTACATGACTTTTGGCAGACTCAGGGTTTCACCGATGGTTGCCATGAATAGAAGGGCAATACGAGGGATATGGGTAGAAAACTTGAAAAACATTACATCGTATGGAACCTTTGAACGTTAACAAGCAATAGGATCTAACGGTGCTGGAATCTGCAGTAAGAAAAATCAGATGAGCGAGGGTGTTTTGTTTTGTTTTGTTTTTAATCTTACAGTGAAAAGAAAACAAAGCAAAATGTCTGAGAAAGTGAGAGAGAGTGGAATGTAAGAAGGGTTCTGTCCTTTTCTTTCTGAAATGAGATATTCTGGGCACATGTAACCTTTTGTTCAGTTTTCTAATCCCGTCTCTCATGTTGCAGTGGGAGTCCTGGTGTTAACGACAGAGAGATCAAAAGGTTCTCCGAATCTGACTCGCAGGAGCCAGAGAGCCCGTCCACACGTACCGTTTCCATAATTCCCTCTGCAGCACAGAGCTGTGCTCCTCAGCAAAGCGGCTTTTACCACCCCGCTGCAGTCAAAAGTTCAAGGTGATTAATTCACTTACTAAGTGCAGACTTGATCTGCATTTTGGCATGTCATATTGTGAAGGAGCAGAGGGCCTATGATCACAACAGGCCAGGACCTGCTAAGGCAAGGCTAGAATATTTATCCGCGTCGTGGGCGAGTTCACTTGTCTCCGGCCTCAGAGGGCCACCAGGCCAAAGTCCCGGGACGCCCACGTCTCAGGGCAGAGTCAGAGCCTCACCGAGTTTCCTGGATTACGTGTAGGACGCTCAGTTCGGGGAACCACATTCCTGTGGAGCCATCGACTTAAAACAAGTTTCACTTCATCAGAATAAATAAAAGTGGGCCTAGAAAACTATGGTCCGAGGAATTTAGCAGAAAAGCAAGGATCGGGGAGGGAACAAATAAGTCGAAGTTCGTTAGTTTATCTTTAAAATCAGTTTTCTTTGCTACTGTTTTGTGATATCGTAGTTTGTCTCAACTCTTTAACTCAAGGTCAAGGTTCCGTCAGTCCCTGATACTGAGGGGATGCATTGACGGCTGCTCCTTGGCTGCCATATTGCCTGTTGTGTGAAAGGCGGACACTGTTGTGTGACATGATCGTGAAGAAGACCTTGGAAGAGTGCTTCTCGACAAGAGTTACGGACTTCAATTTCTAAACTCAAGGCGGCTCGCGTTTCAAGCTGGATGTTTCTAAGCAATGCCTCAAAGTATTTTTTAGACGGCGAGGTTTCAAGAGGCATGGAAAGAGAACGGCATTTAGGTCCAAGCAGAGAAGACCGAGATGCTGGTGCCATCTGCTCTTGGATTTGCTCTTGTGTCCTACGATTTTGTTAAACATCATTTGTTGACATGACATTTGATGAAAAATATTATTACGTTAATGTTTAGCCTTTACCAGCTTTCAAAAATGAAGACCCAATAACATTCCTATGATTACTTATAGGACATTTTCAAACAAGTAAATAGTGAAATATGCCATTCTGGTAATAGTAGGATGGATCTTAGCCCCATCCTCACAAACACAGAAATTAAATTTTGTACTGGCCAAAGAAGGTAAGTATGAACCAATCATTTTATTGTTTCTGTTTATGGACAGGAAAATACACCAGTGGCTGAGATATAAAGAAGGCATCTCTCCAGATCTTGAAAGATCAGGGAACCAGCCTTGTTTCTACTTGCTGGTGTCCTGTGCCCTCCTCACACGGGCTACCCCCGCATGCCCACTGGTGCTCGGAAGGGAGGCTTGGGTGGAGTCTAGTTGGCTCCTCCCAGCTCGTAGCATCATGCTGCAAGACGTGGGTTGATACACTTGGTTTAGGTCACCGAAGAACAGATTTTACGTTTAAGAAATCAATTATAATTCTCATTTGTGACTATGGAGAAAAGATCATTGGAAAGAAAGAGAAGAGGGGAAGGAAGGGGGAAAAAAGTGGAGGAGTAAGAAGAGAAGAAGGAGAGAGTGAAGTGAGAGGAGGGGACAGAAGGAGAGAAAGAAGAAGGAGAAGGAGAGGAGAAGGAAGAGGAGGAGGAGGAGAAGAACAGAAGGAGAAAAGAGAATAACAAGAATGAGGAGGAGGAGGAGGAGGAGGAGGAGGAAAAGAAGGAGGAGGAGGGTGAAGAGAAGGAGAAGAAGGAAAGAAGGAGGAGAAGGAGAAGGAGAAGAGGAGGAGGAGGAAGAGGAGAAAAAGGGGTAGGAGAAGAGGAAGAAGAGGAGGAGAAAGAGGATGAGGAAGAGGAGGAGAAGAAGAAGAAGAAGAAGAACAACAACAACAACAACAACAACAACAAAAGAGGAGGAAGAAAGGATGATGAAGAAGGAGGAGGAGAAGAAGAAAAAGGAAGAGGGGCAGAAAGGAGGATGGGGGGAGGATGGGGAAGGGGAGAAGGGACAAGAGACGAGCAGGGGAAAGAACCGAAGCTCTTCTATGCCCTCTTGGCTGTACACCCTGCTCTTGAGTCTGGATCGTCGGGTGCTTGGACGCTGGTGACAAGAGCCTACTGTTGCTTCTCCTTCAGTTCACCGAATCCACTACCGATGATGTAAGGAACCTGAGGGGATATTCTTTCGATCCCAAAAACAACATTCCGAGTTTTTC
Source organism: Puma concolor (assembly GCF_028749965.1). Classification (NCBI taxonomy): domain Eukaryota; kingdom Metazoa; phylum Chordata; class Mammalia; order Carnivora; family Felidae; genus Puma; species Puma concolor. The sequence continues at coordinate 3,187,201 of NC_141667.1, read as the reverse complement.
TGTGAATGTCTTCGTGAATGAATTTGCAAAGCTCTTGTTTTAAGGAACAGAATGAACCGCATTGTGTGGACGGTGAACAATTACCCATTATTTTCCTCCTGAATCTGGAATTCTTCCTTGCCTGAGACTGACCGCATTTCACTTTTACCCAGAAGTTCCATTTCTTAGTCTCTGACTTTCAACAGAAACATTCTTTTGCCCGTTTCCGGTCTTTCTAGTGAGTGATTCCCTTCATCTCCCTCCACGTTGTTTCTATAGGTGTTTACATTGGCCTGCCCTCTTCGTGACAGAGAACAACATTCTGCCATTTTGTTGTGGGTTTGGTTTCTGAAAGAATTTCTAAAATGCAATGTCCTCGTCAAGTTTGTGTAAACAACATAATAACCAAAATGATAAGCAACAGAGAAGAAAGGAGAGTGGAAGCCATTTTACTCGTCTGGCTGTCGTCTCTAGCAAGGAGCAGGCATGTCGTGGCTCTCTGACTCAGGTGTCCACAAGACCCAGAAACTAAGTAGGAAAAAAAAAATCCGTGTCGAGACTTTTATCAAAAAATCTTATTTCCTGTGGATTTTCAGACTGGTTCCTTTTTTCTCATATAAATCAGTTTATTTAGGAATGATTTGGGGGACAATGTTGCACCTGTGTGTGCTCTCACCCAGAATCTAGACGTGACACACAGTTTAGTCATTGTAACTCTAAGAAATGAATAAAATGGACATGACGATTGGGATTTTTTAAATGTTTGTTTACCTTTGAGAGAGAAAGAGACAAAGCGTGAGCCAGGGAGGGGCAGAGAAAGAGGGAGACAGGGGATCCGAAACAGGCTTCAGGCTCCGAGCTGTCACCACAGAGCCCAATGTGGGGCTCGAACCCACAAACCGGGAGACCATGACCTGTGCCGAAGTGAAAGGGAGCCCCATGACTAGGATTTTTATAGAACCAAAGTACACTACGTTTAATTTCAAGCGTTTCTTGAAGTTCCTGAAAACTTCCTCAACTTGTCCTTTTGGAAATTGGTAAGCTGTGACGTCAGAAAGAAAATTCAGTTAAGCATTACCTGTCTACATCAATGGGTCTCGATACACACAATTTTGACCCCCATCCCCAACCTGGAGACATTTGACAATGTTTGGAGACATTTTTGTTTGTCTTAACCGAAAGAGTGTTGCTGGCAGCTTTTGGGTAGGGGCCGGACACGCTGCTTAACATCCTATAATAAACAGGACGGCGTCCATAACAAAGAATCACTTGGCCCCAATGTTAAGAGTACGAAAGTTGAGGAACTCTGGATTAGGGTCTTTAGCTGCCCTGGACACTGCTCTCTGACGCTCTAACTCTTAATGCTTTGGGGTTTACCAGGATTCTTCACCGAAGTGTGCGGTTTGAAGGAAAGTAATTAAGATGATCTGGATATTTCCTCCAAATTCTAGAAATGAAATGAGTCACGGAGGAGCAGCTCTAAAAAGACCTTCTATTGCTCTGATGGGTCAGTGCTAGGCAGGAGGTCTGGGTTTGTGCCCCAGACACGTTCCCCCACAAGAGCTGAAGAATCAGCTGTGCCTCCCACTACCTGACAAATCCCACTTCCTGACCTAGTGCCCACTACTTGTGGCACGCATCTGGGAAGCCATGGCGACAGGATATTCCGCTGATCCTGGGCTCCATATTCTATACCCCACAGACCTGTGGAAATCATGCAGTGCAAATCCGTAGTCTCTGATCCCATTGTCACATTTATAAGATGCACACGTGGCTTCAGATTCCTCCACATTTTCTAAGAATCAAGCAGCCTCTAGAGTTTGGCCAAACCGAATTTCTTGGGAGTGCTCTATGCGGCAGTTCTTGGAGTATCTTTTTGACCACACAGAAGCAGTTTTAAATGAGTTATGTCTCAACTCTGACCATTCTACATTGGGTTATATTTAGGAAAAATGTTCTCCTGATACTCATTTTGAGAAAGTATCTTCTTTGAGATTTTATCCCTCCTCAGAGAGATTTATATGCGCTTGGCCTTCGTGACTGAGATTCCCTGGTGAGCCCTTCTGAGCTTTATATTCAGAGATTATTGTATTTGCCACATTTACTTTAAATGATGAATTTTTATGTGTCTATTTCCAAAAGCCTTAAAGCAATGGATAGACCTTACAGAAATCAAATAAAGAAAACTAAAGAAGGAAAGAAATGTTTTGATGTACTCAATAATCGATAATCTTTACTTTAGGATCTGATCAGAATCACAAGGGTTGGAAGCTCTTTGGGCAAATACAAACTAAGTATCAGGTGGATCATTCCTTGCAATGCTGGTTTCTGTGATATATAAACAAATAATGCAGGGGCTGTGCTACCAGAACTCACTTGTTTGTGGAAAGACAGCATCAGAGGAGATGAAAAGTACTGTAGTCCCCCACACTGGCTCAAGTGTGAGCCGTCCCCTAGCTCACGGATGGTCTCTTCATGTTGAGTTGCTTTGCTCAAAGGAGCAGAAACTATGTGGCCATTTCTTCGTGGGCAGTTTCCTCCACCATTAAATTGATCATTTCACGTTGTGAATCCCATTTAGGGTGAAAGTTTTTGCTGGGTTCACGATATTGTAGAATATTGGGGGCGAGAGAAGGGCCATCTACTCTGTGAAATTGCCCCAATTGTTAAAATATGAACGCATGGAATCAAGCAAAGTGTCCCACACTTTGCCGTGGCCAGTGTAGATTGGCTCAGATAGTGTAGACGTCAATAGCGTAGACAGTGTAAGTGTAGCTATTTTGGAGATGGGCGTGGCAGTATGTTTTAAAAATGAAAACACACGTGTCCTGGGATGCGGTGCCCCATGTTCTACTGCCTTCCTTGGGGCCACACTGTCATGGGAGGAAGAGCTGTGCAGGAGAATGGCCTCTGAGGAGGAGTCTAAGCATCAACCCACGAGTGGGGAGCCTTGCTGCCATCTCTGGTTCATCTGTTTATCTCAACTCTCGTGGCCACTCCACCGGCAAGTCTTTTAAAAACTGTAGCAAAAAAAAAAAAAAAATTAGCAAAAATAAACCTTAAAAAGACTATTTAGCAGATTACAAAAAAAATTAAAGAGATTCAACTACGTGTGCCAGGATGAAACTGTCCCCAAGATAACCTCTCACATCGGGAAAAAGAATGGCCAATGGTTTTGTAAAATGGCGATTGGTGAGTTAAAAAGAGGTCTCTATTTTTTCATCCGTGCATCAGCGTGTGTATAAATGTGTACTAAGAGTCTGGAAACCAGCCCTCGAACCCAATTACAGCGGCTTCTCCCAAAAGCAACGCCTAGGTGAGATTGGGGTGCTTATCTGAGCAGAAACCTGGATGATGAGGAACAAGACACTGCAAAACTTGAGGGAACAGCTTTCCAGGTGGAGGAAACAGCAGGAATAAAGGCCACGGGCAACAAGATGGAAAAAAGACAGCAAGTCACGGAGGCTCGGATGTCACCTGGCCAACAGAGGCAGTTGGATAGACCAGGCAGCCCGGGCAAGCAGTGCAAGACCACACGCTGTCTTACGAGTTCTGAGGGCTCAGTGGGAGAGAGAGCGGTGGCAACACAGAGGACATCCTGAGGGACTTCCATGTGTAAGACGATGGACATGGATGAACACACAAATCCGGGGTTTTCACCTGAGTATTTGTTCAAGGGCAGTGCCATGTATGGAGGTGGGGCTTGTCGGAGGAGACCAGCATGCGCACAGGGGTCTTTTGGGGACCGTGAGTTTTAGCTTCTGGATACACAGCTAGCTACCTACTCCTGGAACTGGCCAGAGCAGCTGATCCCAGCAGAATGCACCACCGCATTAACCATTGGGGATAAAGTTTAAAAATTTGGCAATAAAATAAAATCCAACACTCACATTACCACTTGAATAATAAGATCTACCTGGGTATTTTACTTATTTGTTTGTGTGTTTGTTTTCCTGGTATAATTATTTGGACCTCAAAGCACACTAAATACCTCTTCGCTATCTATGAAAAATGACCGTATCCTCTTTGGGGAGATCATTAGTCATTCATATAGATTTTAACACCTTGAACCATTGTGTTTTCAAAAGGAATGAATGGGAAGCCGCGGTGGAGCATGGAACAAAGATCTTCCTATTGCAAAACTCAGTGGATCTCCAACAATGTTATTAATGAATCACCAGGTCCTTCTGGGAGAACAAAAGTACAAGTAGACAAATTAGATACAGAAAACAAGGTAAATAATGTTTTAATTATTTGCAGGGGTTACTGTGGATCTGTGCCAGAACCAAACTTGTAATAATACTTTTCGTAAAATAAGCCCAATATTTCATTTGGATTTAATCATAATTGTATACGGATGGTGATTAGCCAAAGAGCAATAAAGTTAAATTAAGCACAATGATTATCAATATTATTAAAGGTAGAAAAATTTTTAAAAATGCCTCCAAAAGAGAAAGAAAACTCTTACAGTGTGGAGATATATTTCTGATACCTTTGCTGTAAGAGTCTTCATCTTGGAAAATGTCTCATTTTATCTGGAACTCATCTCCACACTCTTTGCCAGAGCAAGAGGCCAACATTTTAAAAAAAAAGAAGGATTTAAAATTATGAAAGCATGGAGCTTCATTCTTTCAGGTTGATTCATGATCTTTTTTTTTTTTTTTTTTTAATTTGATATCCTATTTGTGGCTTTAAAGAAGGGACAGCACATGAATCCAATGGAAGGTAATCAATCCAGGAGTTTACCCATTCAAAGCGTCAAAACAATATAATTATTCTGAAATAACAATTATCCGTTTAGCAAAGTTAATTCCATGGTGAAGACTGAATAAAGATATCCCCTAGTGTGAATTATTCATGATGGTGAAATCTGCGGGACCCTGAGGGCAAGCTGGCAGCCGGTCCACACCACTGGACACAGACCAAGTGTTGGGGCTGGTGATCAGTGGGTCTAAAACTTGTCTGTCAGGGCATTTCTTGTAAAATTCATATAATTTAATAGAACCAGAGTCATTTGGTTCAGAGCAGAAGACACTCGGAACGAAAGGGAAATCAGAAGAGAAAGTCCTGCCAAGAACCACCTGGGCTCAGATGCATCTTCCCAAAGGCACATTTGCCTGCACTGACCTCCCCTTTCTCTTCTGAGGATGCTTTGTCAATAAATCTTGAGAATGCACGCATTAGATGTGTCCACACTCCAACAGCAAGGCTTTCTTTTATAAGAAAATGAGCACGAGTGGGTGTTGGGATCTTAATTCTCTGTGTGAAAATTGCCATATGAGTTTACAGAATGCTCGTGTTTCCTTCCTATGTCCAATTGCCCTGGGTTTCTTTGATTGATGAAAAGTGAAAACAGGCCCTTCGTATATGTATAAGATGTAAAAGGCGTTACAAGACATGGATTTTTGAATCTCATTTATTTCTTCCAATCTACTTTATGTCTTCCATTAGTACCAAACTTTATGAGCCAAAACATTTTCTTAATAATTTCGCTCCATTGTATTCAACATATGTGAATTCTGCACAACTTACTAATTCGCGTCAGGTCAGATCCTAAAACATCGCCGGTTAACCAGTTGATTTTCTTATATACTAACCATGTCAGGGTATGAGTTTTCTGTAATGTGAGTGCTGTGAAACCCATTGGCAGCTCCTTGAGAGTAATAAGGGAAAAGGATTCTCTACTTTTTTTTTTTTATTTAAAAAAAAATTTTTTTTAACGTTTATTTATTTTTGAGACAGAGAGAGACAGAGCATGAATGGGGGAGGGGCAGAGAGAGAGGGAGACACAGAATCGGAAGCATGCTCCAGGCTCTGAGCCATCAGCCCAGAGCCCGACGCGGGACTCGAACCCACATACCGCGAGATCGTGACCTGAGCCGAAGTCGGTCGCCCAACCGACTGAGCCACCCAGGCGCCCCAAGGATTCTCTACTTTTAACACACACACACTCACACACACACACTCATCTAGTTGGCCAGAGAAGAAGTACAAAGAGTCATAATAGTCTATGTGCTAATTGCTGCTACATGCGGGCATTAGCAATAGATCGATAGCTGGATGTCATGCTCACGTTGATTTTCACCCGCCAAAAACTAGCAGAGGAAAGGGACACTGTGGAAGATAAAACACAGAGATTTACACATCCCAGGATGCTTGCAGAAAGTTTCGTCTTTGAGGTGCCAGTGAAATTATAGAGTATCCGATAAGAGCTCTACCTGGTGCCTTCTTTGCCTGATGAGAACCAGCAAAGAGAAAGACAGAAAGATTAGGAAGACCTTAAAATCCATATGACTAAATAAAACTGTCCTTATTTACTAACATCACAGACTGTTACCAGAATAGCCAAGAGCGAGAGCAAAGCCCAGAAACAGTGATACATCTTTGCCGTTACAGCGTAGATGAGATGTCCGGCAGCGAAAATGAAGTGAGATGTTCAAATTAAATTAATCCGTGGATAAAACATCAAAAAAAAAGGTGAAAATCTTCTTGTTCTTAAAGGCTATTCTTGCAGAAAATAAATCAGGGAGGGAGTTGGTAGTAACTTGCTTTTCCTTCTCCGATTAAGTAAGTAACTGCCATTCATACTTTGACCTCTCTCTCTCCTTCTGTCACTCCCTCTTCCTCTTCTTATTCAAACTTCAGATCCAGCGTCATTTCAACTTTTACTCTACATAGTGGCAAACTCTGAGGATTTATAGCTCCAATGGTCACAGAGTTTCCCAGAAATAAAAGAAAAACCTTTGCTTTACGAAAATACACTACCTGTAACAATACGCATGTCTTTTTCAAATATGGTGTTTACTTTTGCCACCCTCTTGGCCTGAAAACTCTTACCCAACATAGTAAAACAAAATAGTGCTTCTTTCACTGGAAAGGGTTTAGATTCTAAAACTGCCTAATTAAGTAGAGTTACTATTGAACCTTTATTTTGCTGTCAACATTTATGTGCTGTAATATCACTGGCCTTTCCAATCTCTTTCCTGTCTGGGTTCCTTTCAGATGACTCCTTCCTGAAGGAGAAAAGAGAGAGAGAGAGAAAGAGAGAGAGAGAAGCTTGAGGGCCCCCTATTATTACAAAATAATGTCTGGTCTTCAAGAAATGTTTCAGTCTGAAGGGGTAATGGACAGATTCGCCTGAGCGCTCTTTGGGAGTTAGAAGGGTTCTGTGCGATACTGAGAAAGGAAAGAGTGTCACCCTTGAGGAAAATCTGATATTGCCACTGAAATCAGAATTTACAAAACACGGTAAAAGATACGGCAAGCTGTTGATTTTTTGTAAAAATAGCCTACCGGGGAGTCCCTGCCCCACCCCCGACCTTTTGGTCCAGGGTGGATTTAATTATTTTTTCATTTATGGTATGCATAATGCCCATGAAAGAAAAATATTGACTTACATGACATGTGAGTGCTTTCTTGAAGGCCAAATTGCCCCAGGCGTAATGAAAGGCCACCGGGGTCCCGTGCAGCTCATTCCGAAGATTGCTGTGTCCTGCCTGAGACGGGCAGAACTGAAATAGAAAGGACATGGTAGCTACAGAAAGTTCCAATACTTGGCTGATTCCCACATGTCTCTTTGGAAGAGTCACACATATTTTTCCTGTTTTTCAGAAGGTCTTGGGACCTCATTCCCTGACCATTAGCTGAACTGAATCAGGGACCAGCTCAGGGTGACAGACTGAACCAAGGAAAGCTTGTTTACTTGTTTGTATGCACTTCCTTCTGGGAAGGAGCTCCTGGGGACTCAGAGGCCCAAGGCTGATGAGTAGGGTGAGGGCGGCACCCTCTCGTTGTTCAGGTGGGACTTGCACCAGATCTATCACACCGCTGATAGTCCAAAGTGCATGCAGAATAGGAGTCCCACTAAACAATTAATAAAGGAACAAGTTGTACTTTAGACTTACAACGCGCCAGTGAAAAAATTAATCATCTTCTTCTATTAGACCCCTAAGAATTGTTCTCAAAGGAAGAAATGTATCAGGAAAAAAAATACCTAAGCAATGCATAAAAACACCCAAAATGTCTCCAGCGACATGTTCTCCGGTGCTTATGATGTTTGAGGATCCCTGTTCCAAAATGGCTGACGTGTCAGATGGGCAACGGGCAAAGCCTTGGGGCTCCATTCTCTTGCTCTTTCCCGCTGTCGCGTGTAATTCCGACGTGGGGTAAGATCTGTTGTTGCATCTGCAACTGTGAAACCAGCTTGGTGGAGGAGCCCACAGAGCTGTTTGCGGTTTGGTAGAGCTTAGAAATCAACAGAAAATTAAGACCAAGTGCTGAATGCGTGCCTGAAAATCTTTTTATAGATGGGCTCTAGGAATGCACATTCACTGAAGCATACTCTTTGAAAGCCCTAGTCACTTCTATGTTTTCCAGAACTATTGATGTGTAACCCTCTTATAATGAGGCGAACTCTTGGGTGCATACCATTAACATATGGCCAATGTAGATGACACAAGCACACAAGCATGTCAGCGTACCTCAGAGCGGGCTTCCCTTTATGTGGCTAGGCTTTGCTATTTGAACAGGAAAGCCCCCAAGATGAAGGGGGGGATGCCTCCAGTTTCCAAGAGCAGGAAGCTTTGATCCACCCCGAGGCATGGTTTGGAGGGAGTTGTCACTGCCTTCTGTCTCCTCCAGCCAGGTTTCGCACACTCCCCCTCCTCTCCCGCGTTCAGGGCAAAGTTGACCCTTCTGGCCTTCCCTCGTGAGAGTCATGCACACAACCAGCCAAAGAATTACACCACCTCCCTTTGTGGATCTGGAACCTTCGCAGCGTGTGAGCGCTTTCGACGCCTGGTTCCCTTCCGTTCCCACAGCAAACATCCCAGGCACTGCCATTGTCATTTTGCAGATGGGAACAGTGCATCTTGGAGATGCTGGCACCCGTCCGGGGTAACGAATGTACAGTCAGAACAGGCTCAGCCTTCCTGACCTCACAGCCCAGCGCACACTGTGCGGGTTATTCCATGGGCCCTTTCCAGAATCCGCTTCACTGTGCAGCCAAGCTAAGGTGGCCAGCAGAGCGGGAAAGGATGGCGTGTGCCATTTCTTCACGAGGACCGTGTGCCAGACAAAAAACTTTTTCATTTTATTTTTATTCTTTTAACGTAAACTTTATGCCTGACATGGGGCTTGAACTCACGACCCTGAGATCAAGAAGCATGTGGTCCACCGACTGAGCCATCTGGGTATGCCCAGATTTAAATTATTTTTTTTGTTTGTTTGTTTTAATACAGACACATCCAATCTTTCTGGATTAGATAGTTGCCATATACAGGAGGCAAATCCAAGTGTTTCCCAATGAAGTTAACAGTTGTCTCTATCTCCCCCAAACTTCTACTGTTTTGTTTAAACCTCTGTAGACATAATGCAAAAATTAGGCTCATCTAAGAACCAGACTTGATGGGACGCCTGGGTGGCTCAGTTGATTAAGTGTCTGATTTTGACTCTGGTCATGATCTCACGGTTCGTGAGTTTGAGCCCCACATCCAGCTCTCTGCTGTCAGCATGGAGCCTGCTGGGATCCTCTGTCCCCCTCTCTCTCTGCCCTTTCCTCTCTCTCTCTCTCTCTCTCTGTCTGTCTTTCAAAAATAAATAAACATAAAAAACAAACAGAAAACAGACTCAGACCACAGGGACACCTCTGTAAAGCCCGGGGCACTGTTCCACCTAATTGCTTGATTTTAAACAGATTTCATTCTGAATTTAGGGTGGCATACTTAAATACCATGATTTTTCTGTCAATACGAAGTCGACAACATTTTCTCACTAAAGCATAGAGCTCCCATAAACGCGTTCGTCTTTAGTAAAGATACTAGAGTGTTTGTGTGGCGATACTTTATTTGAAGACTTCTGGGTCCCATTATGGAGAGAAAAAAACAAAATTGAAACAGACCAAAATTCCTCTCTCTGGCATTTGTGAAATAACATTAGTAAAATTATTAAAAATCGTATCCAAATTATAAAAAAGCAAACCTATATATATATGTATATATATACACACATATATATGTATGTATACACACACACACACACACACACACACACACACATATATATATACATATATATATATATATATATATATATACATATATATATAATTGATTTATCTTAGCTTCTGGTCTGTTTTCATATTTCTGTAATTTGGATGAATTTGAACTTTTCTCCACCAGAAAAAGGAGAATTACAAATGTTTTAGTTTAAATTCTGGATTTGAATAGGTCAATTACAGATCAAATATCTTCTTTTATATAAAAGTAAAGTTAGCTGAGAGTCCCTTAGTGTGCATTCACTTTACTAGAACCCTTGTTAGGGGTTCTGATAATTCAAGACTCTGGAAGAACTACGACGTGAAGGTTATAATTTCTGACACTGGGATCAGGCTGACACGGATAAATTTGGGTAGCCTCACATGACGTGAGTTGAGAAAGTAGATTTGAGTGGTGTGAACCATTGAAGAAGCTCCATAATCTGAAAAGAGAATATTGTACAGAGAAACCACCAAAGCTACAGAATTCCTATTTCTTGAAAAGGAAACAACCTGAGGCAATTAATGAAAGCCCCTTCTTCTTCCACTGAATCTGAATTAAGTCAGCCCCCACACAAGCACCCAGCAAGTGTGGCCTTCAGTGTGGGCCACTCACGGGCTCCCGGCCTGTGCATGTGCTCAAGTGTGCGTTCTACTTTTACGCATCGCAACCTAAAAGTCCCATCTATGACAGGAGTTAATATTGAGTCTTAATGCAAAAGTCCCAGAAGGTTTGGCCAAGAATGCCTCGCTTTCTTCTCCCTTTTCGGTCTATTCTTTCCTTGCTTTTTTCTTGAACAACAGCAAGGCAGAGATAAAGAACAAGCATACAGTGAGAACGGCACTAAAACCCAAGCAAAAATAAACAAGAATGGTCTTACTTAAGAAAACATCAGGGGCATTAGGGAGGCCGCTTTCTGGGATGAGTGCCGCGCGTTGTATGTAAGTGATGGATCACTGAATTCTACTCCTGAAACCGATATCATGCTCTGTGTTAACGAACTAGAATTTAAATAAAAAATAAAAAAAGAAGAAGAAGAAAGAAAGCCTCAATGGTCTGAAGAAAGCTCTGGTTCTGAATCTAAGCCTTTGCCCGCTTTGACCCCAACCCCCTGCCCCGTCCGATGCCATCACTTTGGCGCCCTGGGCATGGCTCACTAGCTCGTCTGCTCCCCGGCCTCCTGGTCCGAATGTCTACTCCCCGCCCTGTCTGGCCCGAGAACAACACACTGTCAAAGTCTGGCTCCAGTAGCTGCTCTCATGGTTTCCTTCCCCTGATGTTACAAGCACTGTCCTTCTCTTCCGACTCCCCCAGCGCAGACGTACCCCTAAGGCGGCATTTATGGCTTCTCCCTTGCCCAATGGCCAAGCTTCTTCTGCTACTTAGTGACTGTGAATCCCTTGAGCACCAGGGTCTCTTGAGTCTTTAATTCTTGTTTTGCACACAGTGCTTAGTTCCAAGCTTGATGTACATAGTTGTTCAATGCATGGAGTAGAAAGGAACAAGAATGCTTCTAAGACAGAGTTCCCCATGATATTTTCAATTCTCCATTAAAAGTGCCAACATTACATCGAAAGGAACTGATTTGGGAAGGTCCCTTGACAAAAACAATACTAAAAATGCATGTAAGAGGAAATTATTGTCTACTTTGGATGATTCGTTGAATCTTGTCAGAAGACAGACTAGTAGAAGAACAATGGATGATTTTATATTACAAAAGTGTTCTCTATTTTTGTTGTCGGTAGGGATAAAAAAAAATTGGCAAGGCTACAATCATTGCTTGATTTGGCACTGAAGGCTTTCTCCTTGTGTCAAAATAAAACATTATTGTTCAGGATGTTTTCTTATCTTGATGTTCTGGAGATTGACTTTGAGTTTTGTGAGTGGAGTTATATTACCATTTTATTTCTTAACGTACTTGAGTTACCTGATTTACCACCACAGGAACAATAGGGAGATTTTCATTCCTGGACGAATGATTACATTGGCAAATGTATCTAACAAATAATAAAAGAATGGGCAGAGGCGCCTTAATTATGTTTCAAAGGGTCTGTTTTGTGGAGAGGGCAGCTGACCAGCATAAAGTGACCACAGGCTATGAGAATATTTTACAAATAAGCCACGAGGGGAAGTTGTTCTGAATGTCTATGTCCAGCAAGGAGCCTGGAAGCCTGGATCCTTCGGTTTTCAACCTGGCTCTCAGAAGGGAAGACTTCCCAGTTCTAACCAACCTGCCTCCTCTTCGCCAAGGTGGTATAACCCCCGCCGATGCCAGTGTTGTCACTGTCACACCAGTGTTGTCACTCTGAGGGAACTTCCGCACTGATATTCACCACCGTCTCCTGGAACTGAAATATCACGGACGTGGCTAGTGATGCGTCCCGCAGGTAAGATGTCACTCTCATGTCTTCCTTTCCAGAGGTCTGCACTTTGAAACAAACATACTTCTAAAGGGTCCATGGGCCATGAGGAAATTTCAAGAAAGTGAATACAAAAACACAGCACATGAGAATTTGGGAGAAGCAGAACAGTGCTGAGGTAGGGTGGGGGCGGAATATAATGGTGACTGATTGCTCTCTGGAAACACGAAGGTCTTTCCTGAGCCTCTCTCCATCAGTGGAATACCATGGCGCTTGAATTGTGTCCTCCAGAAAGACCTGTGAGAGCCTGACCCCCGTGACCTGTGTATGTGACTTTAATTGGAAATCGGGTCTTTATAGATTTAATCTAGTTAAGATGAGTCATCGTCCCATGAATGGGTCCTGCCAGGACAGGGAAATGTGGGCACAGACACAGAGAATGAGGCTAAGTGATGACGGAGGCAGATCTGCTGCCACAAAGAGGGTCCCCAGAGAGAACCACCGGCCACCAAAAGCCGGAAGAGGCATGAAGGAGCCTCCTTTGGAGTCTTCGAGGGGCACGTGGTCCTGCTGACACCTTGGTTTCTGACTTTTGTCCTCTGGGTGTGTGAGGGAAGACATTTCTGCCTCTGTAAGGCTCGGAGCTCCTCGGGCACGTGGGCACCACTTTCGAAGGAGTATTGGGACGTCTCTAGCCCCTACTTGCCTAACCTGTCCAAGGAATCAAATTCGGTCACAGAACGAGAGCTTCTCCACGTCCAGAACGCCACGACTCCGCATTCTCCAGACACGCGCCACCCCGCCTTGTGGATCTACCCAGTGTGCGGGCCCATCAGCTGCATCCTGCATCGTTGTGGCCGGGATTGACTGAAGACTTCCGTCTACACGGGAGCACCAGTCCTGGGATGTGACCGTGACGAACACAAGGAGACCTGTCATCTTCAACTTCCATCTCAGGCTTTCTCTTTGCTCCTGGGACTTCTTCACGTTGGCGGTGTGCATCCTCCCTGGCCTGGGCGGCCTGCCTTCCCCCATGATGCACAGTGTCACCGCGTCCCCACGTGAGGTTACACGGGAGCAAGGCCTGACTTGGGAGCCCTCCTACCTCTGTCTACACAGTAGAACGGCGAGCAGGGGCAACCTCTTGCTGTGTGGTTGAGACTTCACACCCGGGAGCATGTCCAATCATCGCTCTTCAGTGACTGTTCCTACAGGGTCAGGCTGTAACCCCAGACCGGGTTGGAAATGTTCTGGTACTCTCTCTCCCCAAACCACGTGTTCTCGACAACACTCTCTTAGGGTTATCTGCAATTTCACAAGAAGAAAGCCTTTGACCGTGGCGCGTAACATCACCATAAGATACTCGGGGGTGGGTTTGAAAGCGGGCGCTACTTTGCCCATCACTCAATTCACACTGACCTCTGACCCTCACACAAACACACTACCGTGGGGTGTCTGCCCCAGAACTGGCCCGGACTGGGTTAGTTTAGAAGCAGCACCGGGAGAGCTATCTCACAAGGAACTGTGCCTCCTGGCAGGTGTCCAGGAATTCGGAAAACTAGGCCCCTTTCCTTTCCTGCATTCTTACGTGGGCCTCATTGCAGGGGAGGCTGAGAAAATCTATCAGCATGTGCTTGTCAATAGGGTGCTTTCATTAACTCAAACCCATCTGCATCAAAGGCTTTCCTTAAGGTGGTCTGCACTATTTTCCCCCAAGAGGCAACTTTCTCAAGCAGGGAAGACAGCACAGGGCAGAGTACCTACCGAAGAGCCCTGAAATAAGCCAGTTGACCCTCGGAGAGCCACGTTTCCAAGCCGGACTTGGCGCATACACATTTATGAGAATTTTCATTATGTTCAAATCAAATTCACGGGACACAGTGTTACTCCACGGGACTGAAACCTGTCTTTGGAAACACACTGAGATTCCTGAGGTACGCATTTAACGAACCAGCAAGCCCTTGTTTTACAAACTTCCCGGGATCTCTCCTTTTTGTTCTCTTTCGTAGAGGGGAGCTCGACCGATTGCGACCACCTTTTACATTGATTTACTCTACTGCGAGATGGAACGTTTATAGATAAAGCACTTTTTCACTTTTTATGAAAATGATGAGTTATCAACATTTTGCTTGAAGGCACAAGATACGGCCCCATCTACATTCAAATCCATTAAATATGCCAGAGACCCAGCTGTCAATACCATTGTGGAGTAAATTTAATTTCCAGAGTCAATATAGAGCCAGCTGCATTAAGCATAAGATAATTCTGGCACATTATTAATTGGAATGGCCATGTAAGGCATTGTCTAGACAAGATATAAGCCCAAGTTTTCATAGGCAATCTGTACATAAAATGAAGTATGCCAAGGCTGTAAAGAATACTAATAACACTGATCTGGCTTATTAACCAATATTGATTGCTTTTACTCTGACACGGTCCAGAAGCCTCAGAGGTGAAATGCTGAGATGGTCGGCACTAGGGCTCTCATTCCGACAAAACAGTAAATATTCCAGAGCAGTTGCAAGGTGCAAGGCATGAGGGGTTTCTTTTTTAAGATAGCAGCTCAATTTGCAATTCTCAAAATAAATTGATAGCATGATTATGGATTTCTGTATGCTGGGAAATATTACCATTATTAATCCCTGCGGTGGCCGGCAACATTTCCTGCTCGTGACGCTTTTGATTAGTTATTGTACATCCAAGTGCCTCCCAGAGACCATCGCTTCCTGTCTAGGTCCTATCCTGCCCAGCTTCATGCAATATGAATCATTGATATCGATTGCCGTCCTCCAAACTGAGCGTGGTTTACTACCTGAAGGTCACCGACAGCCCGCTGACCCATCCAAAGCCGGTTTAGAAGGTCTGTCACTGCTAGTCCCCAAGAAATCTGTGTCAAGACAGCCGCTCTCCTGTCTGAGTTCCTGGAGCCAGAGGATGGCCCCCTCCTGCTGGATGGACAGCAAGCACCGCCCAATGTTAAGACCAGCAGAACCAATACAGCCCAGCTCGGCAGTTGCACTGTGCACCTGCTCGGTTAATAGGCCACAGCAGGACAGCACGCGTCCCAGAGACGGACAGCCGTGTGTTAAAGTCCTGACTCGACCACTTACTAGGCATGTTGCTGTCAATGGGTCATTGTACGCTGTGGGACTCCGTTCCCTCTAGTTCAACTGAAGATGGGTTGCTGATCTGGGATGCCTGGGTGGCTCAGTCGGTGAAGCATCCGACTTTGGCTCAGGTCATGATCTTGCGGTTTGTGAGTTTGAGCCCGGCATTGGGCTCTGTGCTGACAGCTTGGAGGCTGGAGCCTGCTTTTGGATTCTGTCTCTCCCTCTCTCTCTCTCCCCTCCCCTGCTCACGTTCGTTCCCTCTCTCTCTCCCAATCTCTCTCTCTCTCTCACACACACACACAAATAAATAAACATTAAAAAAATTAAAAAAAAGAAGAGTCACTGATCTATATTAGCTAGGTCCCAACAGAAAACAAGATCACTCTAAGTATTTCAAGTGGGGATATTCAAGCAGGAATTTGTTCCACAAGTGGGGAAGGAGGCAAGGAACCACACAGGTGCTGATGGTGAGGCAGCCCAGAGATCAGCCATGGAGGCAAGCTCTGTTGTCCCTTGATTGGGAGAGTGTGAGGAGTTGTGTCAGAAAACCCAAAATTGAGGATGGAGCTCTGGCCATGGTGGAGGCTTCCCAGAAGCATCGTGATTGGGGGAAACAAAGACTGCCAGAAAAAACCTTTCTGAAGCACAGAGGCTGGAGTGAAGGAGCCTGGTTCTACCTCTCCTCCAGCATTCAGCCAGAGACCAGAAACCAGAGGGATACAGGGTGGATGGCCAGGGCTGAGCGTGGCCGGGAGCTGAGCCGATGCCCTGCGCGGGGCTGGAAGAGACAGCACCAAGAGAATGTCTGGTTCCCACGGAGTCGCCGGTTTCCTTCCAGAGAATTAGCAGTGCACAGACCCTCTAACTTTCTCCACCTTTCGCCAAAATAATTGGCAGAGGCACACTGTAGACGAAGAAAGTTTAGGAATGACCTTGACAATCCCTGGCAGGGGTCAAGTCTATCATACCAGGTGGGTGGATGCCATAGGTGTCTTGGAGGCCACGGAGAATAAACACAACGGCAGAAACAGTGGTGTGTAAAGATTCATTTTGTAGCTTTTGGTAATTGGATCAGCACACCACTGCGCTGGGACAAGAGAGACTCGGGGAGATGAATCCATACGAGTTGTTTTAATAGGAGAATCCCATGCCTAAGCAATGAAAACAACCTTGGCTGGAGAACATCTTTGTCCCCCTATGATTAGAGCTCTATCGGTTTCTATTTTCAGACCCATAAGCAGTGGGTTATTCTGCAGGTGAACTTGCACTAGCCAGGAGAAGATCTGGATTCTGGACAATGACTTGCCATTTGCTAGAAGCCTACGTTTGGGTAAGTCCAGCTACTCCTAGGACTCCGGTTCCTCATTTAGAATGCTTGCTCTTGCTACGAGAAGCAAATTAACAAGGTAAAACACAAATGCGCAGTCTTCTATGAGTAGGAAGTAACAACCCTTTCAGGAAAATCCAAAGCTTTTGAGGATGAATTATTTGAGCAGATTTCTATCAAGTATTTAAGGTGGCACCAGGGACCATTCTAGGTATTTGGGAATGCAGGGAAGGAAGACCTACCATGCAATTTCTAGTCTAGTGGGAGCATTTGGGCAAATAATTACTTTACAGTGCAGCAAGTGCTACTCTTATTAATAATACGGAGGGAATCGTCTTTGTCACAAGATGCTCTGCATATGCGACAGATAAATCAGTGTTCCCAGGACAAGGCTATAAATGCTTCTCGTGTTGAGTCTGTGTTTGCCGTAGAGGGTGAAGGATCTATCTGTGTCTCTCTCCATCTTCAATAGAACTTGGATAAATAGGCATCTGCATCAAAAAACTACTGTAAACTGTTTTTCGTCAGCTCTCTCTAGTCCGTTGTGGTAGAATACCATTTCTGTGGTTCATTTCTTAAAGTGGAAATTTTTTAAACAATTTTATTTGGTCTTCTTAATTTACAAATACTGTGCTTTAAAAATCTATTCATGTACTCTGCCCCTCTTCCAATAAGAATCCAGAGCCTTGTGTAATTTATATAGTGGGATAAATAAACACAGGGCAGATTTTTAGTAAAGCAAAACAAAACAAAAACACCCACAAAACACCAGAGTTGTAAAACAAAGGTAGAAGCAACCTTAAACAGCACATTAGCAAGGATTCCTGGTTGCACGGCGGCCAAAACATGAATCTCGTAGCAATGTAAATACAAGAGTTCCCCACACTCTATGTCCACCAGCTAAATCAACACCGTTCCTCAGGAATATCGCTCCTTCTGGGATGAAGCTGGAGACAAATCTCCACACAAGGGGTGCGCCAGCTGCCCCCATCGTGTCGATGAAGAATTTAACGAGTTCCATAAGCCAGTGCTCCGATGTGCATCAGGGCAGCCCAACGCTCAGCACCAATGTGTATCCAATAAGAGACATTCTTAAGGCAGGGGTCTGCAAAGGACAGCCAGGGGGCTGTTTGTTGTTTGTCCCTGGAACTAAGAATGGTTTTCACATTTTTAAATTGTTTAAAAAAATAGAAAACAGAAACAACAAATGAAGGATGTGGGCCTGCAAGCCTAAGATATATATATTATCTAGTTTTGATGGAAAAAAAGTCTTCAGACCCCTACTCCAAGCGGTGCAAACAATGAAGTCGAAGCTCAGAGCTATTGGATGTCCAAAGTTAATTGAGCTATTGATGCTTTTGAACAAATGATTTTCTGAGTCCCTATAAAGGGCCAGACATTTCTCTAAGTTCTGGGATGGGGGGGAAGTAAAACACAAAAGAAAACCTACCTTCCAGAAGGAGAGAGAGTGGGGTGATAAATTTGTGAGCACACCAGTTAGCTCTTGTGGTACAACGAGCCTAAAGTTCAGTGCTACAAAAATAAATAAATAGTACAGTAAAACCTTGGTTTGCGAGCATAATTTGTTCCAGAAACATGCTTGTAATCCAAAGCACTTGTATCTCAAAACAAATATCCCTGTAAGAAATAGTGGAAACTCCAATGATTTGTTCCACAATCCAAAAATACTCATATAAAAGTCATTACAATACTGTAACATAATACAAAATAATAAAGACAATACAAAATATAAAGAAAAATAAACAAATTAACCTGCACTTCCCTTTGAAAACCTTCGCGACTGGTGTGAGGGAGACAAAAGAGAGGAGGGTTATTATACACGACGACTTTCACTATCACGAACAGACGTTGACTACAGTACAGCATTAATAAACTCTTGTTATACACTGCATGTAATGGAACTGGCAATAAGGCAGCAGAGGAAAGGGACTATATCCGCAGGCAACCTGACCTACAATGAAGCAAAGCATTCCTAGGCTCACTCTTGTCTGGAAAAGCAAACGACTGTCCTTAGGTGCTTGGAAGTGACAAAAAATACACTAGTGCCAGTTGTGGGCACCTTCCAATTTTGTGAAAAATCACTGATTTCTGCCAAATGTGGCAGCCTGAGACAGAGCATCCAAGCGTGGGAGATGATTACTCCCAATTCCATAGTGAAAGACAGAGAGAAACAGAGAGAGAGAGAGAGCGAGTAGGGCGGGGGGGGGCAACCATTGGCTCAGTTGTGATCATGTGACATTCGGTGTCACGTACGACTCATATTGCAAGACATCGCTCATCTATCAAGTTGAAATGTATCAGAAATGTTTGCTCGTCTTGCGGAACACTGGCAGAACAAGTTACTTGTAATCCAGGGTTTTACTGTATTTATGATTTCTTGTCGGTCCATGACTGTGCAAGGGATCGGAGGTTTCTGCTGGCCCACCTGGGCTCCTGCCCCTGTGATAAGCTTAGGCTGGTTGGACTGGGCTAGCTATGAACACGTATCCAGCAGAGTGTCGTGGATCCCAGCCGGGGTTGGCAGGGACGGGCGTGCTCCGTGTTGAGTGTCTCTCTTCCCCCTCATGGAATTAGCGGGCAGATACTGGTGCCCCCATTCCACCATGAGGGCAGAGTCTCAAGGGAACAAATGGAATGCTTGGAGCCTCTCCAGGCCTGGGCTGGGAACGCGCACACCTTCACTCCTGCTTCCTTCTATCGGCCAAACCAACTCAGGCCAAGAAACTGGATCCGTGGTCCGAAGACAGCACAGAGTAGCCTGACAAAGGGCCGGACTTAGGGAGGAGGGAGAGCCAGGACAGAGCGCAATCCTCAGCTATAGTGGGTAGCAAAGGGCGTCCGCAGCGGATACATATCGTGGGAGACACGATGGAGCCTGAAGGGATGCGAGTGTGTGGTTTGCAGGGCAATTGCAGGGCAATCCATTAGGATTCAAAGCTGGAGAGGAGACCATCTAGGTCAGCATTCCTGAACCTCGGCCAGCACCAGGCTCATGCTGCACAGACTGCCTGAGGGTTGCCCTTTGAGAAGAGTTGGTCTGATGGAGTCTGCTTCTGTTAAATTGAGATGCGGCATGAAATTTGGTGAGGTCTACTTCAGAAAATAGCAGTGAATAAGGCTCCTTTCAGAGCATGCTCTGGTTTGTGTCAAAGGAGAGCGTTCACCTACAGTTAAGTGGGGGGTTTAAATGTTTTGGTGATAATAACTCCTGTATCAGTCCTCGGTGCTGCAGACAAATTCTCCTTGGAGGTTCGTATTGCTGAATAAAAACTGTGATGGGGTCGTAGAGGAAGATCAGAATGGCCAGTTCTGCATATGTAAAATCCTAGGAGGCTTCTCAATAAACGCGAAGTCAACGACATGAGAAAACTAACTTGTCAATATTTCTAATTAGGGCTGACCCTGGAGCTTGGAGAGGGCAGCGAACGAAGTGTCTCACACGGAGAACATGCAAAGACACTGAAGGCAGCTTGGCTGGTGGAGGGAAGAGGGGAATGTTAACCGTGAACGTGAAACGAAGTTCTCCACGGGTTTCTGTGTGATGGCTTAGGCCAGCTGTGTTGGCAGAAAACCCTTGAAACTCCTTCCTGGACACTTGGTTCTAACTTAAGCTGCTCGCCACCTGCAGAAACTAAGCCAGTTTCCTTAGAAGGAAATCCTCACCGTCTTTTGTCTGAAATATGTTCTCCCTGGAATGTCATGACATATTTAGTCCTCTGCAATCATTTCCTGAATAAAGATGACTCAAGCTGACTTTCGTCTTTCTGCACACACCATGTTATATTATCCATTTATAGGAAGTGAAAATAGGAATCTGTTCTGTTTCTTTCTCTTCCCTCTTTGTTGAAGTCTTAACATATGCATAGCCAATTGACCCCTGTTATAGCGTTTTCCCCCTCTTTTAATGTTTTCTTTCCTTGGCTTTTACAAAAGGCTATAAAAGGGGTCTTTGCGATAATGACTTTAAATCATTCATGCATTTTTTATCCCGTCTTCACACAGCCTGACATCTTGTTCATTCTTTCTGACTGGTGCTCTGCATAGAGCAGATGTTTTCACTGAGCTATGATGATTTTTAGATCTTACTCTCAGGAGGCTACAACCAATTCAGAGCCCTTCAGCAGAGAAGAGGCATTTAACTTATTCTCTCCAGTGAGTTTCACCTTGTCTATGGTGGATTTCATCTGCCATCATGTTGCCCAATTATTGAGTTCTGTTCAACCCATCCATGATGCTTGAGCCGTCCTCCCTGGTCTCGACTAACCTAAGAACTTTGTGTCACCAGCAAACTTTACCCTCTGGATACTCAGTCACATTTAACATCCTTAATAATCGGCATTGAACTCTATTTCCCATGCTGACAGTACCTTGATACTGGTGGGCAGCACAAAGAGTGAGCCCAAGGCAATTTCCAGATCAAAACTTCCCTAGCTTCTATCGGCCAACCTCACCTGAGCCACTTTTGCAGAAAAACTCTTTTTTGACCACTTCATCTTTTCTGCTGCTACTTCTGGGTCAAACATGTGGTCGTAGTCTTACCTGTTCTCTGTTCTTTGTTCCTCTCGTTCTCCTGGGGGAAAACAAGTCTGTAAATCCCGATGAAATTCTACAATCTGATCAATTATCTGCTCAGAAGCACCATTGCGATATGTGTTAGCTCTAAAGAAAACCCAAGATTCTTTCCACAATTGTTTCCATTTTGCTTCGCTTTGGTGTCCCCTCTATAATCTCATGTAAAACCCAAACTCCCAGGGGTTCTGTGATTCGGAGGGAGGAAGGCGAAGGCTGGTCCGGGGGTGTGAGGCCGGCAGGAGGAGCGGTGCTGCGGGGACTTCCGCCTTGATGAATCTGCAGAAGCAGAGCCCTGCCCCATCCATTCATTCCCCATCTGCATATTTCCCCAAGTCCTTCTGCCACCCATGCAACCTGGGTGTTACACTAGGACAGGAGAGGACAAATTCAAAACCAAAACATCTAACAGTAAGACCACAAGCCATGACCCTGTTCATGACTCCTTCACCAACTCCCATGTTTTCTCCTGCTGCTTAATCTGAGCCCCAGCTCGTCTGTCAGCACTGTGCCAGCATTTGTCTCTGGAGCCGTCACTGCTCGGATCCCACTGCCCACTCCGCCTCTGTCAACCAGACTTCCGATCTCGCCAGCCATGTGCCTCTGTTCCCACCACTCCTCTCACAGGAAGGGTGTGGACACAGGACACCTCCCCATGTGGTGCTGCTAACAGCTCAATGACATGCTGGTCTTCATGGAGCTTGTGCCACTGATGACACATGAAACCATCTTCAAGGAGAAGAAAAGAGTTGCGTGAATGTGTTTGTTGGCTGCAGTGTTATACACAAATGCAAACCATGACAAATGCTGTAGAACAATTCTACACGTTCTTCAGACAATTGGCCACGGGCCTCAAAGGCTTATCACTTTGTCCCACTGATCCCACAAGTCACCCTGACAAGTGAGGACAACCAATTCCAGTTATTCACCACATCTCTCATCCCACAACCCTCTTCGTGTAGAATCCAGTTGGCTCTGCCTTCTGGGTATTTTCATTGTGTCTTAACAATCTGATGACCACAACTCCAGCCCACGTCGCCGCCCTTTACCACCTGCACTTTTGTAGTATTAGCTTCCTGGTCTCCTGATGGATGGATCTTACAGCTTCCTGCCTTGACCGTCTCCCACCAATTTTTACAGGAGCTGGGGGCATGTGTGCTCACACACGTGTGCACACACACAGACACACATACACCACAGTTTCGGTCACATTGATTCTTGGCTCCATATTCTCCAGTGGTTTCACATCTCCTTGGAGAAAAAGATGGCGGTCCTCTCAGAGCCTTGATGGTCCTGAGCCATCCTGTCCACCACGGTTCTCTGACACCAGATCCTCCTTCTCTGTGCCCCTGGCTCCCGGTGCAGCCCCACTCATTTCTCAGCTCCTCTCCCTGAACCTACGTTCTGCTCTCAGACTTCTCTCCGGCTGGGACGCTTTCTCCTTAATAAACCCATGTGGCCACAGTGTCATGGGAACTATTATTATTTAAACTATGTCTTATTTACGAACTACTTACTTCCTATTGTCCTAATGAAAAAAGTATTCAGCAAAGAAAGATCACTCACTGTGCAACCCCACTGGCCCTGAATGTGGGGGGTGACTGGTGAGAGAACAGCAAACACCAAGTGGAAGGTGACAGAAGCTTGACCCGGAAACTTCGATCTGAGGAATTTATGCCAAGGACATACGGTATCATATGTCAAGAACAATGTGTCATCTTTACACACATGACTGTTTTTTACTAAAACAAATAATGGAACTCTAAAACATGCGTTATGAAATGACTTTAAGGCTGGGTACTTAGTGTTTAATCATCTAGACCCACAAGGACTACGATAGAAAACAAGCTTAATCGTTATTTGGAGAAAAACTATTTAAATGCCTGTGGATAAAGGGAAGGATAAAGTCCAACACATTCATTAGAAGAAACATCACAGTCATTTATAATATGTGTACAAAATTGCATAGCACCAGGAAAAATGCTTATGTTAAATAAAAAAGTGCAGAATACAGGAATGTAGATACTCTCTGATTACAGCTTTGCAAAGCATCCGTGTGAGCGTGGGCACGTAATGGAAGAGAATGTACAAGATCAATATATTATTGAGTGATGAAATAATAGCGTCTTTCCTTTGAACTCATTTCCATGCTCTTTTACTGTTTGCAATGAAGGATTATAGAAAAGGGAAGGAGGATCCCTTTCAAAACACAGCTACTCTGCCACAATGAGGGTCCCGCTGCCATTATCTGAAGCAAGTCCTGAGAGGGCGTGGGAAGAAGTCTGGACCGTGTGGCCTCCATCAAGGCTTCCATGTTCTCCCTACAGCTGATCCCCGCCCAGCCATTGACCATGACACCTATGCTGTCAGAAGGAGCTTGGAAGGAAAGGGGGACAGAGCACAAACAGATGAATGAAATCCAGGTGGAGGACAAGGCGAGACCTGGAAAGAAAATGAGCCACACTGAGGAAGAAATGTCAGACAGGTAGAGGGTGAAGAGACCCATGAGAACCAAGACATGGGCCTCACCTGCCTTGTCATTGCCACTGACTTTGTCCTTACGCTGAGCCAGGTGCATTTCCAGCATGCACATGATGCTACCAGCTTCCAGGTGGAGGCATTCCGGAGATGGCTGGGCCCACACCAGCTTTCCCAAGTTGCTGATTCAGAGAGTGAATTGACCGGGATTTCATTTTGTCCACTTAGCCGAATGTTCAGAATGTTTTCGTCCATTTGGGCTGTTGTAACTGAGTTCCATAGCCTGGGAGCCTTATAAACGACAGACTCGTATATCTCCCAGCTCTGGAGGCTGGAAGTCCAAGCTCAAGGTGGTCCCAACCATTCCTTCCAAGGGCACCACCTCCTAACACCACCATGCTGGGGGTTGGGTTTCATCACACACATTTTGGAAGGACACAGACATTCAGCCTGGAGCACAGAACATTTATACCCCCTCACACACAAAAATCCAATTACGATTTGTACTTGTACTTTAAGCAGACATTTATCATGCCTTTGCTATGAGAAACCACATTTCTTTTTACTTTAAAAACACTTTGAATTCAAATGTACATGAAACGTATTTCAAAGGTGACAAAAATAGCTGAAATTAAATCCTTTTTAAATTACTTGCAGAAATCTCAAAGATGCCTTTCCACTTGATCCTGATCGAACATGAACATGTTTTTCAGAGGGCTCTTATTATCAAAGGGGCAAATATAAAGGTGTCCATTAATAGAACTTTGTGGATTTGTCAATAGAATGTAATACATCAACTATGTCGATTGCCTTTTTTTTTATTGTTATTATTTAAGCGGAAATGGAGGCACAGAGAGGATGAATGGTGTGTCCACAACCCCACTGTCAGGGAGTGGCAGAGATGCCTCTCCTAGAACCATAATTGCCCCAGCAAGTGCTGGCTCCACATGTCGAGGCCTGTCCTGCAACGCACGGGGTGATTCCAGTCGGAGAAGGAAAGTAAAGCGTTTATCTCTCTGTGCTGTCTCCTCTTCTCCTAAGGACACTGCTCACTGGATTGAGGACTGACCCTAACACAGCATGACCTCGTTTTAATTCAGTTACACTTGTGAAGAGCACATTTCCAAAAAAGGTCACAGTCTGAGGTTCCAGGTGAACATTTGGGAAGGCATTACTCAACCTGGTACCTAGAAATGACCACACAGAAGGAGAAAGCAGGCAGAAAGATGGGCTCCTGAGCTGGACACAGCTAGAACACCACGGGGGCGGGCTGCCGGTTCAAACTGCATTCACAAAATGCCACTTTGGAAAGTGCATCTAGAAGCATCGACCATATTTTAAATAGTTGTAACTACAAAGTTGTAACTACAAAATGTCCCTTTGTAAAGACGAATAAACAAATAAAGCGGGCGGGGACTGTGGAGAAACAGGGAGACCCCCTCACAGGATGGTTTCACCTGGGGCGGGTCAGCCGTGCACGACGCTGATGCTGGACACAGAGGCTCGAATCCAGAGCCACCGGTCACTCGGTGTCCTTTGCCCAGGGGACACGGCGTGCGGTAGGGCGGGGAGCCTGCCGCTGTGTCCTTGGAAATGCCCTTGATCAAAGGACTCTGAATTAAGCCTGGACACAGAAAGAATAGAGGCACTTCGGAAAGTGTTAGCATGAAGGAAGGAATCAGCACGCAAGTGAATGGACAGATTCTGCATGGGACGTCTAACACTTTAACAAAACTGGACTGTGCTGAATCCTATTTAACTAATATCCAAGCGCCGGGTTTCACATTAGGTTCTTTCACTTTATTACCATATTTGAACTTTCCAAATGATGCTGATAATATGCCAGGCATACGTGTTGATTACTGGGGACACCGAGACTCAGTGGGGCCACACGACCTGGCCGGGCTCACGAATGTCAACTTCGCACACGTGCCTGTCCACGGCACCGTCGGCTGGTATGGGTTCCGGGAGAAGCAGACAATTCTTTTAAAGAAGACACAGGCGACTTTGTCCTCAAGAGCCAAAGGTGGCCGACCACGAGTCCAGCGATTTGTTTCAAAGCGCCATTTATCCCTGGTCTTCTGCAATTTCTCATTCCTACCTACTTGCTTCTTGGGTTTCCACGGGAAGGGGCTGAGTTCCAAACAGAAGGCCTCTTTATCTTGACATGTAACCTGGGCAAGTAAGAGAGAGGCAATATCTCTTATTCATGCAGTAGCAGCCCAAATCCAGACTTTGGTACCGCCTGCCTCTCTCGCTTAAGTGCCGTTGATCGAGAATGACAGTCGGGAGATTTGCTCAGGTATCAGAGTTCTTTTCTGCTCTGTGTGAAAATAGGGCAACACTTCTTGTGCAATACAAGCTATCCCACCTCAGTGACGACATGTGGCGGGGTGGGGGACAGCTCGTGACACATCATATTTATACAAAATTACGTCCTGTTATTTCCAATTTCCTCGGGAAAGCTATAATTAGCAACACCTAATGACCACCTTGAGGCAAAAAGCCAAGGTTTTCTCACCTCAAAAAGTCATAATCTGTAGCAGTGACTGGTGGAGCACAAAATAGAGCCCTTGGCCCAGATGGCACCTAGGACAGTCATCACCCTTCCTGCACTGATAGGCGATCTGAATGAGGGTTTGGCTGGACATGCTGGGCAGTGGCTTTCTTGGCCAGACCATCTCTGTCCCCCTAGAAACCACCTGACGGCACACTGGCACTGGTATTCTATTCTCTTCATTTAGAATAAGAAAAACTTTCCTTAATTTGGTCTGACTCTAGAAACATCTTGCCACTGAATGGTTATACAATATCAAATTCCTGTATGCAACCTCATTTACCTCAGGAGGCCAGTTTTTTGAAAGAGGCTGGAAATATCAAAGATGCAGTTTCAGATAGGGAAAAAAAAATGTCTTTCCTTGAAGGGTTGGCAAGTGATCTCCGTGGCTTACCTTCTAGAATAGAAGTCAGTAAAAGAGCTTCATATTTGAAAGAAAAATTCATACCTAAAAAAAAAGAGAAATAAATCAAGAACACATGTTGTGAGGGAAGCTAGCTAAAATAAACGATCATTTCCTAATCTCTTGAGTTTTCCATTAGTGAGCGTGGGCACAAGACGCTAGAGAAAGTATTTGTAAAGAAAAGTCATGACACGTTTTGCAATCCGCGTTCCTCGTGTTGCGTTTTGCCTCCTCACCCAGAAGGAAGCTTGGGGACCGGGCAGGTGCTGTGGGTCGTGGGCACGGACCATTCCAGCGGCTGCTGTATCTGAAAGAACCACCTGAGCAAGTCACGGAACACAGGACCAGGAGGAGAAGGTGCTGTCACAGGGAGGGACCCGCCTGCCTCCTGTGGCCGACGGCCCTGGCTGTGACATGGGGGCCTGGAAATGAATGCCCGGCTCAGGCTGAGAAGCCCTTGAAGGTCGATGAGTGACATCTCTATTCAGGAAAGATCTAGTTCCAATAAACGTGGTAGGGGCAGAGCCCGACTTATTATCAGGAGCTGTTTGCAGACCCAGGAGCTCGGCTTCAACCTGCAGACCGGGGAGCTCACTTCTGAGCACACTGGGAGTGGACAGATCACGTGGCTTCCTTTTCGGGGCGACGTTCCTATGACTGGCCGTCCACCCTCAGGGCTCGCAAAGGATTTCTCCACTTAGCAGCCAATTTCAGGAGGCTGTCAGATCCCCAGCTTCCAAAGGGAGGTGCCCTCCTATTACCAACTGAGGTTCATGGAGACCCGGGGAGTAGGGGGTCGGAGTGGCCTTGACACACGTGGAAGGGTGGGCACATCAGTCTCATGACTTGCCAGGTGTGTGGCTTGGGACACGTTCCTTGACCTCCTCTCGCTGACTTTCCCAACCGCAGAGCCGGGAAAATGTTACGCCCCCCCCCCCCCCCCCGCCCCCACAGAGTGTTTCAAGGCTGGTTAAGGAGCTCGTTCAAGGAAGAGCCCAGCAGAGGACCCAGCCGAGTGGTGCTCCCCAGGGAATGGAGCCCTCGTTGAACTTCCCTTGGGACTGTGGTCATCCTGTCGTTCTCCACCATGACACTTACCATCCACTGGGATAATGTGTCCGTGCAGCTGCCTTGTTCCTCCAGACCGCCTTCAACTCGAGGGAGGAATCCCGGTCCCAACCGCAGTCAGGTGCGTGTCGGCAGGGCGTCCCCTGCCATTCCCCCTCAGGCTCACAGCAGCGGGGCCCTGCCACCCTGCCAGCCCCGGTCTCTCCCCCTTCCACCCTCTGCTTCAGTGTCAGCCTAAGCTTTCTACCCAGGATGACATCCCCAGAAATAGAGCTCATCTTCACACATCATCTCAAGCATGGCCTCCGACGGGAAAGCTGCTTGGACCCCATGTCCCCTCTTTCCACCCTCTTCTTGCAGCCAGATAGCCTCCCAGGCAGCTGGTCTGTCCTTACTCACCCCCGTGGGTCCTTTTCCAAACGCACTTTGCTCTGGGAGGCGATAATCGGTTCGCTGTTCCATCACCTTCCCTAGGCTGAACGCCATCACACGGTTCTAAGCCCAGAAGATACGTATTGTCATGCAGGACTCCTCTGTCAAGGATCCGGCCTTTCGTGGGCCACATTCTTAAGAGCAAGGAGGGTCCCTGGGGTTACCACCAGGAATTACATCTCTGGAACATCCCTTTACACGCTCCTGCATTCCGGCAACCCGGTGATGGCATTTGTGGCCCTTGAGAGGTGGCCCCCAGATCTGACCACTCGTGGAGAAGGTTTGCGAATATAGTTTGCACCATGTGCACGGGCAGACTCTGATAATGCCTGAGAGCAGGTGGGATCTGTGGCTTTAAGTTAGTATTTATCTTTGGATTTTCTAGATCGCAGCATCCCCTGGAATTCAGAAGTCCCTGGAAACCTGCATGGTTGGGGGGTGGGGGCCATGTTGACCCAGATGATGTGCGGGAGGCTTACTGGGAAAGGCGCCGAGAATGGGGAAGGGTGGGTGCGGGGCTGGGCAGAGAAAGGGACCCAATGACAGTGGCAGCCATGAGAGAGACGGCAGGTTGGCAGGTGGTCCCAAGGGCTCTGCCACAACGGACTCAGAGTTGTCCCCAGTTGAGGTGGGGGGAGCTGCACGTGTGCATCCCGGGGTGGTCACTGAGTGGGCGCAGGGGTATAATTTCCTCCTCCTTCATCCAGGAGACATTTCTGGAAGGAAACTGGGCTTTTTGAGGTCAGTTGCATACAGCCCTGGGCTGCAGGAATGGTCTGCGGGTCCCCATGGAGATCTGGGTGACCCTGCTTCGCACAGCCACACCCAGGAAACTCTTAGGACAACGTGGACAATACACACAGCAATGATTTTCCTGGGAGGACAATTCTCAGCTGTCCTCAGATTCTCAACGAGATCCACAAGGACAGAAACAAAAACAAAAGCGGTCCCCTGGGTTCTGAGTGGCAACACAGGAAAGAGTTTCTGTAAGAACACAGCGCACCTCATACGCCTCCCTCCTCGCCACATTTTCAAGCCTGGGGACGGATTGCCAACCTTTTGCAGCTGCGATGTGATAACCACTCATTTTTACTTTTAGTATCAATCCAATTGTTTGATAACTGTGAACACCTACCCGCCAATGCTGTTCACAAGAAAACTCACTGAAAAGGGAACAAGGTACGAGAAATATCCTTCCCTCTGTGTGAATTCATGGTGTCATTGCAATGGCCATTCAGTGTGCATTATGGTCTAGCTTGGGAGGATTCTTAATTTTTAAGTTAATTTGAAAAATGTAAAATAGGAGAAGAATTGCCTATCATAGCACGTTCCTTAAAATGCTCCATTCTTTTACGCACGATTTCCATGTTACACATTCCAAATTCTTCCTTTATGTTTTAAAAACATGAAAGCATCTATCCATGGGAAAAACGAGAACATTCCGCGGAGGTGAGGTCTTAAGTTTGGAAGGATGCTTATGTTATTCTCCAAATAAAAGTCCTTTAGACCACATCCTCAGGCAGCCTGATGCCATGTTGTAAGGATGACACGCCTTGGTTAAGAAGGTGGCTTCTTCGAGGGGGCCTAGGTGAGGACTGGCGGGGGGTGGGGGAGTCCCATGCCAGCCCCGTCCCCTTCCGCAGGCACAGCCACAGGAGGGAAGGCCCGGCTGTTCCAGGAGGTCTCGCTTCTGCATATGTCGAACCCCCAGAAGCCATTGATTAGTTTAACCAGGCTCAATATGTCTTTGAAAGAGATATTTTAAAAAGCAAAAGAGCTTAAACAAACATGAAAGTAATCTAATTCAGATATAAACATGCAAGTTAATAAGATTACCACGAATTGATCTAAATATTACTTAAAATAATTAGAAATGATTTTTGATGGCCTGCCATTTCAGTCGGGACACTTTTATGTTACATTAGGAGGCCAACGGATTATTGCTTTCTGGAATATTCTCTCGTTGTTTATGACCTTCAAAAGCAGGATCGGTGTTGGCAGACGCATCAATCAAGGCCTCTCCGGGTGATGAATGAGTGCTCTGCATCTGCCGAGTGAGCCACGGGCCTGCTAGTTTTCTCCTCACTGTCTTCATGAGCAAATGGTGCCTTTGTCCTGCTCAGATCACCTGCTTTCTTGGGATGTAAATTCACAGATAGATAATTTCAGAGGAGAAGTATCTTGTTGTTTTCTTTCCCAATCCGCTGGCGAAATTATACGGAAAAAGAATCATGGTTTTAATTGGGGAAGCTAGCAGGCTGTACCTCGACGTGAGGATTCAGAGACCTGTAGCATCCCTGTGTCCTGAATCTACCATCTCCCCAGGCCAGTGCCGAGGCCGGGGAGGGGGGGCCCTGCGAAATACACGTTTTTGTTTTGTTTTTGAGAGAACTCAAACTCTGTCAGCCCTTGAAGTTAGAAGCCGTTGTCTTTGCTACAGGGCTAGCGTGGAGCCATCTTGTAAACCTGCGACATCTTGTAAATCTCCAGTGTTGACTGTGGAAGTTTCTGGATTCAGCTTTTCCTCAGGGAGAGGCCTCTCCGAGCCCCCAGAGCACTGCTGTGGCTCAGAGTGACACTCACAGCACAGCCGACCCAAAATTCGACATTTGACGTCCAATGCATCGTCCCGCCCACGTGTGTGAGCGAACGATCGGATTGCTAATTATTTTATTTTTCTGCATCTAACTGGAAAGCACTTTTTTTTTTTTTAGGACCTAATGTGATTCATCTTCGTGGTACTAAACATTGAATCCAGAAAAATGGCATTATAATTAGCGTGTCTTTTTTTTGCATTTTTGTTTTGTTTTGTTTTGTTTTTTGTTTGCTAGTTTTTAACTTTTCAGAGAAGGAACAAATTAGGCAGGGCAGGTTATAGAAAAGTTAACATTAAGTTAATACGGGGGCGCCTGGGTGGCCCTGTCGGTTAAGCAACTAACTTCGGCTCAGGTCACGATCTCGCGGTCTGTGGGTTGGAGCCCCGCGTCGGGCTCTGTGCTGGCGGCTCGGAGCCTGGAACCTGCTTCGGATCTTGTGTCTCCCTCTCTCTCCGTTCTTCCCCTGCTCATTCTCTGTCTCTCAAAAATAAGTAAACGTTAAAAAAAAAATAAAAATAAAAGTTAATAGGACAAACAGAAAATATCGGAGACAGTATTAGCACTAATAACACGGTGTGTCCTAAGTATCTGCTGAAAGTGGGTGTTTTATGTTTTTCATACGATGTACAAACCACATGTAACAGCTACACATGCTTGTTGTTTCCTTTACTTTGAGGTGGCTTGAGTAGCTCAGGGGCACCGAGCTCTTCCCATGTCTCATGTAGACACGTGCAGTTTGGCCTCGCACGGAATAAGAAAGATCTCAGTTCAGAAGGGTTACGTTGTATTAAAAGCTAGCATCAGAGTCATATTTACACCTCTCCAGGCTACTTTCAAATAACACTATGCTGTTGAACTATAACCTGAATGACGAGCCTAATTGTAGTTGGCAACAATATGTGTTCCCGGTACGAAATTTCAATAAATAATATTCAGATATGAAGAAAATGTAAATTATAATGACCGAAAATGCTTCCCTGAAGATAACTAGTCAGTCTTTCCCTTATCTCTTTCGAGGATTAGATATTGCAAAAGTGACCTTTAAATCTCTACTGATAGGTACAGTTGGATGTTGTTAACTCCTTTATGGCTTCCTGCGGACAACAAGCTCGAAAAATAGACTTGGATGTCCCTCACGAGCTGGGGAAGCCAGAAGAACCTTCCACCGACACTGACATTTCACTGGTGCCGAGTCGGGCAGTGGGGTCCCCACCAGGACAGAGCGGGGCAGGAGTCGACCAGACCCCTTGTCACTGAGAAACAACATGAGTGACAAGGACATCCAAGGTCATACCGTGAGCACATCTGTAAGCACTTCCGTAAAATACATAAAGCGTTATATTCCCTTGCTCTCCTGCATTTCCCTAATTCTTCTCTTACATGTTTCCTATAAAGGACTCTACGCAGGATAAATTGGTAAGAGGTACCAAAAGCTCCCTGAGGAGGAAAAGAAAAGTCTATTGTCAGCAGTCAATTTTTATCTGGCTTTATTTTTTCTTAACCAGCTTTGTCAAAGTATAATACAGATATACGAAAAGCTACCCATTTTAGGGAAAAATACAGAGCGTGTGGACAAGTATATGTATGCATGTGTGTATATATATATTCAGGCGTCACAACACATCACGAGGTAGAACATTTCATTCCTCCAAAACAATAATTTCTCGGGCCACTTTGCAGTTGATTTCATACCAACCCCTGCTAACCACTAATGTGTTCCCTTCACTGCAGGTTTAACACGGTCAGACCTTCCCGGAAATGAATCATACAGCGTGTTTTCTCCTAGCGCACTGAGTCCCAGATCGCACGTTGTGCGGCCAGACTGACACTTCACACATTGCTTAGCATTCCTTCCAAGACTCATTCTAAAAAGTGAAGATTTCCTTGAAGTCAGCCAGTAGTGCGCACCCTGATTTTCTCAGGCACGTCAGCAGTCTGGGTTTTATTCTGCGGTATGAACTCAGATTTCCTCATCACTCAGCTAAACATCATTAGACCTCAGGACATGAAATATTCAATCTCCCGCAGCAACTCTCGCCGACCAGTTTCTGGACTCTGGCTGACACATCTTTACTGCTTGATCATCTGTGTTTTCATTAAACCCAACAACGGCAGAAGCCCATCACGGCCAAGGTGGGGGGAAAGGAGGTGTTTTTTGAATCCTCCAATGTCCTGGACGGTCTGATGACACTGGACCAAGAGAGTTCAGGAGCCATCTGAGGAAGCCAGGAGGAATGAAGAGTCCTCATCTGCAACTAACTCATGCACCGAAAGGACGGCCCTGGGATGCCAGGGGCTCGCTCGGAGCTCAGGGGTAATGAGGGAGACACGGGCAGCATATGAACACCTTTTATGATGTGAAAAATAGTCAATTTACAAAGAGCCTTTCCTCAGATGCCTCATATGTCAATGTTCAATAGACAGAATATGGTTTTATGACAACATTTTATCAAGACTTTTAGGTAATATTTGACAAATTAATCAATGTGGGTCTTGTTGGGCACTACCTTCTATCAATATTAAACAGCGAGAAGTACAGAACTTTGACATTTACTTTTGAGGTTCTAGTGACACAAGGCAATGCTGTAAAAATATTCCTGCAGCAATAAATAAAAGGGAGATGAAAAATATAAGCTGTAATTGGAAACGGGATCCCTTTCTAAGAAAAGATGAAAAGGAAAACAAAAATAAACAGAAAACTTGACATGCGGTAATTGGAGTTGTCACATTTTATCCCAAGTAATTAAAGGCGAAACCCATTTCTAAAATTGTATTGTTTAATTATAAAAGTAAATAAATATAATTAAAAAGCTAGATACTGTCAGATTTACTGTCAGCAAAGCACCGAAACGTGTCAAATAATATTTTGAAGATAGTCTTTGTCGTTTCAAATGACTAAGAAGCAGCCTTGTCACCACAAATGATGAAAATAGCCAAGATATTGCAATAATTACCTTCTACTATTTTTTCTTATGCTGCGTGAGTGTAAACAAAAAGAAAATGCCTTTTCCGATTTAGCCGAAAAATACTTACCACCCACCTGTCAGAAAAAGTACAGCCGAGAATCTGGAGAGAAATGTATTATTTTGGAGGCCAGGAATTTGCCGACAGGTGAAAACGATCGAGCCCTGCAAACAGCTCACGGAAATCTCGCACAGAAATCTCATAAACATTTCCATGTTTAATGCAAACGCTTTGCCCCCAGAGGAGATGAAAGTTCCCGCAACCGTCAGCTCTATTGTTTCCATTACTAATTAAGTAATACTAAGCAAAATAACTGGCCCGTGTTGCGATGGCTTTTTCATTTTTAGAATAACACGGAAAATGCAGTGTGTTCCCAGTACGAACGGTCTGCTCTCGTTGGTCCCCCACCTCCGGATGGAAGAACAGGGACCAGGAAGGTCAATGACAATCATCCCCACCCCCACACGGTTAGAAGACTTCCCAGCCGCGTGGGCAGGTGGAGAACCACTGGGTGTCTCTTTCAGATATCTCACAGGCACACTCTGCCCGTGTTCAGCCCCCAGGCGTGGCAGGCGGGAGTCTGTGCACTCACTCACGTGACTGCCATATGCACGCCCAGCCACAGGCCAGAGGCGGGGGGACTGCAGCCATTGACATTCTCGTCTCATGGTTCTAGAGGCCAGGAGTCTAAGACCAAGAGTCTCTCTGATTCGATTTCTGGTGAGGGGACTCTCCTTGGCTTTCGGATGGATGGTTCCTTGCCACACAATCACATGGCGTTTAAAAATCGGCCTTGAGGGGCGCCTGGGTGGCTCCGGTCATGATCTCGTGGTCTGTGAGTTCGAGGCCCGCGTCGGGCTCTGTGCTGACGGCTCAGAGCCTGGAGCCTGCTTCCGATATCTGTGTCTCCCTCTCTCTCTGCCCCTCCCCTGCTCATGCTCTGCCTCTCTCTCTCTCTGTGTCAAAAATAAATAAACATTAAAATTTTTTTAAAATAAACAAATAAAATTGGCCTTGCACCAGGAGGGGGTGGAGAGCTCTCTGGTGTCTCTTCTCTTAAGGACACCAATCCTATTGCATTAAGCCCCACCCCTGTGACCTTATTTAGGCCTATTTACACTCTTAAAGGCCCCTCTCCAAATACAGCCAGGGGCTAGGGTTCCAGCGTATGAATTTTGGGGGCTGGGGGGAACAAACATTCAATCCTCCACATTTCATCCACAAATGTATGTCCTTCTGTCTTGCAAAATAGGCTCATCCATCTCAAAAGCCCCAGAGTCTCGTAGGACCACTTGGGAAGTCTAAAGTCCAAAGGCTCATGTAAATATCACCTGCATCACATAACAGCGAGGCCACAGGTGTTATTCATCCTGAGCCAAAATTCCACTCCAGAGGTGAACTTGTGACAACAGACGAGTTCTCTGCTCCATAATACAAAGGCGGGAGACACACAGGATGAACATTCTAGTTTCTAAGGGAGAAACTGGAAGATGGAAAGGGAGCATAGGTCCCACGCAACTCCAACTTCCAGCAAGGGAGATTCCATGTAGAGCCCGAGACTCAAGAAGAATCCTCTTTGAACTGGTGTTCTCCCCTCCCCCAGGTCTGAGGGGACAGAAGCGCTATTCTCCTGGCTCCCGGACAGGGTCCTCCCCCGAGGCTCTGGCCAGGGGCATCCTGCCACTGAAACCATGAAAGGTAGCCCCAACCTTTGGAACCCAGCAGGGACCTGCCTTGTCCCTGGGTCTGTGATAGCGGTGACAGCACTGAGGATCCCCCAGTCGCCTTCTTGGTCGCTCTTCCCTTTTCTCAAAGGGTATCAGGAGTACGCAGTCAAGGGTGTTTATCGACTCGTCCTGTAGAATGCCAGCAGTACAGAAGCTTTCCTCGGACACTGGTCCTGTCTCTGCCCGTGTGACCCTGTCTCCATTCCAGCCTCTGCTGAGAGAGCCCGGGAAACCCAGCATTGGCGTCCATAATGCGTGCTCGGCCATACACCCCATGTTCTCTTTGCGGTAAATCCCCTCTATTTTTTTTTTTTTTTTTTTACAAGATGGACGTGCTGAGAATTTTCAAAATCTCTGAGTCCTGGTTCTGTGTGCTTAACAAAGAGAAGCCCAGCTGCTTCTTCAACAGTTTCCTCGGAAATGGCCTCAGCTTAATTTCCAATTTCATCTTTCGCAAACTCTACCTTCTGCAAAACCCTCGTCTGCGATCCGGCCAAGCTCTTTATCACTTTGTGACGAGGACTGCCTTTCTTCCAGCCTTCAGTGACTTGTTTCTCCTTCCTCATGCTTCATGTGATAATGGAGACCAAGAAATCCCAAGATCTGTAGCCTGCAACCTGGAGAGTGAGGAGAGCCAGCGGTGTGATTCTCATCTGAGAGCTGGTCTGCGGTTCAACACCCAGGAAGAGCCAATGTTTCAGTCGGAGGCCAAAGGGAAGAAAAAATAATGTTCTGGATTTAAGCAAAGAATAATTTCCTCTCCTTTAGGGGAAGGTCAGGATTTTTTTTTCTATTCTGGCCTTCTGGTCTTCGACTGATTAGATGCAGCCCACCCACATTGGTGGGCAATCTGCTGAATAGGTCAATTTACATGTTAAATTCATTCAAAGATAACAGCCTCACGGAAACATGCAGAATAATGTTTTACCAAATATGTGACCACCTTCTAGCACAGTCAAGTGGACACACAAAATTAATCATGGCACCTTCTCCAGGAGAACACTGGGCCAGCCAGCTGAGGCTGAACTGGGGCCCAGAGGACCCAGGGGCTGCTAGTGCCATCTTGCGCCTCACAGTGGCAGAACGTAGAGTTCAGTTCCAGCTCCGTGCACTGGGAAATAAGCTTAGTACCTTCTGATTGAGCCTTTTCCAAACATTTGGTGTGTTGACTTCCCTAAAGAAATGAGCAAGTTTGACGTTCACATTCAACTGTGAATGTGATACCAGAAACACATTTATTTTTAGTTTAAGTGTGTTCTGTGCAATACCTGAAACATACTTCTTCTGAAAAATAGTCGTTTTCTCTGAAATTCCGATTTGGCTGGTTGTCTTACATTTTTATTTTCTAAATACAGAATGCTGACTCTTATTTTTGGAAGGCTGTTTTAGATTATTTTTCTGAACAGTATTTTTACGTAAGATGGACGAGAGAGAAAGGAGTGGATTTTGAAGAGACTATTTAGGAAATGAGGACTGGTGACCACAGAAAACTCAGTTGAAAAGGAATCGGTCCGAGCATACTAAGTGCGTGGAGTGAATTCAAAAGGTAAATACACACAAATATTTCTGAAAAGAAAACTAAGACAAAGACACTTTAACGTCCAAAGATGCTCTGAGATATATTTAAAATTTTTTTTCAACGTTTTTATTTATTTTTGGGACAGAGAGAGACAGAGCATGAACGGGGGAGGGGCAGAGAGAGAGGGAGACACAGAATCAGAAACAGGCTCCAGGCTCCGAGCCATCAGCCCAGAGCCTGACGCGGGGCTCAAACTCACGGACCGCGAGATCGTGCTCTGAGATATATTTAAATAGGCTTTTCACAGAAAAATTATAAAACAACACAAAGTCAGATTTTATGCTTTTATACCTGCATATATTTAAGGGATGATATAGTATAACACCCTATAATATGAAGGGGGAAATGAAGTTCAGAGACACCAGAAAAGCTAACTAAAAAGGTCACAACAAAAATCATCCAGATCAAAAATAAGCAATCCTCTGTTAACTTCCACCTGCTTCTTTGAATTTATATAAATCCTTCGTCTGTTATATCAATTATACACTTATTCAGCACAAACTTTTATTTATTTCCTTAAAGTTATACCTGTCTATCTATCTTTTTTCTCTCTCTCTCTCTCAAAACACCAGTAATATATAAATATAAGATTCTGTTCTATCAGTATCCTGCCTGGGGTACAGCTCAGAATAGAGCATTTGACTCTTTAGATAATTTAAATGTCCAAGTTTTTGGTCCATGACCATGGATTCATTTCAAAAGCTTTTATCCGCTGTCTTCCTTAGTGACACTCATGGTTTTCCACCCTGGATGACCTTTGATACAAATTTGGAAACAACAACAACAACAACAACAACAACAACAATCTCTAGAATAAGTCCGGGAGGAATCTTTCATTGTTAATGCATCTAATTACTATCTAGCAAACGTGGGCAACATTATGCAGAAATTAAAATGAAAACCAACCTATGTAACGTTTCAGCTCAGTGATTTCCTAATTATATTAGGTTAAATGTAAATATTTTCTAGCAAGAAAGTTGGAAACGATGGTCTTTTGTCAAAAAATAAATCAGCTAAACCCAGATGGTACCATCACCGCTTCATATAGTTAAGCATCTCTTGTCTGCTTTATCCACACCTCGTACCTCCTGGGATTTCTGTGTATGTCCTCCAAATTCAAAACGTATCTCTAAATTAAATGTATTTTTCTTCATGATCATCTAAATGGATGAGTGAATAAATTAAAAGTTATCTAAATTGGTGTTTAGCATCATGAAGACAAAGGGCTGATATGCTCAAACACGCAGCTCTCCTCTTACTGCTGGAAAACTGCAGGGGTGTATTGTCAGCAGATTTATTCGGGAAGTTGACCATGATTGGATGCGTTGATTTTTTTTTTCTGCACAAATAAAATAATATCATAAAATGGATGGTTTCTTAACAGTCCTCTTTATCATTATATGTTCTTCAGTTAGGAGATTCGAAATAATGTGATGAACAGAATGACAGAACACTGCTCTAAACATTTTTGTTTTTAATAGGAATCTTAATGGTCAATGTGTTGAGTCTGTTTCGTATCTTCCTGTATATTTCAACACCTTATTATATCTTTATCTCAAGCTATAAATATTTTAATGACCATGCACATAAGCAAGCACAAATATACCTTAACGGTGCCCCAGATGTCCATCTGATCCTTGAATTAGTCCAAGATTAAAGCGGGAAGAGAGGTTGGAGGAGGGGAGGCCAGTCCCCAGCCCCACGGTGCCCTGGCCGCACAGGGCACCTGTCCATACACGAGGAGACTCCAGCTTCATTTCCTCATTGGGTCTATGTGTTTGTTCCACATGCCCGGGCCCAGCTCAGAGCCAGATATGTTTGACTTTTGCTACTTTCTGGCCCCAGGACCAGCTGACATCTGATTCGATCCAATGGAAAAGCAAAACCAGCTGTCTCTGGGACAGATGCCTTTATCTTTTTTATAAACAATCTTTGCCAATTATTCATTCAATTTTTGTTCATTCTGCAAATATTTCTGGAGCCCCTATCAGGTGGCAGATATCATTAAGACCTCTGGGATATGTCAGTGTCCAAAGCGGGACAAGATTTCTGCCCTCAGTGGGTTTGTACTCTCCTGATGAGCTCGGACCATCAACTAGAGCAACATTAACAAGCAAATGCACATAGAAAGTACTAGAATAATCCAGGCACAGTGCAATGGGGTTTCAGGCTAGAGTCCTAGCAATGGTGGTGGAGACCAACAGGTGGGGGCTGAGTATCTTTTAAAAGTAGCTCCAGCAAGATTTCCTAAAGTCCTGCATGTAGAATGTGGAAGAAGGGATAGAACCAAGACTGGCTTCAGGAGTTTGGGTCTGGAAAGAGGTAAGGACATTGAATATTTGTCATCTTGCCTTCCTTGACCCTGACTCCTCAGTCCCATGAAGCCTCTGGTGGCATTGGGGCTTTCAGTTCCTTTTCTCGTATTCCCAGTGGCTATTTCTAGGACTCTGCCCTGTTTGCTCACTGGCTCCAGACCCTGTGACCTTCAGGACCACCGTGGCTTCCCTCATCCACTTCTCAGTCAGTCACTCAGCCCTGCGGACAGCACGTGTCCATGACCTGGTTTGATAGCCGCCTTCTGCACCTTACGTGCAGTGGGTTTTCTGTGCTATCATTTTTACAAACTCTAGACAACTCACAGGGGTCGCTAGGCATCTTCTGCATGATATGCGATATTTGCAAAAGAAAATATTTAATCCCAAGGACGATTCAGGATTCTTGTTATAAAGCAGAAACCTGTTTTTGACACGATTCTTCTTCTGGTATGTTTCCTGACAGTTGCTGGCCAGCTACTGACTTTCCCGAGGAAGTTTCAGGGCATTACCATTAAAATTTCTCTGTCTGATGCCAGACCTGTTTAGAAGAATGAAAATGTAGTTCTTCCCATGATGCTAAGACCTCACTTGACTGGCATTTTCTACTGAGGCTCTGTCTACACAAGGCCAAAATCACCGTTTCGGTCAATCAAGGGAGTTCAAACCAGTCGGTCAAGTCAGATATTCGGTTAAGACACTGAACAGAATCTGCTGTTTTGGAGGTGCATAGAAAATTTGGGGTTCTCTGCATTATTTCAAGCAATGGCAATTTTAACAGTCCCCTGCTAGAGCAAAGGGTGTTGGCTGCAACCCCACTGATATTGAGCTCAAGCTTCTCCTCCCTGCTCAAGAAGCAGGGAGGAGTGAAATAACAATGCTGTCAACCCTCTTCTTCCAGGCCATTTTCTTGGGTGCACACACAGCAAGTACTCAAGGGACCTTGTGGTAATGAACTTTGGGAAGTGAGAACAGGGACCATGTTAATACTGAATCATAGAGCACTGTGCTCTCCTTAGCTTTGGTCTCCTTCTGTTCCAGCACCTAACTTGGCATGAAGCCCATGTTCTCGCTCCACAACTCAACTGAATAAAAGACGGATCATCTGTGGGGCGCCTGGGTGGCTCCGTCGGTTAAGCGTCCGACTTCAGTTCATGATCTCACAGTTCGTGGGTTTGAGCCCACAATGGGCTTTGTGCTGACATCTCAGAACCTGGAGCCTGCTTCCGATTCTGTGTCTCCCTCTCTCTCTGCCCCTCCCCTGCTCTCTCTCTGTCTCTCCCCAAACTAATAAATAAACATTAAAAAAATTGAAAAAAATAAAGTTGGTTATCTGTAAGTAGGAATTTTGCACCAGAATTGCTTTCTTTCTTACTGAGTTTCTTAGAGATCTTATCATTAAGCCTTTCTGTTTTAAGGAAATCCCACTTGTGCTGACATGGTTTATAGGCTATTTTGTAACTTACGTTCACCCCTGTGGATCTCAGTTACTAAAATTAAGCTGGTCAAGGCATTATATGCAAAACTCAGTTTTTAATAGGAGCTGACCAGAGTGTGGTCTCTTTTCTTATAGGTCTTCCTTTGTAACGCGGTAGCCTAGAAACAAGCTAACTGCATGAGATCAGCATGGCTAACAGAGGCCGAATATGGATAGAAGTTGACATAAGGCTCTCACTGTGAACTCAGAGCTGCTGGGTGGGCACGGAACACGTGTCCTCTCCACAGATGGACAGACGGCTCAGACAGGCAGACAGGGACTCTGTCCTGTAATTGTGCACCATTTGAACGTTTAGCTCTGCCTGATGGCGCTGTATTTGTTGCGCTATTGGAATTGTTTCATTCTGTTTGGCCCCACGATGATGATGACTTTCTGTCCTTTAAAAGTCTCGAGAACATTCGCCTAACCGACCTTTTGCCTTAGAAATTTGGCTTTAGTTCAAGGCAGTTTCAGACAAGTTACCACGGAGCGCCAAAAACTTTTGAAAAGATCTATTTTTTTTTTTTTTTTAATGTAAGGCCATAAGTGGATCTTGATTATACTCCTAAGGAAGCAAGCAAGTAGCAGAAATGTAAATGTATGCTTGACGGTAATTGTAATGCTGTGTTAGGTTAAACTCACGCTTTAGAATCTTCTGTGTCCTGCTTCCCACACTATTCCACTGGATGGTCAAAGAAGCCCTGTGAGATCATCAAGGACAGTAGACGCCCTTCTGCACACTCTTTTTTGAGAAAATGGAGACAGACCAAGGTTGGGCAGCTGCTCCAAAAAACAGTCACTTGTGCACCTCGCTTCCCGCCGGCAAGCATGAGGGTCTCCCTCCCACATGTTATCAAAAGGAACATTATCTTGCCCAGCAGTTTCATTTTAATAAGTTACAAAATGTACTAATTATAAAAAGTATTCATTCCAATATTTGGACCCTCTAATGCTATCGACCCAGGCCCACGTATTAGGTATTCTAAGCTATAGGGGAAAAAGGGGACCATGCATCCCACTGGATATGTGCAAATTGATTTGACTGGCTGTATAATGCTCGAAGAAGTCTGGAGAGGTGTGTGGGGGTTTGTTTTATTCCTTCCAAATAAATCAAGTACAGATTTCCTCCCTCTAACCAACTCATCACATTTGCAAACTGTCTATAACGTGCAGATTTCGTTCTAAACATTACTTTCATTTGTGGGTCCCATATGCAACTGTACATTATCAGTTATTCTAGGGAGACAGTTTGGTGCCTTCCACTAGAAGATAAGATCACTTTTCCCTCTCAGCAAACGATCCAAATGGTAACTAGCACACATTTTCCCAGCTGAGAACCTGGGAGGGCTGTTTATCTCGTGACCGGGGGTGGGGGTGGGGGGATGCGCTAGACTCATTTGTAAAGTATTTCACAGAGGCATCCACTGGGTCCTTCACAAAACGGGGCAGTGCTGGAAACTGGGAGAAAGCCTCTAGCAAAATATCCACCACCGTATTTTTCCTTTGCTCACATATAGTAATTTGATACAATTAGTACTATCTGCTCGAGGAGGTCAATTTAGAAAAGCCTTGCACTCTTGAATAGGTTCCAAGGCAATTATACTCTTTCCTCGTGCTTCGTAATTGTTTACTTAATTTAACGTGCTTTCTGTGCATTTGTCAGGAGAATATTAATGTTTTACTTTACGATTTCCACCACCTACCTAATCACTGCTTTCTTGTTGTTCCTGTTTAGTGTAACATCACCTCCGAGCACAAGCGATGAAACGGGTTTAGAAAAAAAAAAAAAAAAAAGTAAATCCTGTATTATATCATCGTCTGGGGAGCGTGATGGTTTCTGCTGTGTTAATTTACACTAAAATCCATGACCCGGGAGCCTGATTGATTGCCAAGGGCAGGAATCCAGCCCCTGGCCTAGTTTATTTTGTGAACTGTAGCCTGAGATATCGCTGCAAGCCACAATGATATTGATTTGATATACACTAGATGGCTCTTTATGCTCTTTGGGAAATTTATTGTGCCGAGTCAGAACCCCGGCAGCCGGAGAGAAGCCGCTCTTTAAATTGAAGAGGGCTCTCACGGGTTGACCCCTGGGCCACTCAGGTTACCGAGTGGCCTGGGCGAGGCTAGGTCGGAGCAGGCCCCGGGGACCAGCGCTCATCAGTTTTGAATGTCAAATCCCTTCAGAGGACCTGAGTTATTGCTAATAGGAACTTGCTTGGGTCTATGACATTTGGATGCCCTATAAGTTAAACATCATAACACTTTCTTCATGTCAGAGTCTTTTAAATTATGGCTGAGCTCACCACCTTTGCTCTGGCCGCTTAGCATTAGTCTCTGCCGCACAATATGGGCCGACCTGCCTCGGAGGGTGAAGATCAGCACAGCTATTATCGGCCCAAGAGCTACAACTGCACAGATCTCCCCGCGCCTATAAATTAGTAGGCTTGTCATGGGAACTCCAATCGCAAGAACATTGTTGCCATCTTGTTTCTGCACAATCAAAACCCAGTGGCCTTTGGCAACCCACACAATAAAAGTTAGGGTGCAATTCTGATCTTGATAGCTTTTACTATTTTTCTTGGGGGAAGCTAGGCTTGTGCTGGATAAAAGATGAGCAGGGAGAGAGAACATCACTCTTCATGGGGATCTTATGCATGAAATAGAAAAGAAATCATTTTCTGTTAGAACAATTTGCAATCATCTCTCCTCTTAGGGAGGGCTGCTATGCTTGTAATTTCTAATTTCTGCAGAAAGATACGATTCCAGAACGGACCATTGTCACATTGGTAACAGATGACTTTATCTCTCTCAGTTGGCTTATTGTGATAAATTCCAACTTTGAAACCGCCGGAATGCCGTGAGCATCATTTTACTCAAGTTCTGGAAACGGACTCGTGACTGGCAAATCACAATTCCAGGATGGAGCTTTAGAAGGACAAGCCGGACTGTCTCTTGGAAATGTCCAATTGCCAGGGACTGCGGACATTAAAACCTAGAGCTGCACTGGATTGTTCCTAATAGCGAATCATATTTTCTTGGAAACCAGAGTGACCTTCTATGTTGAAGGGAATGCTCAGAGTGGCTTGATACGGGGACGCCTCTGCTGGCCTTGAGAACAAAACGAAACAATTCCATGGCAGATTCCATTTGTTCCGTCCTTCATCGGCTTACATATCGTGATTTGAAAGGTCCTGAAAAATGGCCTTCTGAAAGCACCGTTCGGGTGAGGGGAGAAGGGGATAGGGGTGAAAACCTGCACTTACCATGATGAGTGCAGGGTGAACGTGGACACAGATGTGCTGTCACTACATCGTACCCCTGAAACTAATATTACACTCTATGCTAACCAGCTG
The DNA here is from genome assembly GCF_028749965.1 of Puma concolor. Taxonomy (NCBI): domain Eukaryota; kingdom Metazoa; phylum Chordata; class Mammalia; order Carnivora; family Felidae; genus Puma; species Puma concolor. The sequence continues at coordinate 3,142,851 of NC_141667.1, read as the reverse complement.
GAATGGAAATAAAAACATGGAGGAAATAAATAAAAATAAAAACACAAGCACTGTTAACGTTACTTGGCCAAGATGCCTGAAAACTCCCTAGAAGCAGGCTCTCTACTGGACGTCTTGAGGAGGTACAATGATCTTAGCCAGGGGAAGGAAGACAGAGCTTCACACACGAATATTGAGAATTGGGGAGTGATGCATCAAGGGCCAGTGTTGCAGTGGCAGGGAGGGGATATCAGGAATTAACGTTGATGGGGAACAAGGCGCGGGACAGACGGACGGGGCTGCCTGCTGCTGCTGGCAGTGTAGATGCCCAGGTCCAGGGCTTTGAGCTGGCGAGGGACGGGGCCAGTCCTGAGCTCGCTTCTGTCTGCTTCGGTTTCCTTTTCCTTGTGAGTCCATTTAATGAATCATGGGCTTCAGAGGGTAGAGGTGAAGGTGACACGGGATAAAATTCACAAAGGTCTGAGTCTGCTCCGAACGCGTTACTGATGGTTGGGACCACAGCCCTCTGTGAAGCCGCTCAAGTCACCCTTACAACACAGCATGGACGGAGTGGCTTGAGGAACAGACCTTTATTCTCTCACAGTTCTGGAGGCTGGAGGTCTGATACCAAGGTGTCCGCAGGTTAGTTGGCTCGGAGACCTCTCTGGCTGATTTGTACACGCCTTCTTCTCCCCATGTCCTCACATGGGCGTCCCTCTGTGTGGGTCCGTGTCCTGGTGTCCTCTTCCTCCAAGGACAACAGTCAGATTGGACGGGGACCCACCGGGATGGCTTCATTTTACCTGAATCACCTCTGGAAAGACCTTATCTCCAAATGCATTGACATTGAAGTGCTGGGGGTAAGGACTCCAGATCCAGATTTGGGGAGGGACACAGGTTCGTGCATAAGAAGTCCTGTCTGATGGGGGCGCCTGGGTGGCTCAGTCAGTTGAGCGTCCGACTGCAGCTCAGGTCATGATCTCGCGGTTTGCAAGTTCGAGCCCCGCATCGGGCTCTGTGCTGACAGCTCAGAGCCCGGAGCCTGCTTCGGATTCTGTGTCTCCCTCTCTCTCTGCCCCTCCCCTGCTCGTGCTCTGTCTCTCTCTGTCTCAAAAATAAATAAAACATTTTTGAAAAATTAAAAAAAAAAAGTCCTGTCTGATGACGTAGCACGTGCCCACAGGCTGTGACCATGTCTCATTTCCTCTGCGCTACCTTGCTGATAATGCTGTGGAGAGTTCTCACATTGCTCAATGAGCCTGTGGATGTAGAGAAGACACTGAAAATACACACGGGTAAAAAAAGAAAACGGAACAGATAGCATCTAGCATTCTACCACTCAGAGAAAAACATTGTGTTCAAACTTTGATGTAGCTGCTTCCCGTGGCATATATACATATGTAAATAGACTCTAACCAAGATGAAATTATACCTTTAGAACCTGTTTCATTTTACTTTACAGATTATTAACATCGCTCCGTGCCACTGCAAATAGAGCCACCTCGTCCCATTTATAACAAGGAGAGAACATTTTACCTTGTAGAGAAGCCATCATTTATTTATACAATCCCGTAATTTTGAACACTTAACATGGTTCCATAGTTTGCTCATATCAACAGGGCTGCTAGGCTGTGTCTTTTGAATGTGCTCTGTTATTCTCTTAGGCTGTTCCTCTGGGGTTTTCACCCCATAAAGACAAGGGCCGTGCCTATCTTACAGAATGATGGATTGCGCCATGCATGGAAGGCACTTAAGGACAGGCTCGTGCACCACAGGAGCATATTCCAGAAGGAAGACTAAGACAAGAGAAAAGCCCTTGCCTGGTCCTCCCACAGGCTGGGTGGGAGTGGGGAAAGGCACCGTGGAAGGGCCTAATAAAGACAGCTCAGATCACAGCCAGCCTCGACTCCACGCACGGGCTACCCAAGACCTCCTCGCATCATGTGCATACACCAGCAAGCTCGGATCATGAAGCCCGTTAATACTGAGTGGTAGGCATTGGGATCCCACAGCGTTTCCTTTGAAACACTACATACATGAAGGTATTGCTTGAGATATTTGGTAAGTATTGAAGTGTTTTGAAAGGGTGAAATCTCATCCGTTTTCCCAGAGCTGGAGATATTTATAAAGGCAATGCAGTTTATTAGTCTTTTGAAACACCTCAAATAACTAGCCCATCTGAGTTTCCAGATTTACAATATAGTTTTGTTGAATTTACATTGGAATAACTATCCCAAATTTAGCAGGCACGTTTATTTCTCCAGGTAAATCGGCAATGTTGTCTATTTCCAAGTTCATGAGGGTTAAAAGGGATAAGTCAGTCCCCAGAACCTGAGGGGACTTTGAAATCCCCTTTCTTATCTTGATAAGATAAGACCAAGGTCTGGAAAACAATCTCTGTGCTTGAGCTAAGGTACGTGACAGTTAAATCCAATATGCACCAAACTCTTGGTTCAATCCAAAGAAGCTCAGGAGAATGTGGTTAGGCAGTCACCAAGATTCGCTGAGGAATATCTACTTTCTAAAAGCGTTTATTTTAAAGTGTCCTGAAACGTAAGTGTTATTTTCATTCCTTTTTTTCTAACGGAATTAACAATTTTTAAACCTTTGAATTTTGTGTTTTTTTGAGAATTTGAATTTTTTTTTTTTTTAAATGAAGGTGTGCAGGGGGTGCCTGGGTGGCTCAGTCAGTTAAGCATCTGACTTTGGCTCAGGCCACGATCTCATGGCTCGCGAGTTCCAGCCCCGCGTTGGGCTCTGTGCTGACAGCTCAGAGCCTCGAGCCTGCTTTGGATTCTGTGTCTCCCTCTCTCTCTGCCCCTCCCTGCTCTCTCTCTCTCTCTCTCTCTCTCCTTCAAAAATAAACATTAAAAAATTTTATTTAATAAAATGAAGGTGTATAATTGAAAATATAATTTCGATGCCAGGAATACATGAATGTCTCTCTGTGACTTGGTGCCCCCAGAGCAATGGCCTGGCCAGGACAGCTGAAGGGCACTGCTCAATGGGGGGACTGTGCCCACAGGCTTTGTCCGGCTTCAACCAGACACAACTGGGATCGATCCCGTCTCAGCTGTCTCGGTGCTAGGGAAGGTTCATGCGTTTCCCAGAACGTGCGCTTGTTATTCAGTGAATTTTTTCCCCACCATCTCCTGTCTGAAATTAAATGAGTCGTTATAGGTTGAGTATCTTGCATATAATTGAGTCTGTTTCTATCTTTGCTCTTCCCTTCACCGCCAGGAGCTGTAAACCCAAATGGAATTTATATAACCTGAAAAACTCCAGTTCTAGCGATTATGATACATACATAGGCAGATGTGTGATTATACATGCATAATCACTCAAAAACATGTGGCTAGAGACAACATAGGCTTATCAACTAGCTGTGATTCCTTGTTCTCTGTGGTGACAATCTCATTGATTTTAGAATCCAGCAAGATGTTCTCCAGCTAATATTGGCAGAAAAGAAATTAGCAATGGAAGGATAGTAGATCCCCCTAGCAATCCCAAGGAGGTAAAGACTCTGACCGAGAACACAACCCTTTGCTGGGTCTTTCCGAAAGAACAAAAGGCCGAGAATCCGAGGACTTGTGATGAATGTCCACAGCTGCAAAGCGCCTGACAGAACCCTCAGAATTAAAGCAGAAGAGGGTGTTTTCAGACGGGAAAGCACGTTGAGATCAGGAGACTGGAATCTGAGAAAGGAAGTTAGTTGACGGAGGTCACCCACGTAATTGCCAGCAAAATCAAGACTAGAGTCAAGTTTGCCTTTTCCAGTGCAGCCTGATGCTGTAGACATGGTCAGTGGATGGACCCAGATGACAACTGAAATCCTACAGGGAGAGAAGAATGTGCTGAGGACCTTGGTTGTGAGTCTTTTCCGTTGTTATTACCAAACGCTCCCCATGATCACTTCTAGCACCTGTGCACTCTGCCCTGTGTCGGTGCGAAGGGTCACTAAGTTCCCAGGGACCCTCAACAAGAGGCCTCGGTGGAGCCCGGGCCTGCAGGGTCTTGTGCGTTGCTGGATGTCAGAGTCCGCAGGCTTTGCGCTAGGTCAGCTGCTCGTGTTGGTAGGTTGGTAAGCAGAAAAGTTCCTTGGAGGACTAGAAATGGGAATCCAGCTAAGGAAAGGAAAACAGAGAAAAGGAGGTGGAATATAGACCGTGACAATGCAGTTTCCACCTGAAGGCAGTGGCGTGAGTTGAGGGTGCTCCCAGAAGTCCCCAAATCAACAAACATACACAGAGACGTGATTAGAACCACATGCCGTCATGGATGAGGACCAGGGGCATGTTACTCAATCATGACCAATTCCACCATCGTCGACGGAAAGACAGATGTTTGCCAAGACATTGAGCATCCTGTTAGTGGGAACATCCGTTTCATCTGGCACCAGCCTTCTTTGGGATCGGGGATTGATAAGCCCCCTGGGAATTCTGATTCATTCTGGATGTGGTGTGGATCCTGGGAACATGTCTTTGTAGAAAGCTCCCCAGGTAATTCAAAGCACACCCCGATGGAGAAATAATTTTCTAAATTATGACTTGTCCATTCAACGTTAAGTTTTCACGGGATACTTCTCTTAGTCGTTGAGGGCTGCTGTAACAGAATACCGACCGACTGGGTAACTGATACACACAGAAATTTACTCCAGACAAGTCTGGAGGCTGGGAAGTCCAAGGTCAAGGCCCCAGTCTGGCCGAGTGAGGGCCCTCTTCTTGGTTCACCGCCAGCATCTGCCTGGTGTGTCCTCACATGGTGGGAGGGGTGAGGGAGCTCTGTGGGGGTGTTTTCTAAGGGCACAGATACCATTCATGACCTAATCACCTTCCAAAGGACCCTCTTCTGATACCATTGTCTTCGGGGGTTAGGATTTCATCACATGCATTTTAGAAGTCTGCAGATTTTCAGACCATAGCATTACTCTTATGTGTGAAATATAAACCCTAACTGAACCAGTGTTGTGAGACCCTTGAGGGAGCACTTCGGGCCCACGCACATGCTACCGCTCAGGAGCGTGACTGCTGCTTCCCCTGTAGCCGTGACCGCACCGCGGACGCTTCCAGTCTCCAACACGGGCTGGAGGAGTGGGAGGTCAGACTTTGAGCAGAGGCTGTGTCCTGTCGAGCCCCATGTTCAAACCCTGGCTCTCCTGCGGGAAGCACTGAGCAAATCGCTACAAACCGGGCTCCCACCCTATAAGGACAGAGTGCACGGAAGGACGTGACATTTGAGCTTGTCAGATAGATGCGGCAACGGCAGGTCCCTGAAAGAGAAACCAAACGGAAACATTGATATTTTGGGAGAAAAGATGAGATGGACCAATTGGACACAGAGTTGAGGGAGGAGGCCGGAAAGGCGACTCGGGGAAATCCGCGCTCTGTGGGAGACTCTAAGGTCAGTACCTCTGATCAAGAGGACCCAGGAGAGGGCATGATTTGAGGGCTGGGGGCGGCTTGCTTTCCAAAGAGCCGAATCTAATGCGGGGACTGACGACATGGTCCGAGGTGAGCAGGGTTGGGATTTGGGGTCTGATGTTCAGGAGCGCTCCGGGCAGGAAATAGAAACTCAAGAATTATCTCCATATAAATGGGACTCTGGGTTGAAGCTGCCCCTAGAGCAATGTTATTTTTACACAAAGAGTCCTTTTTCTCCACAAGTGCACCCAGACTGTTTATCCAGTTAGATAAAGGAGCAGTCTTGTCCTCATGAAAAATCTGCCTGAACGTGTGACGGCTTTATAATTCAAGGATTTGATGAGGTGATTTCGTTTTTCAATAGGTGCAGGTGATCTCGGGGGGAAAGTTCCTTTCTCCACATTTAATTAATAGAAACTCTTGAAGGAGGAGACACCTTCAACTAAGAGACAAGGCGGAAAGGAACGTGAAGGTGTGGAGGGCTGTGATCGATCGACAACGAGGTGGAACGGAGATTCTGTTTTGGCCAGAGGGATCTGCTCCTCGCTGTGGACCGTGCGACCGGACCTCAGAGCCCCCAGCTCAGGACAGTCACCCGGAGCACCTGTTAACATGACACATTGTGAAAGCACTTCCCTGGAGAGTCCCACTGAGAAAAGGTTGGGGGAGAGGGGTCACCCGGTGGTCCTTACAAGGCAGGATTAGGACGCCTGGCCCCGGGCTGTCAGAGAGATGGCCAGCGAGCCTGGTTAATCGGAACCACCCAGAGTCCTTGTGAAAAACAGAAAACACCTCCAGGCTAGCTGGCAATTTCTCTGGGAGTCTCTAGTTCAGCCCATCAGGGGATAGCCTGAGAATCTGCATATCTAAAAGTGCCCCGAGGTGATGCTAACACAGCTGGTACCATATTGGAAGGAACTTTGAGACCCACTGCTATCAGGTATGATTTTCCAGGGGAAAATCATTAAATTCTTGTCAGTGATGGACCTGGGGACTATTATACCAAGTAAAAAAGTCAGAGAGACAGATACTGTGTGATTTCACTTATACGTGGCATCTAAGAAGCAAAACGAAGGAACGAACGAAACTGAACAGAAACTGACATGTAGACACAGGAAACAAACTCTCATTACCAAAGGGGAGCAGGTGGAGGTCAGATGAATGGGGGAAGGGGAGTAAACCGTACAAGCTTCCAATCCCACAGTAAATATGTTCAGGGCACATAATGCCCAACACAGGGAGCGGAGTCAGTGAGGACAGTGTGATAACATTGTTTGTTGACAGAGGGTAACTACACGCATCGTGGGGATCATCACTTCATCATGTTTAAAAATAGCGAACCACTGGGGCGCCTGGGTGGCTTAGTCGGTTAAGCGTCCGACTTCGGTTCAGGTCATGATCAGGCTCAGGTCATGATCTCACAGTTTGTGAGTTTGAACCCCACGACGGGCTCTGTGGTGACAGCTCAGAACGTGGAGCCTACTTTGGAATCTGTGTGTGTGTGTGTGTGTGTCTCTCTCTCTCTTTGCTCCTCCCCCACTCATGCTCTGACTCTCTCAAAAAATAAATAAATGTTAAAAAAAATAAATATAATGAACCACTATGACATACACTTGAAACCAATGGGATATTGTATGTAAATTATACTTCAATTGAAAAAAAAAAATTCTTGCTAGTGAAGCAAAGTTTCTGGTGACGTCACCCAAGAGCCGTGACCTTGAAGCCCTTCCTTGGCAGGTGCCACCGGAGCCGCCCTCCTCCTCCTCCCGCCCATCACTGGGCACCCACCCCTAGGGAGTAGATGTCACTCTCCCCAAGGATAAAAGGAAACCCGAGAGAAAGGGACTCATGTTAAATTTTGGGTGCATTCATAACCAGCACACAACTCCGAAGCATATCTACATTGAACAAAAGGAGGGAGGCAGGTGAAACCAAAGAAATACATTTCTAATGGTGCAATTCCTGGCTGACGAGGAAGATGCTTGTGGACCGGGAAACTTCCTTTTACAGCTCAAGGAAACAAGTCCACGATTTCCACCCTAAATCTCACCCAACTGTATGCTTATTTGCCTGCTATTTTCCTATTTTTTCCCTTTTTTTTCCTTGTTAGAAAGCGCATTTTCTTCTTTGCTAAAGGGGCAATAATTTGGAGGGTGCTAAAAAGCAATCGCTCCATAGAATGTTATAAATGTAGGCTGACGGTGCAGTTACCATGCCTTTCGAAAATCTGACGGATTGTCCACCACTGGGCACAAACCTCCTCTTTGGCCGCAGCGTCCTCTGCCTTAGGGGCACAGAGCGCCGTGGGCATCCTTTGTTGAGCGTGCACCTGCTGCCGGGCCCTTGAGCTCCTTCCTCCTCCTCCTTCCCACTGCAACGTGAGAACAGAAGAGGGGGTGGAAACAGACCCAGGGCTGGTTGGTAACCTGTCCAGAGCACCCCATGGACTCCGACAGATGAACATGGGCTCGGGCAGGTGAGGCACACTCTCTGTCCTCTTACGCCGGGTGGGACAATCTGAAATAAGGGAACATTGCATTACATCCTGGACACATGTAACACTTTCATATTTGCCTATCATATCTTTTTTACTTTACATGTGAAACCACATTCATAGCTTTATTAGTAATTCCTTTGTTCCAGTTTTGGGATGAGATATAGGTTAAATGGAAAAAAAAAATCATGTGAAATATTTTATACTTTTTTTTCAAATTATATGAATGAGTTTCATAATTCTAATTGGTAGGTTTGCCCTTAAACTTTCTCTCCCCCCATCCCCCAGGAATATCAGTGGAACACATTTTTTCAGGAAAATAAATTTCTAAAATGCTAAAATTACTACACATTAAACCATAAGAAAGCATATTAAGCGAATATTTGGAGTCTGTCTGGCTTAAAACCAGAAAGCATGGAAATTAAACCTTTAGGCTTAAATTTTAACATAACTTAAAAGTTCTACATTTTGAGTTGGGCTAACGGTGTTTTTCCCCAGTTGGTTTTCAGAAACTCCTTTAAGCCTCGAATTAGGAAGGGGGAAAATACCCCCAAAAGAAATACAGAACTGCAGGATGATGATGATTTTTTTTTTTTTTAAGAATCACTGCCAGGTTGTACAAAATTCTATGCCTCTCCTTCAAAACTTCCTCTGTTTGAAGAAACACATTTTTCCTTAGAAAACAGAGGCTGTTAGAAAGAGATCCTAACACTGAATTATCCAATAAAACGTGATTGTTTTAGCATTTGGGGGAGGAGGGGGATTAAGGAATCGATCTTATTCTCTGACTTTTCCCTTGTTAACTTTAGAAATTCAGAATCAGCAATCCGCTCTAAAATGCAGATCGTTGGAAGTGAGCTATTTCAAATGCAGGTATTTTCAGTTCACCCAGACACCCAGGTGCAGAATAAACACAGAGTTAAACCTACCACAGCCTAGTCTTTCTATCACTGAGTTCTCAGCTCTTCAAATACGACGCATACCCTCTTTACGAAGCAAGTTTTCATTTCTTTGCTATAGGAGGATGCATTCTATCTTCACAACAATAAAACAAGGCTTTGGCTGAGTGAATACTCTCCTCAGACATATGTGTGAAAGCAAACAATAATTCTTTTAGCAATTGAAAGTATTCTGAGGAAATATGCCCGCCTTGGAACATTCTGCTCACAGCAGCGGCTGGTCTGTGCATACATCTTTAATTAGATGATTACATTCTACTCTATCAGTGTCCCCCATGAAGGAAAAAGGAACTGTTGGGGAAAGTATGATTAGTTCTCATTTGCTGAAACCTATCCACACACATACATGAAAAGAGAAAAAGCCAATGAGCTCAACATTTTACCACCCCAGGTAAGGTATCCGTTAGAAATTGAATTTTTTTTAAACCTTTGCATATGTTAGTCACTTAATAGAGACTGGCTTTAGGCTGATGATTTTCTGGCAAAAAAGTAAAAAAATAAGAAAAATCACTGCCCTTTACCTGTTTCTGGCAAATTAACTGTCCCCTCTGGACCACAGCCGTGAGATGCCGTCCTTGGTTTTTGGTGCCTGTGTCTTTGACACACGCATTTTCTGTCATCAAAGTTCGACTCGGGGACCCAACTCTCCACTTGTTTCAAATCCTCACACCGGGGTCTTAACCCAGCCAGCCTGCTTCCGACCTCTGGACGCTGGCTGCCACCTTCCTCGTCTGTCTGGGACTTTTTTCGTGCTGGGTGTCCTTAGGAGGAAGGATGATTATTTCATGCCCCCCATTTATGAGAACCAGGCCCCCGTGAGATGCCCATCGCTCCCTTCCGTGAGCCACTCTGAGTCCCAGATACCTTCTCCTTTGCCTGCAATGACCTAAGGTTCACAGCAGGTGACAATGCGTGAAGAAGTCCCAAAATATATTTGGAATTTGAAAACGGTGCTGATTTTTGTCTGTTCCTCAAAGCACCCAGATGGGCCATTTAATACTGCACAGCACACTGGCTTGATCAAATTCCCTCAACGAAAGACCGGAGCCAGTTGAACGTGAACAAGCTCTATGCAGAGTTTCGCCTGCTCTGGGAATAAGGGCTACATGCACACGGCGCTCAGCCTGAGTTTCATTGGCGCTGTTTCTTCGGTAGGAGGATTCCCGCTGTCCTCACAGCACGACTACTCAGTTCTGGCAAGCGGGAGCCACGGATGACTACTTCCTGATGCTTCCCGTGCATCCGTTTCCAAATGCTTTTTCTCTCGGTGGTCGTATATAACATTAGTGGATGACAGAACCTATTTAGGCTATAAACTTTGAGCCAATGGCTTAACGGCAAAGTCAGAAAATATTAGGCTATGGTGATGGCGAGTTAGTCACTTTTGATGAAACTAACCAAATGTTAAATTCAATTAAAGGAACAAAGGGCGACCAATGATATATGGAAACATATCTTACGTTTTGCCTGGGGGCATAGGAAATTGGAGGAAAGCTAAAATGGGATGCTTCAACGGAAGCTGCCCTGAAAACAAAAGACACCGTCACCTGGGAGAAAAGGAGCTGTTTTCAACGCAGTTGAAAGTTTTGCTCTTTGCTATACCTCACTTTTTACATTTAGTGACAAGATTTTTTTTTTTTCAATGTCACACATTGTAAATCGAAAGAATTTTTAAGGGCTGGAAAAAGCCCATGATGGGGTACAGACGTGGTTACACCCACTTGTGACTATGGCACTAGATAATTATTCATTCTCTCATGTTGTTTGTGTTATAATTAGGGCTCTCTATTAGAAATAAGGTAGTAAAGTCTCCCCAAAGAATGGCTGAGTTTGTGTGCCAGAATATTGGACTATAAGGGCTACTTTTTGTTGGGTTTTTATTATAACATGTGCTACATTAACTCACTTACCTTTAAAAACTTTTTTTCCCTCTCTATTTGGAGGTTGCCCAAACATTTTTAAGTTGTTTCCTCATTTTTACGGATTATAGGAAAACCTCAATCATGTCCCCAAACTCACATTTGAATAATAATAAAAAATCATATTTTACTACAAAAGTGTTGGCAGGAGGTTAAAATATCACTTTGAAAAGCACTTACTCACTTATTTTTACATTTCAAGAACCGTAAGGCAGCCTGACTTAACTGAGACGTGGTTAATTTTAACTTCAATTTGTTTTATTTGAAAAAAAAAACACCTTAATTTGGATCTTCAAGAATGCAACTTAAGCAAGTCCATAAAAATAAACATGAGGCAAGTTCCACGAGAATTTTGAGTCTAGGGCAAAATCTTAAAAGCAAAGAGGAACTCAGAATCTCAGATACTCAAAGGGTATAGGGTACAGGGATCGGAGTTTGCAGGGATGTGTCCATTCGTGGTGCTTTAGCGGGTTGACTGTAATAACCAGGGAAGCCTGTACCAATTTTGAAGAGCTAGAATGGGCAGAGCCTGTAAAGGGGACTAGGAGAAGGGGCACCATATTAGGACAAGCTGAATAATGGCTGGATGTTCCCTGAACTGCCACAGTTCCTCCTCAGCTTTGGCTTCTGTTTAGTTAGCCATGACCATGGAAACATGGACTTCCATCTCTGACGACTGAGGATGGACAAATATTTCTGAAGCTCTTTGACATCAGTAGGGAGTCACAGGAACACAAGAATGACTTGTGTTTGTGTGTTTTCTGTGACTCCTCTCCCATCGCAGAGAGCTGTCCTTGGAGGTCCTGGTGGAAACATTAAATGCAAATACCAATGAGCAAATTCAACTCAACAGGGTGCCATTTCTTTCTTTCTTCCCCCCCCCCCCCCCCCTTAGGATATAGCTCACATTCTAATCTTACCTCTCTGTAGCTTTTCTTTTCTGCCAGCCTTCACCTTGTCCTGGACAAATTACGTGTCTGTCTCCTTGCTGGACTGTGGGCTTCTGGGCAATACGGTCCTGGGTAGGACACATGCCTTGCTCAACGCCCTCCTGCTACATGGGAGGCGTTCAACACAGATTACAGAGAAAACATCAAGAATCGAGGAAAAGGTAGAACAAAGATGATCCCGCTGGCAAAGTTCATAAATTTTCATGGACAACTTAAGTAAAAAAATTATATCAACACATCATAGCCTTAGAGTTTAATACTCATGCAAGGAGGATTTCCATTCCCTGATACGAAGTGTCTCATTGTTACCTCTTTAAAAATTTCCACTTTCAGAAATATTCTCAACTCAAAGTTTGAGAATTCTATGATTACTTTTACCATAATAATATTAGTGATTCCTCATCACGGAGGGGTTCCTCTTAGTTTAATGCGATGTGTACACACAATCCCTGCAAGGGTAACGTGGCCACAACCAGAATGTGGCATCCTTGAGAGGAGGCCTTGACCCCACCCTGTTCCCCAGCACCAAGAATAGAGCCTGACACAGAGGACAACACGCATCTGTGGAATGAATGCCACGAGGATATAAAACTCAAGCTCAGGGAAGGCACTTTCTCCTCAGTTCCCAAAGTGGGGGGGGGGCACCCCGTCTGACCCTGTGGTCATGCGACTCTGAACTCCAGTTTGAATGGCAAAAGCACCTGCAAAGGCAACTATCCTCACCAGCCACTCAGAACCTTTGGTGGCGCCCAGTTACACATTTCACTCTAAATCTTACTCGTTGTGGATCTCAAAGTTAATTTCACTCTTGAAAATGGCTGCCCATGTCACTTAGACTTTACCCCTTGAAACAGCTTTACAAAAGTGAATTTTTTAAAAAAATAAGTCCAACAAAGAGATTGTAATGGCTTATGAATACCCATTCCAAACTCTGTAGAAAACTAACACACATATCTCAACGACGAGCCCCATTCTCATAAGTAAAGACAATATAACATCAATCCTCACTAAAATTCTCTCTTTTGGCAAACACAGAGTGAAAGGATCCCACTCCTTGTAAGATGATGTTCTAAATTAATCTACCAGCTGCACGAATTTGTGCCCATAAGGAGAGTGTGCATCTTAATGAGACAAGGACCAAAACATAGTACTTACTAGATGCATGGTTAATAAACCACTCAAAAACAATTTTACCAAAATTTTGCCAGCTATTTATATCATAGCCCTACAGGTAAATACACCAGTCTGTGTGCATCTTATAACCAGCTGCAGCAAACAAGAGACAAACATTTTGAGTGCACACCCACAACTCATATGACTATACGCGTGCAAAGAGAGACTCTAAGGTGGTTACTTGTGTTTGCATTTTGTCTTGTCTGAAATTGACATGCCACTTTCTATCAATGGTGTTGTGTCATCACTGTAGGCCTGGATGGAGATTGGGGTCTTCTTAAGAGGATTTGGATTTGCTACTTTTCATAATCTGAGAGCCCCATCAGCTTTCAACCACTTTAAGATGAATTCTCTGCCCGAGGATCTTTGGACTTGGCTGGCAATGTGAATTCCAACTAAGAATGCATGTGTATGTCAGCATGAGATGCAAATTATTAGAGAAGATTTGGGGATTTTTTTCTTGCCCTTGGCCAGAGTTTAGATCTTCAAGTTTCCCCCTGTTCCTCTTTGGGTTCTGGCTCTATTTTTGTTAATCTTCACATTGAAGCCTTGACTCTTTGATCACTGCACTCTACACAGGTGTTCTATAAGATTACCATGTCGGTATTTGTTTTTCTTAATAGCACATTAAATTAAGGTACACCATACAGATCAACATGACTTAGATGTTCTGTAAAGGAATACATATATCTCCCTTGTTTATTGTAAATGAAGCACCTCATTAATTCCTTAAGGAGGTTAAGTGAATTCTACTGTCCAAGAATTTCTGTTGGAGATTCCACTCCCTTGGAATCTTACCCAGTAACATATTATAGCCTTTCTTTCTCTGCCGTTGTCTGTGTTGCCTGTAGACCCTGTGGTGAGCTCCTGTGGCAGAGAGAATATCGATATACCAATGGCATTACAGTACTTGATGTAACAATACTGGGTGGTGAGTAGAGGTTAGCTCGCTGGCTGATTGGCTGGTTGGATGGGTGAATGGATGGATGACTGGGTGGATGGTTGGTTAGATGGATGGATGGATGGGATCAATGGTAAAGATTCTACAGGGATAAAAAAGTGTCATCGTCCCCAAGAGATATAAAACTAATAAACAGGTTAATGTTCTCTATATTTTGTCATTCTCCCTCCAAATCAAGGAGATTCACTTTGTGCAGTCCAAACACCTTTTCATATTGGCGAGAAGGACAAATAAACTATATCCTGGGTCCAAGAACCAGGCCTTTACTTGTTGTAACTCAGGCTTTCAAAAGGGACCGGCAAATCACTGAAGCATTCAACATAAACTATGACATTATTCTTTTATCTTCCCTTCTTCTTATCCTACTCATGTTTGGAAGAAACCATTTATTTTTTTTTTTAATTTTTTTTTTCAACGTTTATTTATTTTTGGGACAGAGAGAGACAGAGCATGAACGGGGGAGGGGCAGAGAGAGAGAGAGACACAGAATCGGAAACAGGCTCCAGGCTCCGAGCCATCAGCCCAAAGCCCGACGCGGGGCTCGAACTCACGGACCGCGAGATCGTGACCTGGCTGAAGTCGGACGCTTAACCGACTGCGCCACCCAGGCGCCCCTGGAAGAAACCATTTAAAAAAAAGTTTATATACCTATTTTTGAGGTGGGGGGGGAGAAAGAGAGAATCACAAGCAGGCTCCATGCTCGATCCCTATGTAGAACTTGATCCCACAAACTGTGAGATCACGACCTGAGTCAAAACCAAGAGTCAGATGCTCAACTGACTGAGGCCACCCAAGCACCCCAGAAGAGACCATTTTTGAGTCCCTGTTCTAAGTTCCATCCTGTTTTTCAGGTTGTTACTAACCTCAAGAAACTCACTGTCTGGTTGCAGGTACGAGGCCACAATGCAGGAAATACTTCCGCAAGGGCGGGCTCCATAAGACAAGGTTCTGGGGCTCTGCCGTCCACAGAGGCCATTCCCGGATCCAGAAGTGAGAGATGGTATCCAGACAAGGAAAGTGGAGAAACGGGAAGCCCATGAAGGGGCATAGGACAAAGAGCGACTTGAAGAATATGTCGGACCTTAAACCACTCCATGTAATTTAAACATTTAAACTTAAAATAACATTTCAGGGAGGATGGTTAGTCATTACTGTATTCAGACTCAATGTCTGATTTTTAAAAATCATTCTCACATTGGGGCCTACAAAATGGAAATTAAGGTGAGCTATATAGAGCAGGAGGCGAAGTGGAGAGAGCACTTTAGCCTATGGAAAGTCCACATAAAACTTAAAATGTTAACATGACTTCTTTCACCTCAGGTGAATTTATAAATGAAACTTTTTTTTCTCCTTTTTTTTTTTTAAGGCTACAAATTCATTAGTATATTCTTGGGAATGACTGATTCAATTCAAAGGATTTTTAATAATTCTGGTAACTCTAATCTGAACCATTATTTCTAATTTCTTAATATGAAACTAGAAATATTGGTGACCTAATAAGTTTTACAGCATTGCACACGACTTTCTTTATGGAGCTTACGCCATTATGTAATATGTTATAAAGCGAGTCGAATGTTGTAAAACTCATTATTTTTTTTTCTCTTAGCTAAAGTGCATGATAGCCAAAAATTTAAGTGGAAAGCTATTAAAGTTCCAGAAATCCCAACCTTCCATGTTTTTTCAAATGTTCTATTTCACTTTTTTTGGTGCTTTGTGTCCTAGGTACTGACTCTGGGTCGACTGAAAGGGAGTATCTGAATGCGGCTGAGTAACCTTGGCCTTCTAACTATTGCTCTGTATTAATTCTCCCACTTTTGTTAGGACAATTATAAACTGATGAAACAAACAGAATTAAAATTTAAAAAGAATTATTTAAAAAAAAACCAACCTAAGCGTTAGAAATAATCATTTCTTGTTGATGAGAGTGTTTTGATTACCCTAAGCTTCAATCCCCAGTGAGTCCCCTCTTCTCAGAAGCCCACCGTGTGGGGCAGGAAAGAAAATACATTCTTACTTGTAGCGGTTTGCCTGGGCGCTTGCAGGCAGAATTCTGGTAACAGGCCCAGAGGGTAGTGGTTTCCATAGGGTTTCGGATGTGAATTAAAATGATGTTATCTTTGACCCGAGGACCTGGAGCATTACTGGGTGTCTTTGCCACACTCCTGGGTGAGTTCAGAACCAACAAATGAGAAGAACTAATAGTAAACACGGAGAGTAAAGGGAGAGGGATACATGTGTCTACAAACAGACATGGCCTCCCTCTGGTCACTCCACGGAGGGGTACATTAGGCCCATTTCTCCTCCAACAAAAGGAGTGGAGGGCTTTACAAAGTTGCTCAAATGAGGATCTTTCTTTCTTTCTTTCTTTCCTTCTTTCTTCTTTCTTTCTTTCTTTCTCTCCCTCCTCACTTTTCCTTCCTTCCTTCTTTCCTTCCTTCCTTCCTTCCCCTCTACCTTTCTTTCTTCCTTCTTTTTTTTCTTTCTTTCTTTCTTTCTTTCTTTCTTTCTTTCTTTCTTTCTTTCTCTCCATCCCTCACTTTTCCTTCCTTCCTTCCTTCCTTCCCCTCTACCTTTCTTTCTTTCTTTCTTCCTCTTTCTTTCTTTCTTTCTTTCTTTCTTTCTTTCTTCCTTCCTTCTTTTTTCTTTCTTTCTTTCTTCCTTCTTTTTTCTTTCTTTCTTCTTTCTTTATTTCTTTCTTTCTCTCCCTCCCTCACTTTTCCTTCCTTCCTTCCTTCCCCTCTACCTTTCTTTCTTCCTTCCTTCCTTCCTTCCTTCCTTCCTTCTTTTTCTTTCTTTCTGTCTTTCTTTCTTTCTTCCTTCTTTTTCTTTCTTTGTTTCTTTCTTTCTTACTTCTTTCTTTCTTTCTTTCTTTCTCTCCCTCCCTCACTTTTCCTTCCTTCCTTCCTTCCTTCCTTCCTTCCTTCCTTCCTTCCTTCTTTCCTTCCTTCCCCTCTACCTTTCTTTCTTTCTTTCTTTCTTTCTTTCTTTCTTTCTTTCTTCTTTATTATTGCTTTTGTTCAGCTAGGGTTTACTGCTTACACAGTTCCCATAAATTAGAAGTATGCTTACAAACCAATCTTTCTGTGCAGTGTAGAAAAACCCTCAGAACAGGAAAAATTTCTGTTGATGAACTTCCAGGTAGTGAACTAGGAACGACATCAGGTACTTACATTAAGTTCCTGGAAATGTCATCGCACACGGAAGTCAGTGTGAGAATCTGTAGGGATACAACCTTTAATTCTTTGACTTCAATGATCCTGTTATATCACGAAATGATTACATACATTGCAACAGAGACTTCTAACTACCTGCCAATATCTATTTTCCCCTTTTTCCTTAGTAATTTTACTCTCTGATTTTTAGCTAAGCTCATGGCTCCCCATCACAAAGACTACATTCCCCAGTACCCGTCACAAATAGATGTGACCACGTGACTAAACTGACCAATGGACTATACGGAAGTTACATAGGCAACTGTAATAGTGTCCTGAGAAGAAAAGTGTTTCCTTACTCCCCTCCCCTTCCCCTACTCTCCACCCTCTCTCTTCTTCCTGCTAGATGCAAAGAGAGTATAACGGTTGGAATTCAGCAGCCACCTTGGACCATGAGAGGCCATCAAGATAAAGCCATAGAGGACCTCAGCATCCTTGAAGTAACAACCTACAGACTTCTTAAACAGGGTGGAGAAAGTCCCACTTTGTTTTAGTTACTTTAAATACATTTTCTTCTTTTTCCTGTTGCTTACACTTAAATCTAATCCTAACATGTACAGTGAACAGAGTAATAATATTATCTCCTTCCCATCAACCTTTTCAGGAAACTTATTGAGACAGGTGCCTGGGTGGCTCAGTCGGTTAAGCCTCTGACTCTTGGTTTCATGATTGGACTCATGGCTCAGGTCATGATCTCAGGGTTTGTGAGTTTGAAACTTGCATCGGGCTCTGCCCTGACAACACAGAGTC
Organism: Puma concolor; assembly: GCF_028749965.1. Taxonomy (NCBI): domain Eukaryota; kingdom Metazoa; phylum Chordata; class Mammalia; order Carnivora; family Felidae; genus Puma; species Puma concolor. Next base: position 3,125,034 of record NC_141667.1, on the reverse strand, counting down.
TGCTTAGGATTCTCTCTCTCTCTCTCCCTCTACCTTTCCCCCTCCCCCCCTCTTTCTCTCTCCAAATAAATAAATAAACTTTTTTTTTTAAAGGAAACTTAATGAGAGAAAGACTATGAAAATCTTTAGGAAAATGCCTGGCACAGACTAGGACCTCTGGACATATCAGTTAAATAAAACTATTTATTCTGTGGCTCATCATTCCGTCCACTCACCAGATGTACTCTGGGTGTCGCCTATGAGGGGGTGTTGACTCCGCGATAAATAAACCAGACAGGTAACCCGTTCCTCCTTCGGGAGCAAACGCTGCTGGGAGAAAGATGATAAAAGCAAAGCAAAACAAAGAAAATAATACACTCAAAACACGGTTATCATTGTTGGAAAGGAATAGGGACTAGAGATACTTTAGTTTGTCATTTCTTTCTATGTATCTAGTAATTCAATATCTTGCATCCATGAAATTCAAAGCTCCACCATGGACCAATGTGTCCACGTCCTTGACTTTAGACGCACGGAGAGGCAGGTGGCTTGCTGAAGTTACAGAAATGATAAGGTATGGGGGCTCCCATCACGTGATCCTTAGTACTTCTTCTGTACTCTGTTGCCTCAAGACACAGAGAGAATGAAATTCAGAATCCTTTTATTTACAGAGAATTTGGTTTCAATAATACCTGTGAGTCCTGGAACCTGCTTCCAGCCACGCTGTCCTCACCACCGAGGAGGGAGAGTTTTCAGTACGATTTCCCCCATTATCCCCAGGTAGGGCTTCAACAGAACAATCACGTTCTCAAAACTTAAGGTTACTGAAGGTTCTCCCAGTGTTATCCTGATGAAGAGTCTCCTGAGGTCTCTGTCTCCCCTACAGGGAAAGAGAACTCGAGCTGAACAGAACAGCAGCGACTTACCCAGAAACTGACCAGCCATAATAGCTAGTGGGATCCGGTCCTGCGGGGTAGATGGGATCACTTAAGGATCCCAAATGTGTCCTGTGTATACAGAATGGAACACACATCGCGTTGGCTCCGTGTGTTTCTACCAGGTTCACACGTTCATGTAACAGCCCTCCAGTTGAAGATCTGGAATGAGGAGTCTTTGCTCCCTAGTCCCCCTGTCTGTCCGTGAAGAGTCCCCATCCCTTGGCCACCCTCCCCTCTGACTTCTGATCATGCAGACGCGTTGTCCGTGGCAGAATGAGTAGACGCTACAGTTTCCAAAGTTGTGCCAATTCGCACTTCCGAGGGCAGACTTACTCCACGTGTTCAGAAACACTTGTTTATTTGCATTTTATTCTAGACATTGTGCTGGTCGTGCGGTGGGGTGTTCTTCTAATCCTAACACACATTTCCCTCATCTCTAATGAGACTGTACTTCAGCCGTGTGTCCAAGAGCCTTCAGGTAGGCTTCTTGTGAGCCAGAATTCTTTCAATCTCTTCTCCGTCTTGAACGGGGTCATCGGTCTTGGTCTTCGTGAAGGTAGGGGGTTGGATGTGAGGCCCCACCCAACATTGTGTTTCCACTCTGGGGCTTTCCTGTCTCTCCTCTTCACAGCATCCTTGGAGAGACAGAAGTGTGTTCCATGGTGCTTCGGTGTTCCCAGCTGCAAACTGAGGAGCTCAAAGTGTTCTTGCTTTTAACTCTCTAAACGTGACAGCAATGAATCTTACAATCCATGTAAGATATTTTGAGAGGCTTTTTAAGAAAAGTCCCCAAAATAGATGAAGATTTTCTTAACCCGAATCCTGCGTTTGGTCCTGCCATTTTTTTTGGCCATTGTATCTCAATGGTCTCTTCATCATATTTCTTCTGAGGCCTTCAAAGCCTTCCTCAGATGCCCTCTCTCTGCTGCTGGTGTTTAAATAAAGAAGGTCGTATGAGCTGTTTTTCTTTCCTAAAATAATGTAGAACATTTTTAGTGTGTAAAGCATGGCAAGAGTTATTTTATGCAATAGCTACAGAAGTCAGAACTACCCGGATTCTCCTTACAATACATCTTGTTGTTTGTATTTTAAGTTATTTATTTACCTACATAAATCATAGCATCGGCATTATTTGTCTCTTGAGTAAGTTTTATCATAAACTCTTAAAAGTTAGATGTATGGCAAGGGCAATTTAATGTTTGTTTGGATTTTTGCAGACTCTCAGCAGGTTCGAGAATCTGGAAATATTTTTTAGAACTTTTCTGAGGGTAAAAAAAGAAAGCGACTTTTATAGGTCTGCAAAATAGGATTCCTGCCTACTAGGAGACCTTCTTAAAACCCTCCTGCAGCTTCCATAAAACACTTCGGTTAGCTGCTCTTTGCATTTTGAATACATGCAATCTTTGGGGAGGTCATTTATTTGTATAAAATATATTTTTACTTTAAATGGTGTTTTATACATTGTGTTTTAGGCCATTTTACAAGATGTTCTTATGTAGCTCTTTAATTTCACATATTGTTCAGACTTATCGGGGCTTTGCATGTGAATAATTTCCAGTTTTTTGGAATCTCTGTCAACAGTTCCAATTCAGATAATATAAACAAAGCATTACCACTGGTATTCTCTGAGCAATAGCATCGTACGGGTTCCAGGATAATGCAGGTCCGTTGCTGTATGTAATTCTCCAGGTTTGTTTTCTCCACGACCAGTCCACGCTATTATTATTTTAAATAAATTTTAAAAATCAGAGTCTTTTTTTTATAGTTACTATATACGAACATTTGTTGCTAATTGGGCCCTTACTAGAACTGCAAGTGTTCAACACTCACTAGATGCAAGAATTCTGCTAAGGGGCTGTTTGAATTGCATATTTAAAATGTAGTCAAGGGCCGCCTCTGTGGCTCAGTTCCTAAAGCTTCTGATTCTTCATTTTGGCTCAGGTCATGATCTCCCGGGTTGTGGGATCGAGCCCTACGTCGGGCTCTGCACTGGCAGTGAGGAGCCTGCTTGGAATTCTCTCTCCGCCCCTCTCCCGCTCATGTGTGCTCTCTCCCTCGCTGTCTCAAAATAAATAAATAAACCTTGTAAAAAGTAAATACGAATAAGATGATGTCAAAATACAGCCATGACGGAGGGGACTCTGTGGGACTCCCACCAAACACTTCTTTCAACGGGTTAGAAGTAGTTGGTACTAAGTAGCTCTAGGGATATTAGGGAGTCAGGTGGCTGTCTGGGGACGGCATCGGGCAAGTCGGCCAGCAGGGAGAGGTGACCACCGGGCTCCAGGACAACCCACATCCCCCCCAACACACGCTCTCCTTATCTATCTGTCTTCCATCCCTGGAAGGGGGGCCCCTCCCTTGCGCCCAAGTAATAAGTAAGCACCCTCCAAAGTGAGGAAGAGGCTGGCTGAGGGCCATGCCCCCCTCGGAAAGCATGGGCAGGATGGCACGTTGCCGAGAAGACCGTCCCCTGGCAAGAGTACTGATGGAGTGCCTCGATGGGCACCCGTGACTTCCCTGGGCCTGGCAGTCAGGGTCACTGACCGAGGACGGGACCCCAGGCCAGTCCGTGCTGAAGGGCCAGGGTGGGAGTCGGATGATACCAACAGCCACTTCCTTTCTCTGTCCATAACGGAGACACGGCAAACCGGGTGTGAAAAGTCAGCTTTGCTTCCCATTTCTGTGTGACGTTCCTGTGAGTCTCTGTGTTGGACCCTTTGCTGAAGTGGGAGCCTTTGACACCAAAGGAGCCTTCATATCTCCCTCCACACCCATCTACCCCGCTCAGTACTGACCCTTGGGCTTACAGCACACAAGCTTCGGATTTGGGCCCAGGTGCTGGGGTGTGGAGGGTAGGTACAGAGAGATTATTTTATTTTATTTTATTTTATTTTATTTTAGTGTTTAATATAATATGTAAACATACAAATCTCTAAGATACAGATTAAATGACATTGTGCCATTTGCAAAAACCATGGATGGACCTAGGGGCACGTAATGCTGAGTGAAATTAGTCCACCAGAAGAAGAAAAATCCAGTGAAATTTCACTCACGTGTGGAATTGAAGAAACAAAACAAACGGACAAAGGAAGATAAAAAAAAAAAAAAGGAGACAAACGCAAACTAGAAACCGAGGCCCCGCAATGCCGCTCCCTGCTCGGAGACTGTCGCGGGCCGCCAGGGGAAGGCTCTGGAAAGCGCACTCCGGCACCCTGATGCACCCGCGGGCCTCGCGGGGACGAGCCTCTGGGCCGAGCGTGCGGGCGCCGGCCCGTAGGGGGCGCGCGCGCTCCACGTCCCCGCCGCCGGCGCGCGTCTCCGCGACCGGGACCCCGCGCTGCTGGGCCCTTCCCGCCGCCGCGATGCCAGCCCCTGGGCGGACGGACGCGGCCCTGCAGGCAGAGGAGTCCATCGGCTGCGCGGCGGGCGACGTGGGCCGCGGTCCTGGACTCCGAGCCGCGGAGGCTGGGGCAGGGCGAGGGGACGTCCCCACCCGGACGCGGGTGCGCACGCTGGCCGCCGACAGCCGGCGACGACAGAGCCTCCTGGAAGTGCCTTCGCGGTTCAGTGGACGAAAGGACAAGCGGCTGACCCGAACGAGGTCGGAGGGGGACAGTCGGGATCTTCTGGGCCCCCCTGTGGAATGGGGAAGCCAGGCTCCAGCGCGGGCGGCAGGTGCCACCGGAGGTCACGCCGCGCCCCGGAAAGGAGGTGCCGAGAAGTAGTTACTCGGACTTTGGGAGTCTGCGGGTCCGTCAATAATCCACTGATGGAACCGCACATACCTGCTCTCAGCAGCGGCCCTGTCTGGTTCCAGAATCTGCTTCCCAGCAGGACGGGCCCGGGCTGCAGTCAAGGCGCAGAAGGGGCTGGGGGCTGACATACAGGCCCCCCCCCCCCAACACACACACACTTCCTGGTGGTGGTTCCAGACCAGCGGAGCATCTCCGCTCAGATTTTTGTTTCCCGGGGCTATGGAAATAGAGACTTGAAAGTTCCCTCAGTGAGTGTATATAATTGAAAGCTGCTTGGCGACATGATTGAAAAGTAGTGTTTTCAAAACTCGGTGCCGGGCCCTGCCCCTTCCCAGTGACTTTGGGGAATATTTGTGAGGTTTCTCCGGATCTTCTGTGTGCCTCACACACAGAAGCAAACTTTACCCATCCTTCAGTGGGGCAGAAGACGCTTTGGTTCTCAGAACATGCCTCCTTGTTCAGTTTTTTTTTTTTTTAATTTTATCTTATTATTGTTTTTTAAAATGTATTTACCTTTGAGAGAGAGACAGAGAGAGCGAATCAGGGAGGGGCAGAGAGAGAGGGAGGGAGAGAATCCCAAGCAGACTCCGCACTGTCAGCACAGAGCCCGATGGGGGGCTCGAACCCGCAAACCGTGAGACCATGACCTGAGCCGAAACCAAGAGTCAGACACTCAACCAACTGAGCCACCCAGGCGCCCCTCCTGTTTCAGTTTTTAGACAGACAGAATGGTAGTGGCTGGGAGCAGTGAGTGCGGAGTGTGGGGGAGGGTGCAGATGTCAGGGACCGACCTAGATCACGCGGAACCCAGGTGAGAACCCACCACTGGCCTTCGTGCCAAAGCACCTTCCTGCCCCGTAGGAGACGTGAGGATAGCCTTCCATAGGCTGATTGGGATAGAGCTGTTGAATGAGTCCCAAGAACACCTTTGCTGTGTCCACATGTGTGACCCTGTGTCCCCGAGTTCTGTCCCTCCTCGGCTCTCATCCCACCACCCTGCCGTGTTCAGACCTCAGGCGATCTACAGTGAGACTCTGTTCCAGAGAGTCCATTGTCAGCCTTGATGCTTGCAGGCCAGCCGCGAATCCGGAGTGCCATCCCGAGGCCGTGTCCCTGCCTCCCGAAGAGAAAGAGAAGCCTCTAGAGAGAAGTGACCCACCAAGATGGTGGAAGGAGAGCATCTGGGCCGTGAAATGTACGTACACCTGCAGTGAGCCCACTCTTCAGTCCGAAATCACAAGTCAGAAGGGATTGTGGTCAGAAAAGAGCAAACATAGAGTAGGGAATTTGTTTGTGGGACACAAGTAAGTCTTGAGCAAAGACATTCACGCTTCTGTCCGATTCCCAGAGTAACCGCATTGTTGAGAAAAAAGAACGTTCAAGAAGCGCCCCTCCCCGCCCCCGGGCGGAAGGATGGGGAGGGGGGTGCCTGCTAGTGAGAGAATGGGTGCAAATCACTGTGACCAGCATCCAAGACAGAGGGACTGGGGAACGGGGCCAGGGGGACTGTGTAAAGAACCAGGGATTGTTATTCTCAGAGATTTTTTTACACGTATTATTGATGGCAGACCCATAAAACCTATAATTAATCTTGTAACTTGGTTTATAAGGGAAAGATAATAAGAACATCTTTACCTATTTTTTTTTTTTTTCATACCAGCTCTGTCCTACATGCCTTTGAGTGCATGCTAAAAAGGAGCAAAGGCAACAAGGATTGGAAAATTGTCTGTTTAGGTCATCTGGCTACATTCTGACCTCTGTGTTACGATAGCAGGTGTCAGCAACTCCTCACACAGACAGCCGGGCCCAGTCAAGGGAAATATGACCAGCGCCGTGCCCTGTGTGTGTAAGACTTCGTGGCTAAACCCTGGATTCTCTGCGCAGTGGCTGAGCTCCGTCATAGAAAGTGACCCCTTTACTGTGTCTAATCGACACATTGACAGTTGAACGAAATGCCTGCACCTGGGAAAGTTTCTTTATACTTTTCATAATCTACAGAATCATTGATTCTAAGGAGACTCTCTATATCATACTGACATTCTTTTCTCCACCTAATGGTTTGTTTTATGATCTGGAAGGTGTCTCAATTGAGCACCATGACATTAACCCTCTGCGGCCACTGAGGCCATCCTCGGAGTTCTGTGCCTTGCTCAGCCCAAGGGGTTTCCAGAAGGCCCGGATCGGAGCAGAGGGGCCGGGTGCAGAGCCTGGCAATCCTGTCCGGGGTGGAAAGCTGAGGCAAAGCTTACTTTGGGAAGGGACAGAGTTACTTGGCTCCCTGTCTCTCTGACATTTCAGTAACTTCAGCCACTTTTCAAGGTGGGATTTAAATGTGTTTCTGTTGAACCCCTATGTCAGGGTGACTCGCATGACATTGTTGAGCAAGTGCTGCAATTAGCTGTTTCGAAGTCAACTTTACATACTTTACGTCTAGACAAATGTTGGAGCTCATGTCTATTCCTGGAAAACTTTTTATGCCTTAGAAAAATCTAAAAATCCAAGTGTTCCAGTAATATTTCAAAATGAGTGTGTGGGCCCTGTAAGGTGATATAATTGTGTATTTGTTTTCCAAAATATCTTTCAAGTATGAATTATTTTAAGCTTCTGTTTGGTATGCTAGCCAGTCTTTAAAGAAGAATGCTGTTTGAGTCCACAAGAAGAGTGTATTTTGGTAAAGCATTAATAAAAACATAATCTAATTTTTGGGACACCTGGGTGGCTCAGTCGGTTAAGCGGTTAAGCATCCGACTTTGGCCCAGGTCGTGATCTCATGGTACGTGAGTTTGAACCCCACGTCAGGCTCTGTGCTGACAGCTCAGAGCCTGGAGCCTGCTTCCGATTCTGTGTCTCCCTCTCTCT